>NC_134357.1:186279979-186979979 GCF_048569485.1 Anomaloglossus baeobatrachus
AGCCGTTTATTGAGCCTGCCTGTATTCCTTTTGCCATGATTTTTTTCTACCAAGGGCTAGTGTATACAGCAGGCAAAATAAGTATTGAACACGTCACCAATTTTCTAAGTATAAAGGTGCTATTGACCTTAATTAACTTATCAGATGTGTGCACCCTGTTTCCCTGAAAACAACACCTACCTGAAAATAAGGCCTTGAATCATTTGGGGGACTTTTTTGAGTAAGCTTAAAATATAAGCCCTACTCCAAAAATAAGCCCTAGTTGCAGTTCCATAAAGAAGCAGCTAAAAAAAGTTAAAAAAAACACAGCAGGATTCTTCATCAAAGAGAGAGGACAACCCCCAAAAAGAAGACAACTCCCCCCACCCCCAAAAAAATCACACTGACCAGACCTCAAGCAATTACAGTTGACAAGTGCTGATGCTGACTGGGCTCTCACATAGAGATCTTTGTTGCTGTCAGGACCCTCGTCGTTCCAATTGCATTGCACTGCTGCTCTCACAAACAGATCAGGTAACAGTATAACTATGTGCAAGTGATACTGCTTCTAGTCACCAGGGGAATTCAACCAGTGTAGAATGCAGAGGGACCTGAAAGTGATGCAGATTTGTATGTGAGAGCCTATTCACTTGCCAAGTCTAAAGGCCACTTTACACGCAACACATCGCTAACAAGATGTCGTTGGGGTCACGGAATTCGTGACGCACATATGGCCTCGTTAGCAACGTCATTGCGTGTGAAACGCAGGAATGACCGTTAACGATCAAAAATACTCACCATATCATTGATCGTTGACACGTCGTTCTAATCACAAATATCATTGCTGCTGTAGGTACGATGTTGTTCGTCGTTCCTTTGGCAGCACACATTGCTACGTGTGATACCGTAGGAACGAGGAACATCACCTTACCTGTGTCCTCCGGCAATGAGGAAGAAAGAAGGTGGGCGGGATGTTACAGACGCTCAGCTCTGCCCCTCCGCTTCAATTGGGCGGCCGCTTAGTGACGCCGCTGTGACGCTGCACGGACCACCCCCTTAGAAAGGAGGCAGTTTGCTGGCAACAGCGACGTCGCTAGGAAGGTAAGTACGTGTATCGTCTGTTAGCGATTTTGTGCGCCACGGGCAGCGATTTGCCCATGATGCACAACAGACAGGGGCGGGTGCTTTCACCAGCGACATCGTCTTTGGGGTGTGGTAAGTGCAAGTCTTTTAGGGGATGTCTGCTTTCTTTTGGGGGTAAAATTAGCAGTACATAGAGAATAATAAATTTAAGCTGGTAATTTAAACCTTTATAAATATGGTATATGCCCACCACTATAGGCCTGATTCTGCAATATGAGAATAGCAGATCAGATAAGAACTTGTGCCCCAAAACCAGTAATAAGATTAACACAAAATGTTGATGTTCCTGAATGTGATGACATGATTATATTTGAATAAATGATGGTATTTTGTTCAAGAATAAATGTGGATTGTTGTTCATGGGACAATATAAGACTGTCAGACTTCCGGGATTTCCAGTTCTCTTTTGAATGAGCTTGCCCTCTGTTAACATGGAGTTTGCTGTTCTGTTGCCCTACTTCCTGTCCATCTGTTTAAAAGGCCGCCCCTAAGCTTAGTCCAGTGCCTGAGTATACTGCTTGCTGTGTACTCCTGCTTTGCTCCTCTTGGTTCCTGATTGACATTTTGGATCCTCCTGAAAAACAACCGACACCGACTCTGGACTTCACCCGGTCTCATCAAGCTGTGCCCGGACTCCGTCTGCCGTCTTTGGTCAGCACTTCTGCCCGGTTCCTTCCGGTTCGTAACCACTCTGGACTCCCATCTCGTGCGGACATTTTTGGACTATACCTATTGCCCTTTGTGTCCCGGCTGCTGCGCATTTAGGCCTTCTGGGGTGATTGCCAGACAGTCCCTGTATAGGGGTTCGCTCTTGGTGGTCTCCCTGGGGGAGTCCGGTGCGTGGCCCCGGGAATTCCCTTCGCTCCGATCCTGGAAGGTATTTCCTGTGTTTATTGTTCTACTGTGTTTTGTTCCGTTTATGTACATATCGTTGGTTACATATTATAAACATCTCTGCACCAAGAACTCGTCTCTGGTTGTCATTGCCCTAACGCAATCGAAATCCTCAGTACATACAATAGTATTACATTATACTCAGGCCATAAAAGGATTTCGCTGGGGCAATGACTGAGACACGAGTAGATCAGCTTTTTTCCATGATTAACTCATTGCAGCAGGAGATGGAGGCGGTGCAAACTAAGCTTAGAGATGTGGAGGTACAGCTGGGCCATGATCACCAGGTACTGGGTCCGGCTATTCAGGATTTGCGAACCAGAGTGGAGGCTCAGGAGGCCGTCCCCACTACGTCCGTATCAGCTGCCGGTATGCCTAGGTTACCCCCATTTCGTTTCAGTGGTGATCGTAGTCAGTTTCGTGGATTTGTTAACCAGTGTATACTGTTTTTTGATGTACATGCTGATTATTACCGTTCTGACCGGTCAAAAGTGTTATGTATAATCATGTTGTTAACCTCACGAGCACTGGCTTGGGCTAATCCTATGATAGAGAATCGGGATATCCGTTTAAATCACCTGGATGACTTTCTGACCGCAATGGCGCAAATGTTTGATGATCCGAATCGCCGTGCTACCGCTGAATCGGCTCTCCTTTCCTTACGTCAGGGAAAGCGGTCTGTCGTTGAATACGCCACTGAGTTCAAGAGGTTAGTGGTAGACACCGACTGGGGAAACAATGCGTTATTGTCAGTTTTCAGAAAAGGTTTGTCCGGTACCATCAAGGACGAGTTAGCTCGTTCCGAATCTCCAGGGGATTTTGAACTGTTTCTCCAACACTGTGTGCGTATTGATACCCGCTTGACGGAACGTAGACAAGAAAAATGGGCAGCTGTAAACCGGGTAACCAACTTTGCGTTTCCTTCCAGAGAACCCGCTCTCAGGACGCCACGGGAGGCCGAGGATGTTCCTATGCAAGTGGACTCTCTGCAAAAGCGAGGGACCAACGAACGTCGTGAACACCGGCTCCGTGAGCGTTTGTGTTTCTATTGCGGTCAATCGGACCATTTCCTGATTGACTGCCCAAGACGTCCAAATCGCCCAAATAAGGTATTGGCAGCCATGGCAGAGTGTGACAACACGGACGCAGAGTCCGATATCTCTGAGGCAAGTGGACACCTGGATGCGGTATTTCCCTTGACTGTCATGTCAACATCACCTAAGGACTCAGAAGGGAAATACACCCATTGCTCGTTTCCCATTCAGATACGGTGGGAGGGACAGTTAATACCTACATCTGCTATGATAGACTCTGGGGCAGGGGGAAATTTCATGGACTCTTCTTTTGCCAGGAAACACGGTATCCGGACTCAACAAAGATCCTCACCGGTTACCATGGAGACGGTAGACGGATCTCCGTTAGTTTCTGGACCAGTTGATCGGGAAACAGTACCCCTAGAATGTGTGATGAAGCCAGGTCAGCAGGAGACCCTTGTTTTTATGTTGATTTCTTCTCCCCATTTTCCGATTATTTTAGGAATTCCGTGGCTACGGTCTACAAATCCAGTCATCAATTGGGAGACTAAGGAAATATCCTTCCCACCGCAGAGTGGTCCGACCATTAGTCCAACTGTACCGGTTCCAGTAACACCGAATGCGGAGGGCACTGTACAGGTACCTGTTCTACCCCCGGTTTATCATGACTTCGCTGATATATGCGACAAGAGAAAAGCAGATCGGCTTCCCCCGCATAGACCATATGATTGTCCCATAGACTTACTTTCAGCGGCGGAGATCCCGTTTGGTCATGTCTACCCGTTGGCGGCACCTGAGTTAGAAGCACTAAAGGATTACATCGATGAAAGTCTAGCCAAGGGATTTATTCGCCCTTCTACCTCACCAGCAGGGGCACCCATCTTTTTCGTGAAAAAGAAAGAGAGGACTCTGAGACCTTGTATTGACTACCGGGAACTAAATAAGATAACCATCCGGAACCGGTATCCGTTACCGTTGATTCCTGAGCTATTGGAGAGAGTCCAACAGGCAAAGATATTCACTAAATTGGATCTCCGTGGGGCATATAATCTACTCCGCATACGTCCCGGAGACGAGTGGAAGACAGCGTTCAGATGTCGGTATGGACATTATGAGTATCTAGTGATGCCTTTTGGACTTTGTAACGCTCCTGCGGCTTTCCAACACCTAGTCAATGATATTTTTAGGGATATAATGGACCAATTCATGGTGATTTACCTGGATGATATCTTGATCTTTTCTGATTCCCTACAGGAACACCAGGAGCACGTCAAGACAGTACTTACCCGTCTGAGGGATAACCACCTGTATATTAAACTGGAGAAGTGCGAATTCCATTGCTCACAAATACAATTTTTAGGATATGTCATCTCTCCTCAGGGACTGAACATGGAGTCTGGCAAGATACAAGCAATTCTAGACTGGCCGGAACCGGGAAACATCAAGGAGGTACAACGCTTTGTCGGTTTTGCCAACTTTTACAGACGCTTTATCCGTAACTTTTCAGAGATCGTCCGTCCTATCACTCTGTTAACCAAGAAAGGACAGAAGTTTGTGTGGTCCGCCCAGGCCCAGGAAGCTTTCAATCGTCTCAAGGTTTGTTTTACCTCAGCGCCAATACTAATACACCCGAATCCCGCACTCCCCTTTATTGTGGAAGTCGACGCTTCCGATTATGCATTAGGGGCTATCCTTTCCCAAAGGACTGGGGACAAGAGTCTCTTGCATCCGTGTGCTTTCTTTTCTCGCCGGTTGTCCCCTGCAGAAAAGAACTATGACATTGCGGACAAGGAATTGTTGGCGATTATTTCAGCTTTTAAGGAATGGAGACACCACTTACAGGGAGCTGCGCAGCAAGTGATAGTACTCACAGATCATCGTAACCTGGAATTTCTTAAGTCTGCCAGGTGCCTGTCTCCACGGCAAGCCCGTTGGAGCTTATTCCTTAACCAGTTCAATTTTATCGTTCCATACCGTCCAGGTTCACGTAATGGGAAAGCCGATGCCTTATCCAGAATCCACGCCGTGGACTCCGTGCCTGGAACCCCGTCTCAGACCGTGTTATCAGATGCCAATTTCGTTGGAGTAATCCAGGACCAGGACTTGTGGAAGGACATCAAGCTGGCCTATGATGGTGACGTATTTCTTGCTGCCCCCCCGAATGATGTGACTCTTGTTCTTCGGAATGGGGTGTGGTTGAGAGAGCGACGTATTTATGTCCCGGAGGCCGTAAGACTTCGGGTTCTCAAGTTGGTCCATGACTCCGTGTTGGCTGGTCATAGGGGGGTACAGAAGACGCAGGAATTTCTGAGTCGTTTTTTCTGGTGGCCTACCTGTTTAAAGGATGTAAAAGACTATGTCCACTCATGTGTGGTTTGTGCCCGGTGCAAGGTCCCTCGTGTGGCTCCTACGGGACTCCTTCAACCGTTACCCGTTCCATCTCGCCCTTGGGGATCCATCTCAATGGATTTTATTGTGGAGTTGCCAGTCTCAGGCGGTCACAATACCATTTTAGTGGTGGTGGATCGGTTGACAAAAGCTGCTCACTTTATTCCGTGTACCGGTCTTCCCTCAGCCGCAGAGACAGTGGATTTGGTTATCCAGAATATATTCCGATTGCATGGGGTACCAGATGAGATCATCTCTGACCGGGGCGTGCAGTTCACGTCTAAGTTCTGGAAGGGGTTTTGTTCGGCACTCCAGATTGATGTCTGTTTGTCTTCTGCATACCATCCTCAGACAAATGGGCAAACCGAACGGACTAATCAAACCCTGGAACAGTACCTCCGATGTTATGTCAGCCACCTGCAAGACGATTGGTTGAAGATGCTTCCTTTGGCGGAGTTCTCGTATAACAACACTCAGAGCAGCTCCACTAAGGTAACGCCCTTTTTCGCTAACTTGGGTTACCATCCGAATGTTTTGCCTAGGTCACCGGTTGCGGTTTCGGTGCCAGCGGAGGAGGACAGATTGACGGAGCTACAACAGAATCTGGAGGTTTTAAAGGACACTGTGGCTTCGGCTCAGGAGCGTTACAAGAAGTCGGCAGACACTCACCGGAAACAGGCACCCATGTATAAGGTAGGGGACTCGGTGTGGTTATCCACCAAAAACCTGAGATTGGGTGTTCCTTCGCAGAAGCTGGGACAGAAATTCATCGGTCCATTTAAGATCACCGGGATCGTGAGCCCTGTGGCCTGTCGGCTGAGGTTGCCGCACCATTTAAAGGTACACCCGGTCTTTCATGTTTCTCTACTCAAACCTGTTTCCCCTAATACGTTTCATAGTCGTATCGTGCCTCCTCCTCCGCCTGTGATGGTTGACGGCGAGGAGCAGTTCGTGGTTGAGGACATTATTGACTCCCGGCACCATCGGCATCGGCTTCAGTATCTGGTACGTTGGCAGGTGTACTCCCCCGAGGACGATTCCTGGGAACCTGTGGGTAACATTCGGGCGCCCCGGAAGGTTGCTCAGTTTCATCGGCGGTACCCGGACAAGCCAGGCCCTGATCCGTCCTGAGGCCGTTTCTGGGGGGGGGAGTACTGTCAGACTTCCGGGATTTCCAGTTCTCTTTTGAATGAGCTTGCCCTCTGTTAACATGGAGTTTGCTGTTCTGTTGCCCTACTTCCTGTCCATCTGTTTAAAAGGCCGCCCCTAAGCTTAGTCCAGTGCCTGAGTATACTGCTTGCTGTGTACTCCTGCTTTGCTCCTCTTGGTTCCTGATTGACATTTTGGATCCTCCTGAAAAACAACCGACACCGACTCTGGACTTCACCCGGTCTCATCAAGCTGTGCCCGGACTCCGTCTGCCGTCTTTGGTCAGCACTTCTGCCCGGTTCCTTCCGGTTCGTAACCACTCTGGACTCCCATCTCGTGCGGACATTTTTGGACTATACCTATTGCCCTTTGTGTCCCGGCTGCTGCGCATTTAGGCCTTCTGGGGTGATTGCCAGACAGTCCCTGTATAGGGGTTCGCTCTTGGTGGTCTCCCTGGGGGAGTCCGGTGCGTGGCCCCGGGAATTCCCTTCGCTCCGATCCTGGAAGGTATTTCCTGTGTTTATTGTTCTACTGTGTTTTGTTCCGTTTATGTACATATCGTTGGTTGCATATTATAAACGTCTTGCACCAAGAACTCGTCTCTGGTTGTCATTGCCCTAACGCAATCGAAATCCTCAGTACATACAATAGTATTACAAAGACATCCTGTGAAAATAAGCCCTAGTGCATCGTTTGAACAAAAAGTAATATAAAATCCTGTCTTATTTTCAGGTAAACACGGTAGCAACCTTTCAAATCCTCACAGACAAAGAAATCAAACCATAGATGTCCATAAATTTAGTGATGTGTAATAATGAGAAATAATTACAGTGCATTAGATCCTTTGGCCTGGGAAGGTTAAGACTGTTGCCCTCTTGTTGCTGTAAGAAATAATGAGAAATGACACAGGGAAGAAGTAATGAACATGCTTACTGAAAGGTGTTTAATACTTTTTACAAAAGCCTTTGTTGGTGATGACAGCTTCAAGACGCTTCCTGAATGGAGAAACTAGTCACATGCATTGCTCAGGTGTGAAATAGGCCTATCGTTCCACACATTTTCTAATCATGAGGCTCCATGGTTTGTTCTATGAACTCTGAGAGTTAGTTCCTTCCATAAAGTTTTCTGTTGCATTCAGGTCAGGTGATTGACTGGGCCATTCTAGCAGCTTTATTTTCTTTCTCTGAAACAAATTGAGTTTCCTTAACTGTGTGTTTTGGATCATTGTCTTGCTGAAATGTCTGCTCTCATTTCATCCTCATCATCTTGGTAGATGTCAGCAGATTTTTATCAAGAATGTCTCAGTACATTTGCCCATTTGTCTTTCCTGCAATTACAGTATATGTAATTTGCCAGAGCCGAATGGTGAAAATAGCTCTACACCATGATGTTCCCATCTCCAAATTTCATTGTTGGTATGTTGTTTATCGGGTAATGTGCCTTTTGTCCTCCAAATATAGTGTATATTATGGCATGCCAAGGGTTCAATTTTGGTCTCATCTGATCACACTATATTCTCCCAGTATTTCACAGGCTTGTCTAAATGTAGATAAGCAAACTTTGAACATAATTGACCATGGTTTGTGTTCCTCAATCTAGTCTTGTGTCATGATCCTCCATACAGGCCATGAAAGTTGAGTGCCAAACTTAATATTTTCTTTGAAACAATTGTACCTGCTGATTCCAGGTCTTTTTGTACTTCTACATAGGTGGTTCTTGGCTCTTTGACAACTTTTCTGATAATTCTTTTCACTGCTCTGTCTGAAATCTTGCGAACAACCCCTGGTCATGGCCAGTTTCTTTTTGAAATTGTGTTCTTTCCACATCCAGATCATGGTCCCAACCATGCTTACTAGAAGCTTAACCAATGCCATCAGTATGTTTTGCAACAATAAGGTCCTGAAGGTCTTGATACAGCGCACTGGTTTTACCCATCAAGAGATGTTTCTTGCATGGCACCTTGTAATGAGACAACTGTATGAAGCCCATCAGTTAAACCAGCTGATATTATTTTTCCCTTAGTGGCAGGATTGCTTTCTAATTACTGATACATTTCAGTTGGTGTCATGACCTTTCATGGCTTTTTGCATCTCTCTTTCTTCATTTGTTCAACATTTTTCCCTGCGTCATTTCTCATTCTTACACATAATTTTGTTTTTCAACATCTATAGTTTTATTTATTTGCCTGTGTAGATTGGATGGCTTGGTACCGACATCTGGTGAGAAATTCATGTCAATAGAACCTTTAGAAATACATCTACTTAGAAAATTGGTGGTGTGTTCAATACTTATTTCACATACTGTATATACTTTGTACAAAAGCCCACTACATCACTTGTACACTGCCCTCACTGATGTCATAAAGGATTAACTACTATTTTTTTAACTTCTAGAATATGGTTTTCCATACAGAATGACCATATAGTAGTGAGATGAATTAGTCAACATGAGTAGTGAATTCAAGTAACAGTAATAGTTCTTGAAGTTTCGGAGGTTTGAAAAGGTCATGGTCTGGAGATATTTTTGAGGTAAAGGTGACAGTTGCAAATGAGTGATTGGATATTGAGAATAAAGAGAAGTTCTGTGTCATATGTGGGAGATAGTCTAGTACATAGTCTGTACAAAGCTCCCACCCAAATTAATACCTGATTTGAATGGAAACTGTTGGGTGTATTTAAATGTGGAAACTGTAAGTATTGTAAGTAGGTTCATCCTTCAACAAATGGGAAAAGTGTGTCAACATAGATGCCCTTTAGTATTAGGGACTTTGCCAATTGTTGCACTACAGGAGTGATATATGTGGCAACTTGTACCTGCCCACCGGACTATATCAGTATACCAAGAGTGAATTTAGAAGTCATGTTGGGGAACATTTGGGGGATATCAGCAATGAGAGGGATGCCTCTCATGTCATGACATAAAATGTTTGGTTCACGGCGGTGATCTCAATCAGGTCACCTTTAGAGTAATTGAGGTAGTCCTACCCAGCCCCAGACGTGGGGATTGGAGTCGGCTTCTCCTTCAAAAGGAGTGTGATTTAAATTCATCCATATATTCTAAGGAACTCAATGAGTAGCTTACCTTTAACTGTTTTCTAGGACAAACTATTTTAACTCTCACTTCCTGCATTTTTTTATTTGAGTTTATTTTCAGGGACATCTTCCTCCACATTGACCCAGTATAGGGTGCATCCTAATTAATTTAGTTATTTCATACTGGTTCTCAAAACATATATATATATATATATATATATATATATATATATACATATAGTTTTGCATATTCATTTTCTTTTGCCTTTTGTACTGCAATACTTGGTCCCATTTTAATAATAATTAATAATAATAATAATAATAATAATAATAATAATAATTTTAGGTGTAAACATATATATACATCATATTGTTTCATCTTTATATCTATGCTATTCAAATTACTTACCTGTCTCTCTTAAAGGATTACTATATACTGTATGTCTATTTAGTGTTATATGGGTTATTTATTCCTACATTCATGTTTGCAGCATTATCGCTATTCACTCTTTATAACCCCTCCCCCCTAATCTCTAACACCTTCTTTTTTTCCTTGAGATATGCCTTATATTACAAAATTCATTAAGTAATAAATATTTTTTTTAATGGGATCTCCTGCCCTCGTTCTGCTCAAAAAAAATAATTGTTGGTCTGCTTTAACTTCTGGACCGCCAGGTGGAACACATTTGCGCTCCACCCATATACTGGATATGGCCAGCATTGCTTTAATACGTGGATCGCAATTGCACTTCACTTACATACAGAGCACTGGGATCTGTTGTACTTCCCCTATTGCCAAGGAATACAAGTTGTCACTTTCGGCACTCCATAGATTGGCATTGTTACCCACCTGAGCTGTCCGTGTGGAACGCGTTATGTGTTCCACTTATGTTGTTCCGGTGGCGGGTGTCTTAGCCTGCAGGGAGGAACGCAATTTGTGTTCCACTGATGCAGTTTCCAGTGGCGGTTACCATTTTGACCACACCCCTTATTCTGTCATTTAAATAAGTGTCAGGAGCAGTGCCATACTACTATCATCCGCTATCTTACTGAGGAGCCATTATGCCACTGTAATTATTGCCTGATAAACCCTGGAGAGGGAAACGCATCAGGACCAGGAACTTCCTGCTTATTTTGATGACACTTGGAGAATTTCCTGAAGGGAAATATGCAATAAGAGCTAAGTATTGATATTAGCAAATATCTACTTCCCCTGACTGTGTGTGTATGTTTATAAGTCAGTTAGCGTTAGCAGAGGGACAGATTCAAAGGTCAGTCTACAGAGAGCAGGGGTGCCATCTGACCGTAGCGCTTTAAAACCTCAGTTGTCAGCTACTTGACAGTTTTCCAACTATGGGCAAACTAGGATTATATTTAACCCAATCCTGGCATTTTTCTATTTATTTGTTTACTGATTTAATTACTGTCTCTCACCTGATAATTATTTGCATTTTTGGAACCAGGAACTTTCTATTTATCTTTATGTCATTGGGAGTATTTGCTGATGGGAAATATGCAATAGAGCTAAGTATTAATATTATCAGACATACTTTTGCTTACTGTTTGTTTATTGGTATACGTCAAGCAGGGCCAGTGGAGAGACAGCTTCAAGGGTCAGTCTACATGGAATGGGGGTGCCTTCTGACCTTTGTAACCTATTGTTTCTTACTGGAGGGGGGCAGCAGCGCTGGTGAAGTGGGGTCGCATGAGGCAGGGGCGGTGGTGCAGCAGAGCGATGATGCGGTGGGTGTCTCAGATGCTTGCTGACGAGCAGCTTGAGGCAGGCAAGATCCAGAAACTGCTGTGGGCTGTGGGCCACTGTTCTGGAGGCTACTGTGCTGTCGGCAGTGAGGTGAGGCAGGGGACATCTTTAGGAGCTGGAGCTGCTTGTGCTGTGCTGGCGGCTGCTGTGCTGGTGGGTGGTGAGGCAGGGGCCATCCTTAGGTCAGCAGTGTGGCTTCAAATAATAGTGCTCGAAGTCAACGTGTGCGCAGATTGAGCTATCGGCTCAATGACAAGCCAAGATCTCATCTGCGCACATGCCACCTCCGGGCACCATTTTCCTTAACCCCTTCACCCCAGGGTGATATTCCGTTTTTCCGTTTTTGTTTTTTTGCTCCCCTTCTTCCGAGAGCCGTAACGTTTTAACTTTTCCATCAATCTTGCCATATAAGGGCTTGTTTTTTGCTGGACAAGCTGTACATTTAAAAGAAACCATAAGTTTTACCATATAGTGTACTGGAAACCAGCAAAAAAATTTCAAGTGCGGAAAAACTGCCAATAAGGTGTGATCGCACAATAGTTTTTGGGATATTTTATTCACCTTGTTCACTATATAATAAAACTGATGTGTTAGTTTGATGTCTCAGGTGGGTACGAGTCTGTAGACACCAAAAATGTGTAGGTTTACTTTTATCTAAGGGGTTAAAAAAAATTCACAAGCTGTCCAAAAAAAGTGGCGCACTTTTTTGTGCCATTTTCTGAAACCCATAGCGTTCTTATTTTTCAGTATCTATGGCTCCGTGATGGCTTTTTTTTTTGTCTCGAGCTGATGTTTTTAACTGTACCAATTTTTTGCAGATGCTACGTTTTGATCACCTGTTATTGCATTTGTACAAAATTTGCGGTGACCAAAAAACGTAATTTTGGCATTTGTAATTTTTTCGCTGCTACGCCATTTATTAATCAGAATAATTAGTTTATATTTTGATAGATTGGGAGTTTCTGAACGCGGCAAAACCAAACATTTTTTATTTTTTTAGCTCTAATTTTCAATGAGCCGAATGGGGGTGATTTAAACTTTTAGTTTTTTTTATTTTTGTTTAATTTTTAAAACTTTTTTTAACATTTTTTTTTATTTTACTAGCTTCTTTAGGGGACTATAACGATCAGCAGTCTGATCTCTCTTCCATTTCTCGAGATCACAGCTACACAACTGAGATCTGGAGAAAAGCTACTTTACTCTCACACACGGCAGTCTGCCGACAGTGAGAGAAAGTGACTCATGATATCTACAGGAGTCATCACATGACCCTGTGCTACCATGGCAACCACTGGAAGTCACGGATCATATCATGTGACTTCCGATGGAGCTTGGTAAGTTATGCTTACAACGGCACGCTGTTACATTTCGCTGTCAGAATTTGATAGCGAGATGTAAGAGGTTAATATTTGCGGGTGGAATGCAAATCCACTCGCACCTGGCAGGCAGACATGTTAGCTGTTGAAATCAGCTGACATGTGCGTGGAACTGCCCACAGCAAGCAGCGGGAATTATCTTCACATGATCCATAATGTACCCAGTACGTCATTTGTCATGAAGAGGTTAACTCCACTGCTGGGCTGGAAGTGGCATGTGTGCAGATGAGATCATGTTGCCGAAAGCTCCATCTACACACGTGCTGACTCCGGTCGCCAGTATTTGAAGCCGCTCCGCCAACCTATGGAAAGCCCATGCCTCACCACCCCCAGCACAGTGGCTCTCACCACAGTCACCCCCAGCAGCTGCCAGCACAGTGGCCCCCAGCACATCAGCCGCCAGGAGCGCCCAACACAGCAGCCACCAGCACAGCGCCAGCAGCCCCCAGCACAGTAGCCCGTAGCCACCAGGACAGTGCAAGCAGCTCCCATCACAGCAGCCGGTAGCCACCAGCATAGCACCAGCAGCCCGCAGCATTGCCCCTGCCTTCTGCTAGCCATCTCCGCCACCTCCCAATAAGCTACATTCGGGTTATAAGATGCACCCCTCATTTTCCTCATAAATTTTTGGGCGGAAAAGTACATTTTATAATCTGAAAAAATGCAGCACATTAGAAATAATTATTCTAGAATGTGAGTCTTCTGGGTATTTATTACCTTTGATGTGTGTTGCTACTTATTCAAAGTTAGATAAATCAAGAAATAATAATTACTAAAGAAATATATATATATATATATATATATATATATAAAATTTATTTTGTATATATTTTATTATTTATCTTAATATTTGTATCATTTAAACTTATTTGTGATAATTTATATATAAAACTTTCATTTAGTAAAAAGAAATTGTCATGATTCGCCTCCCTATCCACATGGCTGCCCCAGTCCTGGTACAGCCTGACCTCGAGGCGCCGTTTGTTGTTGAGGTGGACGCCTCAGAGGTGGGGGTGGGAGCTGATCTCTCTCAGGGCCCTGCTACTCTGACTAATCTGCGACCATGTGTGTTCTTCTCCAAGAAATTCACTCCGGCTGAGAGGAACTATGATGTGGGTAACTGTGAATTAATGGCGGTAAAGTTGGCATTCGAAGAATGGAGGCATTTTTTGGAGGGTGCTGTTCACCGTATTACTGTCATCACTGATCATAACAACCTCGCGTATATCGAGTCCGCCAAGAGATTGACGCCTCGACAAGCGAGGTGGGCTCTTTTCTTTTCTAGATTTCATTTTTGTATTACTTTTCGGCCGGGGTCTAAAAACGTGAGGGCAGATGCACTGTCTCGTAGTTTGGACCCGATGTCACCTCCAGAGCCTCCTTCCTCCATTCTTCCACGAGGGGTGGTGGTCGCTGCCTTGTCGTCCGAGTTAGAGGCTGAGGTCAGGGAGGCCCAGTCCTCAGCGACATCTTCCGCTCCAGACACTAAACTGTTTGTCCCTTTGCACCTCCGGTTACAAGTACTTGAAGAGTTCCATGAGTCCGTACTTAGTGGCCATCCTGGACTTACAGCCACTCGCAGGGCTGTTGCTTGACTGTTTTGGTGGCCGTCTCTTCACTCAGATGTTGCTCGGTTTGTGTCTGACTGTGCTACATGTGCCAGTGCTAAGGTATGTCGTAACCGGCCGGCCGGGGAACTGGTTCCCTTACCTGTTCCTGAAAGACCATGGACCCACTTGTCCATGGATTTCATTACGGACCTCCCTGTCTCAAATGGTATGACTGTGATCTGGGTGGTGGTGGATCGTTTTAGTAAACAGGCACATTTTGTTCCCCTCTCCGGTCTACCTTCTGCTGCGGCCCTTGCCAACCACTTTATTGACCAGGTGGTTTGGTTACATGGGTTGCCCCTGAATATTGTGTCTGACAGGGGGGTACAATTCATTTCTCGGTTTTGGAGGGCTTTGTGCAGGCGGTTGAGAATCTAGTTGCCCTTCTCGTCCGCCTATCATCCCGAGTCCAATGGGCAGACGGAAAGGACGAATAAGACCCTTGAGCAAATCCTGCGGTGCTTGGTTTCTGGTCAGCAGGAGGATTGGTGTACGTTTTTGCCCCTTGCGGAGTTTGCATTCAATAGCAGAGTCCATCAGTCTACGGGAAATTCTCCCTTCTTCTGTAATTATGGGTTTCACCCTCACTTCGGGACCTTCTCTAGAGTGGATTCGGGGTGTCCAGGGGCCAACTCCATCGTTCAGCATCTGGGGGAGGTGTGGAAGGAGGTACGGCGGTGCATCGTGACGGCTCAACAGTCCCAGAAACGCCAAGCGGATAAATGCCGTTCCCTGGGACCCCCCTTTCAGGTGGGGGACAAAGTGTGGCTGTCCACTCGGAATATCAGGCTCAGGGTTCCGTCTGCTAAGTTGTGTCCTAAGTTTATAGGGCCCTATGAGATCATCAAAGTGATCAACCCGGTGGCCTTTCGGTTGCAACTGCCCCAGACCTTGCGTATTCCCAATGTATCTCATACCTCCTTGCTTAAGCCATTTGTCCCTTCGGTGGTGGATTCTCCGATCCCTCCGGCTCCAATACTGGTGGACGATGAGGAGGAGTTCGAAATTCAGCGTATTATAGACTCTCGTTGGGTTCGTAGTTCCCTCCAGTATCTGATTCATTGGAAGGGTTACGGTCCGGAGGACCGGTCCTGGGTGCCGACTCGCTCTGTGCGGGCCGATCGGTTAATTGCGGCTTTCCACCGTAAATATCCTGGGAAGCCTGGGGGTCCGGTGGCCCCCCCTTGAAGAGGGGGTACTGTCATGAATCGCCTCCCTATCCACATGGCTAGGGGGCGGAGCCTTCTCTCGGGCCTCACTTCCGGCCCCTGGATGCCTTAAAAGCTGACACTTCCAGTGAACCAGCGCTGGCTATAAGCTTAGCTCTGCTTTGCCTGTGATTGCTGATCCTGTGAGTGATATCCTGATCTGTCTGTTCCTGTGCCCCCGTGCCCTTTTCTGTGTTCTGTCCTCTGGTCGTCCCTCCTGTCCTGTGTCCCCCCTCCTATTCCTCACTTGGTTGCTTCCTCCGGTACTGACCTTAGCCAGACTT
This sequence comes from Anomaloglossus baeobatrachus, assembly GCF_048569485.1. NCBI lineage: Eukaryota > Metazoa > Chordata > Amphibia > Anura > Aromobatidae > Anomaloglossus > Anomaloglossus baeobatrachus. The sequence continues at coordinate 186,295,839 of NC_134357.1, forward strand.
TTACTCCGCTTCTGCTCGCTCCTCCGGTCCTGCTTCTGCCCGTACGGTGTTTGACCCAGCCTGTCTGATTATTCCTCACATACCCTGCAGTTCTGCCTCTCAGCTGTACTGATTAGGCAGTGCATGAGAACGCTGTGCATTTCCTTCCTGGTTCTCATTGCTCTGTGTAGTGTCGTCTGCTGCAGAGCTCTGGCTCCCCCTTGTGGCAGCATTACAGAAATGTATAATTTTCATGAGGCCTTCGACATACCCTCCACATACAGTCACTGACTCACATTACATTCTCTTTCTTTAGCAGCTGTTCATTTAATTTGTCTGTTACACATACCTCTTCAGATTGTCACAGAGTTTTTCAAACCATACATTTCACATGTGAAGGTATGCATACATACACATACATTCAAAGTATTGGTTCTTTAATTATTAATGGACATTAGGAAAATATTAACTTTGATTTGAAGTATTTCTTTAAATATCCCCAAAATACAAATAACATTTATCTCTCATACCAGTCTATGGACACTAATACAAAATACATACAGCTGCACTCTAGAATGCTAATAATGAATAAAGGAACTCTGGTATTGCCTTACTGCTATAGGAATATTTGAAAAAAATAGAGATACTTAGCTTATGTATTGGCCAATGCATGCGAGTCTAATAACCACAACAAGGTGATCTCTTGTATATCGGGACCCTAACTTAAAATGCTGCTATCTGGGTTAAAAACCTACATGTCTGGGCAGAAAGGATCTAGCTATAAAGGAGGGAGGATGGACACACCCTGTTTATAGGGCGAAGTGTTCAGTCAGAAAGAAATGAACTACAAATATATAAAAAAAGATGGACCTGCACATCCAATAGGTGTGAACAGTGTCAGCTGACAATACAATATAACAACAAAAATGCATACAACTGCACTCTAGAATGCTGACAATGATTAAGGGAACTCTGGTATTGCATTACTGCTATATGAATATTTGAAAAAAGAGATACTTAGCTTATGTATTGGCCAATGCACGTGAGCCCTATAACCACGACAAGGTGATTTTATATATATTGGGACGACCCTAATGTGAAATGCCACTATTTTAGTTAAAAACCTTATATTATTCATTATTAATGCGCATCAGGAAAATATTAACTTTGATTTGAAGTATTTCTTTAAATATTCTATCTCTCATACCAGTCTATGGACACAAATACACATGAGAAATAGATGGGCCATATACACATGTGGTCAAAATTATTGGTACCCCGCGTATAATGAAAGAAAAACCCACAGTGGTCTTAGAAATAACTTGAATCTGACAGAAGTAATAATAAATAAAATAGGTACGAAAATGAACAAATTAAAGTCAGCCATTGCTTTTCAACCATGCTCCCACAGAATTAAAAAAAAATAAAACTCATGAAACAGGCCTAGACGGAAATGATGGTATACTTAACTTAATATTTTGTTGCACAACCTTTTTAGGCAATCGCTGCAATCAAACGATTCCTGTAACTGTAAATGAGACTAATGTGCCTCTCGGCAGATATTTTGGCCACTCCTCAATTGCAAACTGTTTCAGTTGTCTCGTGTTTGAAGGTTACCTTTTTCAGATGGCAAGTTTCAGCTGTTTCCAAAGATGCTCAATAGGATTTAGGTCAGGGCTCATAGAAGGCCACTTCAGAAAAGTCCAATGTTTTCTTCAGCCATTCTTGGGTGTTTTTAGCTGTGTGTTTTGGGTCATTATCCTGTTACAAGACCCATGACCTGCAACTGAGTCCAGGATTTCTGACACTGGGCAGCATATTTCTCTCTAGAATCCCTTGATAGCATGTTTCACAGTAGGAACAGTGTTCTTTTCTTGATATGCTTCATTTTTTTGTCTGTGAACATAGAGCTGATGTGCCTTGCCAAAAAAAATCCATTTTTGTCTCATCTGTCCATAGGACATTTTCCCAAAAGCTTTGTGGCTTGTCAACACGTAGTTTAGCAAATTCCACTCTGGCTTTTTTATGATTTTTTTCCAACAATGGTGTCCTCCTTGGTCATCTCCCATGAAGTCCACTTTGGCTCAACAATGACAGATGGTGCGATCTGACACTGATGTTCCGTGAGCTTGAAGTTCACCTTTAATCTCTTTAGAAGTTTTTCTGGGCTATTTTGTTACCATTTGTATTATCCATCTCTTTGATTTGTCATCAATTATCCTCCTGTGGCCACATCCAGGGAGGCTGGCTACAGTCCCATGGATCTTAAATTTCTCAATCAGATGTAGTCACAGGAACATCAAGCTGCTTGAAGATTGTCTTATAACCTTTACCTTTAACATGCTTATCTATAATTTTCTTTCTAGTCTCCTGAGACAACTCTTTCCTTTGCTTCCCCTGGTCTATGTTGTTGAGTGTGGTACATACCATGTCACGAAACAGCACAGTGAGTATCTGTAGCCCTATATACAGGCCCACTGACTGATTACAAGATTGTAGACACATGTGATGCTAATTAGTGGACACACCTTAATCTAACATGTCCCTTTTGTCACATTATTTTCAAGAGGTACCATCATTTCTGTCCAGGCCTGTTTCATGAGTTTAATTTAAAAAAAAAACATTTGTGGAAGCATAGTTGAAAAGCAATGTCTGACTTTAGTTTGTTCATTTTCATAGATTTTTGTATTATGACTTTTGTCAGATTCAAGTTGTTTTTGTGACCATTGTGGGTTTTTCCTTCATTAAATGAGGGGTATCATCAATTTTGACCACGTTTAGTATTCACTTATTATTAGCTCAGACTTCAACTGCTATTTTAGCTGTTAAACATGCTTTATTTTCAAAATGCAAACAAAAACATTCTGCAAAAAAGCAAATATTTGTAAGCACTTCACACAAAAACTTAATTTTGACAGTCACACATAGTACTGATTATTAGATATATGTATTTTTATAGTTTTTTTTAAAACTTCCTCAGTAAGAAAAATAAATTCATAAGCAAAATGTTTAATCAAATGCTGGTTTGAAATGAGATTCTAAGTAGATAGAAACTATAACATTTAATATCACATTTATGAGAAAAAGAAATGAAACACTTTAAATATCTTATATATTTTTGCCTCTTATTAAATTTAAAATGTTACTACTTTTATTTGTATAGATATAGATATCTGATTTATGAAATAATTAAACTCTAATTTCTATCACCATAGATATGTAGGTACAATTATACTGAATCCAATTTAAGTATACAATATACATAGAGAGATAAACCTATAAAAACTATGTAACTACAAAATATACTATATATGAATTATTATGAAGATTCCTATATATAAAAATGTAACCAAATCCAAACTCAAATCTTATTTTTTTTTCATCCAAAATGCTATTCAGAATGGACATTTTAAGACTGTAGGAATCTCTGAAAATAGCAAATAATTGAACTGTTCTCAGCTTGTATGTCAGTTAGAAGAACATCACTCTCAGGGATCACCACCTGTCTCTAGGTGGTGTCAAGTTTCTTGAAAGTCATGTCTGTTTAGAGAGAGAAAATCTGATTTTTTTTTTCCTGTGGAATTGGATTTTCAGATGACATTTTAATCATATTATAGTGTTTATAGCTAATATATGATTTGATTTCCTAAGAATTTCATACATTTAATCAAAGGAATAATCTAGGATCTTGGAGAGTTTAATGCAAGAAAGTTTGATGCTGATTTATAAAATTTTACCCTCTTTGATTTAATGTAATTACCGTATTTTTTGGACTATAAGACGCACCGGACCATAAGACGCACCCTTGTTTTAGAGGAGGAAAATAGTAAAATAAAATTTTAAGCAAAAAATGTGGTCATGATATGGGGCTGCTGCTGACACTATTATGGGGGTAATGTCCCCAAATTCTCTACTAAGGTACCCCATCTTGGTAATGATCCTCCTACCTTGTATATAATCCCCATCTTGTATATACATGTCCCCCATCCTAGTATAGCCCCCATCCTGCTATATACCCCCATCCTTCTATATACCCCCATCCTGCTATATACCCCCATCCTGGTATAGCCCCCATTCTGCTAGATAGCGCAATCCTGGTATATGCCCTCATCCTGCTATATACCCCCATCCTGCTATATACTGCCATCCTGGTATATTCCCTCATCCTGGTATATATCCCCATCCTACTATATACTGCCATCCTGGTATATACCCCCATCCTGCTACATAGCGCCATCCTGGTATATGCCCTCATCCTACTATATACCCCCACCCTGGTATATACTGCCATCCTTGTATATGCCCTCATCTCTCTATATATCCCCATCCTGATAAATACCCCCATCCTACTATATAACCCCATCCTGCTATATACCCCATCCTGCTATATGGCCTGCATCCTGTGGCACACAAAAAAATAAACATTTATACTCACCTTTCCTCACTCCAGCAGCATCGCTCGACCTCCTGTCTGTGTGCAGCATCCTCCTGAAGAGCGGTGAGCACAGGGATGATGTCATCGCTGTGCACACCACTAGTCTCCACACACAGCAGCGGCCCGCAGACAGGAGCACATCGCGATGCTGCATTCAACGGTGATGGGTGAGTATACTTATTCACTCTGCCCTACGCTGATGAAGATGTGCGGGGAGCAGTGAATACACATGATCACTCCAGACTGTAGTTGCCAGGGGTGATCATGCGGGCCGGCTGTTAATTATGCGCAAATCCCCCGCCCATCATCCCGCCCACCTGTCAATGCCAGCTTCAGCACTGATAGATGATGGGCGGGAGGATGGGCGTGCATATGAAATATGAGGGCCCTTGTGGTCACGGCAGGCACTGCTACAGCCTGCTCGTGCCGCCGATGACCCGCTCCACCGCAGCACCCTCATTCCCCGCAGCCATGCTCTGCATTCAGACTACAAGACGCACCCCCCACTTTCCCCCAACATTTGAGGGGAAAAAAGTGCGTCTTTTATAATGTTTTTCTGATGCTATAATGCATATTTCAAAATTCAAAAATCTGAATTTATTCACAAAAGTCTGAATCATTGATTGTGATCTGACATTTACAATGCCTATTCTGTACAATTTTTCAAATATGAACATAAAAGTAAATTAACATTCTTCTTGTCCAATTCTTATTTCCTTTAGCATTTCAAAATTTAGAGAATCATCATTTCTTTTGCAAAAATTCAACCCTTTTAGGGCTCATGCGCACGTTGCGTACTCACATGTATTTACGCTTCGTATTGCACTGCAGCGTAAATGCATGCGTCCTGCATTCCCTGCACAATCTATGAAGATTGTACATGAGATGTGCGCATGATGTTTTTATGAACGCAGCGATTTGGGCGCTAAAATTTTGACCCAAATCCGTGCATTCCTAAAAGCAGCATGTCAATTAATTCTGCGTTCTGGATGCAGCTCCCACTCTGTCTATAGTGGGGGCAGCATCCTGAGCGCATGAAATCTGCTTTTTTGTACAAAAACCTGCATTCATTATGCAGTCTTTCTGCAGCGATTTGACGCACACATGTGGTATCAAATCGCTGTAGAAGATTCTGTAGTTACATGCGCATCAGCCCTTAAGCGGGCTTTACACGTTGCGATCTCGTTAGCGAGATTGCAAGCGATCGTACCCATCCCCGTCAGTTGTGCGACATGGGTAAATCACTGCCCGTCGCGCACAACCTCGCTTACCCCCGACACACGGACTTACTTGTCCTGCGACGTCGCTCTGGCCTGCGATCCCCCTCTTTTCTAAGGGGGCAGGTCGTGCGGCGTTACAGCGACGTCACACGGCAGCCGTCCAATAGAAGCGGAGAGACGGAGATGAGCGGGACGTAAACATCCCGCCCACCTCCTTCCTTCCGCGTTGGCGGTGGAGGCAGGTAAGGAGATGTTCGTCGCTCCTGCGGTGTCACACATAGCGATGTGTGCTGCCGCAGGAACGAGGAACAACATTGCAAATTAGAAGAGAATGATTTTTTGTTTTAGGACGACCTCTCCGCGGCAAACGATTTTGGCTGCTTTTGCGATCGTTTTTAGGTCGCACATAAGCGTCACATACTGCGATATTGTTAATGACGCCGGATGTGCGTCACAAACAACGTGACCCCGACGATAAATCATTAACGATATCGTAGCGTGTAAAGCCCGCTTTAGTCTGTTTTATCATTTGAGCACTCGTGACTCACTATCACAAGACTTTTTTAATGCGAGGCATCTGGAAAACCTAAAGTCAGCCACATGGAGAAAATCTGATTCTTCTCATTATTGGTTAAATCAAACTTTTCAGCAAAAAATAAATAAATGAATTCTTCACCTGCTGTTGATTTGTCTATTCTGACTCCCAAAGATTGCAGTAATGCTTGTTTCACATTTTTACTGCACTGTACACCGAGTGCTTATTCTGTGGCTTATATGTAATATCTGAAATAAGTGATTCATACAGAACCACCAACGGAAAATTCCTAATAATGAGGCAGAGAGAGTCATTTTGGACTTTCTCTAGCTTATGAGCTGGCGAAGTTTGTCTTTTTAAGCATGCATAAACACTTGGTCCACAACACTTTGTGTACTTATGAAAAGGACACAGCTGAGTAAAGGTCAGACGTAGTACAGAGTAACTGATGAATACGTACAGTGAGTGAATCCCTTGAAAGTTTCATGTGAATCATGTCATTTGGAGATTTAGATGGAAACCTCTGATGTAAGTGCTCAGCATAGAGCACAGGATAAATGCAGTACAAAATTTAAAGTAAAATGTATTTTGAAAGCTCTCTGGGTGGAAGAATATTCAATTAAAAATGACATGATTTCCTGTTTTGAAAAACATTCTTTTTACAAACAAAACACAAAAAATTGGACCTAATTATAAAATCTTAGTTGCTAGAAGCAAAAGATTAGGAGTCCCAAAAAAAGGACATTGGTAGATAATAGGTTAAAAGGTATCAACCACTGAGGACGTCAGTTCTTTTAAACAATTTTTTATCTCTCCTGGCTAACATGGTACAAAGATATATTTTACCTGTAGTGAAAACCTTAATTTACAGGGTGCCTTTCTCCAGAAGCACTAGCTTGGCACAAAGTACTCGGCACTACAATGTACAGGCATTACAATGTATGGGCACTACAATTGCAGATTTGCAATTTTCACTCAGCAATATCTATTGCTGCTTGTGTGCCACCCCCGTGCCAGCAGCCGGGCTGCTCGGGTCCAGATCCGCGGTGGCTCGAGGAGTCTCCGGTCCCGGGGTGGTGCGGCCACTCGATTTAAATGGGGGGTAAACTATGTACAGGGGGAATTGGAAGTTCCTGATGCCAGCCACGATGTGTGGTAATGTGGAATACCACCGCTGCTGTTGGAGAGGGGGGAGCCCGGTGGCGATGGTGTAGCAGCAGGATGTTTTAACCCCTTCGTGGGTAAGGGCTTTGTGCCCCGGGGCCCGTTAGGTGTCAGTGACAGGGTGCCATTGGGAAGAGGCAAAGGGGTTTTTCAGCGTACTCACTCAGTCCAAGAATAATAACACCGACAGTGTTACGGTTGCTGCGAGCACTGGAGACTATGTCCAGATTTCTTGCTACTGCACATGTGCGAGCGCTGGAGACTAAGTCCAGATTTCTTGCTACTGCACATGTGCGAGCGCTGGAGACTAAGTCCAGATTTCTTGTTACTGCACATGTGCGAGCGCTGGAGACTAAGTCCAGATTTCTTGCTACTGCACATGTGCGAGCGCCGGAGACTAAGTCCTATCTTGGAGCCATTGCACATGTGCGGGTGACATCATCGCTGACACGAGGTCACATGTCTCTGACACCTTCTATGCCGATAGGTCGCTGGTCATGTGCTTGTGATGCCTTGCTCGGTGATAGGCCAGCATGACGTCACTCCTGTCGTTCTGGCAGCGGATTGGCTCTGGTGTCCTCCATCTTGGATGAGGCACAGAGTCTATATAAGACCCTGACACACGCCGCATGGCGCTCAGTCCTCTTGGTTCATGCATAAGAGTAGACGCTCTGTGCGCGTTCCTCTAGGCATTCCTCTGTCTATGCTAGGTGAGCGCTACCGGCAGGGTAGCGTTCTTATACCTTACAGCTTCGGCTGCTGTCCGTATCCTTACCTCTTAGGGGAGCGGACATAGGCAGGTGCCTGAGGCACATGGTCTGGCTGGGCCTTGTGGTTCTACTCGTAGGTGGACGTTGCCGCTAGGGTAACGTTCCTTATACTGCGTCTGGCAGTTGTTCGTATCCTCGCACACTAGGGGAGCGAACAGAGGTAGGAGCTTTGTGCGGCTTACGCTGCTGTTCGTCTCTTTTGCACCACTAGAAGAGCGGACCTAGGCAGGTGCCATATCTAGTGGTTCGTGTCCTCGCACACTAGTGGAGCGAACGCAGGTAGGAGCTTTGTGCGGCTTACGCTGCTGTTCGTCTCTTTTGCACCACTAGAAGAGCGGACCTAGGTAGGTGCCATTTCGCACACATTGCCTTTGTCTCTGTGATTATTAACAGAGATCATTCCACACACCCTCCAAGTAAGGGAGGAATTGCTTTACCTACTTATTATATCCTTCTGTGAGTTAACAGAGGTATTGCACTCTGCCATAGTCTGCAGCAGAGTCTTTGCACGGTGGACCCTGACTGTCTGATACTCCTTTAAGTTATTATCAGACAGCCCCTCGTAACAGACAGCTTGTAAACCAGAATTCTGAGCACCACTGCAGCATGGAGGGAGCACGCCTGGATCTGTGTCCTTGGTGTTGCTGTTAGCCTGTGGCCTTTTCCGTGGCACCTTTTCACTATTGGACCCTTAAGTTTGGAATTTTTCGGGTCCCGCTCACACGTATAGCTAACAGAGTGAGCTTGCTTTCAGGGTTCATGCGTAGGATTTCTTTGGACTGTAGTTTGGGAAAGTCCTATCTCATCGGTGTGCTAGTACCCCGATTTTGGAGCGGGATGGGGATGAATCTTGAAGTCTTCACCCCTGTCGGGTAAATTACCGGGACGCGTGAAGCTACTTCCCGCCCTAGGGTCCACGTACCCTGTCATGCCCTGGCCCCTGCTCTGTGATGGCTCAAGGCCGCCGGCTGCCCTCCTCGGCAGTCCATGCCCCTTGATACGATCCCCTGCGTCCGGGGTCCCAGCTCCTACCAGGCCCAGACCAACGTCTGCCACCTAGTACTCAAGGAGCCAAGCTCCTAACCTGTGACCTCTCCTCTTGAGAGTCACCACACAACTCTCTTACTCCTTTTCCACCTTGTCACTTTCCCCTACCAACCCCCATGTGGGCAGCCCTATTCCCTTCAGGCCCGACCCCCCAATGGTGTGTCTGGTGGGTACGGTATAAAGTGTTCCTAGGATTTTGACTGGCTAAGCTGTTAGCAACACCAAAAGACAAGGATCCGTAACCAAGGAGGAGGTGGATATTGCATAGAAGGGAAGATTGCACAATACCCAGTGACGACCTGATAGGCCAGGGCGTCACACTTGTTTCTGGAAAACCGTCACCACACATGTAGAAAAATTCCCAGAGTTGGTAATTTCCAAAATGGGGCCACTTCAGGGAGATTCTGCTGTTCTGGCACTTAGGTGCTCTGTATATGGAGTCTGAAAACTATTTTAGGAAACTCTGTGCTCCAAAAGTCAAATAGCTCTCTTTACCTCCTGAGTCTCATCATGTGGCTAAGCAGTACTATACGGCCACAATGTGGGGTACTAAAACATTTAGCAGACAATGTGGGAAAAACTTTGGTGTGAATTTTACCCATTTTCCCATGTGAAAATGTAAAATCTGGGGCTAAAACAAAATTTTTAGTCTAAAAAATGTATTTTTTTTATCATTCAATGGTACTCTGTGGCATACCTGTGCTGTCAGTATAATCACTGCACCCCTAGTTGAATTTATTGAGAGGTGTAGTGTATAAAATAGGGTCACATGTAAGGGTTCTGCTTTTCTGGCACCTCAGGGACTTTGTTAATGTGACATGGCACCCACAAACCATAACAGCAAAGTCTGCTCTATAGTATGGCAATCCTTCTCTTCTGAGCTTCCACTATGCCTGAAAAGTAGTTGCCGATTACATGTATGGTATTGGCACACTCAGGAGAAATTGCTCAACAAACACAGCAGTCAGTTATTTCCTATTATCCCCTATAAAAATTAAAAACTTGTGGTTAAAACAACATTTTAGTGGTAAAAATGTAAATATTCTTTATTCACCACCTAATAGTATAAACGTTTGTGAGGCACATGAGGTGTCAACATGCTCACTGCATCCCTAGATGAATTCATTGAGGGGAATAGTTTGTAAAGTGAGGTCACTTATGCGTTTTGCTTTTTTGGAATGTTAGTGGCTCTGCCAATGTGACATGGCACCCTCAAACCATAATAGCAAAATCTGCTTTCCAATATGGCGCTCCTTTCCTTCTGAGCTTTGCACTGAGCCTCAAAAGCATTTTTTTACCACGTATGGGGTATTGGCATATTTAGAGAAATTGCATAACAAATTGTACCATTCATTTTTTTCTTATTACTCCATTTGAAAATTAAAAAACTTGGGGCAAAAGCAATATTTTATTTGAAAAATGGGATTTTTTAATTTACTCAGCCACATGCTATATACACTTCTGTGAATTGCCTGAAGGTTAAAAATGCTCACAACACTACTAGATGAATTTCTTGAGAGGTGTTGTTTTAAAAATGGGTTTAATTGTGTTCTTTTTGCTGTTTTGACTGTTGGGGGTTCTTCAAATGTGACATGATATTTGCAATCTATTCCAGACAAAATGGCGCTCCAAAATTCAAAAAGCACTCCTTTCCTTCAGAGCCCTTCTGTGTGCCAAAACAGTAGTTTTCCATCACATATGGGGTATCGGTATAGTCAGGAGAAATTGCAAAACAAATTGTATGGTCCATTGTCTCCTGTTATCTTTGTGAAAATCAATAATAAAGCAACATTTTTGTGGGAAAAAAGTATTTTCACATTTCCACAGCTCAACAGTATAAAATTATGTGAAGCACCTGTGGTTTCAAGGTTGGATTCCAGGTACTCACTACATTTCTAAATAAATTCCTTAGGGGGAGAAGTTTTCAAAATAGAGTCTTTTGTGGGGGGAGTTTCTTATCTTCCTACTTCTCTCCGTTTTTCACTTAACATTGGAGAATTAGGAAGAGCACCTCGCCGGCACATGACTATAAGGTCCAAGACACACGGCATGAAAATCGGAGCGAGTGGAATGCGATAAAATATGTGTTCCTGGTTTCTCTCGCACCCATTCAAGTCTAAGGGTTAAGAGAAAAATCGCGCTGCACTCGCATTACACCGGTGTACTGCTAGTGCAGGGTGAGAATGGCAATAGCCGGCTACAGAGGAGAGAGGGAGATAAATCCCTCCCTCCCATCCGCAGCGCCGGCCCGCCCCTCCTCAGCACAGGCCCTCCCCTCCTCAGTGCCAGCCTGCCCCTCGCAGCTGATGTCCGATCGCATGATCGGACCTCAGTCACAGTGACACTCGCATGACACTCGGCATGCGCTGTGCTGCAAGTGTGAACCAATTGTCATGCAAGGATCGCCTTAGTCCCTCCTGTGGCCCCGGCTTAAGTGTGCAAATCGCATATGAATGATTAGTGACATGACAATAACTCAAACCGCTTTGGGTGACTCCAAACTGAATTCTTGCCCAGGGTGCCATAAAATCTAGATATACCTCTGCCATGCTTTTAGGCCTTAGTATCCTTTACATCAAGTCACTGTTACTGCAGACATGTACTGTGCGTTTTCCATTATTTTAGTGTCTTATAAATGCTGTTTGTATATTAAATATCCCCTTTGCCACTTTGCAAGTTAATTTTAATTTGGTGTACAAATGATGGCAGGATAAGTACTCTGAGAAGATACATGGCTACGGTTCTCCTATATTACCTAAGTATTCATTTATAATTACAGGTAATTTATGTCACCAGCCTCATTGATCAGCTGCTGATCTAACTATTGTTAATTAATACTGGGAGTGAGCAAGTAATATGTTCTACATGAATACTGAGGATCTAATATTGAAAAATCAATGTTAAGCTATTGATTGCAGGATAAATATATATATGTATCCTGCAATCAATAGTGTATACTGTTTATATATATATATATATATATATATGTATATATAGTATATCACAAAACACCTCTCACATTTAGGACAACACTGAATAATAATAAAATTAATAATAGTAATACTCCTTATTTTTATAGTGCCAACATATTCCACAGCGCTTTACAATTCAAAGTTTCATATACAAACAAACATAAGAAACAGTCATAGAAGATACAATAATTAAAGCAATAAAGACAACCCTGCTCATGAGAGCTTGCAATTTATAATAGAGTGAAGTGGAGGTTAAACACTGTTCAAGTGCTTATTTACAACAAAGGTCCAGCCACCTCCAGAAAATAGGGGGATAGATAAAGGTTGCATGAACCAGTCATCAGGCAATCTTTGTAATGCTTTGGGTACAGTGGAGTTTGAGGTAGAATTAATGCTCTAAGAAATAGTGGAGGGGATTTATATGAATTGACTGATTAGGGAGGGTGATAGGTTACCTTATAAAGATGTGTTTTTAAGGAGCGTCTGAAGCTGTGCAAGTTGTGGATCATCTTAGTTTCTTGAGGTAGAGCATTTTCAGAGGATTGGTGCAACTCGAGAGAAGTCTTGAAGTCGGAAGTGCGAGGTTTGGATTAGTGTAGATGTTAGTTGGAAGTCATTTGCAGAGCATAGAGAGCTGGTAGGATGATAGACAGAGATAAGGGTGGATTCATAGGGGGTGCCATGTTGTGAAGAGCTTTGTGGGTGAGAACAAGTAATTTAAATTGGATCCAATGATGTATGGGCAGCCCGTGCAATGACTGGCACAAAGCGGATACTTTGTGTTCCAGAAATGTTTATTAAATTCTAAAGGGGAAATAATACAGGAAATAGAATGAATCATTAACAGATAAATTAAAGCAAAAAAAAATATTTCCATAGAGCAGATTCCTAAGGAAGGAGTGGGTAGGATAAGGAATGGGGTAAAGCAGGGGTGGGGAACCTTTTTACTGCCGGGGGCCATTTGGAATTTTCTACCAACCTTCGGGGGCCGCACCAAATTATCAACTTGAAAACGACCAATCTATATTTGGTCAAACAATTCATTAACTCACCCCTACTGTGGTGGCAGGAGCTGCTTCTCTTTGGTGCGGCTGTGATGTTCGGTGATATTGATCATTTTGTTTCTCACAACTGCTTTTCCAGGTTTGTCTTGGTCTGGAGAGGCTGGGGGCATACACATCCCAGGAGAAGCTGGGGCATATACATCACAGAAGACACTGGGGCGCATATACATCACAGGAGACACTGAGGCATATACATCACAGGAAACATTGAGGCATATACATCCCAGGACAGGCTGGGGCGTATACATCACAGGAGGAGCGTATAGATCACAGGAGGGGTGTATACATCACAGGAGATGCTAAGCATGGACAGCACTAGTGGCGGGCACAGACAGCTCTAGGCGGCGGCACAACGGACAGCACTTGGCGGCACAACGGACAGCACTAGGCGGCACAACGGACAGCACTAGGCGGCACAACGGACAGCACTAGGCGGCACAGTGGACAGCACTAGGCAGCACAACGGACAGCACTAGGCGGCACAACGGACAGCGCTAGGCGGCACAAAGGACAGCGCTAGGCAGCAGCACAGAGAGCGCTAGGCGGCATCACAGAGAGCGCTAGGCGGCAGCACAGAGCACTAGGTGGCAGCACAGAGAGCACTAGGTGGCAGCACAGAGAGCACTAGGTGGCAGCACGGACAGAACTAGGTGGCAGCACGAACAGCACTAGGCGGCGGCACAACGGACAGCACTAGGCGGCATAACGGACAGCACTAGGCGGCACAACGGACAGTACTAGGCGGCACAACGGACAGCACTAGGCGGCAGCACAGAAAGCGCTAGGCGGCAGCACAGAGAGCGCTAGGCGGCAGCACAGAGAGTGCTAGTTGGCAGCACAGGGAGCGCTAGGTGGCAGCACAGGGAGCGCTAGGTGGCAGCACAGGGAGCACTAGGTGGCAGCACAGGGAGCACTAGGTGGCAGCACAAAGAGCACTAGGTGGCAGCACAAATAGCACTGACAGTGACAGCACAGAGAGCACTAGGTGGTAGCACAGAGAGCACTAGGTGGCAGCACAAAGAGCACTAGGTGGCAGCACAAAGAATACTGACAGTGACAGCACAGAGAGCACTAGGTGGCAGCACAGAGAGCACTAGGTGGAAGCACAAAGAGCACTGACAGTGACAGCACTAAAAGGCAGCATGGAGAGCATTAGGTGACAGCACTAGGAGGCAGCAGGGAGAGCACGATGTGGCAGCACTGACAGCACTAGGAGGCTGCACAGATTACACAGCACTGAGGGGTTACACACAGTACTGGGGGGTACACAGCACTTGGGGCAACACACAGTACTAGGGGGTACACAGCACTGGATGGGGGGGCAGCGATGGGTTGAATACTCACAGTACAAGGGGAGGAGGAGGAGTCACATAGCACAGGTCCGGGAGGCATGTACAGCAGGAAGGCATCTGCTGCACCTCTTCTGCTATGACTGGAGCACAGTGCGCTGTTTACCCCGCCCTCAAGGTAAACCCTCAGCATGCGAGCACAGTCCCGGGTTCAGTCTAGAATGTATGGGCTGTAGTCAGGTCCCGAAAAGAGCCCGTACATTCTAGTACGGGCTGCAATCAGGATCTGTAAATAGCCCATACATTCTAGTATCTACCCATAACGCCCTGGGATTTTAAAGGGCCGGCGGCTGGCAAAAGCGCAAGTGCCGCTCGAGCACTGGGGTAGCCTGGAATGTGCCCAGGGGCCGCATTAAATGTCATCGCGGGCCGCATACGGCCCGCGGGCCAGAGGTTCCCCACCCCTGGGGTAAAGGGATGGGAAAAACTTTAATAGAGAAGGGGGAGAGGAGGAGGGGAATAGAGGATCAAGGAGTATTCTTAAACATAGCTGAAAAAGCTTAAAATGTTGATTTCTGATAATGCATTAAACATAAGGAAACATAAACAAAGTCCACAAGTAAATGATAATGAAAAAAAAGGAAGAGAGAAATGATAAAGTAAGAAGAATAGAAAAGAAAAATTAAAGAGAAAACATTGAAGAGAAGAGGTGCTTAGAAAGGAAGAGAAAAAGGAAAAAACGGGTTTTAGCCGCGCTAAAAAACCACTGATGTTGAGTTGATTAAAATTTCTTTTTATTTCAGCATTTCCAACGCGTTTCCGAGACAAAGTCCGTCTCCTTCCTCAGGGAAAAAAGAATCAGGGATTCGGCTCATCTTATAGAGAACATTAGGGACATTGGTTGGAAGGACTCTTACATTTTTGTGACTATTGATGTCGCTGCCCTATACTCTAATATACAGCATCACCTGGGCCTGTTTTGTATTTCTTTATTTCTACAAAATGACACAAAAATTCCACCAACTCAGAGGGACTTCATTCTGGATGCTATGAGTTTTATTCTTCACAATAACTATTTCACATTTAATAATACATTATACCACCAGCGACTCGGAACTGCAATGGGGTCGAAAGCTGCATGTGCCTACGCAAACCTTTTTATGGGGATTTTTGAAATGGTTCACATTCAGAATGGCCGTCATAAAGGTAGTCTTGTTCTATATAAGAGATTCATAGATGACCTGTTCATCATTTGGGACAGCAATTCTTCTGATATCAAAATTCTTCTAGATGACCTCGATGGCAATGATTGGGGCTTAAATTTTACTGCATCAGTTAGTGATGATAGCATAAATTTCTTGGATTTGGTTATCTTTCATCAGGATCATAGAATTCTGACAAAAACCCATTTCAAAAAAGTGGATGCAAATAGCTACATTGACTTCAATAGTGAGCATTACACTAAATGGTTGCAAAACATCCCTTTAAATCAGTACAAGAGAATCAGGAGAAATTGCACCAAAGACATTGATTTTAATGAACAGGTTTTAATCCTAAAACAACGTTTTGAAGATAAAGGGTATCCTAAATCTCTTATACAGAAGGCCTATCAAAAATCCTCTAATCTGAAGCAAAAAGATCTTATTAAAACCTGCATGAGCACTGAACAGGAAAAGATTGGAGGTCATCATATTAATGCTAACCCCAGTAAGCAGTTTATGGGAAAGGCAAAGCAAGATTTTAATTTAAATCTCATAACAACTTATAGCAGTGATAGCGGGTCGATCAAAAATATTCTGGTCAAACACTGGGGGATCCTACAAAATGACCCCATTCTCAGCCCTATTCTTCCCCCCACCCCAGGTGTAACATTTAGGCGGGCACCAACCATCAAAAATATTTTAGCGCCCAGTAAATTGAGAACCAAGCCAACCTCAATCATCACTTGTCCTACTGCAGTAGGTGCCTTTAAATGCGGCTCTAGGAATTGTCTGTGCTGCAAGACTATTTATCATGGCAGGACATCATTTTGTTCACCAAATGGGAATGAATTTTTTAAGATAAATAAACGCTTGACATGCCAATCGAACCATGTTATTTATTTGGTTGATTGTGCATGTGGTAAGCAGTATATAGGCAGAACGAGTCAAGCATTACATAATAGACTAAATTCTCAAGGATTTCTTTTTTCCCTGAGGAAGGAGACGGACTTTGTCTCGGAAACGCGTTGGAAATGCTGAAATAAAAAGAAATTTTAATCAACTCAACATCAGTGGTTTTTTAGCGCGGCTAAAACCCGTTTTTTCCTTTTTCTGTACCATTATATTGCTTTGTACGGGGCCGCTGCTTAATACCACGTTGACATTTAAATGCGATTCAAGGGGTTGTGACTGGCACAACCGAAATAGGTGAGTGTTTCCCTATTTTACATTTAACCAGAGTTATATCGGGTAAGACCCTATCTGCGCCTTTCTCTCTCCCCCCACCTTTAGCACCTAGAAAGGAAGAGGGAAGACCTCTGTCCAAGGCTGCCATCTACGGTAATAGGAAGAGAAAGTATTGTTTGCAGCATGACACATTTCAAAATAGTTATGAAGGGATGCTTTACCAATAATCTCTGTTATGGAAGGTAATGTAGTTTTTCTCCAGTTGGCTGCTATATCATTCTTCGTAACAAGGAATATGTGAATAGCAATAGGCCTAAAAGAAGAAGGAATTAGGTCTATCTCTAGAGCAAGAAGTGCCAGTTGTAGAGACAAATTAATTTTGCAATGTGTAATTTTGTCAACCAGAGTAGAAACATCATTCCAGATGGGTTTCACTTTTGGACAATACCAGAAGATATGGAGAATATCCCCGCTACATCCACAATTTCTCCAGCAATAGTGTGAATTTGATGAAGAAATTTTGTTTAGTCTAACAGGTGTATAGTACCATCTGGAATAAAGTTTAAAATGCGATTGAAATAAATTGGTACATTCACTTGATTTATCAGCCCACTCAAGGCTATCCTGCCATTTGGATTCTGTGAAAGTCTTATTGAGATCTCTCTCCCAGTTATGAACATGCAATGAGTTTGCAAACTGGAGATCCTCATTAAAGAAATCATATATATTCCTAGTTTTCCATCTGGATGAACTCTCTGGATTAGACAGAAGAGAACCCACAGATGAAGGGATAGAATATTTGTTTGTAATTAATTTTTTAATAGCATTCTTAATAGACAGGAATGGGAGGAAGTCCAACTCCGGTAAAGTAAATTTCTGTTTTAGTTTTTGAAAGGAGACAAGATCGGACCCCTGAAAAAGATCTCCAACTGTTCCAACAGCCCTATCAGGCCATTTTTTAGAAACCTGTAGCTCTGAAAATTCCTCAATTACCCAGATAGAGAGATATTTAACCCCTTCACGACCGGCCGATTTTTCGCTTTCTGTTTTTTTTTTCCGCCATTCTTTTTCTGAGAGACGTAACTTTTTTATTTTTCAGTCAATATGGTCATGTGAGGGCTCATTTTTTGTGGAACGAGCTGTACTTTTAAATGAAACCATAAGTTTTACCATATAGTGTACTGGAAAACGTCAAAAAAATTCCAAATGCAGAAAAATTGCAAAAAAGTGCGATAGCACTATTGTTTTTGAGATATTTTATTCACTGTGTTCACTATATGGTAAAACTGATGTGTGGGTGTGATGCCTCAGGTCAGTGCGAGTTCGTAGACAGCAAACATGTATAGGTTTACGTTTATATAAGGGATTAAAAAAAAATCGGAAGTTTGACCGAAAAAAGTGGCGAACGTTTTATGCCATATTCCATGACCCGTAGTGTTCTCATTTTTCGGGATTTATGGCTCAGTGATGGCTTTTTTTTTGCATCTTGAGCTGATGTTTTTAACGGTACCATATTTGCGCAGATGCTACATTTTGATCGCCTTTTATAGCATTTTGCGCAAAAGTTGTGGCGACAAAAAAAGTCATTTTGGCGTTTGGAATTTTTTTGCCGCTACGCCGTATACTGATCAGATTAATTGATTTTATATTTTGATAGATCGGGCATTTCTGAATGCGGCGATACCAATTGTGTGTATATTTTTTATTTTTTTAACCCTTTAATTTTCAATGGGGCGAAAGGGGGGTGATTTGAACTTTTAGGTTTTTTTGTTTTTTTTTTAATTTTTTAAAACTTTTTTTTTAACTTTTTTTTTTTATTTTACTAGTCCCCCTAGGGGGCTATTGCGATCAGCATTCCGATCGCTCTGCACTATCTGCTGATCACAGCTATACAGCTGTAAACAGCAGATACGCTCTCTTTCTCTTTTGCTGTGCCGCTGGCAAGTGAAAGCAATTCATGTGTAGTACAGGAGTCATCACATGACCCTTCGCTACCATGACAACTATCGGAAGTCACGTGATCGCGTCACGTGACTTCCGGTATCGGGCGGTAAGTAAAAGTTTACCGCGATCGCGCTTATAATGGTGCTGTCACATATTGACAGCGCCATTTAAGGGGTTAAACGGCATGAGCAGATAACGATTCTGCTCGTGCCTAGCAGGCACACATCTCAGCTGTGAAAATCAGCTGAGATGTGCGCTGATCGCAGCATGCTGCCACCAGCAGACCGCGGGCAGTAACATTATGACCGCTAGGACGTAATTTTACGGCCCGCGGTCGTTAAGGGGTTAATATTATCTAGCTTTAAGGAATGGGATTTTGGAGATTTTATAGCTATTTTTTTCCGGGCAGATATGGTGGCTGAAATAGATGGGTGGTTGGGGAGGGGATAAAAAGGATTCGTAATATGGTGAAGAATCAATCTACGGAGAGAAGAGTATTTATTATAAGAAAGCTCCAGATCGACCAAAGCCAAAGCTGAATTATTAATGATCCAGTCCCGACTTTGATTGACTAAGAAAAAATAGTAGTATGCTGCTATGTTGGGTACATCAAAACCTCCTCGAATTTTTCGCTTAAAAAGAAGAGTATTCTTCTGTAGTCTAGGCTTTCCATTATTCCAAATGAATCTGTAAGGCCTAAAACACACTTCCGCAAAAAAAATGTCAGTGTGACACGATCCGTTTTTCGGGTCCATGTTCCGTTTTTTTTACGCGTTTCTCCGGTACGTATGGCATCCGTGTGATGGCGTATGCGAGCTGTGTGTACGTGTAAAATGTCCGTGTTTGTGTCTAAAATGCCCGTGTATGTGTACGTGGAATGTCCGTGTGGAATGTCCGTTTGTGTGTTGCACAATGTCGTTGATACATGCTGGCTGACAGCAGACAGAGTTGCGCGATGAGAATGAACTCGGGTGAACTTCACCCGACTTCATTGTCATGCCGCGGCTCTGTCTGTGTGCCGCGTACTGATTAGCGGTCACCTGTGAAGGATTCACCAGTGACCACTAATCCCCCGAGTGACTGAAGTGAGCAGCCCTCTCTCATACTTACCGCTCCCCGATCACCAGCGCGGCGAGGTACAGCTGTGCAGAGAATACGCGGCAACAATTACTTTGAATATGCCGGCCGCTCATTAATCAATCTCGTATTCCCTTCTTTCCCCACCCACAAGCGCCTGTGATTGGTTGCAGTCAGACACGCCCCCCACGCTGAGTGACAGCTGTCTCACTGCACCCAATCACAGCAGCCGGTGGGCGTGTCTATACTGTGCAGTAAAATAAATAAATAAACAACTAAAAAAACGGCGTGTGGTCCCCCCCAATTTTAATACCAGCCAGATAAAGCCATACGGCTGAAGGCTGGTATTCTCAGGATGGGGAGCCCCACGTTATGGGGAGCCCCCCAGCCTAACAATATCAGTCAGCAGCCGCCCAGAATTGCCGCATACATTATATGCGACAGTTCTGGGACTGTACCCGGCTCTTCCCGATTTGCCCTGGTGCGTTGGCAAATCGGGGTAATAAGGAGTTTTTGGCAGCCCATAGCTGCCAATAAATCCTAGATTAATCATGTCAGGCATCCATGCCTTCCATGATTAATCTGTAAATTACAGTAAATAAACACACACACACCTGAAAAAATCATTTATTAGAAATAAAAAACACTAACAAATTCCCTCATCATCACCAATTTAATAAGCCCGAAAAAGCCCTCCATGTCCGGCGTACTCCAGGATGGTCCAGCGTCGCTTCCAGCTCTGCTGCATGAAGGTGACCGGAGCTGCAGAAGACACTGCCGCTCCTGACAGCTCCACGCAGCTCCACGCAGCTCCACGCAGCTAATGAAGGGAATAGCGCGATCAGCTGTACTCAGCGTTGGCCGCGAGTAACCTCAGTGACAGCTCAGCTGATCGCGCTATTCCCTTCATTTGCTGCGTGGAGATGACAGGAGCGGCGGTGTCTTCTGCAGCTCTGGTCACCTTCATACAGCAGAGCTGGATGTGACGCTGGACCATCCTGGAGTACGCCGGACATGGAGGGCTTTTTCGGGCTTATTAAATTGGTGAACAAGGCAATTTGATAGTGTTTTTTTTTTCTAATAAAGGATTGTTCGGGTGTGTGTGTTTATTTACTGTAATTTACAGATTAATCATGGAAGGTATCTCGGGGAGACGCCTGACATGATTAATCTAGGACTTATTGGCAGCTATGGGCTGCCAAAAACTCCTTATTACCCCAATTTGCCAACGCACCAGGGCAAATCGGGAAGAGCCGGGTACAGTCCCAGAACTATCGCATATAATGTATGCGGCAATTCTGGGCGGCTGCTGACTAATATTGTTAGGCTGGGGGGTCCCCATAACGTGGAGCTCCCCATCCTGAGAATACCAGCCTTCAGCCGTATGGCTTTATCTGGCTGGTATTAAAATTGGGGGGGACCGCACGCCGTTTTTTTTAATTATTTATTTATTTATTTTACTGCACAGTATAGACACGCCCACTGGCTGCTGTGATTGGGTGCAGTGAGACAGCTGTCACTCAGCGTGGGGGGCGTGTCTGACTGCAACCAATCACAGGCGCCTGTGGGTGGGGAAAGCAGGGAATATGAGATTGATTAATGAGCGGCCGGCATATTCAAAGTAATTGTTGCCGCGTATTCTCTGCACAGCTGTTCCTCGCCGCGCTGGTGATCGGGGAGCAGTATGAGCCGGGGGAAGAAAAAAACCGAGCGCCAATATAAGTATGACTGAGAACCGCAGAAAAAAAGGTAAGTATACTGAATTTAATTTAAAAAAAAACAAAAAATAAGATCGCTAGTGTAAAAACACACATGCACGAAACGTGCTGAACACGGACATACTCCGTGTGCGGTACGTGCAGGCACGGACCCATAGACTAAAGCGGGTCCGTGCCTGCGTGCTGCCGGCCAAAAACGGACATGTTGTCCGTGTAGAAAAGCGCACACACGTACTTACCACACGGACACACGTTCCGTGTGATTTTACGTGTGTGTGCCATCTACCATAGAATAACATGGGTCTCCGTGTGTACGTGTCTCCGGTACGTGCAAATACCGCACACGTACAAATTAAACGGATGTGTGTTGCGGATCTTAAGGATGTTTTGAATTCAGTTGAGATATTTGTAGGGTATAATCAAAGGTATGGCTTTAAAGACTTTTAAAAGCTTGGGGAGTGAGATCATTTTAAATGAGATGATTCTTCCCATCAATGAGAGATCTTTCTCTGTGATATTTTTAAAGTCGTTTTCGAGTGTTTTGATGACTTTATCCATATTTAAGTCAATTAACCCCTTCACGACCGCGGGCAGTAAAATTACGTCCTATTTTAACGTGACTTAACGACCAGGGACGTAATTTTACTGCCTAAACTTCATTTGATTGCCGTGGCCATAGCAACGGCTTTCAAATGATGTCCCCTGCTGTTTCTTACAGCAGGGGACCTTTGCTTGACCCTAGGGGGGGCGGCATCGCCACCCCCTATCGACGATCGATGTGATTGGCTGTTCAAATCTGAACCGCCAACCACATCGATCGCACTAATTTCGGCAAAAATAATGCCCGAATTAGTGCGATCCTGTGAGATCCAGCTATGAGATGCCGCAGCTGCTGCAGCATATCATAGGTGGACCTCAAACATGCCGCCCCCAGCCCCTGCAGCACTGATTGGAGCGATCGTGCTATGACGCGCAATCGCTCCAATCAGTGTGCAGTGGGGCGGTGTGATTTGCCGGTGGCCGCCCTCCCCAGGCCTGTGCTGGCCTGCGAGCCCTCCCCCAACATGTCTGCAGCGTGCAGTGGCTGGTACTTGTGGTACCACGCCACCGCCGCTGCTGCCGCCGCCGCCGCCCTAGCTGTCACCGCTGCTGCACGTGAGTACTGTGCTCACTTTGCAGCCAGCCCGTGCGCGCTCCCGTGGTGCCCCTGCGCGCTCCCGTGGTGCCCCTGCGCGCTGCCATGGTAGCCCCTGCCGTGCCCCCCCCGCGATCTGCTCCCCCCAACCCCCCCCCCCCCCCCCCGACATCCCGATCTGCTCCCCCCGCGATCTGACTGCCTCCCCCATTATCTCTGTTCTGCAGCTCCCTCTCCGGTCTCCCCCTCTGCTCTACCCCCTCCCCCTCTGCTTCCCCCCCCCCCTCTCTGCTCTCACTCCCCCCCCCTCTCCCCCTCTGCTCTCCCCCGACGTCCTCTTACCTGTCTTCACCGGCCTGATCACATCTGCGTCCATCGCTGGGTCCTTCCTGGGCATTCTGCTGATCTGCCTGCTGCTCCTGTAAAGCTGTCCATCTCTCTGCCATCTGTTCCTCTGCAGCTCTTCTGGTCAGTGATCCTCCTGCTAGTCCTCTGGGTACTGTGAGTATAACTTTTTTTTTTTTTTCCGTATCCCCTGTCCATTTTTACACCTCATCTGTCCGTGCGTCCCGCCAAGCGCTGATCAGGGATGCAGATAACGGATCGGCATCCCTGCTCAATTTTTGGCGTGACTTTTTTTTTTTTTTCCGTATCCCCGACGCTTTTTGTATCGCATCCGTCCGTGCGTCCCGCCAAGCGCTGAACAGGGATGCAGATAACGGATCGGCATCCCTGCTCAATTTTTGGCGTGACTTTTTTTTCCGTATCCCCGACGCTTTTTGTATCGCATACGTCCGTGCGTCCCGCCAAGCGCTGATCAGGGATGCAGATAACGGATCGGCATCCCTGCTCAATTTTTGGCGTGACTTTTTTTTTTCCGTATCCCCGACGCTTTTTGTATCACATCCATCCGTGCGTCCCGCCAAGCGCTGATCAGGGATGCACATAACGGATCGGCATCCATGGTCAATTTTTGGCGTGACTTTTTTCCATATTTGCGACGCTTTTTGTATCGCATCCGTCCGTGCGTCCCGCCAAGCGCTGATCAGGGATGCACATAACGGATCTGCATCCATGGTCAATTTTTGGCGTGACTTTTTTTTTTTTTTACGTATCCCCGATGCTTTTTTTTATCGCATCCGACCGTGCGTCCTGCAGCGGCCGATCAGTGCACTGCGTCTGTGCGTTTGAAAAGTCAAATGGCGCTCCTTCTCTTCTGAGCCCCGCCATGCGCTCAAACAATTTATTTCCACCACATATGAGGTATCTGCGTACTCAGGAGAAAATGCACAATACATTTTATGGTGCATTTTTTCCTGTTACCCTTGTGAAAAAAAAAGCTACCTAGTTGAAGCAACCGTTTTGTGGTAAAAAAAAAAATTTTCTTTTCACGGCTCAACGCTATAAACTTCTGTGAAGCCCCCAGGTGTTCAAAGTGCACATCAAACATCTAGAAAAATTATTTGAGGGCTCTAGTTTCCAAAATGGTGTCACTTGTGGGGGAGCTCCACTGTTTAGGCACCATAGGGGGTCTCCAAACGTGACATGGCGTCCGCTAATGATTCCAACCAATTTTGCTGTCAAATGGCGCTCCTTCTCTTCTGAGCCCCGCCATGCGCCCAAACAATTACTTTCCACCACATATGAGGTATCTGCGTACTCAGGAGAAAATGCACAATACATTTTATGGTGCATTTTTTCCTGATAGCCTTGTGAAAAAAAAAGCTACCTAGTTGAAGCAACCGTTTTGTGGTAAAAAAAATTTTTTTTCTTTTCACGGCTCAACGCTATAAACTTCTGTGAAGCCCCCAAGTGTTCAAAGTGCTCACCAAACATCTAGAAAAATTATTTGAGGGCTCTAGTTTCCAAAATGGGGTGACTTGTGGGGGAGCTCCATTGTTTAGGCACCTCAGGGGGTCTTCATACCCCACATGGCGTCCGCTAATGAGTGCAGCTAATTTTGCATTCAAAAATTCAAATGGCGCTCCTTGCCTTCCGAGCACTGCCGTGTGTCCAAAGATTTGATTTCCACCACATATGAGGTATCTGCGTATTCAGGAGAAAATGCACAATACATTTTATGGTGCATTTTTTCCTGTTACCCTTGTGAAAAAAAAAGCTACCTAGTTGAAGCAACCGTTTTGTTGTAAAAAAAATTTTTTTTCTTTTCACGGCTCAACGCTATAAACTTCTGTGAAGCCCCCAGGTGTTCAAAGTGCTCATCAAACATCTAGAACAATTATTTGAGGGCTCTAGTTTCCAAAATGGGGTCACTTGTGGGGGAGCTCCATTGTTTAGGCACCTCAGGGGGTCTTCAAACCCGACATGGCGTCCGCTAACAGGTGCAGCTAATTTTGCACTCAAAAATTCAAATGGCGCTCCTTGCCTTCCGAGCACTGCTGTGTGTCCAAACATTTGATTTCCACCACATATGAGGTATCTGCGTACTCAGGAGAAAATGCACAATACATTTTATGGTGCATTTTTTCCTGTTACCCTTGTGAAAAAAAAAGCTACCTAGTTGAAGCAACCGTTTTGTGGTAAAAAAAATTTTTTTTCTTTTCACGGCTCAACGCTATAAACTTATGTGAAGCCCCCAGGGGTTCAAAGTGCTCACCAAACATCTAGAAAAATTATTTGAGGGCTCTAGTTTCCAAAATGGGGTCACTTGTGGGGGAGCTCCATTGGTTAGGCACCTCAGGGGGTCTTCAAACCCGACATGGCGTCTGCTAATGAGTGCAGCTAATTTTGCGTTCAAAAATTCAAATGGCGCTCCTTCCCTTCCGAGCTCTGCCGTGCGCCCAAACAATTGATTTTTACCACATATGGGGGTATCAGCGTACTCAGGAGAACATGCACAATAAATTGTATTGTGTACTTTCTCTTTTCTCCCTTGTAAAAATGAAAATTTTATGGCTAAAGTAACATTTTTGTGTTAAAAAGTAAAATTTTCATTTTTTCCTTCCACATTGCTTTGGTTCCTGTGAAGCACCTAAAGGGTTAATAAACTTATTGGATGTGGTTTTGAGCAGTGTGAGGGGTTTAGTTTTTAGAATGGGGTCACTTTTGGGTATTTTCTGTCACCTAGGCCTCTCAAAGTCACCTCAAATGTAATGTGGTCCCTAAAAAAATTATTTTGTAAATTTTGTTGGAAAAATGAGAATTTGCTGATGACCTTTGACCCCTTCTAACTTCCTAACGGAAAAAAAATTTGTTTCGAAAATTGCGCTGATGTAAAGTACACAAGTGGGAAATGTTATTTAGTAACTATTTTGTGTGACATATCTCTCAGATTTATGGGCATAAATTTTCAAAGTTTGAAAATTGCGAAATTTTCAAAATTTTCGCCAAATTTCCTAAATTTTCACAAATAAACGCAAAAAATATCGGCCTAAATTTACCACTGACATGAAGCACAATATGTCACGAAAAAACAATCTCAGAATCGCCAGGATCCGTTGAAGCGTTCCAGAGTTATAACCTGTCAAAGTGACACTGGTCAGAATTGCAAAAAATGGCCCGGTCATTAGGGTGTTTTAGTGGCCGGGGGTGAAGGGGTTAAACAATGTTCACTTTTGGCTAGGGTAATACCAAGATAAACAAACGAAGCATCAATCCATTCAAAAGAGGAGATGTTCTTGATGTTGGATCTGGAGGAATTATCAAGAAAAAAGGGGAGGATCTTAGATATGGTCATATTTAGTTTGAAGTGGAAAACATCTGCGAAATTCTTCAGCTCTCTTAGCGTTTCCTCAACAGAGTTGAAGGGATCTGATAGAGAAAGCAGGGTGTCATCAGCAAAAAATCCAACTTTATAATTTCTTTTTTTAGTACAAATTCCTTTTATTTTAACATTACTTTGAAGGCATTCCACCAGGGGCTCCATAACAATTGCGAAAAGTAGAGGAGATAAAGGACACCCGTGACGGGTACCATTAGTAATAGGAATGGGTTTTGATAGATGGTTATTTGAACAGACCTTTGCTGAAGGGGATGAATAAAGCGGACATAAATGTATGAATGAATTGGTCGTCGAATCCAAATTTAGATAAAGTGGCTTTAAGAAATTTCCAATTTACCCTATCAAAAGCTTTCTCTGCATCCAGGGAAAGCAGAATGGAGGGCGTCATTGATTTATTTATAAGGTTAATAAGATTAATTGCCCTGTGAGTTCCATCTGTTGTTTGTCTCTTTTGGATAAAACCCAGTTGATCATTGTGTATAATTTTAGGCAATATTTTTTGAAGTCTATCAGCATCGATTTTTGAGAAGATCTTAATGTCTGTATTGATTAGTGAAATTGGGCGATAATTGGAGACTAGTTCTGGATTCTCTAAACATTTAGGGATTAGGGAAATATTGGCTTGGAGGAGATTTTCATCTGGGAATCTACCTTTTAGTTTTGCTTCGTCAAAAAAATTCTTAAGATGAGGGGAGAGTAGTAGGGGAAATTGCTTAAAATAATCATTAGAAAATCCATCTGGGAAAGCGGATACTTTGAAACAATGTGTATAACAGTTTAAATTTGGTGTGTGCCCCAAATAACTGAACACATTAATGTCTATAACGCTGGCAACAGGAGTGAGCACACCTCTAAATGAAAATGGCCAAATTGTGCCATTTTCTTTCCCTGGTGTCAAGTGACTCATTAGTGTTACAAGGTCTCAGGTGTGAATTGGGGGCAGGTGTGGTAAATTTGGTGTTATCGCTCTCAAACGCTCTTATACTAGTCACTTCATGGCATAGAATTTTCTGAGGATTTGAAAAAAATAATTGTTACTCAACATAAAGATGGCATAGGCTATTAGAAGATTGCGAACACCAAGAAACTGAGCTGAAGCATGGTGGCCAAGACTGTACAGCGGTTTAAGAGGATAGATTCCACTCAGAACAGGCCTCACCATGGCCTACCAAAGAAGTTGAGTGTACGTGCTCAGCATCATGTCCGGTGGTTGTATTTACAAAATAGCATTTCTGCAGAGGTAAAAGGGGTTGGGGTTCAGCCTATCAATGCTCATACCATGTACCTTACACTACTTCAAGTTAGTTTGCATGGCTGTCATCCAAGAAGGAAGCCTCTTATACAGATGATGTACAACAATGCCCCCAAGCAATTTGCTTAAGACAAGCAGACTAAGGACATGGATTACTAGAACCTTGTCCTGTGGTCGTCTGATGAGACCAATACAAACTTATTTGGTTCACATGGTGTTAAATGTGTGTGTGGCGTCAACCAGATGAGGAGTACAAGACAAGCGTGCCCTGCCTACAGTAAAAAATGGTGGTGGGAGTGTTATTGTTTGGGGCTGTATGAGTGCTGCTGGCTGTGGAGAGCTACAGTTCATTGAGGGAACATATTCTGTGACATACTGAAGCAGAGCATGATCCTCTCCCTTCAGAAACTGTGTCGCAGGACAGTATTTCAACATAATAATGACCTCAACACGCCTCCAAGACAATCCTTACCTTGCTAAAAAAAAACTGACAGTAAAGGTGTTGGACTGGTCAAACATGTCTCCAGACCTGAACTCTATTGCGCATCTTTGGGGCATCGTCAAATAGGAGGCGGAGGAGTGCAAAATCTCTAACATCCACCAGCACTATGATGTCATCATGGAGGAGTGCAAGAAGATTCCAGTGGCTATTGTGAAGCTCTAGTGAACCCCATGCCCAAGAGAGTTAAAGCAGTAATTGAAAATAATGGTGCTGTATAATTCTATTCTAGCCCATTATCTCTCTGAGATATAAACTTGGACTGTACTTCTAGGGCTTCCTGTCTCAGTACCCATCTCCGGTTGACCACTCTGTTCTTCCATCTGTTTTCCTTAATCTTTACTCTGGATCATGCTATCCACTATCTCCATCTCCAAACATATCAGGGGACACACATGTCATGCAGCTCTGCTCACCAATCAGACTTTAACATAGATTTTACTGCATGCTGGGCCCTATCTCATCTCCTGACTGGAAACTCTCAGTCCCTTCATTTCAGCCCCTTCCACTCCAGGCTAGTCCCATCATTAACTCTAACTTTCCTTACTACTGGGGCAAAATACAATCTATCACTAATAAAGCATGTCACAACATACATTACACATTATAACAGCACTTGTGTCCTCTAGCGGGAAAATGGGCAGTATGTCCATCCTTACAATCCCATTCCACAGAGTATCTGATACGACTAAATTGAACTGTTTATAAGGGTTGTCACCCTCCAGAAATGCTATAGACCTGCAGATATAGGGGTAACCTGCAGTTTACTAGTATTAAAGGAAACCTGTCAGCTGATACATGCTGCCCAAACCGTGGGCAGAATGTATCAGTCATTCAATATATGCTCACAGTCAGGTATATTTCACTGTGAAACGCCGTCAACAGGTGGGGAGAAGCCACCGGTAGAGTTGAGCGCGGTTCGTGGTTCGTGGTTCTCCAGTTCTAGGCTCGAGTGATTTTGGGGCATGTTCTAGATCGAACTAGAACTCGAGCTTTTTGCAAAAGCTCGATAGTTCTAGAAACGTTCGAGAACGGTTCTAGCAGCCAAAAAACAGCTAAATCTTAGCTTAGTTTCTGCTGTAATAGTGTAAGTCACTCTGTGAATCAAACTATTATCACATTTCAGTGTATAGTGTGCGTGAACAGCGCCTTCAGATCACTGCTGTTTCTATAATGGCGATCGCCATTTTTTTTTTTTTTTTTCTTGTCTTCCTTCCCTAAGCGCGCGCGTCTTGTGGGGCTGGCCAGCATGTCAGCCAATCACAGACACACACACACCTAAGTGGACTTTGAGGCAGAGAAGCAACGGCATGTGTGATAGGATCTGCATGTCACATGTCCCTGCATTATAAAACCGGACATTTTCTTCACGATCGCCATTATCTGCCTTTCTGCGTCTTTGGTGTCAGACATCACTGTCGCAGTTCCGTCCTTTGTCCTATCGCCGATACAGCTGTATGCGCTGCATACACAGCGTTAGACAGCTTAGGGAGAGCACATTCTAGCAGTCCTTTTAAGGGCTCGTACCGGCAGGGTCAGAGAGCCATAGGTGACAGGTCCTGCAAACAGCAACAGCGTCTGTGTAGCCCAGGTCAGGGATTTCCTCCCTGCATTTCACCATTAGGAGGGAATAGAAAGGCAGGCTTCCATTCCTCTACCCAGAGCACCACAATCCTGCCACTGTACCCTCTTGTCCTCTGCACACTCCAACTCATTCTAAGTAAGCCATTATACTAGCAAACATTCAGTGTACCTAGTGGCATCCTATACGTGGCTATTGGACTTTGCTATAGTCCCACTAGTGCAAAGACATTTGCAGAGCACATCTGCCTGCATTGCACACTCCAAGTTTTTTAAACTAAGCAATTTTACTAGCAAACACTCAGTGTACCTAGTGGCATCCTATACGTGGCTATTGGACTTTGCTATAGTCCCACTAGTGCAAAGACATTAGCAGAGCACATCTGCCTGCATTGCACACTCCAAGTTTTTTAAACTCAGCCATTATACTAGCAAACACTCTGTACCTAGTGGCATCCTATACGTGGCTATTGGACTTTGCTATAGTCCCACTAGGGCCAAGACATTTGCAGAGCGCATCTGCCTGCGTTGCACACTCCAACAAATTATAACGAAGCCATTATACTAGCAAACACTCAGTGTACCTAGTGGCATCCTATACGTGGCTATTGGACTTTGCTATAGTCCCACTAGTGCCAAGACATTTGCAGAGCACATCTGCCTGCATTGCACACTCCAAGTTTTTTAAACTAAGCAATTTTACTAGCAAACACTCAGTGTACCTAGTGGCATCCTATACGTGGCTATTGGACTTTGCTATAGTCCCACTAGTGCAAAGACATTAGCAGAGCACATCTGCCTGCATTGCACACTCCAAGTTTTTTAAACTCAGCCATTATACTAGCAAACACACAGTGTACCTAGTGGCATCCTATACGTGGCTATTGGACTTTGCTATAGTCCCACTAGTGCCAAGACATTTGCAGAGCGCATCTGCCTGCGTTGCACACTCCAACTAATTATAACGAAGCCATTATACTAGCAAACACTCAGTGTACCTAGTGGCATCCTATACGTGGCTATTGGACTTTGCTATAGTCCCACTAGTGCCAAGACATTTGCAGAGCGCATCTGCCTGCGTTGCACACTCCAACTAATTATAACGAAGCCATTATACTAGCACACACTCAGTGTACCTAGTGGCATCCTATACGTGGCTATTGGACTTTGCTATAGTCCCACTAGTGCCAAGACATTTGCAGAGCGCATCTGCCTGCGTTGCACACTCCAACTAATTATAACGAAGCCATTATACTAGCAAACACTCAGTGTACCTAGTGGCATCCTATACGTGGCTATTGGACTTTGCTATAGTCCCACTAGTGCCAAGACATTTGCAGAGCGCATCTGCCTGCGTTGCACACTCCAACTAATTATAACGAAGCCATTATACTAGCACACACTCAGTGTACCTAGTGGCATCCTATACGTGGCTATTGGACTTTGCTATAGTCCCACTAGTGCCAAGACATTTGCAGAGCGCATCTGCCTGCGTTGCACACTACAACAAATTATAACGAAGCCATTATACTAGCAAACACTCAGTGTACCTAGTGGCATCCTATACGTGGCTATTGGACTTTGCTATAGTCCCACTAGTGCCAAGACATTTGCAGAGCGCATCTGCCTGCGTTGCACACTCCAACTAATTATAACGAAGCCATTATACTAGCACACACTCAGTGTACCTAGTGGCATCCTATACGTGGCTATTGGACTTTGCTATAGTCCCACTAGGGCCAAGACATTTGCAGAGCACATCTGCCTGCATTGCACACTCCAAGTTTTTTAAACTAAGCAATTTTACTAGCAAACACTCAGTGTACCTAGTGGCATCCTATACGTGGCTATTGGACTTTGCTATAGTCCCACTAGTGCAAAGACATTAGCAGAGCACATCTGCCTGCAATGCACACTCCAAGTTTTTTAAACTCAGCCATTATACTAGCAAACACTCAGTGTACCTAGTGGCATCCTATACGTGGCTATTGGACTTTGCTATAGTCCCACTAGTGCAAAGACATTAGCAGAGCACATCTGCCTGCATTGCACACTCCAAGTTTTTTAAACTCAGCCATTATACTAGCAAACACTCAGTGTACCTAGTGGCATCCTATACGTGGCTATTGGACTTTGCTATAGTCCCACTAGTGCCAAGACATTTGCAGAGCGCATCTGCCTGCGTTGCACACTCCAACTAATTATAACGAAGCCATTATACTAGCAAACACTCAGTGTACCTAGTGGCATCCTATACGTGGCTATTGGACTTTGCTATAGTCCCACTAGTGCCAAGACATTTGCAGAGCGCATCTGCCTGCGTTGCACACTCCAACTAATTATAAAGAAGCCATTATACTAGCACACACTCAGTGTACCTAGTGGCATCCTATACGTGGCTATTGGACTTTGCTATAGTCCCTCTAGTGCCAAGACATTTGCAGAGCGCATCTGCCTGCGTTGCACACTCCAACTAATTATAACGAAGCCATTATACTAGCACACACTTAGTGTACCTAGTGGCATCCTATACGTGGCTATTGGACTTTGCTATAGTCCCTCTAGTGCCAAGACATTTGCAGAGCGCATCTGCCTGCGTTGCACACTCCAACTAATTATAACGAAGCCATTATACTAGCACACACTCAGTGTACCTAGTGGCATCCTATACGTGGCTATTGGACTTTGCTATAGTCCCTCTAGTGCCAAGACATTTGCAGAGCGCATCTGCCTGCGTTGCACACTCCAACTAATTATAACGAAGCCATTATACTAGCAAACACTCAGTGTACCTAGTGGCATCCTATACGTGGCTATTGGACTTTGCTATAGTCCCACTAGTGCCAAGACATTTGCAGAGCACATCTGCCTGCATTGCACACTCCAAGTTTTTTAAACTAAGCAATTTTACTAGCAAACACTCAGTGTACCTAGTGGCATCCTATACGTGGCTATTGGACTTTGCTATAGTCCCACTAGTGCAAAGACATTAGCAGAGCACATCTGCCTGCATTGCACACTCCAAGTTTTTTAAACTCAGCCATTATACTAGCAAACACACAGTGTACCTAGTGGCATCCTATACGTGGCTATTGGACTTTGCTATAGTCCCACTAGTGCCAAGACATTTGCAGAGCGCATCTGCCTGCGTTGCACACTCCAACTAATTATAACGAAGCCATTATACTAGCACACACTCAGTGTACCTAGTGGCATCCTATACGTGGCTATTGGACTTTGCTATAGTCCCACTAGTGCCAAGACATTTGCAGAGCGCATCTGCCTGCGTTGCACACTCCAACTAATTATAACGAAGCCATTATACTAGCACACACTCAGTGTACCTAGTGGCATCCTATACGTGGCTATTGGACTTTGCTATAGTCCCACTAGTGCAAAGACATTAGCAGAGCACATCTGCCTGCATTGCACACTCCAAGTTTTTTAAACTCAGCCATTATACTAGCAAACACACAGTGTACCTAGTGGCATCCTATACGTGGCTATTGGACTTTGCTATAGTCCCACTAGTGCCAAGACATTTGCAGAGCGCATCTGCCTGCGTTGCACACTCCAACTAATTATAACGAAGCCATTATACTAGCAAACACTCAGTGTACCTAGTGGCATCCTATACGTGGCTATTGGACTTTGCTATAGTCCCACTAGTGCCAAGACATTTGCAGAGCGCATCTGCCTGCGTTGCACACTCCAACTAATTATAACGAAGCCATTATACTAGCACACACTCAGTGTACCTAGTGGCATCCTATACGTGGCTATTGGACTTTGCTATAGTCCCACTAGTGCCAAGACATTTGCAGAGCGCATCTGCCTGCGTTGCACACTCCAACTAATTATAACGAAGCCATTATACTAGCAAACACTCAGTGTACCTAGTGGCATCCTATACGTGGCTATTGGACTTTGCTATAGTCCCACTAGTGCCAAGACATTTGCAGAGCGCATCTGCCTGCGTTGCACACTCCAACTAATTATAACGAAGCCATTATACTAGCACACACTCAGTGTACCTAGTGGCATCCTATACGTGGCTATTGGACTTTGCTATAGTCCCACTAGTGCCAAGACATTTGCAGAGCGCATCTGCCTGCGTTGCACACTACAACAAATTATAACGAAGCCATTATACTAGCAAACACTCAGTGTACCTAGTGGCATCCTATACGTGGCTATTGGACTTTGCTATAGTCCCACTAGTGCCAAGACATTTGCAGAGCGCATCTGCCTGCGTTGCACACTCCAACTAATTATAACGAAGCCATTATACTAGCACACACTCAGTGTACCTAGTGGCATCCTATACGTGGCTATTGGACTTTGCTATAGTCCCACTAGGGCCAAGACATTTGCAGAGCACATCTGCCTGCATTGCACACTCCAAGTTTTTTAAACTAAGCAATTTTACTAGCAAACACTCAGTGTACCTAGTGGCATCCTATACGTGGCTATTGGACTTTGCTATAGTCCCACTAGTGCAAAGACATTAGCAGAGCACATCTGCCTGCAATGCACACTCCAAGTTTTTTAAACTCAGCCATTATACTAGCAAACACTCAGTGTACCTAGTGGCATCCTATACGTGGCTATTGGACTTTGCTATAGTCCCACTAGTGCAAAGACATTAGCAGAGCACATCTGCCTGCATTGCACACTCCAAGTTTTTTAAACTCAGCCATTATACTAGCAAACACTCAGTGTACCTAGTGGCATCCTATACGTGGCTATTGGACTTTGCTATAGTCCCACTAGTGCCAAGACATTTGCAGAGCGCATCTGCCTGCGTTGCACACTCCAACTAATTATAACGAAGCCATTATACTAGCAAACACTCAGTGTACCTAGTGGCATCCTATACGTGGCTATTGGACTTTGCTATAGTCCCACTAGTGCCAAGACATTTGCAGAGCGCATCTGCCTGCGTTGCACACTCCAACTAATTATAAAGAAGCCATTATACTAGCACACACTCAGTGTACCTAGTGGCATCCTATACGTGGCTATTGGACTTTGCTATAGTCCCTCTAGTGCCAAGACATTTGCAGAGCGCATCTGCCTGCGTTGCACACTCCAACTAATTATAACGAAGCCATTATACTAGCACACACTTAGTGTACCTAGTGGCATCCTATACGTGGCTATTGGACTTTGCTATAGTCCCTCTAGTGCCAAGACATTTGCAGAGCGCATCTGCCTGCGTTGCACACTCCAACTAATTATAACGAAGCCATTATACTAGCACACACTCAGTGTACCTAGTGGCATCCTATACGTGGCTATTGGACTTTGCTATAGTCCCTCTAGTGCCAAGACATTTGCAGAGCGCATCTGCCTGCGTTGCACACTCCAACTAATTATAACGAAGCCATTATACTAGCAAACACTCAGTGTACCTAGTGGCATCCTATACGTGGCTATTGGACTTTGCTATAGTCCCACTAGTGCCAAGACATTTGCAGAGCACATCTGCCTGCATTGCACACTCCAAGTTTTTTAAACTAAGCAATTTTACTAGCAAACACTCAGTGTACCTAGTGGCATCCTATACGTGGCTATTGGACTTTGCTATAGTCCCACTAGTGCAAAGACATTAGCAGAGCACATCTGCCTGCATTGCACACTAAAAGTTTTTTAAACTCAGCCATTATACTAGCAAACACACAGTGTACCTAGTGGCATCCTATACGTGGCTATTGGACTTTGCTATAGTCCCACTAGTGCCAAGACATTTGCAGAGCGCATCTGCCTGCGTTGCACACTCCAACTAATTATAACGAAGCCATTATACTAGCACACACTCAGTGTACCTAGTGGCATCCTATACGTGGCTATTGGACTTTGCTATAGTCCCACTAGTGCCAAGACATTTGCAGAGCGCATCTGCCTGCGTTGCACACTACAACAAATTATAACGAAGCCATTATACTAGCAAACACTCAGTGTACCTAGTGGCATCCTATACGTGGCTATTGGACTTTGCTATAGTCCCACTAGTGCCAAGACATTTGCAGAGCGCATCTGCCTGCGTTGCACACTCCAACTAATTATAACGAAGCCATTATACTAGCAAACACTCAGTGTACCTAGTGGCATCCTATACGTGGCTATTGGACTTTGCTATAGTCCCTCTAGTGCCAAGACATTTGCAGAGCGCATCTGCCTGCGTTGCACACTCCAACTAATTATAACGAAGCCATTATACTAGCAAACACTCAGTGTACCTAGTGGCATCCTATACGTGGCTATTGGACTTTGCTATAGTCCCACTAGTGCCAAGACATTTGCAGAGCGCATCTGCCTGCGTTGCACACTCCAACTAATTATAACGAAGCCATTATACTAGCACACACTCAGTGTACCTAGTGGCATCCTATACGTGGCTATTGGACTTTGCTATAGTCCCACTAGTGCCAAGACATTTGCAGAGCGCATCTGCCTGCGTTGCACACTACAACAAATTATAACGAAGCCATTATACTAGCAAACACTCAGTGTACCTAGTGGCATCCTATACGTGGCTATTGGACTTTGCTATAGTCCCACTAGTGCCAAGACATTTGCAGAGCGCATCTGCCTGCGTTGCACACTCCAACTAATTATAACGAAGCCATTATACTAGCACACACTCAGTGTACCTAGTGGCATCCTATACGTGGCTATTGGACTTTGCTATAGTCCCACTAGTGCCAAGACATTTGCAGAGCACATCTGCCTGCATTGCACACTCCAAGTTTTTTAAACTAAGCAATTTTACTAGCAAACACTCAGTGTACCTAGTGGCATCCTATACGTGGCTATTGGACTTTGCTATAGTCCCACTAGTGCAAAGACATTAGCAGAGCACATCTGCCTGCATTGCACACTCCAACTAATTATAACGAAGCCATTATACTAGCAAACACTCAGTGTACCTAGTGGCATCCTATACGTGGCTATTGGACTTTGCTATAGTCCCACTAGTGCAAAGACATTAGCAGAGCACATCTGCCTGCATTGCACACTCCAAGTTTTTTAAACTCAGCCATTATACTAGCAAACACACAGTGTACCTAGTGGCATCCTATACGTGGCTATTGGACTTTGCTATAGTCCCACTAGTGCCAAGACATTTGCAGAGCGCATCTGCCTGCGTTGCACACTCCAACTAATTATAACGAAGCCATTATACTAGCAAACACTCAGTGTACCTAGTGGCATCCTATACGTGGCTATTGGACTTTGCTATAGTCCCACTAGTGCCAAGACATTTGCAGAGCACATCTGCCTGCGTTGCACACTCCAACTAATTATAACGAAGCCATTATACTAGCAAACACTCAGTGTACCTAGTGGCATCCTATACGTGGCTATTGGACTTTGCTATAGTCCCACTAGTGCAAAGACATTAGCAGAGCACATCTGCCTGCATTGCACACTCCAAGTTTTTTAAACTCAGCCATTATACTAGCAAACACACAGTGTACCTAGTGG
Source organism: Anomaloglossus baeobatrachus (assembly GCF_048569485.1). Classification (NCBI taxonomy): domain Eukaryota; kingdom Metazoa; phylum Chordata; class Amphibia; order Anura; family Aromobatidae; genus Anomaloglossus; species Anomaloglossus baeobatrachus. The sequence goes on from NC_134357.1 coordinate 186,333,140, forward strand.
CATCCTATACGTGGCTATTGGACTTTGCTATAGTCCCACTAGTGCCAAGACATTTGCAGAGCGCATCTGCCTGCGTTGCACACTCCAACTAATTATAACGAAGCCATTATACTAGCAAACACTCAGTGTACCTAGTGGCATCCTATACGTGGCTATTGGACTTTGCTATAGTCCCACTAGTGCCAAGACATTTGCAGAGCACATCTGCCTGCGTTGCACACTCCAACTAATTATAACGAAGCCATTATACTAGCAAACACTCAGTGTACCTAGTGGCATCCTATACGTGGCTATTGGACTTTGCTATAGTCCCACTAGTGCCAAGACATTTGCAGCACGTCTGCCTGCGTTGCACACTCCAACGAATTATAACTAAGTTACATTGTCAGGGATATTTATTCTTTATTATTCTGCTGTTAATAAAGCTAGACCACCACTGCAATCTTCACCACCTCTCAATTTTTACTACCACATTTTCAGTCCACAATCTTGTCGCAATCAACATGAGTGGCAAAATGACAGATGCTGGTGGAAAGGGGAAGAGGCGTGGTGGAAAAGGCAAAAAATGTTTTGTCAGTGGGGAAGGTGGCAAAGCTCCATTATCATCTGCTGAAGATAGACCATCTACTAGCAAAAGTAAGATGTCTACTACTTATTGTGGACAATCCGATGTGCTCCCTTTTTTACGGACACGAACAAGAGGAACAAAGGTAGATGATGGGCAAAAAAGGAAAATGCTTGAATGGATCTCAAGTGGTCCAACAAGTGCCCTCTCAGCCACTTCAAGTACCGCATCCAAAAAACACCATTCCTCTGAGTTGTCATCCCAATCACACTTGATTTCTCCCAGCTCTGAAGTCTCCATCAGCCCTGCACAGTATGGTGGAACTGAGATGGCTGAGTCTGCAGAGCTGTTCAGTCACACTATAGCCTGGGAATCAGAGGTCTGCTCCCAAGCTACAGTGAGTACAGAACAGGAAATGGTCTGCAGTGATGCCCAGAACCTTTGTGACTCAGATTCAGGCCGTGAGGACCAAGTTTCTGAGCATAATGTTGACCCTTTGTCACAAACTGTAACACCTGTGGTTATAGACAATGAGGAACATACTGATGAAGATGAGACGCAGATACCCGATTGGGATGACAACTTAAATATTCGGTCAGGGCAAGAAGAGGCTCGGTCTGAGGGGGAGGGGAGTGCAAACACAACAATTGATGATGACGTTCTAGATCCCACCTACTGTCAACCCCCAGTCAGGCACCCGAGGAGGTCAACAGAGGCGGTGGAGGAGGATGCAACCGACGACGAAGTTACCTTGCGCCTTCCTGGACAGAGTCGGAGCACTGGTAGCACGTCTACAACTGCATCCTCAGCCACCACTCTGCCTATGAGCATTATTCGGGGTGGATCAACAGGTCGCATGGCCTCTAAGCCTTGCCTAGCCTGGGCCTTTTTTCACATCGAAAAAGATCGCCCAACTCATGTGATATGTAACATTTGTCATGATTCTGTTAGTAGAGGTCAAAACCTCAGCAGTTTGACAACTTCTTCCATGCATCGTCACATGAATAAATATCATAAGTCCCGGTGGGAAGCTCACCGTGCTGCAATGCCGGCTAGCGGAGCGAACCATCCACCGCCCGCCCCTTCCAGTGCATCCGCGCGCTCTTCATCTTCTAGGACTGTGGGGACAGCTGTCACACCTGTTTTTCCACGCAAAACTTCCACCACTGTAACCGCAACAGGCAGTTTGCTTGTAAGGTCGTCAGTTGGTTTGGAAGGGGAAACAAGTGAGTGTGTACAGCTCTCTCAGACATCGATAGCACCAACGTTGGATGAAGGCAACATCATGTCTCCGCCTGCACTTTCCTCACAAACCTGCATTTTTCCAGGGACACCCTACTCAACACCGTCTACACACAGCAGCCAGATCTCTGTCCCTCAGATGTGGTCAAATAAAAGGCCACTTCCTCCGACCCATGACAAAGCTAAGAGGTTGACTCTATCCCTCTGTAAGCTGTTGGCTACCGAAATGCTGCCTTTCTGCCTAGTGGACACACAGGATTTTAGAGACCTTATGTCTGTCGCTGTGCCCCAGTACCAGATGCCTAGTCGCCACTACTTCTCTAAGAAAGGTGTGCCCGCGCTACACCAGCATGTCGCACACAACATCACCGCTTCCTTGAGAAACTATGTGTGTGAACGGGTGCATTTCACCACCGATACTTGGACCAGTAAGCATGGACAGGGACGTTACATGTCGCTGACTGGGCACTGGGTAACTATGGTGATAGATGGTGAAGGGTCTGCTGCACAAGTCTTGCCGTCCCCACGACTTGTGTGTCAATCCTCTGTCTGTCCAAGTTCCGCCACAGCTTCTGCATCCTCCACCTCATCTGGGTCCTCCACCTCCGCCCCAAGCCTGCCTGGTAAGGCCACCAGCGTTCTCACTGCGCAGAAGGAATCACGCACGCCTCATTACTATGCTGGCAGCCGAGCGCAACGGCATCAGGCGGTCTTTAGCTTGACATGTCTTGGTAATAAGAGTCACACAGCTGAGGAGTTGTGGTCAGCTCTGCGGTCCGAGTTTAATAAATGGTTGTCTCCACTCAACCTGCAGCCTGGTAAGGCCGTGTGCGACAATGCTGCAAACCTGGGTGCGGCCCTTCGCCTGGGCAAGGTGACACACGTACCTTGTATGGCTCACGTGTTGAACCTTGTCGTGCAGCAATTTTTAACACACTATCCCGGCCTAGATGGCCTTCTGAACAGGGCACGAAAACTGTCTGCTCACTTCCGGCGTTCAAGCGCCGCAGCTGAGCGACTTGCATCGCTCCAGAAGTCTTTCGGCCTGCCGGTTCATCGCCTGAAATGCGATGTGGCGACATGCTGGAATTCAACTCTACACATGTTACAGCGACTGTGGCAGCACCGCAGAGCCCTGGTGCAATACGTCATGACGTATAGCCTGGGCCAATGAGATGCAGAGGTGGGGCAGATCACCCTGATGGAGTGGTCTCAGATCAAGGACCTATGCACCCTTCTGCACAGTTTCGACATGGCGACGAATATGTTTAGCTCTGACAATGCCATTATCAGCATGACGATTCCAGTCATTTACATGCTGGAGCACACGCTAAACACTATTCGGAGTCAGGGGGTGGGACAACATGAAGGGGAGGAACTACAGGAGGATTCATATGTGCAAGGGACAACAACATCACCAAGATCCAGACGTTCATCATCACCAACGCAGCAGGCATGGGACCATGGGGAACAGGGATCGACAAGGGCGCATAGTAGCAGGCGAAATGTTGAGCAAGGTGCAGGAGAACATGAAGAAATGGAGGACGAACTGTCCATGGACATGGAAGACTCAGCGGATGAGGGAGACCTTGGTCAAATTTCAGTTGAAAGAGGTTGGGGGGAGATGTCAGAGGAAGAAAGAACGGTTAGCACCTCTATGCCACAAACACAGCGTGGACTTGGTCCGCATGGCTGCGCAAGACACATGAGTGCCTTCTTGTTGCACTACCTCCAACATGACAGTCGTATTGTCAAAATTAGAAGTGATGATGACTACTGGATTGCCACACTATTAGATCCCCGGTACAAGTCCAAATTTTGTGACATAATTCCAGCCATAGAAAGGGACGCACGTATGCAGGAGTATCAGCAGAAGCTGTTACTCGATCTTAGCTCGGCTTTTCCACCAAACAACCGTGCAGGTGCAGGGAGGGAATCTCCCAGTTGTAACTTGACAAACATGGGACGGTCTCGTCATCTTCACCAGTCTACCCGTACCAGTAGGACCGTATCTGGTGCCGGTAACAGCAATTTTATGGAATCTTTCCATAATTTTTTTAGACCCTCTTTTGCAAGGCCACCAGAGACAACAAGTCTGACACATACTCAACGGCTGGAGAGGATGATACAGGAGTATCTCCAAATGAACATCGATGCCATGACTGTGCAACTGGAGCCTTGCTCCTTTTGGGCTTCAAACATAGAAAAATGGCCAGAGCTCTCCAGTTACGCCTTGGAGATTTTGTCGTGTCCAGCTGCCAGCGTTGTCTCTGAACGTGTATTCAGTGCTGCTGGGTGTGTGCTGACAGATAAGCGCACGCGTCTGTCCAGTGACAATGTGGACAGACTGACGTTCATCAAAATGAACAAGTCATGGATCCAGAAGGAATTTACTACCCCTGTGTCATCCTGGGGAGAGTAAATGCTTGTGGATTTGGAATGTGCTTGATGCAAATCAAAACATCCTGTTTGCAACTAGGGCCCACGTGCTGCCACTGATGGGGTGGGTGTCTGTGTGGCCCAATTTTTGGAAAAAAGGGAGACTCCGCTTGGAGTAACCCTTGCTTGCTGTGTTTTTAAAAGAAGCCAAGATGAACAGAGCTGGGATCAGGAAAGACTTTGCTACCTACCCCGGTGTCATCCTGGGGACGGATAAGAATGGCGTATTTTTGAATGTGCTTGATGCAAATCAAAACATCCTGTTTGCAACTAGGGCCCAAGTGCTGCCACTGATGGGGTGGGTGTCTGTGTGGCCCAATTTTTGGAAAAAAGGGAGACTCCGCTTGGAGTAACCCTTGCTTGCTGTGTTTTTAAAAGAAGCCAAGATGAACAGAGCTGGGATCAGGAAAGACTTTGCTACCTACCCCGGTGTCATCCTGGGGACGGATAAGAATGGCGTATTTTTGAATGTGCTTGATGCAAATCAAAACATCCTGTTTGCAACTAGGGCCCAAGTGCTGCCACTGATGGGGTGGGTGTCTGTGTGGCCCAATTTTTGGAAAAAAAGGGAGACTCCGCTTGGAGTAACCCTTGCTTACATTGTTTTTAAAAGAAGCCAAGATGAACAAGTCATGGATCAGCAAAGACTTTATCTACGTACCCCGGTGTCATCCTGGGGACGGATAAGAATGGCGTATTTTTGAATGTGCTTGATGCAAATCAAAACATCCTGTTTGCAACTAGGGCCCAAGTGCTGCCACTGATGGGGTGGGTGTCTGTGTGGCCCAATTTTTGGAAAAAAGGGAGACTCCGCTTGGAGTAACCCTTGCTTGCTGTGTTTTTAAAAGAAGCCAAGATGAACAGAGCTGGGATCAGGAAAGACTTTGCTACCTACCCCGGTGTCATCCTGGGGACGGATAAGAATGGCGTATTTTTGAATGTGCTTGATGCAAATCTAGCTGTGAAGTGTACAACTGGGGCACAACTGCTGCCACTGATGGGGTGGGTGTCTGTGTGGCCCAATTTTTGGAAAAAAGGGAGACTCCGCTTGGAGTAACCCTTGCTTGCTGTGTTTTTAAAAGAAGCCAAGATGAACAGAGCTGGGATCAGGAAAGACTTTGCTACCTACCCCGGTGTCATCCTGGGGACGGATAAGAATGGCGTATTTTTGAATGTGCTTGATGCAAATGTAGCTGTGAAGTGTACAACTGGGGCACAAGTGCTGCCACTGAAGGGGTGGGTGTGTGTGTGGCCCAATTTTTGGAAAAAAGGGAGACTCCGCTTGGAGTCACCTTGCGGTGTTTTACATGATTTTAGAAGGGCGTGCCATGCCTATATCTGTGTGTCCTCCTCTTTTTCCTTGTCCAGCTGTTTTGTTTTCGCATGAGTATATGTCCTTGTCACTTTCCAATGTGTTTGAGTTGTTTGTCACCTTTAGGACACCTTTGAGGGTGTTTTCTAGGTGTTTTTCTGTGTTTGTGATTGCCTGCCATTGTTTCCTATGCAGTTCGAGTTCGGTTCGTCGAACGTTCGACGAACCGAACTCGAACGGGAGGTCCGTTCGGCGAACCAACCTCGAGCCGAACCGCGACCGGTTCGCTCATCTCTAGCCACCAGAAACCTGCCTATATGACTAATGCACAGTGCGGCTCGGTCCCCACAAGAAATTAAAAGTATATCTTTACCTGAAACACCGCAGTGTTTCAGAGTTATACATTTCTGGCAGTGATCATGCACACAGTGCCTGAAACATGCTGCCCACTTGTTCCCTTTAAATCATGTCTGTCTACCTTACTGGAGCTCCTAGACAGGGAGAAAATGAACTTATACTCTTCTTGTAGCCACTCACTTCCAGCCTCAGGGGTGACACAGGACGCAGTAATGCTACACTGTGAGAATAATGTAATCTCTTTGATTGACATCTGTACTGCTGTCTATGTGTGCAACGTGTGTGTGTGTGAGCAAAGCTGTCTGTCAAAATGCTGGGTAGTGAGTGCAGTAAACTCACTACCTCAGAAAATAGGCTGTAATAGCTACTTCACAGAAGAATATGCAAATACCTTATCATCAGAGTGCTGGACTATAATGACAATGTTCTTGACTGTGAGCAGGCTATGGACACTGTTCCATAACTCACCCCATGTTTCAGAATTCTCTCAGCAAAGACCCCAGGATGGACCACATGGAGGTAACTGGGGGCAGATGGACTTAGTTGTAGAGCTACATGTAGCAAGACTATCTTCAACCCACCCACACATGGTTCTGCACATTGTAAGATTATGGTTAAGGTACTGGATCTGAGTAACAATGTGGTGGTTATTAACTTCAGCACCATGAAAGAGCTGGAGAGGAAGGGTGTAACTCCTGACATAGTGTTCATACTGTGGTGGTTCTCTATAGCATTGTGGACAATTGTTCTGAGAAGAATAGGCATATTCCGTGTGAAACCTACAGTCATGGCCAAAAGTTTTGAGAATGACACCAAAATTATATTTTCACATGATCTGTTGCCCTCTGGTTTTTAATTGTGTATGTCTGATGTTTACATCACATACAGAAATATAATTGCAATCATATTATGAGTACCAAAAGGTTATATTGACAGTTAGAATGAGTTAATGCAGCAAGTAAATATTTGCAGTGTTGACCCTTCTTCTTCAGGACCTCTGCAATTCTCCCTGGCATGCTCTCAATCAACTTCTGGATCAAATCCTGACTGATAGCTGTCCATTCTTGCATAAGCAATGCTTGCATTTTGCCAGAATTTGTTGGTTTTTGTTTGTCCACCCATCTCTTGATGATTGCCCACAAGTTCTCAATGGGATTAAGATATGGGGAGTTTCCAGGCCATGGACCCAAAATCTCTATGTTTTGTTCCATGAGCCATTTAGTGATCACCTTTGCTTTATGGCAAGGTGCTCCATCATGCTGGAAAAGGCATTGTTGGGCACCAAACTGCTCTTGGACAGTTGGGAGAAGTTGCTCTTGGAGGACATTCTGGTACCATTCTTTATTCATGGCTGTGTTTTTAGGCAAGACTGTGAGTGAGCCGATTCCCTTGGCTGAGAAGCAACCCCACACATGAATCGTTTCAGGATGCTTAACAGTTGGCATGAGACAAGACTGGTGGTAGCGCTCACCTCTTCTTCTCCTAATAAGCTGTTTTCCAGATGTCCCAAACAATCGAAAAGGGGATTCATCTGATAAAATGACTTTACCCCAGTCCTCAGCAGTCCACTCCCTGTACCTTTTGCAGAATATCAGTCGGTCCCTGATGTTTTTTCTAGAGAGAAGTGGCTTCTTTGCTGCCCTCCTTGAAACCAGGCCTTGCTCAAGCAGTCACCACCTCACAGCGCGTGCAGAAGCACTCACACCAGCCTGCTGCCATTGCTGAGCTAGCTCGGCACTGCTGGTAGTCCGATCCCGCAGCTGAAACAGTTTTAAGATACAGTCCTGGCGTTTGCTGGTCCTTCTTGGGCACCCTGGAGCCTTTTTGGCAACAATGGAAGCTCTCTCCTTGAAGTTCTTGATGATGCGATAGATTGTTGACTGAGGTGCAATCTTTGTAGCTGCAATGCTCTTCCCTGTTAGGCCATTTTTGTGCAATGATAGCTGCACGTGTTTCTTTAGAGATAACCATGGTTAACTGAAGAGAAACAATGATACCAAGCACTAGCCTCCTTTTAAAGTGTCCAGTGGTGTCATTCTTACTTATTCATGACTGATTGATCGCCAGCCATGTCCTCATCAACACCCACACCTGTGTTAATGGAACAATCACTAAAACAATGTTAGCTGCCTTTTTTAAGGCAGGAATTCAACGATGTTGAAATGTGTTTTCGGGGTTAAAGTTCATTTTCTTAGCCAATATTTACTTTGCAAGTAATTGCTGTTATGCTGATCACTCTTTATGACATTCTTGAGTATATGCAAATTGCCATTAGAAAAACTTAAGCAGTAGACTTTGTAAAAATGTATATTTGTAGCATTCTCAAAACTTTTGGCCATGACTGTACTTCCAGTCAGCCCTATTGCCACTGCTCAGCCCTCTTCCTCACCCGTATCAGTTACCCAGACACCATTGCTCAACAGTACTCATCAGTCACATCACCAGTCCTTGGAACTACTAAGTGCCATCCGGATATCTGTTTGCACATACAAGGTTAAGATGCTTTTAGTGCTGGTCCTTGAGGGCATACTGGTGGTATCCATGTATATGTAGACAAAGCAAACAAAGCTTTAAAATATAAAATTTCACAAATATATTTGTACAGATGAAAAGGTTTCAGGTACATAGAAATATTGCATCGGGGTCTTTGCCTTGATGGAATACTTTGAATGTACCTGGAACCCTTTAATCCATAATAATAAATTTCTAAAGTTTTATATCCAAACGGTTGGATACTTTTGTTTGCTTTGTTTGCGTCTTACAACAAGCAGGAGCTTTGTCTTTCTGTGCTGATGATTTTCACAGCCAATCTATGGGAGCTGGTGAACTTTGTACTCTGTGCTTATCCGTATATTTGTTTCTGTGTTTCCAGGATGAAGTATCTTTTTTATGGCTTCCCGATAATTGAAGTGATTTGCATAAAAAAATTTCAAAAGGTACATACCTCTTAATAAGAGTACATTCACATGACCATCCCGTTTTTGCGAACCGCAAAAAAACCCTGAAGTAGGGTTACATACAGTCAAAAGCTAGAAAGACAGATAGCTGGATAGATAGATAGATAACTAGATAGATAGATAGAAAGATAGATATGAGATAGATAGATAGATAGATAGATATGAGATAGATAATCTTGTACCCTTAAGTGCCTTTAATGTGGCTGTAAATGGTGTAAACCTTGTTTTTAGCCACAAATTAATTTCTTTCCCCGAAAAAAACAAAATGGGGTCCCCCTATTTTTTGTAGCCAGCTAAGGTCAAGCAGACAGCCTGCAGACTACAGCTGGCAGCTTCACCTTGACTGGTAATCCAAAACAGAGGGCACCCCATACTGTTATTTTAAATTAAAAGAAATAAATAATTTAAAACAAAAAATGTGGGGTCCCCCCCAAATTGGATCAATAGCCAAGGTAAAGTGGACAGCTGTGGTCTGGTATTCTCATACTAGAGAGGTCCACGGTTATTGGACCCTCCCTAGCCTAAAAATAGCAGGCCGCAGCTACCCCAGAAGTGGTGCATCTATTTGCCCCTGCTCATGCCGTTGTCCTACTGTGGTGGGAAACGGGGTAATATATGGGGTTGATAACAGCTGTGTAATGTCACCTGGCATCAAGCCCTGGAATTAGGGATGTTATGACGTCTGTCAGATACCCGACATCACTAACCCAGCCAGTAATAAAAAAAGAGGACTTTTTTTTTAAAAAAAACACTCCCCAATGCATTCCCTCTTTCACCAATTTATTGAAAAGAAAAAGCAAATCTGGGTCCAGCATAATCGAATCAGGGGGTCCCACAGTGATCCATACTCACTATCCCAGTCATGAAGAACAGAATGTTCCCCATTGGCTGGGAGAGGAGTGCAGTGGACCAAAAACAAAAAACCTCTAAACTGATACTTTATTGTATGCATTATAATCCCAAGCAAACATACCACAAAATAGAAAAGTGATGTATAAATACTATACAAGGGTAATACGTTATAGATAAAGCGTGTGAGCAACAGGGGGTGACTTCATAATGAAGACATTAATTAATGTAGTAAAAAATGGCGAGGGCCTCACCCTAGCCTCAACCTGCCTTACAATGGAGGTTAATTTGCCCTAAATTTTATGGCGTCCCCGTTCCTTGGCGTCTAACCCAGTTGCACCCTAACCTATCATTGACAGATCATCCTCTACCAGACCTCAGAAAGTGCAGGTAAAAAACATCAACAAACATGGACACAAATACCGGTATACTTAGTAGATTTAAGTATGTGCATGTAATGTAAAAAAATCAAAATCATTAACAGATCAAATAGACCATATAATTGATTACTGGTGAAACAAATTAGTAAATAGTGACCCTAATGGGGACCTAGGTCACAGGTCAACATATAGAACAATTATTACAGTAAGATGTATTACCAAGTTGTAATAATAAATCCACCAAGGATCATTGCAAAAATTATCAAATGCATGGCCCCAAAAGGGATACTTATCAGAAAAGTGTGATTCCAGGATGGATGATCCAGGCCTTAGGTCCCCAGATATTTACACCGACCTGACGCGATTCCCCCCAAGGGATTGAGGTTCATTGGGGGTCAAGGGACTCGAACCGTCCCCCAATAGAAGCCACCTGTCCAGCAGACTACAATTTAAATAAGATGTTTAAGGATGATGAATATAAATTCTAGTGAGGCATATCACAGGATTCTGTCAGCCTGTGAAAATATAGCGGACTTCATCATTGCAGGTAATGAACTTTGCTAACCTTTTGATGGCAGCGCTCGTCATGCCCCCAGCTGCTCGCACACTGCTGTGTGAGTCACTGCGGGGCTGGCCAGGGCAGTGGGACATAGACTGCAGGGGCACCGATAGACGGGAGCCACACGGACGTGCTTCCTTGTGGCTTCTGGGGATTTTGCAAACCCATTGAGTAATGGTCCGCATTTTGCGGAACAGAATATGATATGTTCCATAATAACGGAATGGACATACAGGCAAGGATGGCACATGGAAGCACTTCTGTGTGCCATCTGATCCTATACAAAAGATATTGAAAAGATGATATTGTCAGTAGGTCCGCAAAAAAAGAACTGACCAGGACAAACGAAAGCAGCCCATAATCTGATTGACTTTCAGCTTTATACATTTATCTTAAAGGGAACTTTTGATGTGGAAAATGGTATATGATCGGTACATGATGTCATAGAGCAGGAGGAGCTAATTAGACTGAAATACACTGTGTGCAGAATTATTAGGCAAATGAGTATTTTGATCACATGATAATTTTTATACATATTGTCCTACTCCAAGCTGTGTAGGCTTGAGAGCCAACTACCAATTAAGTAAATCAGATGATGTGCATCTCTGTAATGAGGAGGGGTGTGGTGTAATGACATCAACACCCTATATAAGATGTGCTTAATTATTAGGCAACTTCCTTTCCTTTGGCAAAATGGGTCAGAAGAGAGATTTGACAAGCTCTGAAAAGTCCAAAATTGTAAGATGTCTTGCAGAGGGATGCAGCAGTTTTGAAATTGACAAACTTTTGAAGCGTGATCACCGAACAATCAAGTGTTTCATGGCAAATAGCCAACAGGGTCGCAAGAAGCGTGTTGGGCAAAAAAGGTGCAAAATAACTGCCCATGAATTGAGGAAAATCAAGTGTCAAGCTGTCAAGATGCCACTTGCCACCAGTTTGTCCATATTTCAGAGCTGCAACGTTACTGGAGTATCAAAAATCACAAGGTGTGCCATACTCAGGGACATGGCCAAGGTAAGGAAGGCTGAAAAACGACCACCTTTGAACAAGAAACATAAGATAAAACGTCAAGACTGGGCCAAGAATGACTCTTGATGGGCCAGAGGCTGGATCAGTAAAGGGCAGAGAGCTCGACTCAGACTCAGGCACCAGCAAGGTGGAGGTGGGGTTCTGGAATGGGCTGGTATCATCAAAAATGAACTTGTGGGACCTTTCGGGTTGAGGTTGGAGTGAAGCTCAACTCCCAGACCTACTGCCAGTTTCAGGAAGACAAGTTCTTCAAGCATTGGTACAGGAAAAAGTCAGTATCGTTCAAGAAAAAAATGATTTTCATGCAGGACAATGCTCCATCACATGCATCCAACTACTCCACAGCGTGGCTGGCCAGTAAAGGTCAAAAAGATGAAAAAATAATGACATGGCCCCCTTGTTCACCTGATCTGCATCCCATAGGGAACCTGTGGTCCCTCATAAAATGTGAGATCTACAGGGAGAGAAAACAGTACACCTCTCGGAACAGTGTCTGTTAGGCTGTGGTGGCTGCTGCACACAATGTTGATCGTAAACATATCAAGCAACTGACAGAATCTATGGATGGTAGGCTGTTGAGTGTCATCATAAAGAAAGGTGGCTATATTGGTCCCTACTTTTTTAGGTTTTCTTTTTGCATGTCAGAAATGTTTATTTTTAAACTTTGTGCAGTTCTATTGGTTTAACTGGTGAAAATAAACAAGTGAGATGGGAATATATTTGTTTTTTATTAAATTGCCTAATAATTCTGCACAGTAATAGTTACCTGCACAAACAAATATCCTCCTAAGATAGCCAAATCTAAAAATAACTCACTCCAACTTCCAAAAATATTAAGCTTTGATATTTATGAGTCTTTTGGGTTGATTGAGAACATAGTTGTTGATCAATAATAAGAATCCTCTAAAATACAACTTGACTAAAAATTCTGCACACAGTGTAAATTTTATGGTAAAGTTTCAGTAAAACTTGTATTTTATTCATTGAAATGCTGGGTGTATGTATGTATAAGGCTATGTGCGCACGCTGCAGTTTTAACTGTACCCAAACTGCAGCCAAAACTACAACCAAAACAGCACCTTGTCACAGAGAGCCTGGAAATGTAAAAAATACCCACTTGCAATGATGGTGCTTTTTTTGCCACGATTTTTCTGTGTTATTATTAATGTGTTTTTAAAAGCAGAAACAAAATATGATAGGATAGGATAATTGATATATACCTAGAATAGATGGATAGATAGAAAAAAATAGATAGAAAGAACATATAGAATAGATCAAAAAAAGAACATATCGAATAGATAATAAGAAATATCAGATAGAATAGATAAGAATAAAATAACAAAATAGCTTGATAGAGGGATAGCTAGCTTGGCCAGCTATTGTTTTTATTTTTGGGGGGGTAAAAAAATGACGGTGTGCCCCCTCCATTTTTCAAATCCAGCACAGGAACAGGAGCAGCTGCAGGCTGCAACCCTCAGCTGTCCGCTGTACCTGGGCTGGTTAAGAAAAATAGAGGGGATCCCATGCTTTTTAAAAAAAAATCATTTGATTTATTTTTTATAAAAAAATGACGTGGGGTCCCCCCCATTTTTCTAAAACTAGCCAAAGCACAACAGACAACTAGGGGCTGATATTATTAGGGTGGGAAGGGCCATCATTATTTGGCCCTTTCCAGCTTAACAATAGTAACCCACAACTACTCCAGAAGTGGCACATCCATAAGATGGGCCAATTCTGGCACTGGACCCGGCTCTTCCCGTTGCCCTGGTGCGGTGGCAATCAGGGTAATAAGGAGTTAATGGCAGACCACAGGTGCCACTAAGTCCTAGATTAGTGATGGCAGTCGTCTATATGACCCCACCACCATCATCACTAATCTGTAAGTGAAAGCAAATAAACGCAAACCCCCCAAAAATCCTTTATTTGGAATAAAAATACAAAAAGCACCCTCATTCACCATTTTATTAACCCCCAAACACCCCTGCAGGTCCGAAGTAATCCTCGCGAGATCCCATTGCGATTCAACTCTGCTACATCCCTGTCCAGTCACAGCGCGTGTCATAGATCATGACTGCCTGCTGTGAGTGCAGACAGAGCCATGTGATCAGAATGAACTTGAGTGAACCCCTAACATCACAGCTGCAGGCCCCGCAGCAAGGCATGTGTTACGGCAGTGAGGTCACGGGTTCACCCGCGTTCAATTTGTGTGACATGCCTGTGGCAGGAGAGAGAGAGACACCCTCCACGCAGCAAGTGAAGTGAGCCGTGCGATAAGCCGTGACATCATTTGGGTGATTTGCGGTCACAGTGGGAGTTCATGTGTCCTGAAGTCCGTGACTGAAGTGAGCCACAGGTGGAGGACTCACCTGAGTGATGTCATCACTGATCGCGCAACTCACTTCAGTCATGATCTGAACCTCACAGTAGGCAGTCTTGTTCTATGGCGCTCACTGTGAGCATGAGATGTAGCACAGCTGGAAGCGTTGTTGGACCACGTGTGGATTACGTAGGAACTGAAAGGGTGTATGAGAGGTTAATAAAGTGGTGAAAGAAGGTGCTTTTTCTCTTTTATTTCAAATAAAATATTTTTTTGGTGTTTTTGTTTCACTTGCAGATTAGTGATGAGGGGGTGTCTCATAGATGCCTGCCATGAGTAATCTAGAACTTGTGGCAGCTATAGGCCATTAACTCCTTATTTCCCCAATTGCCACTGCACCAGGGCAATCGTTAAGAGCTGAGTAAAGTACAGGGACTGTTGCTTCTAATGGATGTCGCAGTTCTGGGCGGCTGCTGGCAGATATTTTTGGGCTGGAGAGAGCCTAATAACCATAGGCCTCCCCAATCTGATAATACCAGCCCCCAGCTGTGGGGCTTTATTTTAGCTGGGCATCAAAATTGGGGGAAGCACACGCCGTGTTTTTTTAAAATTTATTTTACTATACAATATAGACCCACCCACTGGAGTCAGTGATTGGTTGCAGTCAGACAGCTGTCACTCTGTGGGGGGCGCGTCTGACTGCAACCAATCACAGACGATAGTGGGCGGTGGAAGCAGTGAATATGTATGAGCCTAATGAGCAGCAGAGTGAATGTATATGAGCCTAATGAGTGGCCCCGAAAGAAGAATGAGAGTGTGACAGCCATGCCATGTCGGTGGTAGGTGAGTATGAAATGCTTAGAGAGAGAGAGCGAGACAGAGAGAGAGAATGAATTTATCCTGGAACAATGTGAGTGACCTACGCTTTTTGTGACAAAAACGCGAGTTAAACATATACAAAACGCACAAATTTGGTAGCATGCATTTTTCCTTGCATTTTTCATCCCCTCATTGATTTCAAAGGGTGACAAAACGTGACAAAAACACAAGAAGAATGAACATGCTGCTTCTTTTTTGTCAGATGTTTTTGACAAATAAACTGCAGACAAAAAAAAAACTGCAACATGCGTACAGCAAATCTGAATTTTCATAGACATTGCTGGGAAATCAAAAGTCAGAACTTGCTGACAACAAAACTGCACCAAAAAACACGACAAAAGTGCAGCAAAAAATGCAGCGTGCACAGCGTACACAATGCAGTGTGTATAGCCAAAGAGTCCAGTAAGTGATCCTGTTCAGTGACTCAAAAAATAGAAGAAAATGCAGGACTTTGCTGATAATGACTGTCCAAAGAATAGAAGGGGTAGTTAAAGAGGTATTCCCATCTCCAAGATCCTATTCCAATATGTAGTAGGTGTAATAATAATAATATTATTAGCAAATATCTCCAATTAGTTCTGATTCACTATGTCACTTACCTCATGTTCAGGGCATTGCAGGACCTTAAGTATCCATGGTTACAACCTCTAGCAACTACCTAACTAACTGTGACTATATGCATAGTTGAAATCATGGATAGTTAAGTTTCTGCAACACCCTGAACATGAAGTAAATGACATGGTGAATCAGAAAAACTTTACTACATTTCTTATTGGAGGTTTTGCTAATATTATTATTACACCTACTACATATTAGGGTAGAATCTTGGAGATGGGAATAACCCTTTAAAGTTCCTTTATTAGTAACACATTCAAGCTACATATTTTAATACCGAATTGGTATCCTCATTATACCAAATGAGCAGCAGCCAACAGACCATAATTCTACAAGTCCTCACCAGGGTTCTGCCTGCACTTGCACAACTCTTGAAGGTAATCATACATCCCCACCTAATATTCCTATATGTCCCCTTTAGGGCTCATGCGCACAAACTGTACATGCTGAATATTCTGCAGCGATTTGACATGGGCTCTTCAAATCTCTGCAGAAACACTGCATAATGGATGCAGTATTTCAGCAGAATAAATGCCGATTTCATGCGCTATGGCTGCTGCCCCCCCATAGTCAGAGTGGGAGCTGCATCCAAAGCGCACAAAAGAATTGACATGCTGCATTTTTGAACACACGGATTTGGGTCAAAATTTTGACACTCAAATCGCTCCATTCAAAAAAGCATTGTGCGCACCAATTATGTACAATGTTCATAGATTGTGCTGGGGGCACAGGACGCATGTGTGGCGCCCCTGACCTGGTCAGGCACCACTGAGTACTGCACCCATGCTGGGGAAGTGCTTCCAGGTAATCCTAAAGGCTGGAATTGGGTGTGTACGCACAGACGAATAGCAACCAGGTCTCCCACACCTTGAGAGGGGACCCTTGGGTAGACTCAAGAGGGGGCTTGCCTCCACATCTCTTCAAAGGGTGTAGTGGAGGGGCTGGGAGCTAAAGTTGCAGAGGCAGAAAGAAAGGAGTGGAGCGAGCCAGTCTGGTAGTGGTAAGCGGTGGTTGCTAGGGGACGCAGACGCGCACTCACACTAGTCAGACCCTGCACGTGGAGTAGCCATTAGCAGGGGAGAACGCTTACCTGCCAGTCAGAAAGACAGAGAGAGAGAGTCAGTCGAGTACGGGGACTGCTGGTGACTAGGCACGTACGGGGTACAGGTCCCTTGAGTAGACATCCATATATTGATCTGCTAAACCTGCCGGTGAGGGGAACTACAAGTCCCTCACCAACCATCTAGAGTCCGAGCCTCAGCAGCAATGAGGGGGCCATAAGGGGATCGAGCCTGGAGTTATGTCCCTTGGTCCATGCTGATGGCAAACGGACCAAAAAGGGGAGAAAAGGCAGTAGCGACTTCCCTGGATAGACCCCATGGTACTTCAAGTCAGGGGTTATCTGAAAAAAGGAGTGCAAGGAAGTCGAGTTAATGGTTACCCTTAGACTGGCTTAAAGGAGCTCCAGTTTCTCACCTAGTTTATCTCAGCATCGCCCGGGTTACCTCACAGAAAAACAAAAGTGAGTAAAGAGCAGTTGAAAGACATTTTGGAATGAGACTGAGTTATTCTGGGACCTGTTGTTCTACACACCTGAGCCCCTGGGGCCAGTCTCACTCATGGGAGGCCACACCATCCGACTGCAGACTCCATCAGCTCCAGACGCTCGTTAAAACCTGCAGTGGCGCTCATCCAAATCCCTAACCGCAAAACCGTGAGTGGCGTCACGACATATATATATAAAAATCAACATACCTGTTGCCATATATACAAAAGAAGACCCTGTGGCGTCCCTGAAGGTGGATCGATGTCTCTGAGGCGACTACTGGGCTTCACACATGCATTTACGCTGCAGTGCTAGACGCAGCGTAAATGCATGAAATTACGGTACGTGCGCATAAGCTCTTATAGAGTTTATTGCACTAAGAGGTGCTGTGTCTCTTTTTATCTCTTGCACCAATGATTACTATTCTGTGATTGATTTTTTTTGCTGTATAATTATATATGTAGAAAAAGCTGCCAGTCGTTGAGTAGGATCATCCCCTGGAATTGTATACACACAAACATAAGGCATGTCAATAAATAAAATACAAGCTAAACTGAATCTTTTCCAACATATCTATATATCATTCCTCTCAGCTTCTTATTCTCTACACAGTTTGCATGTACAGACTAATATGAGGAAAGGTTTCCTTTACACATGGAGACCATGCCCACTTTTCAGGACCACACTCATAGGAAAAGTCACAGTTTAGTTCAATATTGGTACACATGATAGGTTGTGATTTTTGCATGGTTTACACTAACACATTGATCATTCTTGACATATACTTATGGTACCTGGGCTAAGTGGCATGTTGCCGCTTCCCTGATCATCACTTTTTATCCAGGCACAGTTTCCTTCAAAAATGTGTTGGTATTTTCTGCTAGAAACCAGAATTTCAGGCTATGTCACGTGAACATACTTACCTTTAATTTTCTTAGATTATACAGATAATATGTGCACTAAGCAATGCTTAAACTACTATGCATAATAATCGGCTCTACACTGCATGATGCCCATGGGTGAAATCTAATCACTGTTAAAAAGTGCCCCGAAAAGCCCTATTAACAGTATAAATCATGCATCACTACTTTTCATCTTTTAAGTATTTCATTCTTGCTTTGTGATCCCTTATTTAATCATGCGGAACTGTTATATTTGTAACCATGGCACTGGCGGCTGGAGGCTGGTGAATAACAGTATATTACTGGATAAAGCATTTCATTCACTGCAGCATATTTTCTGATTGCTTTAGCAGCATTTCATCACAGGAGATTTGCATCTCAACTATTATTGTTGTCGGCCTGTTGGTCTCCATTTTTAGAAAATTAACTTTGCTAACTACAGTTGTAAATTTCAGTGTACTTATAGCGCAATTTTCTTCTTCTATCTTAGGAAAGATTTCTTTTTGGGCAATGGGATATTAGAATAGCTGCATAATAATTTTTAGTTTCCAGTTTCAAGTCAAAATATGTCATTATGACCATATATTAGTGGGTAGTAGAATATCATAGTACTGCATATTGTACACTGATGACTTAAAAATGATTACTACCTGTAACTAAAGGATAATTTGGCATATTGGAACAAGGTTATTCACTATCCTAACTCGTTTCATTATTTATTTAGCAATCATGCTATTATTTGCCACTAAATGCATCCATACTCTTATTATTGTAATATAAACCTTTTATCATGCAGCTCTGATGTTTATATCCATCTCTTCCCCTCCCCAGGGTTACAGTGTGCTAAAACTACAAAAATTCATCATACATTGCTGTAGCCTGTGAAACAGCACTTAGCTTACAACCTCCATTCTGCACCCTGTGCTGCTGAAGATATTGGGAGATACCAAGTGTAGGAGCAGCTCTGAGTAGGTAGCAGCCCATCTGGCAACTGCTAGATGGCCAGTACAGACTTGTCACTGTGTTTGTCCTGCAAATTTCAGCACTTTTCAGCTGTCCACATCAGTGATTGGGTTACCTAAGCCCTTTGCTTTTGAGATGCAGATCACACCAGTTCATTAGATGTCAGCCTCTGCTGTTACTACAGAATGAAACTGTCAGCTCAGCATAGGGAGACAAAGAGGCAGACGAATTTTGATTTACTCCATCAGGAACCCAGTGACAACTTCCTTTCATTTTGTATAATTTATGTGCCAGAAAGGAAGTATCAGACATAACAAAGGAGTGAAAAAAGATCTGCATAACAATCCACTGCTATATGATTGCTGCTGAGATGCGCTCATAGAAGCTATGCATCCACTATAACTACATTACAAAAAAATATTGTTTATCAGAAATATGAGAAATATGATATGTGGCAAGGGGGTAAAAAGTAGTGGGGAAACCCCTTTAAGTTGTCACATTGCTATAGAATGGTTGCTATATCCCAAGTAATTAAAGTCAGCTTTAAAGCAGAGGTGGGAACATTTTTTTTGCCCAGGACCATTTGGATAGTTATAACATTCACAGGTCGTTATCCTGCTATATTTGGTCAATCATTTAATTAACTCGCCCACAATGTGATGCCTGAAACTGCTTCTCTACGGTGAGGTTTGGTTTTATTGATGTTGCTACTCACAGTAACTTTTCCTAAGTGGTAACATCATGCGGCAGGCTTTTATTTTATCAAGTGGCACTGGCAAGCTTCATATAATCGAAGGAAGGATGAATGGACAAATGTACAGAAATATGCTTGATAAAATCTGCTGCCATCTACCAGGATTAAGTTGAAATGAAAGGGGATATTTCAGCAACACAATGATCCCAAACACACAACCAAGGAAACCCTGAATTGGTTTCAGAGAAAGAAAATAACGCTGTTAGAATGGCGCAGCCAATCACCTCATCTGAACTGTCACGCAAAAGGGTAACAATGATTTGAACATTTGACTTTCAGGCTCTATGCCTCCCCATCCACTACATTTGTGAATGTGAAGCAACCTTAATTTTACAGACAATCTTGGCTATCTGATACATAAATTTGACTTTCACCTATGTGGTATATGAGTAGTTATGCAGATTCTTGTCAAATCACTACATTGTTACTGTTTTGCGCTTAAAAAAAAAAATCAAAATTTTCATTTTTATTATTTTATTAGTAATTTTTAAATCCACCTTTTGGCTTTCAAGTCAACACTGCCTGAATCCTTCTTGGCATGATCTCTATCTGATTCAAGCATGCCTCTACCAAAATCTGATCTCAGGTCTCTTCTTCACGTTCCCAATGTTGGTGCATTCTGATCTACTCACTTGGGTATGTATACAGCTTTTTCTTCAAATCTAACTACAAGTGTTAGATTGGGTTGAAGTCTGAGGACTGTTTCGGCCAATCCAGCATCTCTACTTCATTGTCAATGAAATATTTCTCCACCAATCTCAACCTATGCTTCAGGTCATTGTCCTGTTCAAAGTAACTCATTTTGTAGGATACTCACGTATAGCTTATCATTGAGACTACTATTGATCTTAGTCAAGTATCCAATGTCATTGGCTGTGAAACAACCACATATCAGGCTTTCTCCCTCAAACTTGCCACTTCCTTCAATTTCTCAATCCATTTTTCTTTTGTTTCTTCTGGGCCTATGCTCACTCATCAGAGCATAGTCTACTAACTTTCGTCTCATCACTCTAAATCACCCATTTCCAGTATTCTACTGTTCACTTTTTATATTTTTTTTTGCAAACTAGAGCTGACACCTCTCATGATTATATTTAAGTTAAGGCTTATTCACCTTTTTTCAGGTCACCACTCCAGACTTGTGTAAGGTGCATCCCACAGTGTTTGCATGGATGTCTGTGATCACAATATTACTGCCAGGTTTGTCACAAGAGAACTGATAGATCTTGTGACTTATCAGCTTACTGACTCTGATATTTTACCTGGACATCTGCCTTTTCACTTTTGAATGAATGGATAGATTCCAATTGTCATGGCACTCACATGATCCATTATGGCAATCAATTTTCTTGGCCGGGAGACTGCTGGATGATTCTGTTTCTCTTTTCTCAGGAAATCTTCATGGCTGCTCCTCGATTTGAACTAATGACCTTTCATGTGGGAATCAACCGAATAACACTCTGAGCTATTAGAGAATGTGAGAACAGGTTCTAATTTGTAGCATACAGGAAGAAAAAGGTTTTCCCACCACCAGGAGAAACACAGTAACAATGCAGGAAGATGACAAGAATGTTTCACATAGTCAAGATGATTGTCTATAAAATTAGGTTAGTCTCATGTTTGTCGCTGTAGTGGATGGTGGGATATGGAGCCTGAAAGGGAAAAGTTCAAACATTGTTACCCTTTTGCTGATCAGTGTGAATCTAACAAAAAATGTATGGAAGGAACTAAAGCTTAGAGTTCATAGAAAGAGGCCATGGAACCTTCAAGATTTGAAGAGTGTTTGTGTGGAAGAATGGTCCAAAATCACACTTGAGCAATTCATGTGACTAGTTTTTCCATGCAGAAAGCATCTTGAAGCTGTCATTTCCAACAATACCTTTTGTACAAAGTATTCAATACATTTCAGTAAGCATGTTCATTGTTTTTTCTGTGTCATTTCTCATTACAAAACATTAAATTTATGGACTTCTAACGTTTGATTTCTTTACCTGTGTGGATTGGGTGGGTTGTTAACATCAGGAGAGAAAATAATGTCAAGAGCACATTTAGAAATATATTTACTTTGTGATGTGTTCAATACTTATAGGACCCACTGTATATCACAAGGGAGATACACTAAGACTGCTGTATACACATCACATAGAAGACACTGAGGCTGCTGTATACATCTCATAGGAAACATTGAGACTGCTGCATATAACACATTGGATAAACTGAGAGTTCTATATATACATGACATGGAATACACTGAGACTGAAGTATATGCATTACATGGGCTTCACTTAGACTGCTGTATATACATCATATGGGAGACACCAAGGTTGCTCTATATACATCACATAGGAGACACTAATCCTGTTATATACATCACATAGAAGGCACTGAGGATGCTTGATACATAGCATACCTGGAGCAGGACAGGATAGCTTAGTGCACTGACTGAAGGATACATAGGGAGTGTGTCTATTAATGATTGTGAATGATAATGTTTGCCAACACAAAGATTAAGAAGTGCATAGTGTTTGAGGTTGAAGGACTGACACATTGTAAGACATTGTTAAATTGTAAGTAGGACACAATAGTTCATAAAGAGCTTGTCTATCATCTAAGTGTCCTCTTATAACAATGCTTTTAAAGGAAACCTGTCATCAGAAATTTAGCTTGAAACCTAAAAGTTTCCCCCTCTGCAGCTCCTGGGCTGCATTCTAGCAAGGTTCCTGTACTTTTTGTGGCCCCTTTTAAACCAAATTAAATACTTTATAAACTTGTACCTTTTGCTATGTAAATTTTGTAAATCGTCCATGGGGGCGGGCTCTCTGCTGACCATTGCTGTTCCTCCAGCACATTGACGCCGTCCCCCCACGCTCCATTTCATCCATCAGGATGCCGCCCACTGCGCCCGAGGTGCCGCCCACGCCAGGATCGCTGGTGATGTGTGTCACAAGCACGAGATTATGGGCGGCGCTGTGATTGCATCGCAAGTGCCCGCCCATAATCTCGTGGACGCGCTTTCCCCCACTGCCTCCAGCATTCTGCGCAAGCGCTCGCCGGCCAAATGACCTGACGTCACATCCTTCCCATCTTACCCTGCCGCAGGGCAAGATGGGAAAGAGGTGACTTTGGGTCATCTGGCCAGCAAGCGCTTGCGCAGAACGCTGGAGGCAGAGGGGAAAGTGCGGTCACGAGGTTATGGGCGGCACTTGCTGATGACACTCACAGTGCTGCCCATAACCTCATGCCTGCGCAAAACGTCACCAGCGGTCACACGTGCACACAGTGCACAGTCCCGCTACAGTCGCACAGCGCATGCGCGGGACCACGGGCCTCCAGGGGCGGCATCCTGAGATATGAAATTCAGTGTTGGGGGAGGCGGAAATCTGCTGGAGGAACAGCAAAGGTCACCAGAGAGCCCGCCCCCATGGACGATTTACAAAATTTACATAGCAAAAGGTACAAGTTTATAAAGTATTTAATTTGGTTTAAAAGGGGCCACAAAAAGTACAGGAACTTTGTTAGAATGCAGCCCAGGAGCTGCAGAGGGGGAAACTTTTAGGTTTAAAGCAAAATTTCTGATGACAGGTTCCCTTTAACCACCAAGTACTTTTTTTAAAAGACTCTAAAGGCCCTGTCACACACAGAGATAAATCTTTGGCAGATCTGTGGTTGCAGTGAAATCATGGACATATTGTTCCATTTGTACACAGCCACAAACCTGGCACTGATTGTCCACAATTTCACTGCAACCACAGATCTGCCGCAGATTTATCTCTGTGTATGACAGGGCCTTAACTATTAAGCTCCTCCTAATGAGTTGTTTCCCTAAACTTCGTTCTCTGTGCATCTTCATTTCTATCACCATACCCAAATGGGGAAATTATTCTTGAATCAAACGCCAACATTTACCATGTACATTTAAATGGCATCACCCAAATACCTCTTACATACTGCCTTTTGTGCAGTGCCTATGAGAACTACCAAGTCTTACAAGAATCTGGAAAGCCTTTCCTGACATGCTATATGATCTTCCAAGTATACATTATATCCACCCATTCAATACTCTTCTGAATTGCCCTTATTTTTACTTGGTAACGGCTTGCTTTAAAACCTGATATACTGTCAGATTTAATTCCAGTTCCCTCTCCTTCACTTGCATTGCTCTATACTATGGTTGAGTTCTGAGATCAGGATAAACTGGTCCTAGAACACAACATCCAGGTAACTTGGGAACCTTGGTTCTTCCTCCTTATAAAGCTTCATCATCACCACTAGTTCTTCAATACCTTAAGAAACTGTTTTTAGAATCTCATTCTCTCTTTGATGGGGAGCAAACAATATTTTTTGGAGCAAGAATGCTATGTTTCAGTACATTTTATTGAGGATTTGAGAAATGTGGTCAAAGGTCCATCCTTCCTCTTTTGGGTAGATCAGCTTTCCCTTCCTTATTTTTCCTTACGGTCAACCAAGAGCAAGTTCTTCTACAGGGCAACACTGCAAAGTTGGATGGCTTTTTACCCTATCTCATTTGTCCTTCAATAGCACATTACTATTATTAAATTTGTACATGGAGGGACTCCTGTCATAAAGTAGTTGGGACTGGAAGACTGTTATGTCTCTCTCAGTAGACATGGTAGTAAAATAATCCTTGACTATCAAACTAACAGTATTATTGTTAATGTATTAATGTCTTTCTGCTAGGCATGCAGTTTTCTTCACGAATGTATGAATTTTTTTGATGAAACACTTAAGGGCACGTTACACGCAGCAACATCGCTAGCGATGTTGTTCATGAAAGCACCCGCCCCCGTCGTTTGTGCGTCACGGGCAAATCGCTGCCCATGGTGCACAATATTGCTAGTACCCTTCACACGTACTTACCTTCCGGCGAACAGCCTCTTTTCTGTGATGCCTCTTTGTGCGGCGTCACAGTGACGTCACACGGCAGGCGTTTAATAGAAGAGGAGGGGTGGAGAGCAGCCGCATGAAAGTCACGCCCATCACGTAGCGATGTGTGCTGCCTCAGGAACGACGAACAACCTGCGTCCAAAAGCAGCAATGATATTTTGGAAATGGACGACGTTTCTACAATCAACGATTTGGTGAGTATTTTGCATCGTTAGCGGTCGCTCATACGTGTCACATGCAACGACATAGCTAGCGAGGCTGGATGTGCGTCACGAATTCCGTGACCCCAACGACATCTCATTAGCGATGTCGTTGCGTGTAACGGGGCCTTTACTTGCACCTATAATATCGAGCACTCTAATATTCCCACAGCCAGGGGACTATCCAAAACAGGTATTCTTTATAGGGCTATATTGGATATAGGGCTTTATACGATATAAGTCTCGTACAGTCTAGCATGTCTGATCTAACGTAGTAGCTACTGTATCAGGATAAATTTAAACAAAGAGGCCACCGGAGCACTTACACATGTCAAAAATACATAATTTTATTACACACATATACTGACAATTATAAAAACCGTACATGAACATTAGAAGGTTGAAGTGTGACAGTGTACAAAACACACATAGATGCGGAGGACAAAAACTGGCTGATTTCTGTTGCAGTAATGTAGTTGAGATGACAAACAGGAGGAGCCTACATTGGTCTATTACTCCTGCTAATGCGAAGCAACAGATAGATGGACTGTAGAGCATATACTCCAAGGATGCCTCGTATATATATATATATATATAAGTGAAAAGAGCCTCCCAAAATACTGTGTCTTGTTGTAGACATAAGTGGGTGTTGCCTCATAAAGTGCATCCGTGCATCCAAATGGGTATGCCTATAGTGTACAGATCACCTAGATAATACAATTAAAGTGCTTAGTTCAAACAACAGGTTGATTATTGCTATGCTGCCCAAAAAGTGAATATAGCCATTATATCTGGTCAAAATAATGGATATAGTAAAATACAATCACCACTTATATAAACCAGTATAAGTTAATATTACACCTCCAAATTGAACGTAAAAATGATGGCTGAGCAAATATAGACCTTCACATGTAAATCCACTATCATCATTCAGATTACATTGTATGATCAACACAGTAGTACATGTGGTTTAAATCACCCAGTCTATCATAGCAAAATATATTACCCATTGTTTATAGGTGAATCAGCTCAGTTAGACCTCCACCCCAATGTACATTTCGCAGAAAAACGCTTCCTCAGGGGGCTGCCATTAATCGATGCACCCTCACCTTTTATGCTGCTGTGATTTAATCAGGTCCCACCTGCGATCCCACGCTGGCGCATGTGCGATGCCGTCCACCAACGCCCCCCCCCCCCGGAAAGGCCGTCGGCGTAGCATGTGCGTGCTCAGTGGCTGAGACGCCAATGCGCACGTACGTTGCCTGTGACAGTGGCGTCATCCAGGAGGGCAGGCGGAGAACAGCACGCATGCGCACAGGGACGCACCTGGGACTAACCACGTCCATTAAGAGGACACATTGCAGACTCCAATGTTCCACATATCATCACATTAAAGTTAAGGTATACAGGTGTACATATATTATAAAGCACACTATGTATCCAAAATTGTAAGCAATCATGATGACTTTTTTCAAATAGAACGGGATGTCTCCAGGTGGTAAGTACAATTCCATAGGGATTAGATTCACAGAGTTCTCCTCAAGGTGGCAGGGAAAAGTAACTGTCAAAAAACACACAATTTACACATATTAAAAACGATTAAAAGCAGTGTAGGAGAACAGTGGAGAAAAAACTGCTGTAACTACTGAAAAATATATACATGTAAATATACACATATATATATATTGCCATCGTTTTTATATAGGCAAAGCGATCCGCCCATTATATGTCAGATTTAGTGAGCATTTTAAATCATTAACATCAGGAGTAGGTTCGGCCCGCCTGATTAAACATATGCAAGACTGCTATGACAGTAACCCCCGGCTTCTCAAGTTTGCAGGGGTAATTAAAGTTAACCCTAACATCTCTGGAGGCGATACTCATCGTTCGCTGCTCCAAAGGGAATCTAGATTAATTTTAGATCTGAACACATTGGGTCCATTAGGCTTAAATGATAGGAATGATTTATCAGTCTTTCTCTAGATAATGGAAATTTAATATTCTTATATAAAAAAAGGGCTATCTCCGTAAAAAAGGCTATTTTCTTACTAATAATATACCAATGTATATATATATATATGACATATTGTCCGCCTATTATAAGTGTGTATTGTACTGTCCACACTGCTCCTTTCGGACTTGTAACTATTTGATGTTTCATTTTAATGTTTGTTAATCACCTGTTGACGTAATGCCCACACCATCTGGTATAAGAGGGCGGATATTACGTCTCAGACTGCACTGGACCCGTGGAAGCAATTTGTTGCGAAACGGCCCGCCGTCGTCCGGCGTGGTGTCTACTCACCTCCCCCACCACCTGTATCCCTACCTGAAAATGGATTAAACAGAATATGATATCCAGATTCTTGTGGAGTGCGACTCTTCATTCCTTGTTCCGGATAGCTATATATATACATACATGTATTTCGAGCATGCTGCGCCAGAATCCAAAGTTAAAAATTGGACACCCCTTTTAACAGTACCTTAAATGAACCAATTCATAGAAAGCATGCAAATTACTTAGTTTCATTTAACCCTGTAGGTGACTCAGTCTGCAGCAGGGTAATCCATTTACATTCATTTGGTTGTTCAGACCAAAGGGCATCCGGTTGAACTCATACAGGCCCATGGGTAGGATGAAAGCAGTCTTCTCTCTATCTTTCTCGTGCATGGGTACCTGCCAATATCCGCTGGCCAGATCCAACGAAGAGAAGTATTTAGCTTTCTTCAGGGCTGTCAGGGATTCTTCGATCCTTGGCAAAGGGTATGAGTCCCGGGTGGTGCAAGCATTCAAACGGCGGTAGTCCACACAGAACCTCAGGGACCCGTCCTTCTTCTTGACTATCACCACCGGTGCAGCCCAGGGGCTCTGGCTTTCTCGTACCACTCCAGCGTGTAGCATGGAATTCAGGAGTTTTTTACTTCTTGGTATTGCTGGGGAGGTATTTGGCGGTACCTTTCACGGATTGGAGCAGCGTCACCTGTGGGGATTTCGTGCTTGATACTGGTGGTGCACCCAAAGTCGGTGTCATGCCGGGCAAAGGACGCCTGATGCTCTTGAAGTAGCTCTTCCACCTGGGACACCTCCCGTTTGGAGTATTGGGATACGTCCAACTGACACTTCTCTCATAGTTCTCGCCCCGCGTTGGTGTCACCCGCGACAGCGGCCATGGCAGAGACCGTCACTGTCCAATCTCCCTCTGTAGACGGTACAAACTGGAGGGGGCTCATAGAGTTCACCTCTTCGGTTAGAGCGTAGACTCGGGCAAGCTGTGTCCCGGCTTCTAGGTCAACGCTCACGTTTGCCGTGTTGCCCAGCCTGACAGGAATTCTTCCCTTTCTCACTACTGCTAGAGTTCGAGCGACTAGTGGATTCAGCTTCCCTTCCTTCGGGGTGCGCGGCTCAATCAGCACCTCCACGCCTTCAAGCTGTCTCGTGGTGCTAAGGGGTAATGAGATAACTGTCTCTTTCCCAGCCGGTAAGGTGATCCTAGTATGGCGGGGTACGGTGATCGTAGCCAGCGGCAGTTGTTCTTCTGTCATTCGCTGGAGGTTGCCGGTCCGGATCACTTGCTGAAAGGCACGGCGGGTGGCCCTATGTGCGGTCACTTCTTGCCAGTACTTGGGCCCCCTCTTGGTAAACAACACCAGATTCAGGTCTTTCAAGATGTTCATCCCAATAATCATGGGCGTTTCTGATCCAAAGCCCTCCCTGACCACGATTATCCCTCTCTTCCCGAGATCTTGGCCACAGATTTCGGTGTTCATCCAGGCAACTCCCGTCACCGGAATGGGTAGATTATTGGCTGCTTTGATCTTGATGGCGGTATCAGGGTCATAGGCAACCCGCGGCTTTAGACATTCTTCGTAGAACTGCTCGGAGATGGTGGATACCTGAGACCCAGTATCCATTAACCCTTGTACGGCGTTCCCTTCCAGAAATACCTCCAGGGTGGGGCTATTTGATGCAAGTTTGTTCCGTGGCTGGCTCTGTTTTCCTACACCCCTCTCTTTGGCCTCCCCTGCCGAGTGAGCCTCTTTGGCAGGGGCGTCTAGTTTAAAGGTGGCCGCTGTTGTGAGACATGACTTGCTGGTTCTGGTAGATCGGACCGTGGATGAACTTGAAAGTTCTGGGGGCAACGGTTTGCTCTATGGCGGGGGTCGCCGCATGTCCAGCATCTTCCCATCGGCCGGCTGGGTTGTTGTCTCGCTTGCCGGCCCGCCTGTTGGTCTAGGATGAGCTGTAACACCTGTTTCTGCAACTCTGCCACCATCTGCTTCAGTTCTTCCGTGTCGCTGTTCGGAGTCCCGATACCAGATATGAACCTGCAAGCCGCGGTATATGTCTGTGTCTCCACGACAGGTCCCCTTGAACGTTCTATAGCTTCTTGTTTGACCTCAGCGAACGTAAAAGCCGGATTTATCCGGAGTAGATCTTGCAATGAGCGGTTAAGGTACGGGTCTCTCAATCCGGTCACAAACTGATCTCTCAACACCAGGTCACGGGCACCCGTACTAGCTATCTGTTCTTCTTTTCTACAGGCTTGTTCTAGCAGCACTTGAAGGGCATTGGCATATTGAGGAATGTCCTCCGACTCGAGCTGAGTACGCCGGAAGAACATATAGCGCAATGTTCCCGCATATGTGGTCGGCCCATAGGTGTTCTCCAGCACCCGCACCAAGTCATCCAACGTACGCTGGCCCCTAACCGTCTCCAGCCTGACTGTCACCCACGCTTCCCCCTCTAATGTTAGCATGGCCATTTCTGCTAAGGTCTTAGGATCAGTGTTATACATTTCCCCCATTATCTTAAGTTGTTCAATCCATTCAGTTACAGGATAGTTCCGTCCGTTAAACTTTCTCACCTGATTGACAATAGACGTCGGGGGAGCTGTCCGGTTATAAGTTACTACCGGGGGATGATTTTGTTGGTCACACATCCTGCCGACTACGCAACATGAAGCGACCGGTGGTAGGGCCGCGGGTGTGTGTGTATGCTCTATTCCAACAAAATCCCCATACTCAGATTTTACCGGTAGTAACATTTCTTTACTATGAAACATATTTATAACACAATCAACCGAACTATCTGCGCACATGTGTATGGTGGAGTCCCCGGATCTTCACTCCTTCCGGGTACGCAGCATGGTAAAACAGAAAAAGAGAAAAAACAAAGAAATGGCGGCAACTTTCCCTAACTTTCCCTACAGTCACGTACCAGTCTATCCCAGAAGAAGATGCCGCTCCCACGTCGCAGGCCTGGAGTCTCACTATGATGGGTCCCGGTGCAGCGCTGAAGGGATGCAGCTCCTCGGTCTTCTCCTTTGATCTTCTCCCGCTGGTAACGGATTCTAGTCAGTCTCTTAGTCCCGGGGCACACCGAGCAGAAAAAGGGAGGTCACAGTTACACGGATGTCTCCCTTGTGTCGGTAACGGCCCCTGCACTTGCACTCAGGGTGCGATGCTCTGCAGTCAAGTTGTCACAGCCCCTGGATATGCACTCCGGGCGCGATGCTCTGCAGTCCGGTTAGATCCTCGGGGAAAACAAAGTCCTGCAAACCGGGGATGGCAGAAACCACTTTCACAGGGTGATTCTTCCAAGAATCCGGTTGCAAAAGAGCCCTCTGTTCAGGGAGACCACATGTAGCTCTAAGCTGGCTGAGCTCCAGGTCTGTGCAGTCCTCCCGCTCTTTTTCTTCCTGGTTAGAACACACATGCTGTAGGGGATTTCCCACCTCTGTGTCTGTGATTGCACAGTCTGACACTGCCCCCTTGTGGGCAAGTGCTGAAGCAATGTCCAAATCCATTTCTACATTGATGATGCAGTCTGAATGGTTGATCCCTTTACAAATGTCACCACCACGAATTCCCACTGACACTCGCTCTATACCCATAACCCTAAAGGTACAGGGGTCACAACCGTGTTTAAGTCTAAAGTGATGTGGGATTGTTTTTAGATCATCTACACTAAGGGGTACTTTGCACGCTGCGACATCGGTACTGCGATATCGTCGGGGTCAAATCGAATGTGACGCACATCCGGCGCCGGTAACGTCGTCGCAACGTGTAAAGCCTAAATGTGCAGATAAACGATCGCAAAAGCGTCGAAAATCGGTGACCTGTGTAGCGTCGGTCATTTTCATAATGTCGCACCAATAGGAGATACGATGTTGTTCCTCGTTCCTGCGGCAGCACACATCGCTGTGTGTGAAGCCGCAGGAGCGAGGAACATCTCCTTACCTGCCTCCACTGGCTATGCGGAAGGAAGGAGGTGGGCGGGATGTTTACGTCCCGCTCATCTCCGCCCCTCCGCTTCTATTGGCCGCCTGCCGTGTGACGTCGCTGTGACGCCGCATGACCCGCCCCCTTAGTAAGGAAGCGGGTCGCCGGCCAGAGCGAAGTCGCAGGGCAAGTAAGTCCTTGTGAAGCTATCACAAGATATCGCATGTGCGACGGGTGCGGATACTATCGCGCTCGGCATCGCTAGCCGATGCTAGCGATGTCGCAACGTGCAAAGTACCCCTAATAAGGGTATGCCCTTCTTGTGTGTTCCTGAGGGCATACCCTTATTGGAATTATTCTGTCTTCTATCTAACGATCTTAAAGTCGGACGAGAGAACATGTACCGCTCTTAGGGGTTGAAATATATGAAAGCCTAATGGCCTGGTCATTGGTTAATAAGGCCCTAGTTGAACTGAGTCCATCAGATTTACAACATTTCACAACATATGTCCCAATCTCTTCAATTCCTTTGCATTTCTCCCGGAAGTTAGGCTTGTGGATAATAGCAACTAGTCACACTGTACAGTGTCTCATGCTGTACAAAATCTTTGTATCTCCCTTCTTCAGATCTCTTTCTAATTCCCAGTCCTGCCTGTGTGCTGCTTCATTTGTCTTAAACTGGACTTTCTTATTCATACTTTCTCAAAAAGCTTCACATGGCGACCTATTGCTGGACATTCACTATCTGCACACTAATTGGACACACACCCTCTGACATGGTATTGGAGCCAATTCTCTACAGCACAGCGACTATTATATGATCTGTCCAGTTTTCATCCATTTATTTTAAAGGAAAAAATAGTTCAGCAAGCTGTGCTATTTGTTTCTTAGGAATTTTGGACTTTGGACTTTGGAACAGAACCTTCATCCCAGATGTAAGTAGAGTCTTACAAAAAACATGGTGACAACATTTTGTACAACATAGCAATTACAGAAGAAACGCACATGCTTATAAGATTTATTAGAAATTAGTTATCATTATTATCTGTACAACATATACCCCCTGTATATTTTAATGTAAAATCACAAAGGATTGTACATTGACGAATTTGTTTTTATATTTGCCCAGTGCCCCCACTTGGGTTGAAGTGGGGGCACTGGGCAAATATAAAAATAAATTATTCAATGTACAATCCTCTGTGATTTTACATAATAATAATAATAATAATAATAATAATGATATAATCACCCCCTGGGCAATTTTCCGTTTTTCTTTTTTGCTCAGCTTCTTCCAAGATCCATAACTTTTTTATTTTCCATCAATATTATCATATGAGGGCTTTTTTTTGTGGAATGTGTTGTACTTTTAAAGGAAACCATTAGTTTTACCATATAGTGTTCACTATATGGTAAAACTGATGTATCGTTGTGATGCCTCAGGTTGGTATGAGTTTGTGGACTCCAAACATGTATGGGTTTACTTTTATCTAATGTGTTAAACAAATTCACAAGTCTGTCCAAAAAAAGTGGCACACTTTTTGCGCCATTTTCCAAAACCCATAGTGTTCTCATTTTTTGGGATCTGGGGCTCAGTTATGGCTTATTTTTTGTGTCTCAAGCTGACATTTTTAACAGTACCATTTTTGTGCAGATGCTACATTTTGATCGCCTGTTATTACATTTTGCACACAATCTGTGGCAACCAAAAAATGTAATTTTGGAGCTGGGAACTTTTTTATGGCTTCGCAGTTTACCAATCAGGTTAATTGATTTTATATTTTGATAGATCTGGCGTTTCTAAATGCGGCGATACCAAATATGTGTATATTTTTTATTTTTTTAACCCTTTCATTTTCAATCGGGCGAATGGGGGGTGGTTTGAACTTTTAGGTTTTTTAATTTTTTAAAACTTTTTTTTATTATTTTACTAGTTCCCATAGGGGACTATAAGGATCAGCAGTCTGATCACTCATTAATTTCTGTAGATTACAGGTACACAGCTGAGATCTGCTGAAATCTGCTGTCCTCTCACACATGGCACTCTGCCAGATGGAAGAGGAAGTGACTCATGATAGCTACAGGAGTCATCACATGACCCTGTGCTACGATGACAACCATCAGCTCCATGTAATCACATCACGTGACTTCCAATGGCGGCCGGTGAGTACGCGCTTACCGCGCCGGGCATGTACATCAGGTTGTCACAGTTTGACAGGCCGTCGTAAGGGGTAACAGGTGCGGGTGGATCGTGGATCCACTCATGCCAGGGAGGCCCACATGTCAGCTGGTCAAAGGAAACAGCAGGTCACTGGTAAGGAGATAGAGGTGACGTGTGTGCGTCCATGGGGTACCCACCCTGACTCACGTTTTAGCATCAACCTTCTACTTCACCCCCGAGGAAGGTTCACGCAGAAACACACGACGGGCTGGGCGCTGCACGGACGCACACACATCATCTATATCTTCTTACCAGTGACTTGCAGTTTTTTTTGGCCACATTTTTCCCACTATGAGTATACCTTTCTGTATCCATACATGTGTGGCCTGGGCATTGTTGCCATTTCTATCAATACATGTGGTTCCTGTGTTGCTGTTATATCAGTATTAGTATATAGAGATATATCTTGTTACATTGCACTTTATCTTTTTTATTGATTTATATATGCTGCTATACCACAGATACCTCTGGCTACCTTTACATGTGTATATGATACAACTCAGCTATCTTTCTCATTCTATAGTAATTATCACTGATGATACACTGCACTTTACATTTGATCTATCATCAATCCTTTTATATTACTCTGCAGTGCTTTGTATTTTCCATCCAATCATGTTTTTTTAAGTTGTTTTTTATGTGTGTACTGCTCTATTATTCTGCAACTTGTTTTGTCACATTTTTAATTAATAAAATGAATTATTGTTTAGACCTTTTTTTCGGTTGTTTTTCCTTGTAATTGGCCCTAGTCTCTTTTACATAGGGCTATATATCCTTCACTCATGCACTGTATATAGACACACTATTTATGTTTATTTACGACTATACTTACTAGTGCTTGCATGGTTGTTCATTCTTGATTCATTCTTAGTAACGAATTGTGTAAAATGAACTGTTGATCTCCTTGTGAATGCGGTCATCCGGTCCTGGCAAGCCGACAACAGCGACAGAGAAATACAGTAAGTAAGTTTTGGCAATGCAGGACAGGTATCGCTTTCTGCATACCTCTGATATGCCAATACCTATCATATGCCCCCTATCTACTAACATACTAATTTAGTTAGATTAGTTAAATGGGGGGGCAGGTGGAAATATTCTACAAGTACTATTGGAATAGAAGGCAGGGGAGTGCTAGCCTGATCAACCGTGACCAGGACTGCAGCAAAAGTCTGACAAAGAGGGCTGCTGTCAGCAGAAAATTGCTGCTGACAATTGCTTTATGAATTGGGGACCTGCTACAGTAATCAGCAGTTGCCATAAACGCTGCCTGTGTTTGGACTACCGTAGTTACTAGATGAATAGTTAGTGCAAGGCCCCACTATGCAGCCGACCTCTGATGGTGGCACTGTGCATCCGACCTCTGATGGTGGCACTGTGCATTTGACCTCTGATTGTGGCACTCTGCATCCAACCTCTGATGGTAGCACTGAGCATCCAATCTCTGATTGTGGCACTGTGCATCCGACCTCTAATGGTGGCACTGTGCATCCGACCTCTGATTGTGGCACTCTGTATCCGACCTCTGATGGTGGCACTGAGCATCCGACCTCTGATTGTGGCACTCTGCATCCGACCTCTGATGGTGGCACTGTGCATTCGACCTCTGATGGTGACACTGTGCATCCGACCTCTGATGGTGGCACTGAGCATCCGACCTCTGATGGTGGCACTGTGCATCCGACCTCTGATGGTGGCACTCTGCATCCGACCTCTGATGGTGGCACTGAGCATCCGACCTCTAATGGTGGCACTGTGCATCCTGTCATTCTAATCAAATTAATGATTGGAAACTGTAACTATTGAAGCTATTTCTAATAAACACAAAAGCTAGACACTTTTCTCCTAATCTCTTGTAACCCTGTTAATGATGAGATGATGGAATTACAGATTTATACTTTTGGTGGATTTACAAATAAGAAACAAATAAGAAACAGAAGTTGTAATAATAATAACTAACAAGTATTCACAACTTCACCAATTCTTCAGAAGACATGTTTCTCTTTGATCACCTCAATAAAACATGTTTGATAAATATACAGCATATATTTGCTTTTGCGGCTGCTAAATGGAAAGCTGTAAAACTAGGGGTTAATAAAGTTGAAGAATTATGTTTGTTAAAGTATAGTCATTGCCCACGCAGCATGGCAGCTATCAGTCCCTCCATCCAGCTAACGAAAATCAGAAATCCTTTCCTACAAGGGAGCATCCCCTGTGTGGGGGAGCACGGCTGGATCGCTCTACCAAAGTCATACTTCTGACTAATCTACATGTAGTTCCCAAGGCTTCAGTTTCCATGGTAATTCTCCTTAACAAATGAAAGCGTGGGTTTGACACAGCTGATGTGACAACGGGGGGACGAGAATGAGAAAATCTATTTCTCAGAGTTTTTGTTTATTATAATATTCATTTGCAGGAATGAAATGTGTCACCTTTGTCATCTAACACCAAAAACAGTATAAATACTGCATATATATATATATATATATAAATATATATATATATATATAGCACTGTGTAAATGCATATGCAGATGTGGAATATTTGCTGAAGTGTTGGTCAAGTGACCAAAGGCAATCTGAATGAGCAATTTGGAATTTTATAGGATTATAATTATGTGTATGAGTAACCACATATGACTAATGATAATATTAATCATCATTTTCAATATGCAGGTCCAAACATAGTCATAAACTGAAACAAAAATAGCCATATAATAGGCTTAAAACTATGTGAGAAACAGTCATGCCTGTTCTAAATGTGACGTTGTGGAAGACAGATGTGACCAATCATACATCATAGGAAAACTGATACAGGATACCAGGTAGCTATACTGCATCTGCAAGGTCTCTCCCAGGCAAAGATTTCAAATCAGACTAGGGTTTTAAGATGTGTTGTTCTAGCGCTTTTGGAGAAATACCAAGAGATATGCAACACTGAGGACCATAGCTGCAGCCAAGGAGACTTAGGGCAGCAAATGAAGATACACCATATTTAATTCTCTACAAAATTGGAAGAAGTCCAGCTGAGCCATCACCTCAGAACTGACAGCAGTCAGTGGGACCCAGTTACACTCACCTTTTGTTTGTAGAAGTCTTGCTAGAAGTGGTCTTCATTGACATGGATGCAAGGCATAGCAACTCAAGCATTCACAAAAATATAAAAAGCAGGATACAACTTTGGGCCTACATTTTATATTATGCAGTTAGGAATTTTGTCAGGTTTAATGCAATGCAGAGAAATGACAGCAGATACATCATGCAAAACCATTTTTGAGGTGTCTGATTTATTCTGCAGCAGAACAACGACCCTACACATACAGCCAACTATCTGTGTGTAAAGAAGAACAAGCAGTACTGGAATGGATATTATAGCCCCACACAACGCTGAGATCAACATTATTGAGCCTTTCTGGGATTACATGAAGAAACAAAATATTATCAGCTTAGGTTTTGTTCTTCTTATCCTTATTTTATAGTAGAAAATGTGATGTGTTATGTAATGCAGTAAGGATGGTAAGGTATTGCAATGTATGAGCTACACCAGTGTTATTAGTGTAAGGAACAATGTAATTGTGAGTTATATTATATCAAAGGGTTGAGTTTGTGTGAGCTACAGTACAAAACCCGTCCAAAAGGTGTCACTGGTTTCCCCCTGTAGCTGGTTAAATTTCATTTCCCTGGGCAACATAGATTTAAGCCACTGTTGTGGACTCTGAATGACTCTAATTGCAGCGGTATTGCACTATGTGCATGTGGAGAGAAACGGGAGTCCACCGGCCTAAAGGTACTGGTAAGAAAAGAGAACTCTCACACACCCACACCATCGTTGTCTGTAGCGTGCCAGGGCGAGGAGAGCGCTGCGCATGTTACACATAAGCTCCAAAATTCCCAGTTTGGTTTCATTGATTCATAAAACAGAATCCTAAATATTTTGTGGCTTATTTATATACTTTTGAGCTTTTTTTTGAGTCACTACAAGTGTAGTAGTTCGGTCTTGGAGACCATCAGTATTTAGCACACATCACACTGTGAAATCTGAGACTCCAGTGACTGGTGTCACAAAATCTTGATTCAGGTCTTTTTCAGTCTCTCAAGGGTTTTGATGCACTTGCCACCTCAGGAATCTGATGCCAGCTAGAAACAACTTTCTCTTTCTGCCACATCCAGGTAGGGTAGCCAGTGGTTTTAACTTTGAAGCTGTAAACTATGCTTACACCTATATCCCTAGGAACATTCAGGAGCAGGAGTAGGCAGGGAATAGAGTTGGAGTGACAGAGGCTTCTATTCTACAAATAGCTCTTCAGCATCATTTGTATACAATCTCAAACACTGATTTCTCGGTAATGAAGAAACAGACTGACCATGTAAAGGTATTGATGGACTCTTCTTTGAAAAACCTACATGCACATATTAAAAGTGTGGGGTGTGAAATTTTGCCGACAGATTCCTTTTAATAGTTATTAGCCTGCACTAGTCATTAAAAAGGGCATTTTGTATTGAATTTGGAGAAACTACTTATTGTATTAGTTGTGTTGAGGTGATAAAATTGCTTGATTGTTTTATTGCAAACAACAGAAAATGTTTGGAATATACAGTTGAAACCAGACGTTTACATACAGTATCTATAAAGACACATAGGCATGTTTTTCTCACTATCTGACATCAAACCAGAATAAACCTTAAAGGGGGCTTTACACGCTACGATATCGTTAATGTTTGGTCGCCGGGGTCAAGTTGTTAGTGACGCACATCCGGCGTCATTAACGATATCGCAGCGTGTAATACTTACCAGCGACCTTAGGCGACCTCAAAAATGGTGAACATCGTTCACCATGGAGAGGTCGTCCCAAAGTCAAAAATCGGTAAGAGTTGTTTAGCGTTGTGGTTCATCGCTCATGCGGCAGCACACATCGCTATGTGTGACACCGCAGGAGTGAGGAACATCTCCTTACCTGCCGCCGGCCCCAATGAGGAGGGAAGGAGGTGGGCGGGATGTTACGTCCTGCTCATCTCCGCCCCTCTGCTTTGATTGGCCGGCCGCTTAGTGACATTGCGGTGACATCGCTGTGATGCCGAACGTCCCTCCCCCTTGAAGGAGGGATTGTTCGGCAGTCACAGCGATGCCGCCGACCAGGTAAGTATGTGTGACACTGCGTAGCGATAATGTTCGCTACGGCAGAGATCACAAACAATCACATGCGCAACAGGGGCAGGTACTTACACGGTCGCTATCGCTAGAAATTGCTAGCGATATCGCTACCGTGTAAAGCCCCCTTTACTGTTTAAGGTCAATTAGGATTAACAAAACTATTTATATTTACCAAATGCCAGAATAATGAGAGAGAGAACGAGAGAGAAAGGGAGAGAATGTTTTAAGGCATTTTTATTACTTTCTGCAAAGTCAAAAGTTTATATACACTAAGGGCGGCGTCACACGCTATGATATATCGGGCGATATGTCGTCGGGGTCACGGATTCCGTGATGCACATCGGCATTGTTAGAGATATCATAGCATGTGACAGCTACGAACGACAGTGAACGAGCAAAAATACTCACCTTATCGTTGCTCGTTGACACGTCGTTCATTTTCATAAAGTCGTTCCTCCTCTGTCCGCAGGTTGTTCGTCGTTCCCGAGGCAGCACACATAACTCCGTGTGACACCCCGGGAATGACGAACACAGCTTACCTGCGGCCGCCGGCAATGCGGAAGGAAAGAGGTGGGCGGGATGTTACGTCCCGCTCATCTCCGCCCCCCCCGCTTGTATTGGGCGGCCGCTGTGTGACATTGCTGTGACGCCGAAAGTCCCTCCCCCTTCAGGAAGAGGATGTTCGCCGCCCACAGCGAGGTCGTTCAGGAGGTAAGTACGTGTGATGGGGGTAAACGACTTTGTGCGCCACGGGCAACAAATTGCCCGTGACGCAAAAACGATGGGGGCGAGTGCGATCGCTCTTGTGATCGCCCGATATATCATCCCGTGTGACGCCGCCCTAAGAGTACTATGCCTTTAAACAATATGGGACAGCCCATATGATAATGCCATGCTTTTGAAAGCTTTTGACAGGTTTATTGCCAACATCTGAGTTAATTAGAGGCACACCTGTGTATGTATTTTAATACACACCTGAAGCACACTGCTCCTTTGTATAGCATCATGGGAAAGTCAAAAGAAATCAGCCAAGATCTCAGGAAGAGAATTGTTGACTTGCACAAGTCTGGTTCGTCCTTGGGTGCAATTTCCAGATATCTGAAGGTGTCTTGTTCATCTGTACAAAAAATTATATGTAAGTACAAACAAGATGGGAATATCCAGCCATCATACCACTCAGGAAGGAGACAGGTTCTGTGTACCAGAAACTAACTAAAATACATCCACAGGTGTGTCTCTAATTAACTCAGATGTTGCCAATAAACCAATCAGAAGATTCCAAACACATCACATCATCATATGGGCTGTCCCATATTGTTTAACAGTATAGTACTCTTAGTGTATGTAAACTTTTCACTTTGCAGAAAGTAATAAAAATACCTTAAAACACTCTTCCTCATTATTTGGCATTTGGCAAATATCAATCATTTTGGTTCCTAACTGACCTTAAAATGGGAAAGGTTTATTCTTATTTCATGTCAGATAGTGAGAAAAACATGCAGATGTGTCTTTTTAGATAGTGTATGTAAACGTCAGGTTTCAACTGTAACATATGTCGATGATGGAGAATTGTTTTATACAAAGGTGTATTTTTATGCTGCCATGTTGCAACTTTTTGATGACCTAGTCTGCTTATAGCATTTGTGTGCCAGTCACATTTTACCCCAACTGCCAAGGAAACTGCCAAGGACCCCAAACCTTATCTCTATAAGGTCTCAAGAGAGAGTTTGATTTCTTTGTCTAACCCCTTAATGAATGCCGATACGTCTTTTATCGGTAATCATTCAGGTGCCTTATTCCTCAGTGCTGCTTTTTAATAATTTAGAAATAAGTGTATACCACTGCACATGGAATTCCCACGGATATCAACTGTATATGACAGCTGACACAAGTGGGCATTTGCCTCAACCAGTTTTGGAAGTAATCAGAGATGATTAACCCCTTAAATACCTCTGTCAATCGCAAATAGCGGTATCTGAGAGTTTAAACGAAAGTTAAAAAAAACCCTTATGACACGACCGGCTCACCGTGATTGTAATTGTGGGTTCTGATTATTGACATAGTGTCATGGGGTAATCTGATGAACCGATGGTATGGTGGCCTGTAAGATCCAGTTGTAAGATGTATGGGGTCGCTACAATATATGAAAGCACAATATATCGGCACTAATCTGGCAAATTTGTAATTCTACAGAAAAAGAGCATGGGATGGATCCTGCAAAATATTCACTGCAGTCATAGATTAATTATTTGAGAGGTGCAATTTCTACAATGGAGTAACTTTTGAGAAACTCTGCTCTTCTGGCAACTTATGAGCTCTATAGATGTCAATCGCAAACTATTTTAGAAAACTAAATAGGGCTCCTTCCTGCTAAGCCCTGCTGTGTGGCTAAACAGTACTATCTGATGACTTATGAAGCATCACCACATACGGAAAAAATTGCACAATAAATTGTAGGATCCATTTTCTTTTAATTTTTGTATAACTGACAAATTTGCAGTTAATAAAAAAAATTACATTTTTACCACTAAAATGTTATATTTCCATGTCCCAATGTTATAAAATTCTGTGAGGCACCTGTGGGTTCTAATTACTCACTGCCCCTCTAGGTAAATTCCTTACACAGTGATGATTCCTGTATGGGGTCACTTGTGGGGTTTCTGCTGATCTGGCACCTCAGGGGCTTGGCTAGTGGAGACCACAATCTATTCAAATGGCATCATTCTAAATACCAAGTTGCCTCCTTCCCATCTGATCCCCATCGTGTACTCACATAGCAGTGTACAACCACATATGGGGTCCTGCCACATTAAGTAAAAATGGCATAACAAATTGTCCTGTCCATTTCCTCCTGGTACCCTTTGTGTGAATGAAAATTGTGAGACTGAAGTAAACCTTACGATTTTTGTTTTCATGGCCCAATCTAATAAAATTCGGTGTATTTTGTGGGTTAAAAATGCTCACCACACCAATAGATAAATTCATTATAGGGTTTAGTTTGCCAAATAGGGTCACATGTGGGTGTTTCTAGATTTTTTGCACCTGAGGGGGTCAACAAATGCAAAACAGTGTTCAAATTTGTGTTCCACCAATTAAATAGTACTGTTTGCTTTCTGAACCCTGCCATGTACCCAAACATTAGTTTTTGACCATGTATGGAGTATCACTGGAGAAAT
This sequence comes from Anomaloglossus baeobatrachus, assembly GCF_048569485.1. NCBI lineage: Eukaryota > Metazoa > Chordata > Amphibia > Anura > Aromobatidae > Anomaloglossus > Anomaloglossus baeobatrachus. Next base: position 186,374,674 of record NC_134357.1, read on the forward strand.
TGTGTAACAACTATGTTGTTCATTTTCTCCTATAATTCATTGTAAAATTACAAATACAAAACGTAACCATCATTTTCATATCCACATTTGGAAAAGTATTGTGAAGCACTTATGGATTTGAAATGTTCAGAACACCCTTACATAAATTCCTTGAATGGTCTAGTTCCAAAATGGGGTTACTTTTGGGGGTGTTTCTTTTGTTTAGGTACCTTATACAAAGTTGAATCTGCTGACAACAAAATCACACAAAAATCAACAATGGAAATCAAATGTTTTAACCAATGGAGGCCTGGATTTGAAGACACACACAAAATCAAAGTGGAAATAAGTCAAAATGAAAATCAAAACAAGACAAAACAAGACAAAATGAAAGTGGAAACAAATCAAAATGAGACTCAGTATTATGTGTGGCCTCCACATGCCTGTATGACCTCCCTACAATGCCTGGGCATGCTCCTGATGAGGTTGCGGATAGTCTGAGAGATCTCCTCCCAGACCTGGACTGAAGAATCCACCAACTCCTGGACAGTCTGTGGTGCAACACATGACATTGGTGGATGGAGTGATACATGATGTCCCAGATGTGCTCAATTGGATTTAGGTCTGGGAAACGGGCGGGCCAATCCATAGCTTCAATGCCTTCATTTTGCAGGAACTGCTGACTACAGCCACATGAGGTCTGGCATTGTCCTCCATTAGGAAGAACCCAAGGCCAACCGCACCAGCATATGGTCTCACAAGGGGTCTGAGGATCTCATCTCGGTAGATAATGGCAGTCAGGCTACCTCTGTGCGGCCCATCAAAGAAATGCCACCCCACACCATTACTGACCCACTGCCAAACCAGTCATTCAGAAGGATGTTGCAGGCAGCAGATCACTTTCCACGGCATCTCCAGACTCTGTCATGTCTGTCATATGTGCTCAGTGTGAACTTTCTTTCATCTGTGAAGAGCACAGGGCGCCAATGGCGAATTTGCCAATCCTGCTGTTCTGTGGCAAATGCCAACCGTCCTGCACAGTGTTGGGCAGTGAGCACAACCCCCTTCTGTGGACATGGGTCCTCCTACCATCCTAATGCAGTCAGTTTCTAACCATTTGTGCAGACACATGCACATTTGTGACCTGCTGGAGGTAATTTTACAGGGTTCTGGCGGTGCTCCTTCTGTTCCTCCTTGCACAAAGGCGGAGGTAGTGGTCCTGCTGCTGGGTTGTTGCCCTCCTACGGCCCCCTCCATGTCTCCTAGTGTACTGGCCTGTCTCCTGGTAGCACCTCCATCCTCTGGACACTACACTGACAGACACAGCAAACCTTCTTGCCACAGCTCGCATTGATGTGCCATTCTGGATGAGCTGCACTACCTGTGCCACTTGTGTGGGTTGTAGAGTCCGTCTCATGCTACCACGAGTGTGAGAGCACAACCAACATTCAAAAATGACCAAAACATCAGCCATAAAGATTTGGTACTCAGATGTGGTCTGTGGCCTCCACCTGCAGAAGCACTCCTTTATTGAGTGTGTCTTGTTAATTGCCAATAATTTCCGTCTGATGTCTATTCCATTTACACCACAGCATATGAAATTTATTGTCAATCAGTGTTGCTTCCTAAGTGGACAGTTTGATTTCACAGAAGTTTGATTAACTTGTAGTAATATTCGGTTGGTTAAGTGTTCCCTTTAATCTTTTGAGCAGTATACAGGGCCGCCATCAGGGCATTACTAGTGAGACTGGAGTAGGGGGACTGGTGAAGAGAGGGGGCTGAGCCAGGGACAATTACTTCGCTTTATTAAGCCCCGGGCCAGCTGGGCCCTCCCCACGCTTCACTGGGCACTCCCCTAGTCACAACCGTAGCAGAGGAACCGGCAGTGTTCTTTTGCCACTATACATGTGGCTAATTTGCATCACATGCAAATCATCCACATGTGTTGGAGATACCGGGTATGCTGCTGCATACCCGATATCTAGGGGGGGTGCTGGCGCCTCATCTACCCCAGGCACAACTGTAGGGGGGAGCTGTCGCGCTGCCTAATGCGTCAGTGTAAAGGCTCCCCGGGGGCTGAATTTGCCGCCCTGTAGTGGGAGCCGGTTATTCTCTGAGCGCAGTTGTCACGCTGACAGCCGCACTCATAGAATCTGCAGCGCGCAGCTCCCACTGCTCAATTGTCCTTGTGTCTGTCAGTCAGACGCGAGGACAATTGATTAACGCTGGCGCTGACTTCCGAGTCAGAGAGACGGCTGTTATGTGACCAGGTCAGCTGATCACACTGCTGACCCGGAAGTCAGGGCCGCAGCGCGGAGGCGGCAGAGGACGCTGAAAAGTGCTCCAGTGGAGCTGAAGACATGGAAAAGAAACAGTATGGGATGAGAAGGGGGTATCTATGGAAACAGGTCCCTCCCCCACCCTCTCTCCACCATACTATCTGTGGACAGAGTATGGTCGGAAGAGAGGATGGGGAGGGAGAAATTTCTTTGGACACAGTATGGGGGGAGATAGGATAAGGGGTCATGCATGTGGAGGGAGAGCATGAGGTGTGATGCATGGGGAGAGAGGGGAAGGGTGGTGCACAAGGGGAGAGAGGATGAGGGGTGGTGCGTGGGGGGAGAGGATGAGGGGTGTTGTGTGGGGGGAGAGGATGAGGGGTGTTGCATGGGGGGACAGAGGATGAGGGGTGATGCATGGGGGCACAGAGGATGAGGGGTGATGTATGGGGAGAGACAGGATGAGGGGTGATGTATGGGGAGAGAGAGGATGAGGGGTGATGTATGGGGAGAGAGAGGATGAGGACACAGAATAAAGAAAGACAGAGTATGAGGAGCAAGTGGGCAGGATGGGGAGTGAGGGAGAAAAGTATATGGACACACAGGAGGTAGTGCGGAGACAGTAAGGGATGAGAAGAATGTGAGGGGGCACAGAATAGAGACTGGGTAGTGGAGGGGTGTGGTATGGAGAAGGGGCAGAATGGGAGGACAGTGTGAGGTCATAGCAAGGAGGGGGAGTGTGATGAGGGCACAGTATAAAGGCTGGGCAGTATAAGGGGACACAGTGTAAAGGACAGTGTGAAGAGTATGCTCAGTATGGTAAGAGAGGGAGTGTGGAGGTCATGTACCATAAGAGGGACAGTGTGGGGTCATATTTTATGCAGAGAACACAATAAGAGGGGCCATTATTTATTCTGGGGCACAGTGTAGGGCAGATATTTTTAAATAGGTGTATCATAATCATTCTGCTATTTTTAGGGGCATCGTGTCGGGATGTGCTGCAGAAGACCGGAAAAGATGGACATCTACAGAGACGAGATGTGAATGTGAAAAGTAATCATGGCGTCAGGACAAGATGAAGAATAGAAAGAAATGACTCAGAGGCAACATCATCTATAAGGTACCTGAATGTAAATGTTTATTTGTGATACTGACTATGTGTCATCATTAGGCCTCGGTCCCACTTGTGCATTGCTTCTGATGTGAGCGCAATGGGACCCCCACTGATCAGCTGCTCTTGATGCAGGTGGCCGGAAATGCTTATTTCTGGATCTGCTCCATCCTCTGATAGTGTCCGCGGCCGGGTACTGCACATCCGTCTCATTGATTTTAATAGTAGGCTGCTGCTACTATCAGAAGATGGAGCAGATCCGGAACTGAGCACTTCTGGCCACCACTGGCACGGCACTTAGAACAGGCAATTGGCTGGGGTGCCAGACCCTGACCAATCAGACATTGGTGATCTATCCTAAGGAGACAGATAATCACTCTGTGAGCTGAAGACAGGAGCGGGATGATCGCCGGGGGTGGTGGAGGGGCGTTATGGAGCAGGGCGGTGTAGAAGGTTTTATGGAGTGGGGCGGTGTAAAAGGTTTTATGGAGCGGAGCGGTGTAGAGGGTGTTATGGAGCGGGGCGGTGTAGAGGGTGTTATGTAGCTGAGTGGTATAGAGGGTGTTATGGAGCGGGGCGGTGTAGAAGGTGTTATGGAGCGGGGTGGTGTAGAAGGTTTTATAGAGCGGGGCGGTTGAGGGTGTTATGGAGCGGGGCGGTGTAGAGGGTGTTATGGAGCGGGGCGGTGTAGAGGGTGTTATGGAGCGAGGCAGTGTAGAGGGTGTTATGGAGCGGGGCGGTGTAGAGGGTGTTATGGAGCGGGGTGGTGTAGAGGGTGTTATGGAGCGGGGCGGTGTAGAAGGTGTTATAGAGCGGGGCGGTGTAGAAGGTTTTATAGAGCGGTCCGGTGTAGAGGGTGTTATGGAGCGGGGCGGTGTAGAGGGTGTTATGGAGCGGGACGGTGTAGAGGGTGTTATGGAGCGGGGCGGTGTAGAGGGTGTTATGGAGCGAGGCGGTGTAGAGGGTGTATTATGGAGAGTTGCAATGTAGAGCGTGTATTATTGAACAGGGAGGTGTAGAGCGTGTATTATGGAAAGAGGCGGTGTAGGTGATGTGTTATGGTGTTATGGAGAGGGGTGATGTAGAAGGTGCATTATGGAGAGGGGCAGGCGATGTAGACGGTGTATTATTACTTTTCTGAGAGAAATACTTCATTTTCTAGAACAACTTCAAGGTTGCTAAGACTTTTGGCCATGACTGTGTGTGTGTGTGTGTGTGTGTGTGTGTGTGTAATAAATATATAATATGTATATATGTGTTTTTCCAAAAGTGGTGGCAGACTGTGAAAGGTTTGCGAGGTGGAGGCGGAGCCGGGGTGGAGCCTAGGTGGAGTCTAAGGGGGGCCCCATAATTTTGCCAGTATGGGGCCCTGAAATTCCTAGTGGCGGCCCTAGCAGTATATATATATATATATATATATATATATATATATATATATCTCGTATTTTTCAGACTATAAGACGCACTTTTTTCTGACCAAATATTGGGGGACAGTGGGGGGTGCGTCTTATAGTCTGCATGTAGGGCATGATGCAGGGAATGAGGGTGCTGCGGTGGCGCGGGTCATCAGGTGCACGAGCAGGCTGCAGCAGCGCCTGCCGAGACCACGTGGTCTAGCTCATTTCATATGCACGCCCATCCTCCCGCCCATAATCTCTCAGTGCTGAAGCCAGTGGTGACAGGTGGGCGGGGTGATGGGCGGGGGTTGCGCGCATAGAAAGAGCCGACCCGCATAATCACCCCTGGCAACTACAGCCTGGAGTGATCATGTGCGGCTATATTTACTGCCCCCCGCGCATCTTCATTAGCGCGGGGTGCAGTGAATCAGTGTACTCACCCGTCACCGTTCCCCTTCAGCACCGCTCCTCCTCCTGTCAGCATCACTAGAGTGTGGAGCCGTCCCCATTCCCCTGCAGCATCGCGATGTCCTCCTGTCTGTCGGCCAGCTGATCTGTGTAGAAGTGATGAGCACAGCGATAACGTCATCGCTGTGCGCACCGCTACTCTCCACACTGGTCAGCTGACAGACAGACAGAAGGAGATCGCGATGCTGCAGGGGAACGGGGATGGCTTGACACTCCAGCAGCGCTGACAGGAGTAGGAGCGGTGCTGCATGGAGCGAGGAAAGGTGAGTATGAACATTTATTTTTTTTGTGTGCCACATGTAGCCGGTCATATAGCAGGATGGATGGCAGTATAAAGCAGGATGGATGGGGTATATAGCAAGATGGGAGTATATAGCAGGATGGATGGGGTATATAGCAGGATGGGGGTATATAGCATGATGGATGGGGTATATAGGAAGATGGGAGTATATAGCAGGATGGATGGGGTATATAGCAGTATGGGGGTATATAGCAGGATGGATGGGGTATATAGCAAGATGGGAATATATAGCAGGATGGATGGGGTATATAGCAGGATGGATGGGGTATATAGCAGGATGGGGGTATATAGCAGGACGAGGGTATATAGCAGGATGGATGGAAGTATATAGCAGGATTGGGGCATATTCCAGGATGGCAGTATATAGCAGGATGGGGGTATATAGCCAGGATGGCAGTATATAGCAGGATGGCAGTATATAGCAGGATAAGGGCATATACCAGGACGGCGGTATATAGCAGGATGGGGGTATATACCAGGATGAGGGACATATATACAAGGATGGGGATCATATACAAGGCAGGAGGGTCATTATCAGGATGGGGTACCTTAGTACAGAATTCGGGGACATTACCCCCATAACAGTGTCAGAAGCAGATCCTCGCCCCATAACAGTATGTCATGACCACATTTTTTGCTTCAAATTTTATTTTCCTATTTTCCTCCTCTAAAACCAGGGTGCGTCTTATGGTTCGGTGCGTCTTATAGTACGAAAAATACGGTGTGTGTGTGTGTATATATATATATATATATATATATATATACTGTATACATAGTGAATTGTAAAGTGCTGCAGAATATGTTGGCACTATATAAAATACATTATTATTATTATTGTTATTATTATTATTATTATTATTATTATTATTATTATTAATAACTCAGTGTTTATAAGTTCACTATAGAGGAGTTTGCTGGCCAGACAGTCAAATCTATAGAATTTATCACGGATCCATGATGAGGAAGGTTAATTAACTTGTCACTGTGTAGACTACAAGCATGTTGTATAAACTCTCCTGTGAGGATTTGCCGATAACGTCAAGTCTCTAGTGTAATACTGTTACAGTGACCGAAACTCCAGAAATAGATGTAAATTAGAAGTGACTTCTCACCACAGTGATTCTTGTTCTTTCACAAAGAAGAAAATTTATCTGAAATAAAAATTAATTGATTTAATCTGATTAAACGCACGCATAAACATTTTTATCCACAAACCTACACCCAATGACACCACCAGCCATGCTAACTACTACATTTCATGACCATTTTGTTCATTTTTTTTAAGTACTTATTCCTTTTTTACTTACATTAACCCCATTTCATATTTCTAAGAATTTTATTCATATAACATCCTCATTTTTAGATTTTATCAGGTATTGTTTAGCCAGAAAAATAAATTACCTATAACATTCTGTCTTACCATTTCATAACACGTTTCATACTACTTTGCTTATCATGTTTGACCACGTTGTGTTGCTATATGGTTAGTATTTTATAAGAAAGGTATAGTGTAGTGTTAATGTAATGAAAGGATGGTTGACTGCAGATTGCTGAATCGTAATAGTGTGCAATGTTTAGACTGTCATGATTCTCCTGTATTCCTCATATGGATGGGCGATCACATGACTGTATGTATCTCACCTGGCTTCAATCAATAGACGAAAATTATGAGAAAAGGGATGAGAATGGTTGTTTCATGACCATAGACATACAAATTGCATACATGCAATCATATGGCTGTCTACTAATGAGAGGAATATAGGGGAACTGTTAAGCCTGCTTTACACGAGACGACCGATTGTGCGATAGCACGATCGATCGTACCCGCCCCTGTCGTTTTTACGTCACGGGCAATTAGTTGCCCGTGGCGCACAAACTCCTTTAACCCCCGTCACAGATACTTACCTTCCGGATGACCTCGCTGTGGGCGACGAACGTCCACTTCCTGGTGTGTGGGGGGCGTTCGGCGTCACACCGACGTCACACGGCAGCCAGCCAATAGAAGCGGAGAGGCAGAGATGAGCGGGATGTAAGCATTCCGCCCACCTCCTTCCTTCCATTAAGCCGTCGGGTGCCACGGGAGGCAGGTAAGCTGCTGTTCATCGTTCCCGTGGTGTCACACGGAGCAACCTGTGATGCCACGGAGACGATGAACAACCGCCGCCATTTTAATTAAACAATTTTATGAAACCTAGCGACGAGTACACGACTCATGATTTGTAAGCTATACTGCGTCGCTAGGAGGTGTTACACGAGACAACGTCGTGTACGATACCGGATGTTTGTCACGAAAACCATGACCTCGACAATGCATCGCACGATCAGTCGTCTCGTGTAAAGCCCGCATTACAGTGTGAGCATTTTACACTACCATAAGTTATCAGTCTGTAGTCACATCGAGTAACTGTACTGTAGAGATTACAAAAGTTGGGCTTCAGAGGAGATCACGAGTGTGCTTTCCAGTCACCTTATAGAAAACGTGGGGACATGCAATTCCAGCAGCTAAATAAAAAAGGGGTCCTTACGGTTAAAGCAGTGATACTGCAGAATGCCCTACCACAAGAGGTAGTACCAGCATTTAGAAAAAGGTTGGATACTTTTCTCACAACAAATGGCGTTCTATGTTATAAATATTCTAATGATAAAGACAGTGGTGTAACTAGAGTCTGATGGGCTGCACTGCAAAATTTTAACCTGGGCTCTCTCCCATCCCCACATGATGGTCAGATGTATGTATGTACACATTTAGCGTTCTAAATCCTATAAAGATATACAAATTGTCCTCTCACCATTATGTAGTAATGTCCCCCATCCTGTTCTAATGTACACCATCCTGGGCTCATTCCTGTCAAATATGTTCCCCATCCTGGTAAACGTCCGCAATCATGGGTTACATCCTGGCAAATATGTCTCCCATGCTGGTACATATGTCCACCATCCTGGTATATAAGTCCCTGATCCTGGGCCCCTCCTGGTATATACTGTACTGTCCCCCTCTTGGTATATATGTTCCTCTTTTTGGCCCCTCCTGGTATATACTGTGCCCCTCCTGGTATATACTGTCCTCTTCCTGGTGTATACGTTCCTCTTCTGGGCCACTCCTGGTATACACTGTCCCCCTTCTGATATATACTCTACTCACCACCTCCCCGACTCCCACGTTGCATGGCATCCTCCTCCACTTTCATCGGTGTCTGTGCTATGGTAACGCATGACGTCATTATGATGCGCCACTTCAGTCATGGGGATGGCTTCTGTTTAGCCACCAGCATGTATCACTGCGCTGGGACCCAACAAGTCTCCATCTTGATGCATTTCAACTGGATGTGCAGCGTCGAACGCACATCCAGCTGAAGCAGGGGCTGGCGCCGGTGGGCCCTCTGCACCCCCGAACCCGGTCACAGTTGCAATCCCTGCGACCGCGATTGTTCCACCTCTGGTTAAAGAATGTATAAGTGCTGGAGAAAGGTTGAAATTAAAGGATGATATTTTTTCAACCTATCTATTTATACGGTAACTGTAGACTTTTCTTCTGAGACGGGACAGCCACTTTAATGAAGTATTCCTTTGCTCTTAAAATTGAATATTTTGAATCACTTTTAGGGAACTGAAAATAAAATAGTATTTTCATTCCAGATAAAATATGTATGATATACTTTGACTCTCAATAACTTTCAATATTTGTAAGGTTTTTATACAGCTAATCTAATATCAAGATTTAAAAAATGTCATCTTTTATAGTTTGAGAATACTTTACCTGCAAAATCAATGAATCAGTGTCGAAATAGCAGAACACCCTGGTAACTCACAACTACAGCTCATCTGAGTATTGTACTGTACACATATAGAACTAGTGGAAACCATTATGCTCCACTGTATGAGTGAGGAGTTTCCCGCAAAGCATAAGAGAACTTTTACTGGAATTCTGTATGCTGCTGCAAGCATGTAGAGTGCAAGCTTGCACCATAACCATCATTAGTGATGTACTGTTAGTTTACACACCAGGAAATCTAGTCATGTTTCAAAGCCAAATCCTTTTTGAAAATGTTTGTCTAGGATACTAGAAACTATGGGGCCCCATAGCAGGAGTCAAAATTCCCCCCTCAAAAAAAAAAAAACAACAATATTCAGCGGAGTCATAGAAGAACATGTATCAGAACTTTACAGCCATTACAAAATAATTTTCCGTTTAATGAAGGCCCTTAGTATTCCCACGCATTAAGATACCCCTCTAATAGCCCCCATAAAGTATGATGCCAACAATAACAGTATGATACCCCAACAGTGATCAATAATTTAGCTTTGCAGCAACTTTATTTTCATAACCTAAACCAAATTTGGGAGGGTTTCAGCTTTCAAAAGAGTAATTTATAAAACCAATGGATGAATTTAAAGTCAGGTTATAAGCTTTTATTTACATAATATGGATAAGTGACAGAACTTTTGTCAGGGACTGTATTATACTTAGGTATCTAAACATCACCCTACATAGTGCTGTACTGTAACAGTGTCCATCCACAGAATATACCGTTTTCATCCTGGCGTGATGGGAATACCTGGTGTCACATCCGGTAGTTGGGCCTGGCCACATGGAGCCCCTCCCTCATTTCGGGGTACAATAAACATGGTCTGTTTACACCCCCTCACTCTACCAGTGGTTCCTTCCTGGCGTGAAGGGGTACTAATGACATCATGGCCAATATTAAAGAATCCACTCACACAAAGTCTGTTATTGCTGGTCAGAATCTAGAAGGGCTCCACCCTCATAGAACATAGGTCGCCCACATCATTATCCTATGCACACCCCTTTACCATGCCATCTTATCATTGATGAGGTTCATCCATGAATAGATACATAGGTTTATGCATAGCAGGTCCATATTTTTAGGGTAAGGCGTGATGTCAGCGATACCTAAGTTGACTGCAGGATATAAACACCGCATAAGTAACCGACTTTCAATCTATCCTTTTTGAACAGTACCAATTGCTAGGGTTGAAGTGAAACATACCTATGAAATGAGGAGAGCTGTCCCTAAGGAACCTTATTCTTATTTCTCCATTCACACAACACGACAAAAAACAACTTTATTACACAAAATACAGTTAGGTCCAGAAATATTTGGACAGTGACACAAGTTTTGTTATTTTAGCTGTTTACAAAAACATGTTCATAAATACAATTATATATATAATATGGGCTGAAAGTGCACACTCCCAGCTGCAATATGAGAGTTTTCACATCCAGAGAAAGGGTTTAGGAATCATAGCTCTGTAATGCATAGCCTCGTCTTTTTCAAGGGACCAAAAGTAATTGGACAAGGGACTCTAAGGGCTGCAATTAACTCTGAAGGCATCTCCCTCATTAACCTGTAATCAATGAAGTAGTTAAAAGGTCTGGGGTTGATTACAGGTGTGTGGTTTTGCATTTGGAAGCTGTTGCTGTGACCAGACAACATGCGGTCTAAGGAACTCTCAATTGAGGTGAAGCAGAACATCCTGAGGCTGAAAAAAAAGAAAAAATCCATCAGAGAGATAGCAGACATGCTTGGAGTAGCAAAATCAACAGTCGGGTACATTCTGAGAAAAAAGGAATTGACTGGTGGTGAGCTTGGGAACTCAAAAAGGCCTGGGCGTCCACGGATGACAACAGTGGTGGATGATCGCCGCATACTTTCTTTGGTGAAGAAGAACCCGTTCACAACATCAACTGAAGTCCAGAACACTCTCAGTGAAGTAGGTGTATCTGTCTCTAAGTCAACAGTAAAGAGAAGACTCCATGAAAGTAAATACAAAGGGTTCACATCTAGATGCAAACCATTCATCAATTCCAAAAATAGACAGGCTAGAGTTAAATTTGCTGAAAAACACCTCATGAAGCCAGCTCAGTTCTGGAAAAGTATTCTATGGACAGATGAGACCAAGATCAACCTGTACCAGAATGATGGGAAGAAAAAAGTTTGGAGAAGAAAGCGAACGGCACATGATCCAAGGCACACCACATCCTCTGTAAAACATGGTGGAGGCAACGTGATGGCATGGGCATGCATGGCTTTCAATGGCACTGGGTCACTTGTGTTTATTGATGACATAACAGCAGACAAGAGTAGCCGGATGAATTCTGAAGTGTACCGGGATATACTTTCAGCCCAGATTCAGCCAAATGCCGCAAAGTTGATCGGACGGCGCTTCATAGTACAGATGGACAATGACCCCAAGCATACAGCCAAAGCTACCCAGGAGTTCATGAGTGCAAAAAAGTGGTACATTCTGCAATGGCCAAGTCAATTACCACATCTTAACCCAATTGAGCATGCATTTCACTTGCTCAAATCCAGACTTAAGACGGAAAGACCCACAAAGAAGCAAGACCTGAGGGCTGCGGCTGTAAAGGCCTGGCAAAGCATTAAGAAGGAGGAAACCCAGCGTTTGGTGATGTCCATGGGTTCCAGACTTAAGGCAGTGATTGCCTCCAAAGGATTCGCAACAAAATATTGAAAATAAAAATATTTTTTTGGGGTTTGGTTTATTTGTCCAATTACTTTTGACCTCCTAAAATGTGGAGTGTTTGTAAAGAAATGTGTACAATTCCTACAATTTCTATCAGATATTTTTGTTCAATCCTTCAAATTAAACGTTACAATCTGCACATGAATTCAGTTGTAGAGGTTTCATTTCAAATCCAATGTGGTGGCATGCAGAGCCCAACTCGCGAAAATGGTGTCACTGTCCAAATATTTCTGGACCTAACTGTTTATACTTTTAAGAAGATAAGGGAGAGTCCAGCTCACCAAGGACTGACCTGCTGGTTGTAGTCAGGGATCCTGCGCAAGGAATGAGGCTCGGTAACCATCCAATTGAAAATAGAAAGAGAAGTTTCCAGCGCCAGGAATAGGTTAAAAAATGTTTAACCTATTCCTGGCGCTGGAAACTTCTCTTTCTATTTTCAATTGTATATACTTTTGGTACAAGTGCATACAGAGACTTAAGGTACAATAGCATATTTCTCCTGATCTATAAAGCACATGCAGATCATTGACCCATGTGCAAATGGATTAAATCCTGGTGATAAATGTATAAACACCTGCACTTATACCTAAAGTGTCTACATGCACACTTATGAATTTAGTAGGGGTAGAATACTCAGACATATACAACAAACACAACATTATCATATATACACTACAGTTCAAAAGTTTAGGGTCACTTAGATATTTCCTTGTTTTTGAAAGAAAAGCACTTTTTTTTTTCAATGAACCAAACAATAAATTAAGCAGAAATCCACTCTATACATTGTTAATGTGGTAAATGACTATTCTGCAATGCAAACGTCTGTTTTTTAATGGAATATCTACATAGGTGTATAGAGGCCCATTTCCTACAACCCCCACTCTAGTGTTCCAATGGTCCATTGTGTTTCCTAACTGTGTTGGAAGGCTAATAGATGTTTAGAAATCCCTTCAAAACCGATGTGCAAGTGTGTTAGCACAGCTGAAAACAGTTTTGATGATTGGAGAAGCTATAAAACTGAACATCCTTTGAGCTAGTTGAGAATCTGGAGCATTACATTTGTTGGTTCCAATAAACTCTCAAAATGGCCAGAAAAAGAGAATTTTCATGTGAAAATCGACAGTCTATTCTTGTTCTTAGAAATAAAGGATATTCCATGAGAGAAATTGCCAAGAAACTGAAGATTTCCTACAATGGTGTGTACTACTCCCTTCAGAGGAGAGCACAAATAGGCTCTAACCAAAGTAAAAAAGAAAAGTGGGAGGCCCCACTGTACAACTGAGCAAGAAGACAAGTACAGTAAGTGTCTCTAATTTGAGAAATTGAGCCTCACAGGTCCTCAACTGGTAGCTTCATTAAATAGTACCCACAGAACGCCAGTGTCAACATCTGCAGTGAAGAGGCCACTCTGGGATGCTGGCCTTCAGGGCAGAGTGGCAAAGAAAAAGCCATACCTGAGACTGGCTAATAAAAGGAAAAGATTGATATGGGCAAAAGAACACAGACATTGGACAGTGGAAGATTGGGAAAAAAGTGTTATTGACAGATGAATCGAAATTTGAGGTGTTTGGATCACACAGAAGAACATTTGTAAGACGTAGAACTGAAAAAATGCTGGAAGAATGCCTGACGCCATCTGTCAAGCATGGTGGAGGTAATGTGATGGTCTGGGGTTGCTTTGGTGCTGGTAAAGTTTGAAATTTGTGCAAGGTAAAAGGGATTTTGAATAAGGAAGGCTATCACTCCATTTTGCGACACCATGCCATGTGAACAGTGCTTGATTGGAGCCAATATCATGCTACAACAGAACAATGGCCGAAAGCACACCTCCAAATTATGCATGAACTCTTTAGGGAAGAAGCAGGCAGCTGGTATTCTATCTGTAATGGAGTGGCCAGCCCAGTCACCAGATCTCAACCCTATTGAGCTGTTGTGGGAGCAGCTTGACCGCATGGTATGCAAAAAGTGCCCATCAAGCCAATCCAACTTGTAGGAGGGGCTTCTGGAAGGATGGGGTGAAATATCTCTAGATTACCTCAGCAAATTAACAGCTAGAATGCCAAAGGTCTGCAAAGCTGGAATTGCTGCAAAGGGAGCATTCTTTGACGAAAGCAAAGTCTGAAGGAGAAAATTATTATTTCAAGTAAGTATCATTATTTCTAACCTAATCAATGTCTGGATTATATTTTCTATTCATTATGCAACTCATTTGATAAATAAAAGTGTGATTTTTCATGGAAAAGACAAAATTGTCTGGGTGACCCCAAACTTTTGAAATGTAGTGTATATATTGGATCTGGAGTAAAATACTGGATTCGTCTTTTGTCCTTAAGACCCCATCTCTGGCTGTGTTTATAATGCACAGCCTTATCTCTGTGCTGTTGGGTAGTCAGTCTTTTGGTACTTCTGAAATCTGAGGCAGTCCAGTATATAATGATAAAAATTTGAGGCTGTCCAGTATATCTCAAGACAAGGAGGACAATGACAGTGTAAAAAATATTAAAAGAGTGAGGTATCTTTGGGGCTGTAAATGAACAAACTCTCCCACCCTCCCACCATGACACTGGAGTCTTTATAGTGTGTTGTGTCAGGCTTCTTGTTGGCTGGTAGCTGCAGTCTCCAACTCTATAACCTTTCCCAGTCTCCTTCTGGCTGGCTCGCCATTGTAAAAGGGAAGTAAAACACCTCACTTTACTACAAGTGTGAATAATCCTACCACTGTGCAAAAGGCTAGCTTGCCTTTGTGGAAGGAGGGAAAAGGGGAGAAAACTTATACTGAGGATCTAGTCCCAATATCATAGATATACTGTATATAGGAGGGGTTTCTGATAAGTCTTTGGCTTTGTGAACTTTTTTGTTTCTATGGTAAGGAATGTTACATCACATGAAAGCCTTATGTTTCTAATATATGTTTTCAAAATTTTGTGTTTGTTGCTTATGGCAACAGTTTTCTACGCATGCAGGAAAACAAAATGGCAGAGTCTAATGTGATATTCACAGAAACTGAGAGCAGAGGAGTGATAAAATTCTTGTTTCTGCAACGAAAGTCTGCGAAGGATATTCATGGGGATTTGTCGCAGACATTGGGGGATCAATGCCCTTCATATTCCACAGTTAAGAACTGAGTTGCCAGATATAAAACGGGCCACTTCAGCACCAATGATGAGAAACATCCTGGACTACTGAGAGTGGATGTTGTTCCGGAGATCGTCGATGTTGAGCACAACCTCATACTGGAGAATAAATGAATTTCAGCTAAAGCAATAGCAAAAGCAATAGCAGACATCATGGGGATTTCCTGTGAGCGTGCTTGTGTCATTCATGAACATTTGGACATGAGGAAGATATCTGCGAAGTGGGTCCCCAAATATTTGATAACAGATCAGAGAATTATGCGAGTGAAAATTTCCAGATCAATTTGTCAGTTTCCTTTATCGACTGGTCACTATGGATGAGTCCTGGATTTATTTGTATGACCCTGAAAACAAGGAGCAGTGAAAAGAGTGGAGGTACAGTGGTATTCCTTATTGAAAGAGATTCAGGGTGCAAAAATCAGCCCCTAAGGTGATGGCGTCTGTGTTCTGTGATAAGGAGGGCGTGCAGCTAGTGGACTACCATTAAAAGGGTTCCACCATCAATGCAAGGTATTACATTTAACTTTTGGACCAATTGAAGGCAGCTCTGAAGGCCAAAAGGTGTGGCAAGCTGTTCAAAGGAATCTTGTTCCTGCAAGACAACTCCGCTCATACTGCTCAAGCAACCATGGCAAACCTGGCAGAGCTGCGCTTCCAGCTGGTTGACCACCCACCTTATTCACCAGATCTAGCTCCCTCCGACTATCATCTGTTTCCAAACCTGAAGAAACATGTCAAGAGTACCAAGTTTCACACCATATGGATGCCATGGCTGCTACGGATGCCTAGTTTGAAGCACAATCGAAATCCTTCTTTTTGCTAGGCTTATAGAACTTTGAATACCGATGTAAGAAGTGTGTTGACATCAGTGGAGAGTATGTGGAATAAATGTAAAGTTTCATCATCCTATCTCGTTTCTTTCTGGGTAAAGCCAAAGACTTATTAGCAGCCCCTCGTATTCCCAAGGGTATAATTTCTCTGCTACTGTCACTGCTATACTTTATCTACCTGGTATAGCCCAAACACGTGCAGACTCAAAACACTTTGCTGTAATAATAAAATAGAACAAGTTTATTATTCACTAACAAGACTACGTTAAATACACAATATAATACTAGCACATGTAAAAGCATGAACTAAATTATACACACATAGAATACAGGAAACAACAGTAAATAATATCTTTACATATACACAATTAAACCCACACTTACATATCACCCGCTATGACTATACACTCATACCAGATAAAAGCCCACCCAACACTTAACACTATCTATACTCAGCCATGTTGTTCACACGGTCCTGCTGTCATTGCGTGTGGCCAGCCAGAGAGGAAGAGGGAGAGCCAAGAGCACCTCGCAGGATATAACGCCTGGTTCTGTGACCTAGAATCTTCTCCTCTATCATTGGCTGTAAACTATGATGTCATGGGGCATGTGTATAGCCAAGTGTTGAAGACTCCTCCCATCTAAAAGCGAAAAGAAGTCACACCACATGGTTCTTTGTCCGTTACCCTCCCCCATCCAACATAAGTGAGAAACATAATAAAATAGATATACAGAAACCTCCCTTCTACAATACTAGATCCAATGTTCATTTGCCTGGAAATGTCCGGATTGAATACATCTTAATTCATTAATTCAAAGTAAGCTGAACCCTGCAAGCCAATTACATATGCAAATATTAAAATAATTGTTGTAATAGTTCTTTTCTCCTTATTTGCATGATGACACATTTTTGAATATCTTATGTTCACTTATTATGCTCTTTTAATAAATTCTATCCACTGCCCATAACTTTGTGTTGCTGTTTACCTCCTTCATCTTGAATCATCACTGTAAACCTCTGATTTTTTTATATTTGCATCCATGTTTATGTATTCTTTTTAGTTGCATTTATATATAAATATATTAGTAATAAACAATTGCATGCATAATTCGGAGTTTCGTTTTGTAAGACATATTTTACTTTTTGTTAATGATCTGAGTTCCCGCCCAAAGAATAACAATAAGGGACATTCAATTCTCGGAAAATAAACTTATTGCAAAGTTAATTTCACGGAAATATCCAGCAGTTTTGGCAAAATTGCATCTCCTCACAATAGCAGTGTAATAGCAGTGGTGTAACTAGAGTCTGATGAGCCCCTGTGTAAAGTTTGAGCCTGGGTCCCCCCCCTGGCATGTTCATCAGATGTATGGGCCATTATAGCTTTCTAAATCATATAAAGACATACGAGTTGGCCCCCCTCGCTTTATTGTATAGTAATGACCCCCATCCTGAACTAATGTCCCCCATCCTGGGTCACTTCCTGGTAAATATGACCCCAATACTGGTGTATGACCCCATCATGGCTATATCCTGGTACATATGGCCCCAAACTTGTATATATATTCCCATCATGGCACAATCCTGGTATATATACACATCCTGGCCACATCCTGATATATATGTCCCCATCATGGCCCCATCCTGGTGTATGACAACATCATGGCTATATTCTGGTTTATATGGCCCTATCCTGGTATATATGTCCCCATCATAGCCCATCCTGTTATATGTCCACATCCTGGTCTGATCCAGTTCTATGTCCCCATCATAACCCCATCTTGATATATATGTCTCTATCATGGCCACCTCCTGGTATATATGTCCCCATTATGCCCCATCCTAGCATATGTATGTTCGCATCATGGCCCCATCCAGATATATATGTCCCCATCATAGCGCCATCCTGGTATATATGTTCCCATCCTGGTACATGATCCCATCCTGGCGTATATCTCCATCCTGGCTGAATCCTGGTACATATGATCCCACAGTGTGCTGCACACAGCAAAAAAAATTAACCATTATACTCACATTGCCTCCGCTCCCCCGGTTTACTCTTCCACTGCTGGCTTGCTGGCAGCTGACGAGCAAGTAAGTGGCGTAGCGCATAACATCCCTGTCATTTACGCCCCCTTACAGCGCCATCAACTGTCTGAAAATTTGCTGCTTCCTATGTCCAGGATTATAAGTGTGGGGAGCAATAAATATTCATAGCCTTAATCAATGGCTGGCACATCACAGTGTAAGGGGTGGGCAGACCCCTTACAAAGGAGCACAGTTTACCCGGAAACGTTGTTATTAATAAAAATGTTTTTATTGTTATTATATTGTGTTAGTGGGTCCCCCTAGTGGCCGGGTGGGACGGCTGTCTCACAGAAACAGGTGGTAGGAGGAGCCGGCAGCAGAAAGGGGAGGGAGGAGTAGTGTTGTTGAGGAAAACGTGGGAGCAAGAAGGCAGTTGTGTCCGGGACGGGAGAAAGGAAGCAGAGAAGGGGCAGAGTGTGGGAGCTGGAAGAATAGGGAAGCCGGAGAGAAAAGGAGCGGGTGGAACCTCAAAGTGCGAAGCAGTACCGGTGTGGGTCCGGTCAGTGGGTAGCCGTAGTGGGAGCCAGGTGAAGCAGAGTAGCCGGGCACATCCCCACTGGAGGAGACGTCAGGACAGGCTTTCCCCCAGCTAAGGAAAACGTGAAGTCATCTGTAACTGCCGGTTTTGGAAAGAGTTGTGAAATAAAGAATGTCTTTTATTTGCACCGAATCATGCCTGGAGAGTGTTTATACGTCGGACGACATCTGCACCACCACACTCTGCCCCACCAAGACGTCTCCTGTCCCGATAGTGACGGCGGAACCAGGGGTAAGCCTGATAGAAGGGGCCACGACTACAAGCCCCGAGGCACCCCTGGCACCCCGTTACAACAGTACAAAGACCCAAGTCTCTGTGCCGCAATGCATTTCAGTCCAAGGGTGCACATCCAGCTGATCAAGCGCTTTGGTCAGTTGGCCCCCTGCACCCTCGGGCCCAGTCAGAGTCATGAACCCTGAATCTGCGAGTGTTGCGCACCTGTTTACTAGTATCCACAGGGTAAGAGAAAGCAGTAAATAGTGAAGCTACCTTCAGAAATCCTTTTCAACAAATGGTTCATGATGATTATTTGGAAACTGTGTTATTTTTGCTATATTTTTAGCCATTTTCTCTCATGAGAATCTATTAATAAATTGTAATTCTTTGCATCACAATATATTAAAATTCAAGAAGTAATTAAAACAAAAAAAACAATGAAGATTTACAATTATTATGCAGTGCAAATTGCAATATGCCTATCTAGTGATCTATATTTACTCAGTTCAAGCAGGTCATAATATCCAATCAGACATTTGTTGGATGCATTGTGTTATAGTATATAAGTGCCTATCTTTAAAAAAAAATAAATGGAAAGCTGGCACATCTCCTTTCTTACATTAGTTTGCACTGGTAAGGAATTCAGTCACACTCCACACAATATGATGACTTTGCTAATTAATCTAGCAAAGAATAAATTAGAAGGCAAAAATGTGTGAAGAAAAAGCTGCCTGTAAAGCACTGCAGATGGATCTGATGTCAGCTGAGACGATTTCAGAGCCGGAGGAACAACGGGCAGATTGCTTTGTGAGGTCTGGGATAACAGATATGGTGGCACTGGAATACTAATCGGCCTCATTTATCAAAATCTCCTGGTGGGTAACTTTGGGCAAAGAAAAGATCAACAAATTTATTTGTGTACAACTTTTGTTGCCTTTAGCTGTGTTTTTCATCTGCTGTTTCCTCCTAGGGAACATTTGATGCATTATTCTTGCTATCACTTAATGGCGTCAATGACTGAGTTCTGTCAGTAAAATATATTGACACTTCATTGTCATTAGTTCTGTACAGAAAGAAGTCCCCTACGTAACATGTAATAATTGGACAAATCTTTCAAACTGCAGCAGTAGTCTGCAATCTTTGCCAAAAGTGATGGATAATATTTTATATTGCAACTTGTCTTGGTTTACAGAAGCCAGAACTATTACCAGGGATAAAGTTTTCATTTACGGGATAAAAGGTGATTACACAGATTTTACTTATACTATTGGGGTCACCTGTAGGGACATGAATCTTTATTGTCAGAACTACAAGTGGATAAATAACAATGTATACGTTACATCTGGCAATTAGAGATGAGTGAATAAATTAGAGTAGGATGGAATTCTACTTGAATTTTATAATTCAATTTGGCGAATGCAGAATTTATTGGAAATTTTTTCCATGTGGATGAAGCAAAATGGCAGCCGCTGACTGGTAAAGTACCATCAAAAGTTAAAAAAAATACTTGTACATTAGTGCTCTGGTCTCTCCACTCTCCACTGTCACCTGAATGAACCTTGTTGCATATTCTGATCCCTGCTACTTATGCCTCTCAAAACAAGTCTGGGCATCTGTCTCTGTGCATGCGTGTGGAAAGATAAAATTTATAGAGAACATCGTGACATCATAACGTTGTGACCTTTCACATGTTTGGCAGAATCATCCCAAAACTCATCAGAGTTGGGAGGGATTTCAGCATGAGAGACAGGGATCAGAATTTGAGACAAAGACAGACGGGTGATGAAAATATTACGGTGATAATGCTCTGTTATCTGCATATGTGGCGCCTCTGAGGCTTCACTCGCCACAGAGTACTGCACCTTATTTAAGGTGTAGTGCTTAACCCGGATCCAGAGGAGGTCGGCACCAGTTTCACCACTTACACACTCAAATACACAACCAGGTTGCCCTCCCCAATAGGGACCAGGCTAGGGTAGGGTCTTAAGGTTGCCTTCAAACATGGGGGGCATCACCCACTAGTGACAGAGACTCGGGGGAGGAGCAGCCACTTAGGGGGAGTTAGGAGCCACCACAACAGTTTTGGTAAGTTCTCGGAGCAGACATGCCTCACCGGTGCTCTGGTGGGACACAGGAGTTTGGTTGCCGAGGGGAGAGCTTCATTGCTCCCTCGGAACCGGCGCCACACGCACGGTACAGGACCCTAGGGAAAATCATTCTCCAAGTTGGTTTTCCAGAATCTGCCAGGACGGGGAGATTTCAAGCTTCCCTGGCCACACAGAACCCGAAAGCACAGTGCCAGATAGGATCCGAGGCTTTGGACAGCACCAGGCCCCCTTGTGGAGCCGTGGCACCTGCAAATAGGGACAAGAATACTACTCGAGAAGGACTGGGGTCCCCAAGTAGCTTTAAGCCATGGGGATCCAACACACAAGGCACTAGGGGGAAAGGGCCCATCGAGTACCACACCGGACTGACCTCCAAAGGAATCTGGATTCGACGGGGCCCATCACAGCGGGTGACCAGTACTATCCGTGCGAGCAGCACAAAGAGTAAGTAAAGACACCTGGAACCGCAGCAACTGATTCGGACTCTTATTACCTGTGCCGCCGTCCCACGCCTCAGCGCCAAAGGCCATCGCTACTCCCCTCATCATCCTCCCTGAGGCCCGCTCCACCTGTGAGAAGTGATACCATCTCTGGATGCTACTACCATCCACCCCGGAGGACAAAGACAGCAGGGCCGGCTAATCCCTGGCCGCATACCATAGGTAGCGTCACGACATTCATCCTACTACTACCCCCATCATCTTCCCTCCTTATTGGTGTACACCTCGGTGCATGAACTCAGGCTGTCCACCGCGACATCACAGATCACAAAACACAAGCCCAGTGACGAGTAACTTAGGTACAAGATCCTCCGTACCTGACACCTCCTGCCCCCTGGGTGCTACACATACACCCTGTGAGCAAATAAAGTACATTACATTTTCAGAGAATAACTTCTCCATATATTAAATTTCCCGGGAAAAGAAGAGCAAGCAGGAGAATTTGAATTATACTTGATCCGCTCATATATACTGTGATTACTTGGCTTCTGGTTTAATAATGGACAATCCAACATGCTAAATCTTGTTTCATTGAAAAGCAGATACCTTGATTGTACAACAGATGTTTTTGGCTTATTATTTGTGTTGTGTTGTATGTCTAGTGTGAATTATCCATGTATAATATGACTATTAGAGGAAATAGGACCACCATTCTTACCCAAATTTGTCTCATTGGTGTATTAATAAAATAGCATTTGAAAACTGTTGTGTGGTTAACAAAACCTATCAATGGATTCATACTTCTCAAATCAGTTGCTATCCATTTTTTGGGGGCTAGACAAAAAGTTGTGCAGACTATATTTATAAACCAGCCAGAAAAAAATGGTGCAGCTGCAGGGTAAGCAAACAGTAGACATTTTAGCACATTATCAACCCCATTCAAAATAGGTTCTCTACTGCCAGACTGTTCCAGTCTGGCCCACATACTGAAACAGCTGAAAGGCTGAAAACAGTGGACCTAGAGCCACACCATGTCTCCTGTCCGCCGCCTGTCTGCACGAGTCCCAATATCCCACTAACTGTATCCCCATAATGTGGATAGCGATGAATACATTGATGGAAGACAGGGCCATTGGCTCTGTTTTCCACCAATCAGAATGTGGAACAGCTGAAGGGATGACATCCCATCATCATGTGTGCTGTGCAGAGTGTCAGTGCATCAGAGCAGTGCACAAGGGGGAACGCGAGTGAGAAGAGAATGTGTTGTTGTTTTTTCATGTGTATGGGTACACAAAGCAGCTGTGATTCTTCAGCCTACTGAACAGTGGTGATGACAGCAATCATTACAAAATGAGTCAGCCGCCTCTCAGAGTCAAAAACATGGTTGTTACAATGTATAACACAAATCACTGTCGATACACTTCAAGTTTAACTTCACCAACTTCACGTTAAATTTAATTTAGTTTAATAAAACATTTTGCAGTTACAATTGATTGTGATGGAAATTGTTTCCAGTAGGAGAAGTTACCACACTGAAAACTAAGGCGGAATAAAGAGCAGAATTTTTATTTGCCCTGAAATCAATAAACTAATCATGATGACACATTCAGAACAAAACTCAACCCTCTGGACTTGCAGTGTTGGATGCTTTGGTGTTAGGAAGTGCAGAACTTTGCTGGGAACAGACAAGCTGAAAACAATACTGAACTAGTAGACAGCTTATGAACAACTTGGCTGCCGAATGTCATTGAAACGGCATTTCTTACATTTGCATCTTGACTTTTTTCCTCCCAACTGACACGTAAGTGATGAACATGGAGTGAGGTTAAATAAAAATAATTCTACAATGAAGAACAGATATCAAGGCTGCTGGAATCCCAACATGATGGAGGGCTACTGCTGGTTTTTACAAGGGTCAATGTCTGACTGCTCGCAGGCACAAAAACAGATGCCTGAAGCACTTTTATCAGTACTGGGTCTTGCTCAAGACTTGAATTTGATACTTTTGAAATTTTGTTATTTAATTACATTTTTATTTACTGTTTACTATGCAAATTTTGATATAGATCAGGTAATTGTTGGAGTAAAACGCTTTCTATGCCAAATTAGTCAATGATTTCCAAGTGCTTAATTTATTTGGACAAAATTATGCATGACATTTCCTGATGTGTTCCAAGAATTCTGATTCAGATTTGGAATATCCACATTTGATTTATTATAGGACACATGGCTTTTGCCCAGTAGTAGATGAAAATTTTGGGGGGTTGTGCTGCTGTGTAATTGTAACGAAAATAAGGAGAGATGCAGCAGAGCTCATATGATCACATGATCAGTTTATGACTGCTGATTTGCTAATGCATGCATCAGTTTACTGATTCAAAAAATTCTATGAAAAAAATATTAGTCTATCTCACCAATTAAATCACATATCCCAGTAGGCACAAGGATCCATGCATACAAATTCAGTATTGAATTGTGCTCGTGAGAGTTGGTGCAGTCATTAATTTATATCAACAAAGTGGTAGGAAAAAGAAATGGCCGCACATCCAAAATTCATAAGTTGATCTAATGCCGTCAGACAAAAAATTAAATACCTGAACAAGAGGTTCTTGGTTTAACATTCTGATCAGATTGGATGAAGCCCACTGTCATGTCACGGCGAACCTCTGAGTGGGTCCATACTCTCACTCCTTAATTGTGCGGAACCGTGTGTCAACGATCGCCACAGCGACAATACACCAGCAGGGCAGGCGACCTGGTGCCTCACAGCACCCATGCTGCAAGGCTGAGTCCCCATGACTCCAGATTACACCGCCCAATAGACACAAAAATGGCCACCACACAGCACAAACACCCTGTGAAGGGAGCAGATTATCTCACCTTTCTGGTGTGTGTGTGTGTGTGTGTGTGTGTGTGTGTGTGTGTGTGTGTCAACTTATGTGCGCCCATTTCTTTTTTCTACCACATTGATTCATTAATTTCTATGTTTGTAATATACAAAACAGTACATAAAATGCTGTTCTTTTTGTAATAACGTTTGGTATTGCACTAATGACAAAAAGTAATATTTAGTGTTATGAATAATCATTACTTATGATTTTTTGAAACTGTTCTTCCAGTTAGAGCAGTAGAATTATCTATCAACAGCTACAAAGTGGGCATTTTTTGCTCTTATTTTATTTCAATGCTCCCTTGCGTATGCAGCTTTATGTTTTTAATACATTCACCATACAGATTCAGAAATATTAGAGTCTTTATTCTGTGCTTTTTTTATGGACTTTACCAAGGAGGCGATGCTCACAGATTAATAACGCAGAGCACCTTAAAGTCATGCCCCAGAGAATCTTGTGAGTAACGCCTACTTGGAAGAGACTGTAAAAATTAGCAATAAATAAAGGGCCCTAATGTCTAGAACCGTATGGCAAATTTAAAAAAAATGAAATAAAGATAGGAGCAGAGGGAAATCAATAAGAGCAAAAAACTGTCCAATTTTGATCTGGTGATAGGTCTCTTTTAAAACATTGCCAATACGTGCGCATTTTGTTATAGCATCATACCGTCATTTCAATTTATCTTATGTTAGCATGAGTTTATTTGGATAAGAGAAAAACTCCGAAGTCCTGAGCCATAAATCCAATTTTGAAGTTATCTGTAATCTTCCATGGAACTGCAAAGAAGTTGTCTGAAATGTCATCATTCAGTTATCATGATGCACAAAGACAGTTCATTGACAAACTCATTCACTCTGTATCTGTTATTTAAAGCTCAAAATCAATTCGATATACCGTATCTAAATAAAGTACTTCCAATACATTTTGGGATGAAAATGTCAAAGAAGGATTTTGTTGCCTTCTTAAAATATCAGTGATCATGATGTCCAGCTTAGTAAAGGGATCTTGCTTTTATTAATTGCTCATTCGCCTAAGTACATTCGTTAATGAGGAATTCCATGTTCAAAGAACAAAGGGACATCATGAAAGGTAATTAGATATTGACCAGGTTGTGTAAGATTAGCTGGCAGCTTCATTTCAATTACTCTGAACAGTACAACCAACCTGAAGGCTTTTCCTTAACACACTCCTTCTAGATAGTATTCACTGGCTTATGGATAGTCCTTTGATACAGAATTAATATGTAGTAGTTATACAAAAATTCTAGTATTTTTTTTTTATAAAGTGCAACATATGCTATTATAAAATAATAATGTAGTTTTATTAAGTATACCCATTTTAGTTGATGTGTCAAGTCTGAGTAATCTGCCAACATGATTGTATATTTTCCGCTGATATTTCCTCTAATTCAAACTACATTTAGAATGATGACAACATTTTGATTATATTGCTCCTGCCTCTAACTAATGGTTGTCAATGATAGATCAAAGACATTGGAATGAAGTCCCCTAATATACGGTATACATCAATCTCCATGTAAGTTACGTGATGTATTCAGCAGTCTCAGTGTCCCCTTTGTGATTTATATACAGCAATCTCAGTATATCCTATGTGTTTTATATTCAGCAGTCTCAGTTTATCCTATGTGTTCTATATACAGCAGTATGAGTATATCTTATGTGATGAGTACTGCAGTTTCAGCGGATTTTCTGTGATGTACACAACAGTCCAATTGAATCCTATGTGATGCATACAGCAATCATATTGCATGCTATGTGATGTATACAGCACTCTCAGTGTATGCTATGCAATGTATAAAGCAGTTTCAGTGTCTCCTATGTGATGTTTACAGCAGTCTCATTGAATCCTGTATGATGTATACAGCAATCTCAGTGTTTCCTATGTGATGTATATACTGCAATCTCAATGGATTTTACATGATGTATTCAGCACTTTCAGTGAATACTATGTGATGTATTCATCAGTCTCAGTGTACACTATATGATGTTTACATCTGTTTTAGTATATCCTATGCGATTTATATACAGCAGTCACAGTGAATGTTATGTGATGTGTTCACAGCAGTCCCACTCTCTCCTATTTAATATAAGCAGCAGAGTTTCAGTGTTTTCTGTGTGATGTATACAGTACAGTATCAGTGTGCCCTATGTGATGTATAAACAGGAGGCTCAATGTGTCTTATGTGATGTATACAGCACTCTCAGTATTTCCTTTGTGGTGTAAATACAGCAGTCTCAGTGTATTTTGTGATTTATACTGCAGTCTGTGTACCCTATGTAATACCGTGTTTTTCCAAAAATAAGACACTGTCTTATATTTTTTTTGCCCCCCAAAAAAGCGCTAGGGCTTATTTTTGGAGGAGGTCTTATTCTTGGAGAAACACGGTTGGGGGTAAGTTTACCCCCCAAAAAGCAGACCCCCCCCACTTCCCAGGAGACTCATACTCACCAGACCAGGACGTCTGCGTGGTTCCCAGGTCCTCCTGTGATCTCCGGTCAGTGCTGCATGCCGTCCTACCCTGCTGCTAGCTGACACGCTGACACACACAGAAGATCCCAGACACACACAGCAGATCACACACAGACACACAGGAGATCACAGATATACACAGCAGATCACACACAGCAGATCGCAGGAACACACAGCCGATCACAGATACACACAGCCGATCACAGATACACACACAGCAGATCGCAGATATACACAGCATATCACACACAGCAGATCGCAGGCACACACAGCCGATCACAGATACACACAGCCGATCACAGATACACACAGCCGATCGCAGATATACACAGCAGATCACACACAGCAGATCGCAGGCACGCACAGCCATAACAGATACACACATCCGATCGCAGACACACACAGCCGATCACAGACACACACAGCCGATCACAGATACACACAGCAGATCGCAGGCACGTACAGCCATCACAGATACACACATCCGATAACAGGCACAAACAGCCGATCACAGATACACACATCCGAACGCAGACACATACAGCCGATCGCAGAAAAACACAGCCGATCGCAGACACACACACACAGCCGATTGCAGACACACACACACACACACACATCACATCACATCACATCCAGCACTTACAGCAGCAGAGAATGAGACCAAGTCACGTGTCCGGCCGCAGGTCCTGTTCGTCGCGCTGCACCGCACTGCCTCTCAGGATTCTCCCGGCGAGAAGAGATCGGTGTCACTGGATGAGGTGAGTGTGTATGCGATCCGATGTGTGTGCGATCTGATGTGTGTGTGTGTGTGATTTGTTGTTTGCGGGTGAGCTGATGTTTGTGTGTGTGATCTGATTATGTGTGCGATCTGACTGTGTGTGCGATCCGATGTTTGTGTGTGAGATCTGGTGTGTGTGTGAGATCTGATTGTGTGTGTGTGTGTGTGAGAGAGCTGATGTGTGCGGGTGTGTGATCACTGCAGGTCCTGCCGTTCAGTGTCGGGTGAGTGTAATTGCCAGGTGCCGCTGTGTATAATGAAGTGTCCTGCAGTATCTGTATCTTTTTTAGCTGCACGGACACTTCATTATTGATCCGGCACTAGGGCTTATTTTCGGGGGAGGGCTTATATTTAAGCCTTTCTCTGAAAATGCTGAAAATCCCTGCTAGGGCTTATTTTTGGGGGAGGTCTTATTTTTGGAAAAACACGGTATATACAGCTATCTCAGTGAATACTATGTAATGCATACAACAGTCACAGTATATATGTGATATAAACAATAATCTCAGTGTACACTAGGTGATGTATAGAGTAGTCTTCGTGTTTTCTAAGTGAAGTATAAACTGCAGTCTCAGTTTATTTTACATGATTTATACAGGAATTTCAGTGAATACTATGTGAGGTCTACAGCAGTTTCAGTGTGTACTATGTGATGCATTGAATGCAGGTATTTCTGTACTGTTGTTGATTCTGGTGATTTATTTCTGTACTGATGGTGATTCTGGTGATGTATTCAGGTACTGATGGTGGTTCCAGTAATTTAATAATATACTGATGGTGCTTTTGATGAGGTAATTACATATTGATTATGGATCTGATTACGTATTTCTGCAATGTTGATGGATCTAGTGATGTATGTCTGTACTGATTGTATATCTCATGATGTGTTCCTGTACTGATGGTGGATTCAGTGATATATTTATGTACTGTAGATGCTTTTGGTGATGTAGGCATGTACTGATGTTGGATCGAGTGATGTATTTCTGTAATGTAGGTGGTTCTGGTGATGTATTCATTTACAGATAGGGCTCTTGGAATGGATTATTTTATTGATGGTGTTTCATGTGATTATTCCTGTTCTGATGGTTGCTGTGATACAATATTTATGTACTCTTGGTGGTTCTGGTGATGTATTTTTATTCATTCTGGTGCTGCATCTCTGTGTTTTTAGTGGTTTGAGTGATGTACTTCTGTACTGTTGGTGGTTGTAGGGATGTATTATGTACTGATAGTAGTTGTGAAGAAGCTAAAGAGTGCCATAGCCTGCAGCTGTCTGCTTTACCTGTGCTGGTTATCAAAAATTGGGAAAACCCCATGTTATTTTTTTTTTAATTTATTGTTCACATCAGTGTACAGGCATATTCACCATGCCGAAAAGTTTGTTGATTGGCTACGCTGCAGCCTTTCAACAAGCTTTATTAGCATATGAACCGTAACTGAACTCTGAACTAGGACACAGACTTTTTTTAAAAAAAATGTCTAAGAGCTGAATGTGGCTTACAACCCTTTCTAAGTGCTTAATGTTTCTCTCCAGGTCAAGAAACTAAGGTTGGATATTAGTGCTCTATGTAATCTGCACCCAAAAATGTAGTGAAAATGCTGAAAACCAGCAGGTTTTGGCTACCGAACAAAATACAACAAAAATATTGAATATGAACATAGCCTAACATTGGTTTTGGTATCTTATCTGTGTAGTAGGCTTTGTTCCTTCAATGTTTCTATGTAGTTTGTTTGATTCTAGAACTATTTCTGTGTCGTGAGCGCTGATGATAACTCTAAGGTTTCAGTATAGTGTCTGATATATTGAGCCCACTGAATCGTGAATTTGACACATAAACACGGTATGGATGAATGTCTGCTCATGAGCCACTGATGTATGCCGGCCCCATGGCCAAAATTTGTCAACTAGCCCCTGGCCTCCAGCATTACTCACACAGGCATACACAGATACTCCTCAGAAATGTGCAAGGGCGTACTTACACCACTCACTGTCTACTGGGCAGTAGTAGCTCTAGTATGCCTCTAAGACGTGAAGCTGGAAGCTGCCGGGAGGTGTAAAGTTATTAAAGAGAACAAATTCTATTAACCTTCAGATTTGTTAGCCAATGAATCTTAATAGAATTTGGGGATATGACATGTTTCCTGTAATAATGCTAAAAGTAAAAAAATATTTGTATTAACGGAGGCTGATAGTTGTAACAGTTTTTAAATAAAATACATATGGTCAGGGAGATGGTAAATGCTCTCCAAGTTGTGGACTTTCATCTCTGATGGAGATATATGGAAATAGATATTCATATATAAAAACACCATTAGTCCAATATTTTGTTATTTAAAATTAAACCAACTTGCTGAACTTATCATCTCCAGCAGGTGGCCTTGCTGAGCTTGAAATGCGCAATAAGCTGTTTCTTCTAACAATGAATTCGCTTTTTTCTAAAATGAAAAAAACAATAAACACTTGTAAAATCAATTAATGAACAGCCTGAAGTGGCCTCTAATGGACCAATTTTTTGCCTCTCTTCTTTTTAATAGTCATTAATTTTTATTTTTTTTACTGAGATAACTGCATGAGGTTTTGTTTTATGTGGGGCAAATTATTTTTTGCTCTGTTTTTGGGTACATATAAAAAAGTGTAATTTATATAATTGTTTTTGGAATATAAATATAGAAAGCAGCATTTTTTTTGTTTAGTTTTTCTTTTATCTTTACATTTTTTACTGTTCATGTTTTGAGTCAAATATCTTATTAAATGAACTCTCCAGATTATTACGATTGTGTGCACATCTGATAGTTACATATAGTTACATAGGTTGAAAAAAGACCTACGTCTATTAAGCTCAACCTTCCTCCACCAATTCTACATTTTGTCATTGTCATTTATAACCAACAATGTTGTGTGTACTGAGGAAATCATCCAGCTCTTTTTTTAAAAGCTGTTATAGTATCTGCCATTACTACCTCTTGTGGTAGGGCATTCCACAGTCTGACTGCTCTAACTGTAAAGAACCCTTTCCTATTTAGGTGCCAGAATTGCTTTTATTCCACTCGCAGTGTATGCCTCCTGGTCCTTAGTAATGTCTTTGGAAGGAATAAGTCATAGTCCAGTCCTTTTTATTGACCACAAAAAGGTGTAGGGTTTTTTATTTTATGTAATAAATGTAGTTGTATGAATATTATTTTTTTGTATATTTTTGATGGTCTGAGATTTTTTTTACTATTTTTTTCTAGATATTATATGTATATATTACATAAATTTTCTTCTGAAAGATAAAAAAAAAATCATTCTAACTGGGGTATTGATAGGCACCACAGTTTTAGGGGAGAACTTTATTGCTGTGCCACCTGTCAATGGCAGAGCTGATCTTTGTGTGCTAGGACCCAATTGCACTGCCATGCTGGCCAGGCACCCATTGATGCAGTACCAATGGTTACATACACTAGATGGCAATCACTAAGCACCATATTATATCACAAGCAAAATAGAAGACAGAAGTGGTAATAAACCGTTTCTGTTTTCTCATCCAGGGCCTCATCTGGATAGCACAACGATAGACTGGACATGCTCCTGATAGATTGCAGGAACAGGAACGATAAACCTGCACCATAAATTTACAATAGTAAAGAGTGATAGTTCAGTACCAAAGAAAAAAAGCACCAGCATCCATACAACCCATTACATTATTTTGTATTGATTTTGATAGATATATTTTAAGCCAGAAGTTTACATACACTATCTTAAAAAACACATATGCATGTTTTTCTCACTATCTGACATGAAATCAGAATAAACCTTTCACGTTTTAGGTTAATTAGGATTAACAAAACTATTTACTGTATACTTACCAAATGCCAGAATAATAAGAGAGAGAGAGAGACAGAGTGTTTTAATGCATTTTTATTACTTTCTGCAAATTCAAAAGTTTACATACACTAAAGGCCACTTTACACGCTGCGATATCGGTACCGATATTGCTAGCGTGGGTACCCGCCCCCATCGATTGTGCGACACGGCAAATTGCTGCCCGTGGCGCACAACATCGCCAGGACCCATCACACTACTTACCTGCTCTGCGACGTCGCTGTGACCGGCGAACCGCCTCCTTTCTAAGTGGGCGGTCTGTGCGGTGTCACAGTGACATCACTAAGTGGCCTCCCAATCAAAGCGGAGGGGCGGAGATGAGCGGGAAGTAACATCCCGTCCACCTCCTTCCTTCCGCATTGCGGGCGGCAGGTAAGGTGAGGTTCCTCGTATTTGCGGCATCACACGGAGCGATGTGTGCTGCCGCAGGAGCGACGAACTACATCGTACACGCTGCAGCAGCGATATTTGAGAAGGGACCCCCCATGTCACAGATGAGCGATTTTGAATGTTTTTGTGACGATTCAAAATCGCTCATAGGTGCCACACACAACGACATCGCTAATGCGGCCGGATATGCGTCACAAATTCCGTGACCCTAACGATATCGCATTAGCGATGTCGTAGCGTTTAAAGCGGCCTTAAGAGCAAGTGAAAAAAGAAATATGCCATTGATTGCAGTGTAAGAATGCTGGGTCTGTTTCATCAGGTCCATATGCCCCACCTGTCTGGCTCACAGGTATAATTTTCAAAAAAGAAGAAAGATGTAGGGCAATAGAGGACTCTAAAACAATTATTTATCCATTAAAAATCCATGAAAGTTTAAGCATAAACATTCTTACATGTTTCGAGCATGTTACTCTTAATCACAGATAATCATTTATGTAATTACACAGCACAACAAATAAACACTTTTTGTCCGCTACTTGGCAAAAACCATGTGCGCTATACTAAATCGAATGCGCTGAATCCAAATCTGAAGTTAGTTTTTTTGTAGCACGTCAGGATATTAAGTTATTCCAATTTTTGTGAAAATTAAAATAAGCAATTAATAAAGATACAGAATCGTTATGTCCCACAGTTTCACAACATGTATTATCATTTTTATTGAAAAAGAAGTATAGGTAAATAAACCAAAAAACTTAAAAATCACTTATAGTAGCTTAAGAAATCGCCTTGAACTCAGCAGACTACTTTTAAAAGTGCTTCAGGCACTTGCTTTTGCGCTTGTGAGTGGTCCTAGTGGCCCGTTGCAAAAACCAGCAGTAATCGCCCATCATGTTGGGGTTAAAGCGACCTGGGTATCTTTTTTCCATAGTAGAAATGTCCTGGTGGAATCTCTCACCATGTTCGTCACTGACATTACCCATATTTGGAGGAAAGAAGTCAAGATGTGAATGTAGGAAATGCATTTTCAATGACATTCGGGCACCATGCATTTCGTATGCTTGAAGCATATTGTCTATTAGTTCAGCATAGTTTTCTGCTCTTTCGTTTCCAAGGAAGTTTTGAACTACTAATATAAATGCATCCCATGCAGTTAGTTCAAGTGGGGTGAGTTCCTTCTTGAAGATTTCATCATGGATTAGTTGGTGGATTTCAGGGCCAATAAAGATTCCTGCTTTGAGTTTGGCCTCAGTTTTCAATGCACTAAACTTTTCCTTCAGATACTTAAATCCATTCCCTTGACGATCCATTGCTACTACAAAATTTTTCATTAGTCCTAGTTTAATGTGAAGAGGTGGAAGATAAACTTTAAGTGGATCGACAAGTGATTCGTGTTGAACATTGTGCTTACCAATCTTATATTCATCTCTATTGGGCCACCGTTTATTTTATAATGGTTGTTGTCATCTCGACTGTTCCATAGGCACAGAAAGCACATATGCTTAGTGTAACCTAACTGCAAACCAAGGACTAGTGCAACAACTTTGAGGTCAGCACAAATGTTCCATTGATGTTCTGAATATTTAATCAATTTCAGAATGATCTGCATAGAAGCATAGGTCTCTTTCATTCCAACCGCATGTGCAATGGGGACAGATGGCTTTTCATTGCCATTGTGCAACAGAACAGCTTTCAAGCTTGCTTTACTAGAGTCTATGAACAGTCTCCATTGATCTGGAAAATGTCTACAACCCAACTCTAGCATAAGCCCATTCACATCAGTACAGAAGCAGACACCATTTTCCATGACATAGTATGAAGCTAACTTTTTGTGTCGATAACGAAAGTGTGATATTGATGTGCCTTCTTGTAACAAATTCCATTCCTGAAGTCTAGAGGCTAACAGTTCTGATTTCTCTTTAGACAACGACAGATCTCGTATCAGATCATCTAAATCAGATTGGTTTAGTAGGTGTGGCTTACTCTTCTGATATTCCTGATCTTCTTGGGCATGAAATTCATCATCGCTGCCATCATCTTTTTTATTAGGATCTGAGCTATCACTGTCTGTCTCAGTAGCAGCGGCTGGTGAAGGAGGAACAGGCACTGGATTCTCCGCATCGTGTGGTAATGGCTTACGAGCAGACTCACAGTCAGGGTACACAATTTGTGATTTATTCCTCTTTGAATATCCGGCAATTTTAGTCATACAGAAATAACAGTCCGAACTATGATCTTTCTGTTCACGCCAAACCATGGGCACTGCAAATGTCAATCCTTTTCTTTTCCCATTCAACCATTGCGTTAGCCCAGAGTAGCACACAGTGCAACACACATGAGGTGCCCAGTTTTTATCCTGATCTCCTACTTGACAATCAAAATAATACTTGTAAGCAACTCTTACTCTTCTGGTCAAATTCTTGCGTTGATCAAACGTAATAAATTTCCCGCAAACATAACAAAAATTGTCCGGGTCGTTAAGACATTTACGTCTATTCATTGTAATCCAGATAAATCGCACTACTAGCTTTAAAAGAAAACTTTATTGAACACTGTCCAACAGTTGTCTGTAAATCTGGTGTCAGCACTCCCTATATATAGCCATAACTGGTTAATACTGACATCAGCTCCCAGACATGTCTGGACATGTCTGGATAGGTCCTACATATAGCCATAACTGGTTAGTGCTGACATCAGCTCCCAGACATGTCTGGACATGTCTGGATAGGTCCTACATATAGCCATAACTGGTTAGTGCTGATATCAGCTCCCAGACATGTCTGGACATGTCTGGATAGGTCCTACATATAGCCATAACTGGTTAGTGCTGATATCAGCTCCCAGACATGTCTGGACATGCCCGGATAGGTCCGGGGAGGTCAACGAATGTGTGTAAGAATATCTTCAACAATGCCTGAATAGGCGTATGGCCTTTTCTAAGTATAACTCAAAATCTGGACGTGCTGTGCAAATTCTGAGTTCATATTTGGAATCAGCATGTTCAAATTAGTAAAGAACACATGTTTTACCCTCAGTAGCAAAAACATTGTTGTGCTGTGTTATCTATGAGTAAAGGGAAGGTGTCATCAAAAAAAAAAAAATCAATAACTGAAAAAATATAAAGTATTAATGTTTTACTGTTATATTTAAATAATATTATTTGTTTTTAATTGAGAAAAATATAAAAAAAAAATTAAACGTTTGATATTTTCCACTCTTAAACAGTAGGCAGAGCAGCTGCTGAAATCCTGCTGTAGAGCTACTGTAAAACTAGCTCACATTACAACTGCAGTAAAAGTGGGCGGAGTCTGCTCTCCTGTGTGTGATGTCACACTTACCCCTTCCAATCGGGGTGTTTCCAAAATTTAGGATCACAATGCAGAGCCATTTTGTTGGTGGCCGCAAAGTGATCTTAATGTCTAAAGTGTCACTAAGGCCAGCTGCATAGTGCTCCACTGTATCCCGTGCCATTGTTACGTCCGGGTGGTGGAAGCACTGGACCGTACACCGATTTCCCCTGAGAAGGCAGCCAAGCTGGTCACCCCGCCAGAGGGTCCTGATGCACGGCAGCCGGAGCACTATAGGTAGCTGGACAGTCCGAAGAGAAGCAGGAAAGGTGGATGATGCTGAACCCACGGAGTTCTGGACGGTAGTCCGGGTGATGAGGCTCAGGGTCCGAGGCCGGGATATAGAGTCAGGCGGGATCCGGAACCTGCTGAGCGATGAAATGGGTCACCGAACGGAACCAGAGACTGGAGACTGGCGGAGCTGCAGAGGTGGTGGGACATCCGCCGAAGTCACCGTCAGGGTCCAGGGATGGACTTGGTTCGGAGCGACTGGCGTGGCAGGATAGGCTCTATGAGACAGGACAGGGTTAATACAAGGCAAAGCACAGGGCAAAGCAATACGGGGACCTGAACACTAGCTTGCTAAACACGTAGAACAGGCCCCGCCCACCAGGAAAGAGAAACCTTATATTCCCTGTACCTGTCTATGCAATATCCTGTTTCTGGGTGCTGGCCCTTTAAGAAAGGGTCAATGACCGCGCGCGCGCCCTAATGCGCATGCGCGAGGCCCGTGTGCCAGAAGCCAGTCCAGGAAGCGGTGAGGAGGAAGCAGGAGCGCCCGGCTGGGAGTCCCATGTCACAGAGGAGCGCCGGGAGCGGGGAGCTGGACGCATGGAGGCCGCAGGCGGGGAAGAGGAGACCGGGACCGGAGTGGTAAGCAGGGAACGCCGCCGGGGAGCGGGGAGCGGGCCACGGGAACCGGAGGACGGGACCAGGGGACCGGGAAGCGTGACAGCCATACTGTATCCCAATGCCCCACTGGCTGTTTCCCTATGCCCCTCTGACTGTATCCCAATGCCCCGCTGACTGTATCCCAATACCCCGCTGACTGTATCCCAATGCACCGCTGACTGTTTCCCAATTACCCGCTGACTGTTTCCCAATGCCTCGCTGACTGTTTCCCAATGCCTTACTGACTGTTTTCCAATACTATTATTATTATTTATTATTATAGCGCCATCAATTCCATGGCGCTTTACATGTGAAAGGGGTATACATAATAAGGACAAGTAGAATAATCATAAACAGTACAAGACACAGAAAGGTACAGGAGTAGAGAGGTCCCTGCCCGCGAGGG
This sequence comes from Anomaloglossus baeobatrachus, assembly GCF_048569485.1. Classification (NCBI taxonomy): domain Eukaryota; kingdom Metazoa; phylum Chordata; class Amphibia; order Anura; family Aromobatidae; genus Anomaloglossus; species Anomaloglossus baeobatrachus. The sequence goes on from NC_134357.1 coordinate 186,411,123, forward strand.
CTCACAGTCTACAAGGGATAGATGAGGATACAGTAGGTTAGGGTAGAGCTGATTGTGCGGCGCTGTATCAGACTGAGGATTACGGCAGGTTGTAGGCTTGTCGGAAGTGGTGGGTCTTCAGGTTCCTTTTGAAGCTTGGCAAGGTAGGCGAGAGTCTGATGTGTTGTGGCAGAGCATTCCAGAATATGGGGGAGGCACGGGCGAAATCTTGGATGCGATGGTGGGAAGAGGAGATGAGAGGGGAGTAGAGAAGGATATCTTGTGAGGATCGGAGTTACATGTAGGTAAGTACCGGGAGACTAGGTCACAGATGTAGGGAGGAGACAGGTTGTGGATGGCTTTGTATGTCATGGTTAGTGTTTTGAACTGGAGTCATTGGGCAATGGGAAGCCAGTGAAGGGATTGGCAGAGAGGAGAGGTCGGGGAGTAGCGGGGGGACAGGTGGATTAGCCGGGCAGCATAGTTTAGAATAGATTGTAGGGGTGCGAGACTGTTAGAAGGGAGGCCACAGAGCAGAAGGTTGCAATAATCCAGATGGGAGATAATAAGGGCATGTATTAGGGTTTTTGCAGCTTCTTAGAAAAGGAATGTACGGATCCGGGAAATATTTTTGACTGTATCTCGCGCCCTCATATACTGTGCAGCCGGCCAAGATCGGAGGTCCGATGTGACATGCAGCGAGGAGGGGTGATCTGCAGTCTGAGTGGCAGTGCACTACAGGTGTCACGCTGCACTCACCTCAGACCCGCGTGAGCGGAGTGGGAGGGGGGTGACCGGCAGAGTGCAGGGGATGAATGGCAGAGTGCAAGGGGTAACTGGCAGAGTGTGGGGAGTGAGCGGCAGAGTGGGGAGCAGCACGCCAGGATCAGTTACAGTGCAATCCCCGCTGCTCAGCACCAGTACTCACTCCATCCATCCCGGCAGGTGACAGGGGTAAAGTGGAGCACACAGCATATGCTGTGAGCTCTACAGAGATGGCACCAATCTCCTACCTCTGCTGTGATCTGGAAAGCCCAGGGGTGTCTCCAGGTCACAGCAGGGAGCTCTCCTGTGTTATGTATAGGGGTCGGAGTCTGACTATCATACCCAATGCCCTGGGTGCTGCCATAAAGGAGGTGGGTGACTGTTGTTACTCACATCAAATCCAAGATTGCTGCGCCCAGTGTTTCAGTGAAACTAGAATTAAATGAAAACTAAATAAACAGTCAGTTTAATTTTGTATTAAAAATACTTGATTTCATAATCACTATCACTAATGCAAAAATAAAAAAATGCGACACCTTCCTTTAAGAGCAACATGACTACTATATATTAGATTTTAATTCCTAATTGACCTAAAGCGGGTATGTTTTATTCTCATTTCATGTCAGATAGTGAGAAAAACATGCAGATGTGTCTTTTTAGATAGTGTATGTAAACGTCTGGTTTAAAATGTATCTATGAGAATAAATACAAGAAATTTGAATGGGTTGTATGGATGCTGGTATTTTTTTTGGTTGTACTTGAACTATAACTCTTTACTATTGTGAATGTATGGTGCAGGTTTATAGTTCCTGCTCCTGCAATCTAGCAGGAGCATGAGCAGTTCCTGGTTGTCATATTCAGATGATTTTTAGTCTAAATCGCTAACATTTTTAGACTAAAGTAACATTTTAGGAGAAAAAAAAATCATTTTTCATTTTCAAGACCTAATCTTATACAATTGTGTGAAGCACCTTTTGGTCAGAATGCTCACAAAACCTGTAGATGAACGGCACATTGGGAAAAAAATTGGCAACAAAATGTATGTAATATGTAAATGTATGTATGTAATATGTAGATAAAAAATTTGTGTGCCAAAGCAATATTTAATGAATATAAACCAATTTTTAATTTATTTATTTAATTGTGCATTAATTCCTGTGAAGCACCAGAAGTCTCCTGACAGCGATTTTGAATGCATTGTAATATGCAATTTTAAAAACAGTATCATTGTTGGGAATATTCCAATATAAAAGCCCCTCAAAGTCACGTCAAATCTGAACAGGTCAATAAAAAACAGAATTTGAAAATTTCCTTGAAAAAAAATGAAAATGACTAGAACTCAAGTGTCATGTTTTGGAAGTAAGAATCTCCCCTGTTTAAATTTCCTGAGGAGCTATGCATGGCCTATAAGTGTTCCTACACTGGTTTGGTGCTTTCCACAAGGTCAAACTTTATTCTTTAAATCTATAGTTAGAGATCTCGCACCCAGTCAAGTCAGGTATCCTTCATTGCACTGATAAGGGGCAAATGCCCCAAAAGATGTGTCTGAAAGTGGAGTTTCTGGTTTGGTTTCTTAAGTCATTCTTTTAAACACTTGATATAGACTTTTAAAAATTGTTACTTCCAATATGTGGTATTGGATGTCCATTCCTCGTTCTCTCTGAATAGGCTATATGCATTTTTAAATTCTCAGATGAGCATTGCAGGGCCTATAAGTCTTCATATGACAACTTGGTGATCTCCAAAAGAAACTTTACCCCTCAGAGTCCTTGAAGATAAAAAAAATGCTACTAAACCTTTAACCTTTCCAGCATCCTAAGAAAATAGAAGGACGTTTGAGAAATTATGCCAACATAGAATAGACATATGGCAAATGTAGTTTTATTATTTTTTTGTGGCATGACTATCTGATTTAATGGCATATCCATCGAAAGTTCAAAAATTGCAATTTGTTTGGTACATTATAGGCAAATTTATTTTCATTAAAAATCAGCAAACCATAAATTTACTATTAATATAAAAAACAATCTGTCATTAAACACATTCTCAGAATCACTAGAATTTATTGAAGCATGCCAGAGTTATTACTACATAAGGGAGCACAACGGATTTTAAAATTGGGGCTATCCCACTGAGGAGGACATGTTACCCAATTAACAGTGGCTAGTTTATTCTTCTATTTGATTCCCACTGCTCCCATGAGTATTCCATTTTTAATTGTTTCTTTAAATAATCCATACATTTCTCGAGGTATGAGGCTTTTTATTAAGTGCTAATTATTATTACTCTTTAACAAGGAAATGGTGCTCACAGGGTGGTAATATAGAGCAGTCTAAAGGCACGCCACCAAAGAATCCTGTGCGCCATGCCTTCTTAGTAAAGATCATTATTATGACTCCATAACTGGGCTGCAAGTCTGGGACTCCTGAGACAGTCACTCTATGAATGTCTGTATTGAACCAGTACGCCACCAAAACCTTCGTCAGACAGTGGCAACTCAGCAGCACCGGTATGTATGAAGATTCCAGGAGAGCTTTATTCTAATGGTGAAAATCTTCTATTTTTCACAAAAGTAACATCAGGTGAAAAGAAGATGTACAGAGGATGAAGATTAGACAATGATGGCTGACTCAATACTAACTAAAAACAGGAAGTGTTAAGGAGTTAGGGGTGCTTCACACATAGCGAGATCGCTACCGAAATCGCTGCTACGTCACGGTTTTGGTGACGCAACAGTGACCTCATTAGTAGAGATGAGCGAACCGGTCCCGGTTCGGCTCGAGGTCGGTTCGCCGAACGGAGGTCCCGTTCGAGTTCGGCTCGTCGAACGTTCGACGAACCGAACTCGAACTGCATAGGAAACAATGGCAGGCAATCACAAACACATAAAAACACCTAGAAAACACCCTCAAAGGTGTCCAAAAGGTGACAAACAACTCACAACACAACACAAACACATGGGAAAGTGACAAGGACATATACTCATGCGAAAACAAAACAGCTGGACAAGGAAAAAGAGGAGGACACACAGATATAGGCATAGCACGCCCTTCTAAAATCATGTAAAACACCGCAAGGTGACTCCAAGCGTAGTCTCCCTTTTTTTCCAAAAATTGGGCCCCACACACACCCACCCATTCAGTGGCAGCAGTTGTGCCCCAGTTGTACAATTCACAGCTAGCTTTGCATCAAGCACATTCAAAAATACGCCATTCTTATCCGTCCCCAGGATGACACCGGGGTAGGTAGCAAAGTCTTTCCTGACCCCAGCTCTGTTCATCTTGGCTTCTTTTAAAAACACAGCAAGCAAGGGTTACTCCAAGCGGAGTCTCCCTTTTTTCCAAAAATTGTGCCCCACACACACCCACCCATTCAGTGGCAGCACTTGTGCCCTAGTTGTACACTTCACAGCTAGATTTGCATCAAGCACATTCAAAACTACGCCATAATTAACCGTCCCCAGGATGACACCAGGGTAGGTAGCAAAGTCTTTCCTGATCCCAGCTCTGTTCATCTTGGCTTCTTTTAAAAAAAATGTAAGCAAGGGTTACTCCAAGCGGAGTCTCCCTTTTTTCCAAAAATTGGGCCACACAGACACCCACCCCATCAGTGGCAGCACTTGGGCCCTAGTTGCAAACAGGATGTTTTGATTTGCATCAAGCACATTCAAAAATACGCCATAATTAACCGTCCCCAGCATGATACCGGGGTAGGTAGATAAAGTCTTTGCTGAACCATGACTTGTTCATCTTGGCTTCTTTTAAAAACAATGTAAGCAAGGGTTACTCCAAGCAGAGTCTCCCTTTTTTTCCAAAAATTGTGCCCCACACACACCCACCCATTCAGTGGCAGCACTTGTGCCCTAGTTGTACACTTCACAGCTAGATTTGCATCAAGCACATTCAAAAATACGCCATAATTAACCGTCCCCAGGATGACACCAGGGTAGGTAGCAAAGTCTTTCCTGATCCCAGCTCTGTTCATCTTGGCTTCTTTTAAAAACAATGTAAGCAAGGGTTACTCCAAGCAGAGTCTCCCTTTTTTTCCAAAAATTGTGCCCCACACACACCCACCCATTCAGTGGCAGCACTTGTGCCCTAGTTGTACACTTCACAGCTAGATTTGCATCAAGCACATTCCAAATCCACAAGCATTTACTCTCCCCAGGATGACACAGGGGTTGTAAATTCCTTCTGGATCCATGACTTGTTCATTTTGATGAACGTCAGTCTGTCCACATTGTCACTGAAAACGGAGATAAAAAAGGGACGGGTTTTTCAGCCGCGCTATGAACCACACTGTTGAAGATTCCTTAGATATTTTTATTGAGTCAATTCCAACGCGTTTCAAAGGCACACTGCCTTCTTCTTCTTTTTTTTTCCCTGAAGAAGAAGGCAGTGTGCCTTTGAAACGCGTTGGAATTGACTCAATAAAAATATCTAAGGAATCTTCAACAGTGTGGTTCATAGCGCGGCTGAAAAACCCGTCCCTTTTTTATCTCCGTTTTCAGTTACTATTTCTGACGGGGCCGCAGCTGGAACCAGCTCAGCACTCCCATACGCTATCATAGGGGTTGTGACTGTCACAACCAGACCAGGTGAGTGCATCTCTCTTTCTTCTCATACCCTTAATATCGGGTAAGACCCTATTGCGCCCTTGTTTCCCCCACTTCAGATTGCACATTGTCACTGGACAGACGCGTGCGCTTATCTGTCAGCACACACCCAGCAGCACTGAAGACACGTTCAGAGACAACGCTGGCAGCTGGACACGACAAAATCTCCAAGGCGTAAGTTGAGAGCTCTGGCCATTTTTCTAGGTTTGAAGCCCAAAAGGAGCAAGGCTCCATTTGCAAAGTCATGGCATCGATGTTCATTTGGAGATACTCCTGTATCATCCTCTCCAGCCGTTGACTATGTGTCAGACTTGTTGTCTCTGGTGGCCTTGCAAAGGAGGGTCTAAAAAAATTATGAAAAGATTCCATAAAATTGCTGTTACCAGCACCAGATACGGTCCTACTGGTACGTGTAGACTGTTGAAGATGACGAGACCGTCCCATGTTTGTCAAGTTACAACTGGGAGATTCACTCCCTGCACCTGCACGGTTGTTTGGTGGAAAAGCGGATCTAAGATCGAGTAACAGCTTCTGCTGATACTCCTGCATACGTGCGTCCCTTTCTATGGCTGGAATTATGTCACAAAATTTGGACTTGTACCGGGGATCTAATAGTGTGGCAAGCCAGTAGTCATCCTCACTTCTAATTTTGACAATACGAGGGTCATGTTGGAGGTAGTGCAACAAGAAGGCACTCATGTGTCGTGCGCAGCCATGCGGACCAAGTCCACGCTGTGTTTGTGGCATAGAGGTGCTAACCGTTCTTTCTTCCTCTGACATCTCCCCCCAACCTCTTTCAACTGAAATTTGACCAAGGTCTCCCTCATCTGCTGAGTCTTCCATGTCCATGGACAGTTCGTCCTCCATTTCTTCATGTCCTCCTGCACCTTCCTCAACATCTCGCCTGCTACCATGTGCCCTTGTTGATCCCTGTCCCCCATGCTCCCATGCCTGGCGCCTTGGTGATGATGAACGTCTGGACCTTGGTGATGTTGTTGTGTCTTGCGCATATGAATCCTCCTGTAGTTCATCCCCTTCCTGTTGTCCCACCCCCTGACTCCGAATAGTGTTTAGCGTGTGTTCCAGCATGTAAATGACTGGAATCGTCATGCTGATAATGGCATTGTCAGCGCTAAACATATTCGTCGCCATGTCGAAACTGTGCAGAAGGGTGCATAGGTCCTTGATCTGAGACCACTCCATCAGGGTGATCTGCCCCACCTCTGCATCTCGTTGGCCCAGGCTATACGTCATGACGTATTGCACCAGGGCACGACGGTGCTGCCACAGTCGCTGTAACATGTGGCGAGTTGAATTCCAGCGTGTCGCCACATCGCATTTCAGGCGATGAACCGGCAGGCCGAAAGACTTCTGGAGCGATGCAAGTCGCTCAGCTGCGGCGCTTGAACGGCGGAAGTGAGCAGACAGTTTTCGTGCCCTGTTCAGAAGGCCATCTAGGCCGGGATACTGTGTTAAAAATTGCTGCACGACAAGGTTCAACACGTGAGCCATACAAGGTACGTGTGTCACCTTGCCCAGGCGAAGGGCCGCACCCAGGTTTGCAGCATTGTCGCACACGGCCTTACCAGGCTGCAGGTTGAGTGGAGACAACCATTTATTAAACTCGGACCGCAGAGCTGACCACAACTCCTCAGCTGTGTGACTCTTATTCCCAAGACATGTCAAGCTAAAGACCGCCTGATGCCGTTGCGCTCTGCTGCCAGCATAGTAATGAGGGGTGCGTGATTCCTTCTGCGCAGTGAGAACGCTGGTGGTCTGACCAGGCAGGCTTGGGGCGGAGGTGGAGGACCCAGATGAGGTGGAGGAGGCAGAAGCAGTGGCGGAACTTGGACAGACAGAGGATTGACACACAAGTCGTGGGGACGGCAAGACTTGTGCAGCAGACCCTTCACCATCTATCACCATAGTTACCCAGTGCCCAGTCAGCGACATGTAACGTCCCTGTCCATGCTTACTGGTCCAAATATCGGTGGTGAAATGCACCCGTTCACACACAGAGTTTCTCAAGGAAGCGGTGATGTTGTGTGCGACATGCTGGTGTAGCGCGGGCACACCTTTCTTAGAGAAGTAGTGGCGACTAGGCATCTGGTACTGGGGCACAGCGACAGACATAAGGTCTCTAAAATCCTGTGTGTCCACTAGGCGGAAAGGCAGCATTTCTGTAGCCAACAGCTTACAGAGGGATAGAGTCAACCTCTTAGCTTTGTCATGGGTCGCAGGAAATGGCCTTTTATTTGTCCACATCTGAGGGACAGAGATCTGGCTGCTGTGTGTAGACGGTGTTGAGTAGGGTGTCCCTAAAAAATGCAGGTTTGTGAGGAAAGTGCAGGCGGAGACATGATGTTGCCTTCATCCAAAGTTGGTGCTATCGATATCTGAGACAGCTGTACACACTCACTTGTTTCCCCTTCCAAACCAACTGACGACCTACTAAGCAAACTGCCTGTTGCGGTTACAGTGGTGGAAGTTGTGGGTGGAAAAACAGGTGTGACAGCTGTCCCCACAGTCCTAGAAGATGACGAGCGCGCGGATGCACTGGAAGGGGCAGGCGTGGATGGTTCGCTCCGCTAGGCCGCATTGCAGCACGGTGAGCTTCCCACCGGGCCATATGATATTTATTCATGTGACGATTCATGGAAGAAGTTGTCAAACTGCTGAGGTTTTGACCTCTACTAAGAGAACCATGACAAATTTTACAGATCACATAATTTGGGCGATCTTTTTCTATGTTAAAAAAGGACCAGGCTAGGCAAGGCTTAGAGGCCATGCGACCTGTTGATCCACCCCGAATAATGCTCAGAGGCAGAGTGGTGGCTGAGGATGCAGTTGTAGACGTGCTACCAGTACTCCGACTCTGTCCAGGAAGGCGCAAGGTAACTTCGTCATCAGTTGCATCCTCCTCCACCACCTCTGTTGACCTCCTCGAGTGCCTGACTGTGGGTTGACAGTAGGTGGGATCTAGAACTTCATCATCAATTGTTGTGTTTGCACTCCCCTCCCCCTCTGACCGAGCCTCTTCTTGCCCTGACCGAATATTTAAGTTGTCATCCCAATCGGGTATCTGAGTCTCATCTTCATCAGTATGTTCCTCATTGTCTATAACCACAGGTGTTACAGTTTGTGACAAAGGGTCAACATTATGCTCCGAAACTTGGTCCTCACGGCCTGAATCAGAGTCACAAAGGTTCTGGGCATCACTGCAGACCATTTCCTGTTCTGTACTCACTGTAGCTTGGGAGCAGACCTCTGATTCCCAGGCTATAGTGTGACTGAACAGCTCTGCAGACTCAGCCATCTCAGTTCCACCATACTGTGCAGGGCTGATGGAGACTTCAGAGCTGGGAGAAATCAAGTTTGATTGGGATGACAACTCAGAGGACTGGTGTTTTTTGGATGCGGTACTTGAAGTGGCTGAGAGGGCACTTGTTGGACCACTTGAGATCCATTCAAGCATTTTCCTTTTTTGCCCATCATCTACCTTTGTTCCTGTTGTTCGTGTCCGTAAAAAAGGGAGCACATCGGATTGTCCACGGTAAGTAGTAGACATCTTACTTTTGCTGGTAGATGGTCTATCTTCAGCAGATGATAATGGAGCTTTGCCACCTTCCCCACGGACAAAACCTTTTTTGCCTTTTCCACCACGCCTCTTCCCCTTTCCACCAGCATCTGTCATTTTGCCACTCATGTTGATTGCGACAAGATTGTGGACTGAAAATGTGGTAGTAAAAATTGAGAGGTGGTGTAGATTGCAGTGGTGGTCTAGCTTTATTAACAGCAGAATAATAAAGAATAAATATCCCTGACAATGCAACTACGGCCCTTAAACTGGCAGCAAAAATTGCTAGTATAATGGCTTAGTTATAATGAGTTGGAGTGTGCAATGCAGGCAGACATGCTCTGCAAATGTCTTTGCACTAGTGGGACTATAGCAAAGTCCAATAGCCACGTTTAGGATGCCACTAGGTACACTGAGTGTTTGCTAGTATAATGGCTTAGTTATAATGAGTTGGAGTGTGCAATGCAGGCAGACGTGCTGCAAATGTCTTTGCACTAGTGTGACTAGACAAATGTCCAATAGCCACGTTTAGGATGCCACTAGGTACACTGAGTGTTTGCTAGTATAATGGCTTAGTTATAATGAGTTGGAGTGTGCAATGCAGGCAGAGGTGCTCTGCAAATGTCTTTGCACTAGTGTGACTATAGCAAAGTCCAATAGCCACGTTTAGGATGCCACTAGGTACACTGAGTGTTTGCTAGTATAATGGCTTAGTTATAATGAGTTGGAGTGTGCAATGCAGGCAGACGTGCTGCAAATGTCTTTGCACTAGTGTGACTAGACAAATGTCCAATAGCCACGTTTAGGATGCCACTAGGTACACTGAGTGTTTGCTAGTATAATGGCTTAGTTATAATGAGTTGGAGTGTGCAATGCAGGCAGACGTGCTCTGCAAATGTCTTTGCACTAGTGTGACTATAGCAAAGTCCAATAGCCACGTTTAGGATGCCACTAGGTACACTGAGTGTTTGCTAGTATAATGGCTTAGTTATAATGAGTTGGAGTGTGCAATGCAGGCAGAGGTGCTCTGCAAATGTCTTTGCACTAGTGTGACTAGACAAATGTCCAATAGCCACGTTTAGGATGCCACTAGGTACACTGAGTGTTTGCTAGTATAATGGCTTAGTTATAATGAGTTGGAGTGTGCAGAGGACAGGAGGGTACAGTGCCAGGATTGTGGGGCTCTGGGTAGAGGAATGGAAGCCTGCCTTTCTATTCCCTCCTAATAGGGAAATGCAGGGAGGAAATCCCTGACCTTGGCTACACAGACGCTGTCGCTGTTTTCAGGACCTGTCACCTATGGCTCTGACCCTGCCGGTTTGAGCCCTTAAAAGGACTGATAGAAAGTGCTATCCCTAAGCTGTCCAGCGCTGTGGATGGAGCGCATACAGCTGTATCGGCGATAGGACTCAGGAGGACGGAGCTGCGACAGTGATGTCTGACACCAAAGACGCAGAAGAGATAATGGCGTCCTGGAGGAAAATGTCCGGTTTTATAATGCAGGGACATGTGACATGGACATCCTATCACACATGCCGTTGCTTCTCTGGCTAAAAGTCCACTTAGCTGTGTGTGTGTCTGGGATTGGCTGACATGCTGGCCCGCCCCACTACACGCGCGCGCTTAGGGAAGGAAGACAAGGAAAAAAAAAAAAAAATGGCGATCGCCATTATAGAAACAGCAGTGATCTGAAGGCGCTGTTCACGCACACTATACACTGAAATGTCATAATAGTGTGATTCACAGAGTGACTTACACTATTACAGCGGAAACCAAGCTAGGAATTAGCTGGTTTTTTGCTGCTAGAACCGTTCTCGAACGTTTCTAGAACTATCGAGCTTTTGCAAAAAGCTCGAGTTCTAGTTCGATCTAGAACAGGCCCCAAAATCACTCGAGCCTAGAACTGGAGAACCTCGAACCGCGAACCGCGCTCAACTCTACTCATTAGCGATCTTGCTGTGTGTGACACTGAGCAGCGATCTGACCCCTGCTGTGAGATCGCTGCTCGTTACACACAGCCCTGGTTCGTTTTTTTATTGTCGCTCTCCCGCTGTGACGCACACATCGCTGTGTGTGACAGCGAGAGAGCGACAAAATGAAGCGAGCATAGAGCAGGAGCCGGCATCTGGCAGCTGCGGTAAGCTGTAACCAGGGTAAACATCGGGTAACCAAGGTGGTTACCCGATATTTACCTTCGTTACCAGCCTCCGCCGCTCTCATGCTGCCAGGACCGCTCCCTGCTCTCTGCACATGTGGCTGCAGTACACATCGGCTTAATTAACCCGATGTGTACTGTAGCTAGGAGAGCAGGGAGCCAGCGCTAAGCAGTGTGCGCGGCTCCCTGCTCTATGCACATGTAGCGACGTGATGATCGCTGCTGCATCGCTGTGTTTGACAGCTAAGCAGCAATCATAACAGCGACTTACTAGGCCGCTGTTACGTCACAGAAAATGGTGACGTAACAGCAACGTCGTTATCGCTGTCGCTATGTGTGAACCCAGCCTTATCTGTATGAGAGCTAGATTACAAGGAGAAACACAGGAAAACTTCAAAAAGCAAATCTGGTTGCATAGCAGTATACCCATAACAATACAAACATAATACAATTCTTTACTCCTAAGAAAAAACATGTAAAAATTGGGATACTGAGCACACAAAATTGGCCAGATTTTAAGTGAGCCCAACAGCCAGTGGCAAAGTGACCTTATTTTAGTTGGGTCCCTATCAAACTAATGCCTCTTTTTGGGTTAAAACAAGCTACAATTTATAGATGGAAAGGAACCTGCAAATGGAGAATTAAAATTGCCTGAGGCTGAAGGGCAGGAGTGCTGAATCAGAAGGCATGACTTTATAATCTAAAAAAAAGACTGATGGCACAACCTATCTAATGTGAGCAGGTGGAAACTGAATATGAAATATAGTAACAAAAAGGAGACCGTTGCACACTGCAGTGCTAAGATATGTGAAACTATGAATATAGGAATATAGACATGCATAACTGCTTTGAAAAACATAAAAAATTGAGATATTTAGCACACAAAATTGGCCAGATTTTATGTGAGCCCAACAGCCAGCTGCAAGGTGACCTCATGCTTGTCAGGTACCTATGAAATAAATGCCTCTTTTTGGGTTAAAACAACCTAAAATGTATGGGCGGACAGGAACTTGCAGATGGAGAAAATCACCTGAGGCGATAGAGCAGGAGTGCTGAATCAGAAGGCATAACCCAATAATACATAATACACATCTTTATAATTTCCAAGTTATGAGACATGACACTCCCCATATGAAATCTTCACTTTTCACAATAAGCCCATCTGGAAACAATGTCTTAATGTTAAATGGGTTTTGGAACCTAAAAGACAAAGAACACACAAACATGCAACAACTTAACTGCAAACAAATGTATAGTCCAAATTGGTGGTTGGTGGTCTATAGTCCACAACAATATGTGAAATAGTAGAAAGATGAAGAGCACTCACCGATGGTTGCTGTGCAAATAGGTGGAGGTTTATTCACAAGTGCGGTATTACATGTGATAGCAGGCGGGGAAGGAGCAGGATGGGGCGGCACGTCAGACGACGGCCGTTTCGCACTCTATCATATATATAACATTATATTATATTATATATATATAATAGAGTGCGAAACGGCCGTCGTCTGACGTGCCGCCCCGTCCTGCTCCCTCCCTGCCTGCCATCACATGTAATGCCGCACTTGTGAATAAACCTCCACCTATTTGCACAGCAACTATCGGTGAGTGCTCTTCATTTTTCTACTATTTCACACAGTGGATCATGTTGCCGTCTTTTTGAAGTAGCACCCCGTACCTGCGCTTATGTTCTTCCAGCATCAGTGCTTCTGTTGCCTATATATTTTATTTTTTTGCTGCGTTCAGCGTTATGGCCGTGTATGTTTAAGGGTTTTTTCCCCCATGTGTCTCTACATATAGAGTAGTGCCCTGTCCTCCTTACCTTGTGGAGTCCACAACAATATTATAAAAGTTATCTTTCCCATTAAAAACCCATCTTCGATTTGAGGAAGCTGCAACTTGCAAACACTTCCACTAACTCAAAATAATATACATAGTGAATGTCCCAAATTGTATCTCAGCCAAAAGTATGTGGAGGTATAATACTCCCTACTATAAGCTGTGTCTAGTGGTAGTGTACTTTATTATGTGATGTCCTCCTTTGGAAGAAGCAGCACCAGTTCAGTGAATGAACTATGGAAAACATGCGTTCAACTCCTATCTGTAACCTAAACCTTCACTTTTCGCGTCTTCCTCTTGTTCCTAGGCATCGTGACTTTAATGATAAGGAGCTTTGGCCATTCATTACAATGAGCTTCTTCATTCTTTGGAAGGATAAAGTCAGAATTTTGGAGGCTGTACTTTTACATCTGCCATTTGAAGTTAATGTATGTATTCAGGCTTCCAGAGGTGCCAAAACACATTGGACAGTTGTTGTACTTGCTACCTCTGACATCTGTAAATGTGTAAATTTTACTGTGTTCAAAATTACCTGGATGGATTGTAGCAGCTTTAAGCGGGCTTTACATGCTATGATATTGTTAATGAATTATCGTCGTGGGTCACGGTGTTTGTGACGCACATCCGGCGTCATTAACGATATCGCAGCATGTGACACTTATGAGCGACCTTAAACGATCGCAAATGCGGTCAAAATCGTTTGCCGCGGAGAGGTCGTCCTGAAGCAAAAAATAGTTTTCTGCTTATTAGCGATGTTGTTCGTCGTTCCTGCAGGAGCGACGAACATCTCCTTACCTGCGTCCACCAGCAATGCGGAAGGAGGGAGGTGGGCGGGATGTTACGTTCCGCTCATCTCCGCCCCTCCGCTTATATTGGACGCCTGCCGTGTGACGTCGCTGTGACGCTGCACGAACCGCCCTCTTTGAAAGGAGGCGGTTCGCTGGCCAGAGCGACGTCGCAGGGCAGGTAAGTGCGTGTGACGGGGGTAAGCGAGGTTGTGTGGCACGGGCTGCGATTTGCCCGTGTCGCACAACCGACGGGGGCGGGTATGATCGCTTGCGATCTCGCTAGTGAGATCGCAGCGTGTAAAGCCTGCTTTAGTCTTCTGTATAAGAAGGGTGAACGGTATAAGAATTATTGAAGCATTAGGCTGTGGGCGCAAGGTGTATTTTTTAAGCATTTTTTAATGCATTTTGTTTTTCAGTTTGGCACCTATATCTGCATGTCTCTCTTCATGCCAGTTATGCCAGCAAAGTCAATGAGAATTCTGAATTGCTGTGCGCATGTTGCATTTTTTTTACTTACAAATTTGGTGCCGAAAATAAACTGCAGCATGTCAAATATTGGTTTTCTGTGTTTTGTTAGCACTTTCACCCATTGACTTCATTTAAAAATGCATGGCACAAAAAAGCACCAAAATACATGCATTTTTACAGGCATTTTTTGGCAGACAGGGCAGATTTCATGCACAAAATTTCTGCACCAAATCTGCTGTGTGCACACGTACTCTTAGGGGTACTTTGCATGCTGCGACATCGCTACTGAGATATCATCAGGGTCAAATCGAAAGTGATGCACATCCGGCGCCGGTAACGACGTCGCAACGTGTAAAACCTAGATGCGCCGATAAACGATCGCAAAAGCGGCAGGTGATCTGTGTAGCGTCGCTCATTTTCATAATGTCGCACCAATAGGAAATACAATGTTGTTCCTCGTTCCTGCGGCAGCACACATCACTGAGTGTGAAGCTGCAGGAGAGAGGAACATCTCCTTACCTGCCTCCACCGGCTATGCGGAAGGAAGGAGGTGGGTGGGATGTTACGTCCCGCTCATCTCCGCCCCTCGGCTTCTATTTACCTCCTGCCATGTGACGTCGCTGTGACGCCGCACGACCCGCCCCCTTAGGAAGCTGACACCGACAACTGGATAAAGCAAAGTTCTGGACACCGCTGCCCCTGAGGGGAGCTAGTTTGGGTCCCATCCCCAATGGTGTTGCCTGGTGATCCGTGACCTGCCTCCTGGCACTAAGTTACTTCTCTGTTGGTCCCGGTAGTGCGGAACTAGCCGGGTCCTGCTCCCCAGTATGGCTAACTGTGGGAGCTTGCTCTCAGGGTTCATGCTTGAGATTTTCTGGACCGTATTTGTGGAAAGTCCTATCCCCCTCATTGCGCTAGTACCCCGATTTTGGAGCGGGTGGAGAAGGGATCTTGAAGGCTCCGTTCTCATCGGGTCGATTGTCAGGTTGCCTATAGCTACTCCCCGACCTAGGGTCAACGTACCCCGTCGTGCCCTGGTCCCAGCCCGGTGATGATGTAAGGCCGCCGGCTGTCCTCCTTGACAGTTCCGTGCCCCTTGCCATGATCCTCAGGCCGTCCACTGGTGTGTCTTGTCGGTGTGGTGCAGAGTGTACCTAGGACTTTGATTGACTGCTGTTGGCAACACCGTTATTTGGGGACCCATAACCAAGGAGGAGGTGTATATTGCACAGAAGAGCAGATTGCACAATACCCTGTGACGACCTGATAGGCCAGGGCATCACAAATACACAATATACATTATTGTTGGTTTCAGAGCTCTTCAGATAGGCTACTGCAACTATGCCTTCCTGGAGCGGTTTCTTTCTGAAACAGATGCACTTCTTTAAGGGTGTGGCTCCTTATGAAAGTGACACAGTCGAAAAGGATTTTTTAAGATTTTTACCTTCGTTGCTATTTTCCATAGCTGATGTAGGTGTGGGAAGAATATCAGGGTTGTTTTCACTGACACTGGACCTCTGTGGTTTCTGTTGCTAAAACATGAACTCTGATACTTAAACTCTTCATGACACATGACGTACAGGGTAAGTCATGGATCATGGGAGGGTAATCCCCGTCGCCTGCCGTGGGAAGTCCGCTGTGATCCGCTCACATGTCAGCTGATTTCAACAGCTGACATGTGTACCTGCCAGGCGTGAGTGGAATCGCGCTCCATCATTGCCTATTAAGCCCTTACCTCTCGCTGTCAAAATCTGATAGCAAGATGTAACAGTGCGCCGTGGTAAGCATTAACTTACCTAGCGCCATCGGAAGTCACGTGACATGATCACGTGACCTCCGGTGATTGCCATGGTAGCACAGGGTCATGTCATGACACCTGTAGCTATTATGAGTCACATCCTCTCACTGCTGGCAGACTGCCGTGTGTGAAAGTAAAGCAGCTTTTCTCCATATCTCAGCTGTGTATCAGCTGGTACAGCCTGACGCTCTCCGGACAGGAGCGCCTCAGCTGCATGAAAATACATGCAGCCGACCAAGCTCCTATCAGGAGAGTGTGCGGCCGTACCGGGTGATGCCAATGTGACACTCGCACAGTGACAGTCAAAGTTCAGTTAACAGGACCTTCGATGACGTCATAGTCATGTGACCAGTCTGTAAGCCAATGTCTGTACAACATTCACGCAAGACTTTTCCCATGGCTATGATCGCCCCATCCCATAACTGTGAAGTTCGAGTTCGGTGTTTGGATGCAAGTTCGCATTATCTCGATCTTTATAAAACATTCAGGCGAGTTTCCCGATCCCGAACATGGGGGGGGATTGCCCATCACTATTAGGCATCATTGAGATGTATGTTTTTCATACATTTGTTCTATTACTGTGTTTCACAGAAGGAACACATACCCTATATACGAGTAACTATGTTGCTGTTCACATGCCCGAGGGTTTTTTGCATGTTAAAAACTACAGATATTAAAGGGTGCTTTACACCAGAAGATCTATCGTGCGATAGATCGTCGGGGTCACGGTTTTTGTTACGCACATCCGTCATCGCTTGCGATGCCGGCCTGTGTGACACCTCCTAGCGATGCAGTATCGCTCACAAATCGTGAGTCGTGTACTGGTCGCTAGGTTTCATATTATCGTTTAATTTAATTGCTCATCGTTCCCGGGGTAGCACACACCGCTCCGTGTGACACCCCGGGAATGATGAACATCGCTTACCTGCGACCCGCGGTTCTCGCCGGCTATGTGGAAGGAAGGAGGTGGGCGGGATGTTTACATCCCGCTCATCTCCGAACCTCCGCTTCTATTGGCCGTCGGCCGTGTGACGTCGCTGTGACGCCGAACGTCCCTCCCACTCCAGGAAGTGGACGTTCGCCGCCCACAGAGAGGTCGGACGGGAGGTAAGTACATGTGACGGGGGATTACCGACATTGTGCGCCACGGGCAGCGATTTGCCCGTGACGCAAAAAGAACAGGGGCGGGTACGATCGATTCTGACATTGCACAATCGGTCGTACCGTGTAAAGCAGCCTTAAGAGATGAAACACCCTCATACAAGTCTATGCGTATGTAACGCTCATGAACAGTACAGGGATGCTATTACTGTTGAAAAAATAATGGTAAAAACTGACCCAATGACCACAAATATGAGAATCTGATCCGAAATTCTGATGACATGCAGCCCGTTTTCCGTGCATGAGAATAATAATTACTAATGTATAAATAAGGCCTTAGAGGGACGTTATTGCTGTAATCTATATAAAAAAGATAATCTGCATGCTGTTGAAGACAACACAAATCGACGCTTTTTTTACATTGACTGTTTATTTTTTTTTATTTTTTTTTCACTTCCAAAGTAATCATGGCTAATCAGTAAAAAGACACTATTCATTTCTATGTGCCATCAATCCCATTTACAACTGTGTGCATGAGATGGATAGATAGACAGACAGACAGACAGACAGGTAGACAGACAGATATATAGATAGATAGATAGATAGATAGATAGATAGATAGATAGAGGGATAGATATATAGATAGATAGACAGACAGACAGATAGAGATAGATAGATAGACAGATAGAGAGAGAGATAGATAGACAGACAGACAGATAGAGATAGATAGATAGACAGACGGACAGACAGATAGAGATAGATAGATAGATAGATAGATAGATTTGTGAGATCGATCTATCTATGTATCTATCTATCTATCTTTCTCTCTAACTTTCTATTTATCTCATTTTTTACTCCCCTTCTTCCAAGAAGCATGACTTTATTTTCTATCAATATAGCCATATTTTTGCTTGTTTATTGTGGCACAAGTTGTACATTTGAATTACATCATTTATTTTCCCATTTGGTGTACTGGAAAATGGGCAAAAATATCCAAGTGCAGTGCAATGGCAAAAAAAGTGCATTTCCACAATTATTTTTTAAAAATTTTTAGTGACCATGCTAACTATATTGTAAAACTGACCTGGTAGTATGACTCCCCAAGTCAGTACCAGTCTGTAGATACCAAACATGTGTAGTTTATTTAATTTGTAAAAAAAAAAAAAAAAGAATTGCGCTTTTGTTGACATTTTCCGAGACACATAGAATTCAAATTTTTCAGAATACGGGGCTAAGCAAGGGCTTATTTTTTGCAACCTGAGCTGACATTTTTAATTACACTATTTTTGGGTAGATGCAATGTATTGATCGCCTGTTACTGCATTTTATTGCAAGGTTGCAATGACCAAAAAAAACATAATTTTGGTAGTTTTAATATTTTTTCCATTATGCTGTTTACCAATTGAATTAACTTATTTTATATTTTGAGAGATCGGACATTTCTAAAACTGACAATAACCATTATTTTTATTATTTTATTTTCAATTAACTTTTCTGTTTTTTTTATTTTTTACATATTTTTTAAAAACTTTTTTTATTTTATTTTATATTGTTTTTGCTAATTTCCTTAAGAGTCTTGAAGCCTGGACTGTCTAATCGCTTCGGCTGTTCAGAGTAATGATTCAGCATCCGTCTGAACAGCAGAAATGCTGATCTCCTGTGACTGTCAGCATTCAGCCAGCATTCACAGGAAGTTCCTCGTGACAGTGACAAGAGTCATCAGCTGATCCCTGGCTATCACGACATCCCATCGGCACCCCCTACTCACATCATGATGCTGCCAATGGGAGTGGGTATTGTGCTTTCAGAGTTTGACAGCGCAATCTAAGTAGCCAACAGAAATGGATAGATCTCCAATCCACCCACGCCTGTTAGGTGCACATGTTAGCTGATCATATAAGCTGCCATGTGCAGGGAAAAATGCGAGCTCAGCTGACCAAAGACGTATATGTACTTCCTTGATAGTGAAGAGGTTAATGAAAAAAATTGTAAAGAACAAAAGAAGAAACAAAACTAAATCTGCTAATGTCAAGATAAATAGCTTGCTACAAAGGGGAAGCAAACTCTGTACAGCTGTGATTCCATGACAGAAAAGTCCCTGGAGCTCCAGTCTTGGTATTTTGGAGCTGTTGCTGTTGTATGTGAAGATTAGTAGCTTTTCTCTGCCTTCCCCATTGGTGGTCTGTCATCCCTCTTCTAGGTGTGTATCTAACATACTTAATTCCTGTGATTAAAATTGGGCGCCAGGTGCTGTAGCACGGTAATACCTCCCTGAAGAATTAGCTGTCAGAATCATGATTGAATCTTTTCATTTACAGTTTAAAAATAATAAAATGTGAAAATTACAGATTTATCAAGAGACTACCATAGTTTGTTGTGCTGTGTATGCTGAATACACACATATGCGTTGACTGAACAATCAGTCAATAAAAAGTATTACTTGCCTAAGAATAAAAAACATACATTTGGAGCAAGTGTATTCTACAAATATAAAACTAGTAGGTCTCTTATCTTTGTGTTGTTAAAGTAAGGAAGGAGTTAATGTCTTCAAGCCTGTCAAAAGGTTCTTAACGTGTGGGATTTCACGTTTGGAACAAAGACTTGTTTAGGAAGTGTGGCTAAGGTGGGTGAATGCTGGAAGTGTCTTTACTTATGCAGTTATCTATTCTACTATTTGTTATCATGTAAGAAATGCCTAAATGTATGCATAGTATGCCTATATATCTCAAGGGTATAAAAGATCTGATTTTCATTAAAATCATTTGGAGAGCTTTGAAAATCACATGCTGATATACAGTATTTCTTTAATTCTCACAAGCGCCATAGAATGAATCTCAGAAACTTTTATTTGGAGTAAGAACTACTTCAACAGTGTGAAGCTAGTGAGCTGTGCTGTGTGCTCATACCAACTAATTGCCATCTTCTGCTGCCACCACTTACATCATGATTGGAAATTACATTGCTGTCCATTTTTTCTTCCTGATGTCTACTTACTTTTCACTTCCAGTCAATAAAATGGCTTCTGTCCTTTAAAACACCCCTCCAGCATATTTTTTTTTTACCACTGTATTGGTGCTTTTAATCTAAAATCCCTGCACTTATTTTTATACTTACCATGTGTTGTCTTCACCTTTTATTACCCGAAAGTCTCCGGTGTTTATGATCTAGCTCTAGTGTTTCATGGAGGGAGTTCGACTTCGCTCTTCAATTCAAGTCTATGAGTGCCTTGTTCTGACTCTAATAGACTTGCATTAAGAACTTGTGGCATAACTTCTGACTTCCTGCCACTCAGAAGTTGTGGTTACAAGATGACTCTGTGGGACTGGATTGGCGCCAATAAAAGGTGAAAATGCCAGAGGGTGAGTTTAAGACTGGGGCAGGGACTTTAGATTAAAAGCACCACTCCAACACTAAAAAAAACATGCTGGTGTGGTGCTTTAAATTTTCTGCTGTCTAAGGCAGGCTTTACACGATGCGACATCACTAGCAATTGCTAGCGATGTCAAGCGCGATAGCACCCGCTCCCGTCGCACATGTGATATGTGGTGATTGCTGCCATAGCAAACATTATCGCTACGGCAGCTTCACACACACATACCTTGACAGCGAGGTCGCTGTGACCGCCGAACAATCCCTCCTTCAAGGGGGAGGTGCGTTCAGCGTCACCGTGACGTCACTAAGCGGCCGGCCAATAGAAGCGGAGGGGCGGAGATGGGCTGGACATAACATCTCGCCCACCTTCTTCCTTCCGCATTGCTGGACCTGGACGCAAATAAGGAAATGTTTGTCGTTCCTACGGCTTCACACACAGCGATGTGTGGTGCTGCAGGAACGAGGAACAACATCGTACCGGCAGCAGCAG
Organism: Anomaloglossus baeobatrachus; assembly: GCF_048569485.1. Lineage (NCBI taxonomy): Eukaryota > Metazoa > Chordata > Amphibia > Anura > Aromobatidae > Anomaloglossus > Anomaloglossus baeobatrachus. The sequence continues at coordinate 186,432,067 of NC_134357.1, forward strand.
CGATATTATGAAAAGGAGCGACGTGTCACCGATCAACATTTTTTGACGTTTTTGCGATCGGTGATCGTCGCTCCATGGGGTTTACACGCTGCGATGTCGGTACCGGCACCAGCTGTGCGACACTAACGACGTGACCCCGACGATATATCGTTACTGATGTTGCAACGTGTAAAGCCCACCTAAGACCTATCAGACATAAACATCGCATAAACCTTTGGTTCAGTGACATTTTTTGGTATTAATTTTCACTATATTGCCTGTTTTCTAGTATTGCAATATTATACTTGTGCTTGCTTTTTATGGTCAGATTTGTAAATCATATTTCTGCAGAAGTCTGGCTGCTAAATAAAAACATTTTTAGTATTTGATTTTTAGTTTTTTCCCTTACAGGATTAGTAATGGAGGAGTCTCATAGAAGACTCCCATTACTAATCCAAAGCTTGATGGCAGCTGTCATTTTTTGGCAAATCACATCTGTCATGAACCTCTTATATTATCCTGATTGCCACCGCACCAGGGCAATCGGGATGAGCCAGGTACAGAGTAAGCATTGGCACATATAATATGATGTGCCAAGTCTGGGCAGCTGCGGGCTGGTATTTTTAGGCTGGGAGGGCCCATTATCCATGGCTCCTCCCATCCTGATAACACCAGCTCCACGTGTCTGCTTTACTGTGTCCTTTTCCCAAAAATGTGAGGGACCATGCACCTTTTTTTAAATAACTTAAAAAAACACCATAGTATCCCCTCTATTTTGATATTTCAGTGATAGTAAAGCTCACAGATGGGGCTGCAGCTTGTAGCTGTTATTTTACCTGTGAAAATATGGCGTGAGCAAATATCATTTTTTAAAATTATTTATTTATTTCATTTTATACTACCATACAGCAAAATGACTACCATACAGCAAACTGCAACCAATCAGACACAGACACAGGGTAGGCACATGTATAGCAGTCTACAACTAATCACAGACACTACACAAAGGGTGAGCGGGGAAGCAGTTAATATTGATGAACCTTTATAAGCAGGCCTGACTGCAGTGTGAACTTCTGGTAAACACGGTATATAGAACTATCCTGGTCTTACTACAATTCAACCTGTGAAGTGTACAACTGGGACACAACTGCTGCCACTGAAGGGGTGGGTGTCTGTGTGGCCCAATTTTTTGAAAAAAGGGAGACTCCGCTTGGAGTAACCCTTGCTTGCTGTGTTTCTAAAAATGATCCAAGATGAACAGATCTGGGATCAGTAAAGACTTGCTACCTACCCCGGTGTCATCCTGGGGACAGTTAAGGATGGCGTATTTTTGAATGTGCTTGATGCAAATCTACCTGTGAAGTGTACAACTGGGGCACAAGTGCTGTCACTGAAGGGGTGGGTGTCTGTGTGGCCCAATTTTTGGAAAAAAGGGAGACTCCGCTTGGAGTAACCCTTGCTTGCTGTGTTTCTAAAAATGATCCAAGATGAACAGATCTGGGATCAGTAAAGACTTTGCTACCTACCCCGGTGTCATCCTGGGGACAGTTAAGGATGGCGTATTTTTGAATGTGCTTGATGCAAATCTACCTGCGAAGTGTACAACTGGGGCACAAGTGCTGTCACTGAAGGGGTGGGTGTCTGTGTGGCCCAATTTTTGGAAAAAAGGGAGACTCTGCTTGGAGTAACCCTTGCTTGCTGTGTTTTTAAAAAGGAGCCAAGATGAACAAGTCATGTTTCAGCAAAGAGTTTGCTACCTACCCCGGTGCCATCCTGGGGACGGTTAAGGATGGCGTATTTTTAAATGTGCTTGATGCAAATCTACCTGTGAAGTGTACAACTGGGGCACAAGTGCTGCCACTTAAGGGGTGGGTGTCTGTGTGGCCCAATTTTTGGAAAAAAGGGAGACTCCGCTTTGAGTCACCTTGCGGTGTTTTACATCATTTTAGAAGGGCATGCCTTGCCTATATCTGTGTCTCCTCCTCTTTTTCATTGTCCAGCTCTTTTGTTTTCGCATGAGTATATGTCCTTGTCACTTTCCCATGTGTTTGTGTTGTGTTGTGAGTTGTTTGTCACCTTTTGGACACCTTTAAGGGTGTTTTCTAGGTGTTTTTATGTGTTTGTGATTGCCTCCCATTGTTTCCTATGCGGTTCGAGTGGTTTGCCGAACCGAACGCGAACCAGACCTCGGTTCGGTGAACCAAACTCGAGCCGAACCACGACCGGTTCGCTCATCTCTACTCAGCACGTGATCTCACATCAAAGGAAAGGCTACAACCTTGGACACATATATGTGTCCTAGGTTGTAAAAGGGTTAAAGAGGGGAATGATGTAAGAGGATGGACAGTGGTGGTCATGTGACTGCCCCTGAAGACACCAATTGTGTTAATATTGTGCAATCTGAATACTGTCTTGCATCTTTGTAAATATTGTGTTGTCATGTGCTGTGTACTATGTAATGTGTTCTTGTGTGATGTACAGTAATATAAGGCATAATGTAGTATGTGATAGTGCAAAATAAAGAGAATAAATAAGATATAGCAATGTTATAGGGAATGTAATGCATAAGTTGTTGTGTACTGTATATGGTATAGTAGAGCTAGTAATGCAGTATAGTATTGGATAAGGTGTGGTGTAATATGTAAGGCATAATGTTGTTAGGACCAGGAGGACGGGTAGGCCCAGGAGGTGGATCCACTGGGCTGAACACCTCACCGAGGGCAAGGTGCCCGGTAGCCGGAGCACTACAGGTAGCAGGACAGTCTGTTCAGAGGAGTGGAGTGAAGAAGTCCCTGGGACCACGGAGTCTCTGAAGGTAGTCCGGGTGACGGAGCTCAGGTTTGGAGGCCGAGATGACGTCAGGCAGAATCCGGAACCAACGGAGCGAGGAGGTGAGTCACCACACGGATCCAGGGATCGGAGATGGTAGGGACTGACGGGATGGCAGGCAGTCACCGTTCGGGGTTCGGGAGTCGTCAGGACCGGTTGGCGAGACAGGAGCGACTCTACAAGAGAGATAGGTAAGTATGGCACAAGACACAAGGAGACCTGACTCCTAGCTTAGCAAACACGAAGAACAGGCCCCGCCCACTTGGAAAGGATCCCCCTATATACCCTGTACCTGATTCTTCAATATCCTGTTGGAGGACACTGGCCCTTTAAGAGAGGGTCAATGACCGCGCGCGCGCCCTAATGCGCATGCGCGAGGCCCGGGTGCCAGAAGCCAGAGCAGGGAGCGGTGCACAGGAGGCAGGAGTGCCGGGCTGGCTCAGCGTTACCGATGGGCGCCGGGAGCGGGGACCGGGCTGCCTGGGGACCGCAGGTGATGGGGCATGAAGGCTGTGGAGCGGGGGACCGGGAAGCCTGGCACGGGAGCAGCGGAGCGTAACCTGGGAGCGGGGAAGCGTGGCAGGAGAGCCGGTGAGCAAGGCAGGGGAGCCGGGGAGCATGGCAGGGGAGCCGGGGAGCATGGCAGAGGAACCAGGGAGCGTGGCATGGGCACCGGGGAGCATGACACGGGCACCGGGGAGCGGGACAAATGTATAATGTAAAGTATAAAATCATTTCATATATAATGTTGGTGAAAAGTAAGGTCTGCCCAGTAACACTGCAAGGGCCAGACAGAGTTATTGTTGGGATTAGCCCACCTTTGAGGGGTCAAGTAAAGAAAATGGTGACCGTTCTGTGACGCCCTGGACTATCCAGGTCGTCCCAGGTAGTCACACACACAACACCAGCCAAACCAAAACCCTTGTCACCACCCTCCAGGTTTGATGTCCACACCAGGGGAAGGGCGGAGCCAGGTGGTTGGCTCTGCCCACTGAGGAGTTCACAAGCCTGGAGGCGGGAACCTAAGTAGTCAAGTTCAAGTTGAGGTGCAGAGTAATTTTGACAGTGAAGGAGGGAGGTTGAGGCAAGAAGCAGACCTGCGCTCAGACCTGCAAAAGACTACTTCGGTGGCTGGGTCGGGGCCCAGTCACCATTGGCAAGGAGGCCGCCTGCAGGAGACCGGGAAAACAACCGGTGGAACCGTAAGGAACCGGGACAGTGTAGTGGCCCACCGGAACCGAACCGGGGAGCCAACTGGATACCGGCGCACCAGGCAGGGTACTCAGACCCAGTTCAAAGCCCTGAACCGACAGGGCCGAGTCGAATCAACTGATTCAAGGACCTACCCCACACAAGTCCCTTTAGAAGACAACAGCCCAACCATACAGGGTAAAGCCACCGCCAAGGCATAGAGACCCAAAGGGCCAGCGTCTGCGAGCAAACAGGCTCCTCCGGCACATACCAGTCGGGGAGTGGACTATCGGTATCTAAGCACAGGAGTCAAAGCATTTACACATAGAGGTGCAGGAGAAAGGCGGACATCACCAACCTAGTCTGGAAGAAGCTGCAGCCGGCTGCGGGCCCCGTTCATCACTCTGTTTGGTTTACCAGAGACTCCAGTGTCTTGTGTCAGAGTGAGTACACTAGTGCCATCAGGCACCGCACCGCACTGCACCGCAACACTTCACCCTGCACCCTGGCCCTCACCTACCGGGCACCGGGACCAACACCCCCTACCCACGGATGGGTCAACACCTAGCTGCGCCATTACATTGTTCCCGGGAGCCCCATAATTTCACAGCAGCGGTGGTGTCCATAATCACCACAACCCGTGGGTGGCATCATGAACTATCATCTCAAACCAAACACCCAAATCCCCGTGTGTAGCTCCAACTCCCTTGCAGAGCAACGTGACCCCCGGGTCCGTGAGAGGCTCGAGCCACCAACTGCAGTACGAGCACGGATCTGAGCGGCTCGGCGGTCGCAGCCGAGCCCGCGGGGCGGTACAGTTCCTGCTAGATAGTTTAATATTAGGGATAATCGAATATCTCAAATATTCAGCAACGCCCATATTCGCCGAATAGGTCGCCGCTATTCGAGTATTTGAGAATATTCGATGCGCAATGTAAGTCTATGGGAAACCCGAATAGTTGTTGAACAGCAACTATTTGGGCTTTTCATAGACTTACATTGCGCATCGAATATTCGCATAGCGGTGACCTATTTGTCTGATATTCGCGAAGCCAAATATTGCCGAATATCTGTGATATTCGATCAGCCCTATTTAGTATTTTTTGGTAGCAGTAATTGAGAGAACCCAGTGTGAAATAACGTCTAATAAGTAGTCTGCTACTGTCAAGATAGTGTGCGAGATTTGGTGACTTGTGACAAAGGAGAGGCAGCCTGGACAGGAGAAAGCGTGAACCCTGTTAGTGGGTTGAGAAAAGATGACAACATCAAAGTGCATAAAGATGCACCCTCGGACGGAGCAGCCCCAGGTAATTGGAGCCAAAGAACAGTCAGAGCCAGGCCCTTGCAACCGTAACAAAATTGGGAGTCCTTTTTTTGCATGTGAGCGTAGTCCCTGATCCAATTATAGTTTCTGTAGATGATCAGGGGCTTAAGACCTTATTCTGGGGAAAACTGAACCCCCATAATGACTGGACGTGGAGCCGTTGTAGTAAAGGTGGACCATCACTACAGTACTGGTGTGCTGGACTGGGTTGCACAGGGGCTAATGGAACCAGAAAAAATAGAGGCATCTCAGTGTAAATTTGACATGGGTTTGATATTGTATGCTGAAACTGTAAAGTACTGGAAGTATTGTGCCAGATATCTTCTGTGTAACATTGTACTTGAAAAGATGCTAAGACTATCTAGTGAAGAACTGTTTCTGAAAAAGAACTGTTGGTCTCTTGAGTTGCGTTTGGGTCCTGTCCAACCAATAACAGTGACAAGATGCGGCCTGCAGCTTCACACAACCCACACTACTGAAGTCCACTCAGTCAGCCAGGATCACGTCTTCTATGTAGAGTGCTGGGGTATCTGGAGTAAATCTCTCAGCCACGACTTCTACCCTGTGCCCTCCTACACAATCATCATTAAATGTGTACTCCTGGAAACTCAATCAGGATAATTGGGAAGTTTAAAGCCACCTTTACAGTATGCAGCCAATAGGGCTAGAGTGCACACTACGATGAAAAAATTAATGAGTTGTTAAACTTCTTTCTTTGTTGTCTGCTAAAGTGAAACAATGGACATGTAAAGTGGCACAGGGCGGTATTTATGGGCGAGGGATTGACCCCGGAATCCCCAGCACCCTACATGAAACACCTGGTTCTGGCTGTGTTTATGGACTTTGGCCGTTTGGGCTGGGAACCCTGCAGGCCGCATGCTGCAATTAGTGTTGGCTGGCCGGGGCCAGATGATGACTTATACACACACAAGACCAACAGCTTTCTTTAAACCATAACTCTTGACTGTGCACATATCTTCCAGCACATTACAGTTTTTCACAAAATTATGAGAATCAGTTCAACTACCCTTTAGGTTGCAAACGATCTAACTGGGCTGGTGAGTGCCAGTGCAACCCAGTCCGGTTTTCCAGTGCACACTGTGACGGTAACCTTTCTTTCCTGCAATCCCACTTCCAGTTTCCTTGCGCATCCCATAATAACCAGAATAAAGCTTTGCCACCCACATATCTATTCAGACATTGCTCGGATGGCTGACTGCATTTACACACCAGTTGAGATTAAACTGTTACCTTGACAGTTAAGAGGCCTGGAGGTTATTATTCCGTCCTCTGGTTCCTATAGTCTGGGGTCACTCTATTCATTATAGGTTCACGCTTTCTTGATTTCTGTCTCCCTTGCTCCATTGCCACACACTATATACCATCTACTTTTTCCACCCATCATGACCCACCGACTATAAATCTGTGGCGCCCCTGAGGCTTCAGTTGCCACAGAGTATTGCACCCAAATTTGGGTGTAATGCTAAACCCGAATCCTGAGGAGGTTAGTCCCGGTTTCACCACATACACACTCAAAGACACACCGGGTTGCCCTGTTCCCACTGGGGACCGGGCTAGGGTAGCGTAATAAAGGGGTCACCGACAGAGTGGCATTTACAGGATGCCCTCATACAGGGGCCCCAGTTCCACTAGCTTAAGACCTGGGAGGTAGGAGCAGCAGCCAGCAGGGGAAGTCAGGAGCCAACACAACAGTTAGAGAAATCTCCAGCAGGAGAGCAACGGAGCAGACGTGTCTCACAGGTGCTCTGGTGGGAAGGAGGAAGAGTTTACACGATTGCCGTGGGGAGAGTGTATCTCCTCCCCTTGGAATCGGAGCCACTAAGGCTGACAAAAACCTAAGGAAGATCATACTTCGCGTTGGTTTTCCAGAATCTGCCTGGACAGGAAAAGTTTCAAGCTTCCCTGGCCACATAGCGCCTGACAGTACATTTCCAGAGAGGATCCGGGGTCTCGCATCAAGCCTGACCCCATATCAGAACCGCGGCACCTGCATATAGGGACAAGAGTACCACTCGTGAAAACCCGGGTCCCCATGTAGCCTCAAGCCAGGGGATCCACTGAGAGGCGCTATAAGGAGGGAACCCACCGAACAACAAACCGGACTGATCTCTAAAGGGATTCGGGTTCGACAGAGCCCATCATAGCAAGTGACCGGTATTACCTGGGTGAACGTCATCGTACAAAAGTGAATAAATAACCTGGAACCACAGCCATAGACTCTGACTCTTCCTTACCGGTACTGCAACTCCGCGCCACCATTACTACTCCCCTCATCATCCTCCCCGGGGCCCGCTCCTCCTGTGGGGAGCAATACCATCCATAGCTGCTACCATCATCCGCCCCGGAGCACAGCGACAGCAGCAACAGCCGATTCCCTGGCTGCATACCACAGGTGGCGTCATGACATTCACCTTACTACTACCCCCATCATCTCTCCCCTGCCATCTTCTGTACGCCTCGGGACAACGGAGCTGGGTTAGGCCGCCCATGAACACGACAGTCGACGGCCCAGCGACGAGTAGGTTAAATGCACCTGCCCCGTGGGGCGCTACACATCTGTTATGTACATTCACTAGTGATTCACTTCAGTGATTCCTTCTGATAATGTGCAGTGAGCCTCTCTGAAGCCAGGGTACATGCACCAAGTATCAGAGATGATCAATGCTGAGAGGTACAAAGTTTCACGCATGTGCGGCATTGTATAGAGATGCAGATGAAATGCAGGTGATCCTGGGCATTGTAAAGCATGTTATCCCACCCACTGTGGCATGGTAACATGCTAAGTGGGCAGACTAGGTGAGGAAACTAACACCGCTGCGAGTAGTCACAGTCCCAATTAGCATCTCCTAAACGGTCTTTAGAAATACTTGTTCTAAAGATATCTTTATGTATGCTACTATATGCTGGGACAGTTATTCAGGGATTATAGATATGCACCCAGAATTGTTCGTAGTTCTGGATGTCCAGTGGACCTGACTGGTTCCTTTTAAAGGGGTATTCCCATCTCCAAGATCCTAAATCAATTTGTTGCATGAATAATAAAATAGTAATATTAGCAAATACCTCAAATTAGAAATGTAGTATAGTTCTGGTATAGCCATGTCTCTTACCTTATGTGCAGGGCATTGCAGCTTAGGTATCCACGAGAAATTAACTAAGTAATGGTGATGGGTGAATAGTAATTATTCGTGTTCGGAACTGAATATTGAGTACTATTCCAGTATTCAGCACAACAAAAAATGCTCTTTTCCCCACTGACTTGCATTAAGTTTATTCGTGATGAATACTGGAATAGTACTTTGGGATTCATTATGAATTATCCGAAAGTCTATTCGTCCATCTCTACTAACTAACTGTCACTATACGAGTGGATGTTACCATGGATTTCTAAGCTACAATGCCCTGCATGTTAGGTAAGAGACATGGCTATATCAGAACTATACTACATTTCTAATTGACAGAATTTGCTAATATTACTATTACACCTACTACATGTTGGGATAGGATTTTGGAGATTGGAACACCCCACTAACCTTTCACCCAGTTCTATGCAAACATAATACCTTAACACTGCTATACTTACACATTTTACCTTATCTCAATCTTGCAATACATCATCATCATCATCATCATCAACACTCAATCTTATACATTACTATACCTTACACCATTCCATCCTACATTATACCCTATGCATTATTCCATATTACACCTTACATTACACCATCAATACTATATATCAAATATTACACTTTAGATTACACAGGAACACGTTAAAAAGGCGCAAAGTCAGTATTGACATGACAAGACTAACGCGTTTGGTGTCTTCAGGGGTAGGTATGAGACAGCCATTGTCCACCACTCTTACATGCAAAACATACTAAAAGGGAAGTCAGGGAGTGAAGAACAAACTGCTTCTTTTTTTATAAGCAAGTTGTGAGTTTACAATCAAGGATTTGCAACTGAGGCCCAAAATTATTTCTTATACTGTTATATTGCACATAACACAATGTTACAATAGATAAAGCTGTTTTCAGTAAGCTTTGGAACCAACAGGCTTTAATCTTGGAAGCCTTAATGGGAACTATGTCTAAGCTGCCTTTTGGCGACTACTTGTGGTTGGCCTGCCAATGTGTAGGTGTAAGCAGAGGCACATCCAGCTTGGAGAGGATAGCGGAGCTCACACTGTAAAATGAATAAGACCCAGTAGAATATTAGAAATGTCAGCATGTTTACAGCATTAATTGCTAGATGAAACCTTCATTCACAATTCCTGGCTATATTATTATAGTGGATCTCAGACAGAAAGACAATCAGTTCCCATGTTCTTGACAAATATTGTAAAAATGTTGTTTTTTTTTCTAAACAAATCAACCCCATGTGATGCCCACATACAGAGCACTGCTCTAGTAAATTATCCTTTTTTTATAGCTTGTTTCTAAACAATTTCATGAAAATAGCTACAACCAATAATTTAAGCAATTGTACAGTAAATACTGCGGTTTATTGCAGTCTGGTGGATTGCCAGCGCCCAAGGCAAAGCAATTGAGGTACTGAGTAATACTGAACCTTAAAAGAAAAAAAAAATAAGTTCTTTGGATTCTTTCTTTATAAAATATTAATGTCCCTTAGGCCCGTTTTACACGTCAGTGAAAAACACAGACGTTCTTCACTGACGTGTAAAACACGCACATATCCCTCCGTATGCCGTGATTCACGGCACACATGGGTTGTCTAAGTGCAATCCGGGCTCCATTCTCCGTGGTCTGTGATTGCACTTAGAGATTAACTCACCTGTGCCTGCTCCCGCTCTCCGTGGTGCTGATCACTCCCGCGGTGCAGCATCCGGCCGGTACTGACCTCCGCAGCAGCTGATTCCGGGTCAGCTGTGTCGTGCATTCATTAATATGCACGGCAGTAATGAGCCGGCTCAGAAGCAGCAGGCAGAACAGGCTGCAGAGAGCGCGGCTGAAGCCGGGTGAGTAAAAATGATTTTTATTTTATATGCACGTTTTTTTCTGGCATGTGTTTCACGGATCACACCACTGCATGGTCCGTGGGACATCAGTGATGCCAGAAAAAAATGGACATGTCTCTGCGGCAATCACGGACACGCGGGTACGCCGTACGGAGACACGTTCAGTGAAAAATCACTGATGTGTGAGCAGACCCATTGGTTATAATGGGTCTACGTATGTCAGTGATTCTGGTACGTAGAAAAAAAAGCACAAACGTACCAGAATCACTGACGTGTGAAACAGGCCTTAGTGCCAACATATAAAGTAATGATGCTTCTTAAATACTAAAATTTATAATGACACCTTTATGCTACACCCCTCCCCTCAAATAAGATGTAAACAAGTGCTCTTCTTCCTGCACACCGAATGGTCTGGCACAGGTGGCCAAAGGCAGAGCCCGCTTTGCTCCATCTGCCCCAGACAGTTGATGTCTTATATGCTGTACATCTACCACAGCTTGCAGCCTACAGGACGCGGAGTGGTGAGGCAGGACTCTCTGGTGTTCCTTAGTATCCATCTTTATCAGTCATGTTGACACCTACAGTTCAAGTGGAGTTCACCCGAAGATCCAGGGCAGCTGGATAGAAATCCAGGGCGAGGGGGTGTGGCTTGGAGTCGACATAATCAGTCTTATCTAGGAGAGGCTCCGCTCACTAGCACAGAATACGGCCTTTAATCCTGCTGAAATTGAGCACCCAGATACATTATTTGATCCCATTTGCTCTAGGGAATTTAAGGAGCCTCAAGATGAACAGAAGAACGTCCACTTCAGCTGCTGAGAAGATCTGAGAGTTTGCGCAGCCTTCTACACAAAATGGCGCCAAGACGCCTGAAGAGCTCGATGGAGAGGTGAGGGAGAAGGAGCTCACGACTGAGGAGGAGGGAGGCGAGGAGTAGGAGCCCACGCTGAAGAAAGCTCCTGTCTGCAATTCAGGACTCTAAAGTCTCACTGGTAAGATCGACAAGGTCAAGATTGATGTGGGCCTCCTCCATTTAGACCTGAAGAACATCCGGGAGCGGGTGAAGGAGGCGGAATTCAGGGTTTCTGTGCTGGAGGAGGGTGCAGCTCCGGTCGCAGGGAAGCTTGCCTCCCTGGAAAAAGCGGCAAGTCAGTGGGCCCAGAGGGCAGAGGACCTGGAGAACAGGCTGTGCCACAATAATCTGCGTATCCTGGGCTCCCAGAGCGGGTAGAGGGGGAGATCCCTGTGCATTTGCTGAGTCATAGATCAGAGCACTGTTCCCGGATGCAAAGCAATAACCAGTGTTTGCCATAGAGTGGGCCCACCATCTCTCAGCTCGTCCACCAGCACCTGGGGCTCCGCCACGCCCGTTTCTGACCCAACTTCTAAGCAGCTGTGACAGAGATGCCATTCTTGGAGCAGCATGCAAAAAGGTCCCTATCACATATAATAATGGATCTGTGTCCATCTTCCCTTATTTTTCGGCGGCATTGCAGAAAACCAGAGCCACATTTGTGCATGTCAAAAAGCGCCTTAGGGAGCTTCAGATTTCATACTATATGGCATTCCCTCCATGATTGTGAATGGTTCATGAGGACAGATCTCTGTTTTTTTCTACTCCTATGGAAGCAGATGGCTGAACACCCAAAAGGTTCCTAAGAAGTGCTGAAAACCTGGCCCGATGCTCTTTTCTGTCCCTGTCACTTCATGTTGTAGTGTGGCTCTTGTGTCTGCATCAACTGCTGATATGGTGGCTGGATTCACCTACCGCCTGAAAATAAGAGACTGGGACTGCTACATTATCTTCCCAGCTAGACATGCTGGTCACAGGACTAAACCTTGAGTTACTGCCATGTGTAAGGGTAGATCCTGCTGACCTTCTCTCCACAGTTGTTTCAAATCCCTCTCTGTTCCTATCTTGTCCCACCCTTCCCTATCTACTCTAGTATATCCTCTCTCCGTCTACTGCTATTCTCTTAGGCTATGTGCGCACGTTGTGTTCTATTCTTGCTGCTTGCGCGTCTCAGAACGCAACTCATAAAAAGCTGCATTCTGAGACGCATTCGGCAGAACGCAACGTGACACATTCCTGGAGAATTCATGTGTTCTGGATGCTTGCTCTGCCATAGACAGAGTGGAAAAAGCATCCAGAACGCACATTTTTGACAGTGCAGTCCCACTCAGCTCTGCATCATCCCCATAGACTTGCAGCAGAGCCGAGTGGGACCGCACTGTCAAAAAGAGCATGGCTAGCTGCAAGACAGAGCCAACCGATCAGAATGAACTCGGATGAACTTCATCCGACTTCATTGTGATCGCGCGGCTCTGTGCGTGTACCGCGGCTTGATATGCGGTCACACGTGAAGGACTCACCTATGATCGCAAATCCCCTGAGTGACTGCAGTGAGCTGTGGCCACAGCTGCAGTCCTTCACCTGAGAGCGGTGGCCGTGAGTAACTTCAGTGACAGCACAGCTGATCGCGCGACTCATTTCAGTTGCTGCATGGAGCTCACAGGAGCAGCGGTGTTCTACTGCCACTCCTGTCAGCTTCCAATGTAGCAGAGCTAAAAGTGTCGTGGGACCTTGCATGGATTACGTCAGACCTGGAGGTGTTTTTGAGGGGTTAATAAAGTGGTGAAAGAGGGTGTTTTTTTGTCTTTCATTACAAATAAAGGATTTTTTAGATGTGTGTGTGTTTATTTTCTTTAACTTACAGGTTAATCATGGAAGGTATCTCGGGGAGACGCCTGCCATGATTAACCTAGGACTTAGGCGGGCTTTACATGTTGCGACATCGGTAACGATATATCGTCGGGCTCACGTCGTTAGTGACGCACATCCGGTGCCGTTACCGACATCGCAGCATGTAAACCCTAGGATCACCGATCACAAAAACGTCAAAAATCGTTGATCGGTGACACGTCGCTCCTTTTCATAATATCGCTGCTGCTGCCGGTATGATGTTGTTTGTCGTTCCTGCAGCACCTCACATCGCTATGTGTGACACCGCAGGAACAACAAACATCTCCTTACCTGCCTCCACCGACAATGCGGAAGGAAGGAGGTTGGCGGGATGTTATGTCCCGCTCATCTCCGCCCCACTGCTTCTATTGGCAGGCCGCTTAGTGACATCACGCTGATGTCGCTGTGACGCCGAACGCACCTCACCTTGAAGGAGATATTGTTCGGCGGTCACAGCGACGTCGCCGACCAGGTATGTGCGTGTGAAGCTGCCATAGTGATAATGTTCGCTACGGCAGCAATCACCACATATCGCATGTGCGAAAGGGGCGGGTGCTATCGCGCTCGACATCGCTAGCAATTGCTAGCGATGTCGCAACGTGTAAAGCTCGCCTTAGTGGCAGCTATGGGCTGCTGCCATTAACTCCTTATTACCTCATTTGCCACCGCACAAGGGCAATACGGGATGAGCCGGGTAAAGTCCTGGGACTGTCACGTCTAATGGATGCAGCAATTCCGGGTGGCTGCTGGCTGATATTGTTAGGCTGGGGGGCTCCCCATAACGTGGAGCTCCCCATCATGAGAATACCAGCCTTCAGCCGTGTGGCTTTACCATGGCTAGTATCCAAATTGGGGGGACTGCATGTTGTTTTTTTTTCATTTTTTTTTACTGCTCGATATAGACATGCCCACCGGCGGTTGTGATTGGTTGCAGTGAGACAGCTGTCACTCAGCGTGGGGGCGTGTCTGACTGCAACCAATCATAGGCGCCGGTGGGCGGGGGAAGCAGGGAATATGAGATGGATTAATGAGCGGCCGGCATTTTCAAAAGAGGAGAAGCCGTCACAGTGTGAACGCCGTGCAGCGCCGCGCCGGTGATCGTAGATCAGTGAGTATGAGAGAGAGGGTGGGAGGGAGAGACCGACATGGACAGAGAGAGAGAGATAGAGACATAGAGAGACAGACCAACCGACAGAGAGAGAGAGACCGAAAGACCTGCCTTTGTTATGTCAAAAAAACATGTGGATCGCAACAATAATGCAGTGCAAACGCACTGCTTAACATTTTGGCAGTGTTTTTCTACAACTCATTGATTTTAATGGGTGTAGAATGCTGCCAAAATGGATAAAAGAATTGATGCTTTTGAATTGATGCTGCTTTTCTAAACGCAGAGATTTTGTCAAAGATTTGACAATCAAAAAGCATCGTGCGCACAGATTTTGCATGATTCTCATAGACTTTGCTGGGGAAGCACAACGCATGCATTTTGTCAATGACACAGTGCAGTTGTAAACGCATCCAAAACGCAGAAAAAAATGCAACGTGCGCTCATAGCCTTAGTCATCCCAATTTCCCCCCTCCTCCCTCCCCTTCTTTCCTCACTTTCTCCTCTGCCTTCCCTCTTCTCTTTATTTTCTTCCTCCCTTTTTCCATTTCTACCTGTACCTTTCTCTCTTTCTCCTCCTTCTTTATCTGGCTTATTTCCCCTCTCATACTATATTGAAAGACTGTTAAATAACATGGCTCTAAATTTTGCTTGTGTGCAGTTATTCATTAATGTTGTTTCTACCTGCCGAACCCGGATATTACTGGTGCCTTATTAGTTACTTTTTATTGGTGTTGTGTTTGTGGCGGAGCCGGCTACTTCTATGGATCACCCCACTTGCCTACTAATTCGTAACATGTACAGCTCCACTCAACAAGTTCATATGTCATTAAGCCATATAACTAAGAATTTTTTCCTATAACTAACACGGGATTTCCCTTGTGATGTTCGTTTTACTTTAATTTAGTCATGCTACTGTGACTCCCTGGCCTTCCAGGTTGTCAGTGTATTGTGCAATCTGCCCTTCTGTGCAATATCCACCTCCTCCTTGGTTACGGGTCCCTAACCATTGGTGTTGCCAAAACCAGCTAATCAAAATCCTAGGAACACTCTGCACGACACCCACCAGACACACCAGTGGGCGGCCTGAGTGGAATAGGGTTGCCCACTTGGGGGGTTGGTTAAGGGGAGGTCAGGAGTGTCAAGAGTAGGCCAGTGTAGTGTTGGAGGTGAAAGTGAGATGAGGTCAGGCTCTGGGCTCCTTGGAACTACAAGGTAGCAGACGTTGGTCTGGGCCTGGTAGGAGCTGGACCCCCGGTCGCAGGGGATCGTGACAAGGGGCACAACATTGTCATGGAGGACAGCCTTGTACCATCACCGGGCACAACGGAATACGTGGACCCTAGGTCAGGGAGTAGCTTCAGGCAACCTGACAATTCACCTGACGAGAACGGAGCCTTCAAGATCCGCTCTCCACCCGCTCCAAAAATCGGGGTACTAGCGCAACAAGAGGGATAGCACTTTCCACAAATACGGTCCAAGAAATCCCAAGCATGAACCCTGAGAGCCAGCTCCCTCAGTTAGCCACACTGGGGAGCGGGACCCGACTAGTTTCAAGCTACAGGGACCAACCAGAAATAAACAAGGTGCCAAAGGAAAGGTAACATCAACAGGCAGCATCAAAAGAAATGGGACCCAAATGTGCTCCCTCTCCGCGGCAGCGGTGTCCAGAACTTTGGTTTACTAACGTTGTCGGTGTCAGCGTTATTGGACTGAGTGAGTACGCAAGTGACCCTTACTTCCCCAACAACACCTCCCTGTCACAATCACCGAGTCCCTGGGTATTCCCCCTACCCGTGGAGGGGTTAAACACCTGGCTGCCCACTCCATTGCCACCGGGTACTCTCAGCCGCAGCGGTGGTACTCCACCTTACTACACACCACGGGTGGTGTCACGAACTCTCAATATACCACCCCCCTGTAAATACCCCCCTTCATTCGAGTGGCCTGAGCCCCCCCCCCCAGGTCCGGACGCCCCTCGAGCAACCCCGGATCCGAGCAACTCGGCTGCTGACACGGGGCGGTAGACTACTGTTGGTTGTAATAGCAGTTTTAGACTCATGAAACCCCTCAGAAACAATACGCGGTATTCGCCCATATTAAGAAAGTTAATGCCCAGATTATATGCCTTCAGGAGACCCATTTGCAGTTGGAATCTCTGAGATATGTTGCCAAACCATGGATTCAGTGGTCGGCCGACTCGGTCCACACCTCGTATTTCCGGGGAATATCTGTCTTGGTCCATAAAACACTTAGATGGGAGCTGGGTAGGATCCAACAAGACTCTGAGGATAGATACTTGTTTATGCAAGTCTATATTGATAATGTTATGGTGGTCCTCATGGCACTGTATCTCCCCCCTCCGGCTAATCTTTCTATCCTATATGATGCGGCCACATTTGCATCTCAAATCACGCAGGCTTTGGTAATATGTATGGTAGATTTTAATTTGATTCATAACCCTGAGTTGGACAGGTTTGGGACCTGCCCCTCTGTTGTTCCACAAGCACTTCATACCTGATTGTCTGACTTCTTACAGGATATCGGTTGGTGTGATATGTGGCGACTTCATAACCCTGTCTTTAAGGAATTTACTTGTTATACTCCAGGGAAGAATTCTCTCTCCCGGATCGATTATATGTGTGGGAACGTTAAGACCTCTTCTATAATTCTCAATATTAAACATTTACCCAGAGTGATGGCGGAGCACTCCCCTCTTTTTGCATAACTTCGCTGGGCAGATGCAGTGTCGCACAGACTTACGAGGCAAATTAACCCCTGGTGGCTGTCACTGTTTGCACCTACCGACCGTATCCCGGATCAGATCAATGTCTTTATATCTGAGAACGAAATAGGTGATAATCACACTGCATTTTGGGATGCGTTTAAAGCATATTTAAGAGGGTGCTGTAACTCTTCCATATCATAAATTAAGAGGGAATTGGCCAGGGAGGACAATTAGTTAGCTGCCCAGTGTATTACTTTGAAGACGGAATTTGTCTCTGACCCATTGGAATTCACTCGGTTCTTGTGGTTGCAGGCGGGCAGGAAATATCTAACCGTATTATAGGATAAAAGCAAACGGACCACTTTCTTCACTAACCAAAGGTACTTCAAGCAAGGGAATCAGTCAAGTAGCCTTTTGGCATTCCTGGCTCATCAAAATAACAGCTCTCCTGCTATACTTAAAATCCGTACCTTACAGGGGGAAGTTGTTACATCCGACAATTAAATAGTGAAGGCCGTTTTCGAATACTGTAAATGCAAATGTAAATGCAACGGTGCGGATTCCTTTAGCGGACATACACACATACACACATACTCTCAGCTTTATATATTAGATTTCTGATTCAAATACATATTTTGTTGTGACAAAAGGGGATACATAATTCTATTCCCATACATGGTGTATAAGTAAAAGAGTATAGAAGTATAGAAATTATGATGCAGAACATGCAGAACACAGTAATAAAAATGTACCGCTGTTATTAATAACATAATTAACGACAATCTGCTAAAATCTATTGGGCTCTCCTGACTGTCACAGTGGCAAGTGTATTATTAAAGTGCTCATTAAATATGTATGTATATGTCATCTTCTGCAGTGCTTTACATAACACATTGTAACAAATGCAGAAATTAGTATTGTACATAGAGTTGAGCAAGTACCTAACTATTTGTACTCGCTATACTCATAACGAGTACTATCTAATACTCTTGTATTCATTCCGAATAGCGTGTGCAATGCAAGTCAATGGGGAAAAAAATCACAAAGTAATGAGTAACCCAAATGCCGTACTATTCATGCGAGTGGCAAATAGTGCGGTATTCGGGTTACTCATTACTTTCCGAGTTTTTCCCCATTGACTTGCATTGCACACGCTATTCGGAATGAATACACAAGTATTAGACAGTACTCGTTATGAGTATAGAGAGTACAAATAGTTAGGTACTCGCTCAACTCTAATTGTACAATCACATGAATAAGTGGTTATTAAAATAATCTAGGTAGGATCTATTCAAGCTTAGATTATAAAATAGTGAGAAGATTCAAGAGGACGTATAAAGAAGTATGAAGCTTTACACTTCACAGATGGAGGCAGAGTTGGAATGCCAGTGAGCGTTGGAGAAGGCGCTCTAGTAGAATAAGTTATGCAGTTCTAAGAGTGATCTTGGGAAAAGTCTTGAATGTTAGTGTGAGGAGTAGAGTTGAGCGCGGTTCGTGGTTCTCCAGTTCGCGGTTCGAGTGATTTTGGGGGCTGTTCTAGATCGAACTAGAACTCGAGCTTTCTGCTAAAGCTTGATAGTTCTAGTTACGTTCGAAAACGGATCTAGCAGCAAAAAGCCAAGCTAATTACTAGCTGGCTTTCCGCTGTGATAGTGTAAGTCACTCTGTGACTCACACTATTAAGAAATTTCAGCGTATAGTGTGCGGGAACAGCGCATTCAGATAACTGCTGCTGGGATAATGGCAATCGCCATTTTTTTGTTTTCCTCAACTTCCTTCCCTAAGCGCGCGCGTGTAGTGGGGCAGGCCAGCATGTCAGCCAATCCCAGACACACACACAGCTAAGTGGACTTTTAGCCAGAGAAGTAATGGCATGTGTGATAGGATGTCCATGTCACATGTCCCTGCATTATAAAAACGGGTATCTACCCGTCCGGACGCCATTATCATTTCTGCGTCTGGGTGTCAGTCACCGCTGGCGTAGCTCCTGTCTCCGATACTGCTGTGTTTGCTCTACACACAGCGCTATACAGAATAGGGATACAAGTTTCTATTAGCCCTTGTAAGGGCTAATAACAGCAGGCTCAGAGCCATAGGTGACAGTCAGATCCGAGGAAACAGATTTTAACAGCTACAGATAAGAGCGTCTGTGTAGCTAAGGTCAGGGACTTCCTCGCTGCATTTCCCCATTAGGAGGGAAAGAAAGTGAGGCTTCCTTTCCTGTACACTGACCCACAAACCTGCCACTGTACCCTCCTGCCCTTTGCACACTCAAGCTCATTGTTACTAAGCCATTATACTAGCAAACACAGAGTAAACTTAGTGGCATCCTAAAAGTGGCTGTTGGACTTCCATTAGTGTCCCACTAGTGCAAATCTATTTGCAGCACCTCTGCATTGCACACTCAAACTCATTGTTACTAAGCCATTATACTAGCAAACACTGAGTAAACTTAGTGGCATTCTAAAAGTGGCTGTTGGACTTCCATTAGTGTCCCACTAGTGCAAATCTATTTGCAGCACCTCTGCATTGCACATTCAAACTCATTGTTACTAAGCCATTATACTAGCAAACACTAAGTAAACTTAGTGGCATACTAAAAGTGGCTGTTGGACTTCCATTAGTGTCCCACTAGTGCAATTCTATTTGCAGCACCTCTGCATTGCACACTCAAACTCATTGCTAATAAGCCATTATACTAGCAAACACTGAGTAAACTTAGTGTCATCCTAAAAGTGGCTGTTGGACTTCCATTAGTGACCCACTAGTGCAAATCTATTTGCACCACCTCTGCATTGCACACTCAAACTCATTGTTACTAAGCCATTATACTAGCAAACATTGAGTAAACTTAGTGGCATCCTAAAAGTGGTTGTTGGACTTCCATTAGTGTTCCACTGGTGCAAAGCTATTTGCAGCACCACTGCATTGCACACTCAAACTCATTGTTACTAAGCCATTATACTAGAAAACACTGATTAAACATAGTGGCATCCTAAAAGTGGCTGTTGGACTTCCATTAGTGTCCCACTAGTGCAAATCTATTTGCAGCACCTCTGCATTTCACACTCAAACTCATTGTTACTAAGCCATTATACTAGCAAACACTGAGTAAGCTTAGTGGCATCCTAAAAGTGGCTGTTGGACTTCCATTAGTGTCCCACTAGTGCAAATCTATTTGCAGCACCTCTGCATTGCACACTCAAACTCATTGTTACTAAGCCATTATACTAGCAAACACTGAGTATACTTAGTGGCATCCTAAAAGTGGCTGTTGGACTTCCATTAGTGTCCCACTGGTGCAAATCTATTTGCAGCACCACTGCATTGCCCACTGAAGCTCAATGTTACTGAGCCATTATACTAGCAAACACTGAGTATACTTAGTGGCATCCTAAAAGTGGCTGTTGGACTTCCATTAGTGTCCCACTGGTGCAAGCTATTTGCAGCACAACTGCATTGCACACTCAAACTCCTTGTTACTAAGCCATCATACTATCAAACACTGAGTAAACTTAGTGGCATCCTAAAAGTGGCTGTTGGACGTCCATTAGTGTCCCACTAGTGCAAATCTATTTGCAGCACCTCTGCATTTCACACTCAAACTCATTGTTACTAAGCCATTATACTAGCAAACACTGAGTAAACTTAGTGGCATCCTAAAAGTGGCTGTTGGACTTCCATTAGTGTCCCATTAGTGCAAATCTATTTGCAGCACCTCTGCATTGTACACTCAAACTCATTGTTACTAAGCCATTATACTAGCAAACACTGAGTAAACTAAGTGGCATCCTAAAAGTGGCTGTTGGACTTCCATTATTGTCCCACTAGTGCAAATCTATTTGCAGCACCTCTGCATTGCACACTCAAGCTCATTGCTACTAAGCCATTATACTAGGAAACACTGAGTAAACTTAGTGGCATCCTAAAAGTGGCTGTTGGACTTCCATTAGTGTCCCACTGGTGCAAAGCTATTTGCAGCACCACTGCATTGCACACTCAAACTAATTGTTACTAAGCCATTATACTAGATAACACTGAGTAAACTTAGTGGCATCCTAAAAGTGGCTGTTGGACTTCCATTAGTGTCCCACTGGTGCAAAGCTATTTGCAGCACCACTGCATTGCACACTCAAGCTCATTGTTACTAAGCCATTATACTAGCAAACACTGAGTAAACTTAGTGGCATCCTTATTCACAAACTGAAACACCTGTTGTAATAGACAATGAGGAACATACTGATGACGATGAGACGCAGATACCAGATTGGGATGACAACTTAAATATTCGGTCAGGGCAAGAAAAGGCTCGGTCTGAGGGTGAGGGGAGTGCAAACACAACAATTGATGAGGAAGTTCTAGATCCCACCTACTGTCAACCCACAGTCAGGCACTCGTGGAGGTCAACCAAGGCGGTGGAGGAGGATGCAACTGACGACGAAGTTACCTTGCGCCTTCCTGGACAGAGTTCGAGTACTGGTAGCATGTCTACAACTGCATCCTCAGCCACCACTGTGCCTCTGAGCACTAGTCGGGGTGGGTCAGCAGGCTGCATGCCCTCTAAAGCGGGCTTTACACGCTACGACATCGCTAATGCGGAGTCGTTGGGGTCACAGAATTCGTGACGCACATCCGGCCGCATTAGCGATGCCGTTGCGTGTGACATCGATTAGCGATTTTGCATCGTTGCAAAACAGTGAAAAATCGCTAATCGGCGACACGGGGGTCCATTCCCAATTATCGTTACTTCAGCAGTAACGAGGTTGTTCCTCGTTCCTGCGGCAGCACACATCGCTGCGTGTGACGCCGCAGGAGCGAGGAAGCTCTCCTTACCTGCCTCCCGGCCGCTATGCGGAAGGAAGGAGGTGGGCGGGATGTTACGTCCCGCTCATCTCCGCCCCTCCGCTGCGATTGGGCGGCGGTTCAGTGACGTTTCAGTGACGTCGCTGTGACGCCGCATGGACCGCCCCCTTAGAAAGGAGGCGGTTCGCCCGTCACAGCGACGTCGCCGGACAGGTAAGTATGTGTGACGGCTCTGGGCGATGTTGTGCGGCACGGGCAGCGATATGCCCGTGTCGCGCAACAGATGGGGGCGGGTACCCACACTAGCGATATCGGGACCGATATCGCAGTGTGTAAAGTAGCCTTAAGCCTTGCCTAGCCTGGTCCTTTTTTGACATAGCAAAAGATCGCCCAAATTATGTGATCTGTAAAATTTGTCGTGATTCTGTTAGTAGAGGGCAAAACCTCAGCAGTTTGACAACTTCTTCCACGAATCGTCACATGAATAAATATCATATGTCCCAGTGGGAAGCTCACCGTGCTGCAATGCGGCCTAGCGGAGCGAACCATCCACCGCCTGCCCCTTCCATCCGCGCGCTCTTCATCTTCTAGGACTGTGGGGACAGCTGTCACACCTGGTTTTCCATGCACAACTTCCACCACTGTAACCGCAACAGGCAGTTTGCTTGGTAGGTTGTCAGTTGGTTTGGAAGGGGAAACAAGTGCGTGTGTACAGCTCTCTCAGACATCGATAGCACCAACATTGGATGAAGGCAACATCATGTCTACGCCTGCACTTTCCTCACAAACCTGCATTTTTCCAGGGACACCCTACTCAACACCGTCTACACACAGCAGCCAGATCCCTGTCCCTCAGATGTGGACAAATAAAAGGCCATTTCCTGCGACCCATGACAAAGCTAAGAGGTTGACTTTATCCCTCTGTAAGCTCTTGGCTACCGAAATGCTACCTTTCCGCCTGGTGGACACACAGGATTTTAGAGACCTTATGTCTGTTGCAGTGCCCCAGTACCAGATGCCCAGTCGCCACTACTTCTCTAAGAAAGGTGTGCCTGCGCTACACCAGCATGTCGCACACAACATCACTGCTTCCTTGAGAAACTCTGTGTGTGAATGGGTGCATTTCACCGCCGATACTTGGACCAGTAACCATGGACAGGGACGTTACATGTCGCTGACTGGGCACTGGGTAACTATGGTGATAGATGGTGAAGGGTCTGCTGCACAAGTCTTGCCGTCCCCACGACTTGTGTTCCAATCCTCTGTCTGTCCAAGTTCCGCCACTGCTTCTGCCTCCCCCACCTCGTCTGGGTCCTCCACCTCCACCCCAAGCCTGCCTGGTCAGGCCACCAGCATTCTCAGTGCGCAGAAGGAATCACGCACCCCTCATTACTATGCATGCAGCAGAGCGCAACGGCATCAGGCGGTCTTTAGCTTGAAATGTCTTGGAAATAAGAGTCACACAGCGGCTGAGTTGTGGGCAGCTCTGGAGACTGAGTTTCATAAATGGTTGTCTCCACTCAACCTGCAGCCTGGTAAGGCCGTGTGCGACAATGCTGCAAACCTGGGTGCGGCCCTTCGCCTGGGCAAGGTGACACATGTGCCTTGTATGGCTCACGTGTTGAACCTTGTTGTCCAGCAATTTTTAACACACTATCCCGGCCTAGATGGCCTTCTGAACAGGGCACGAAAACTGTCTGCTCACTTCCGCCGTTCAACCACCGCTACTGAGCGACTTGCATCGCTCCAGAAGTCTTTCGGCCTGCCGGTTCATCGCCTGAAATGTGATGTGCCGACACGCTGGAATTCGACTCTCCACATGTTACAGTGACTGTGGCAGCACCGTCGAGCCCTGGTGCAATACGTCATGACGTATAGCCTGGGCCAACGAGATGCAGAGGTGGGGCAGATCCCCCTGATGGAGTGGTCTCAGATCAAGGACCTAGGCACCCTTCTGCACAGTTTCGACATGGCGACGAATATGTTTAGCGCTGACAATGCCATTATCAGCATGACAATTCCAGTCATTTACATGCTGGAGCACACGCTAAACACTATTCGGATTCAGGGGGTGGGACAACAGGAGGGGGAGGAACTACAGGAGGATTCATATGCGCAAGACACAACAACATCACCAAGGTCCAGACGTTCATCATCACCAACGCGGCAGGCATGGGACCATGGGGGACAGGGATCAACAAGGGCGCATGATGGTAGCAGGCGAAATGTTGAGGAAGGTGCAGGAGAACATGAAGAAATGGAGGACAAACTGTCCATGGACATGGAAGACTCAGCGGATGAGGGAGACCTTGGTCAAATTTCTGTTGAAAGAGGTTGGGGGGAGATGTCAGAGGAAGAAAGAACGGTTAGCACCTCTTTGCCACAAACACAGCGTGGACTTGGTCTGCATGGCTGCGCAAGACACATGAGTGCCTTCTTGCTGCAATACCTCCAACATGACCCTCGTATTGTCAAAATTAGAAGTGATGATGAATACTGGCTTGCCACACTATTAGATCCCCGGTACAAGTCCAAATTTTGTGACATAATTCCAGCCATAGAAAGGGACGCACGTATGCAGGAGTATCAGCAGAAGCTGTTACTCGATCTTAGCTCGGCTTTTCCACCAAACAACCGTGCAGGTGCAGGGAGTGAATCTTCCAGTTGTAACTTGACAAACATGGGACGGTCTCGTCATCTTCAACAGTCTACCCGTACCAGTAGCACCGTATCTGGTGCTAGTAACAGCAATTTTATTGAATCTTTTCATAATTTTTTTAGACCATCCTTTGCAAGGCCACCAGAGACAACAAGTCTGACACATAGTCAATGGCTGGAGAGGATGATACAGGAGTATCTCCAAATGAACATCGATGCCATGACTTTGCAAATGGAGCCTTGCTCATTTTGGGCTTCAAATCTTGAAAAATGGCCAGAGCTCTCCGCTTACGCCTTGGAGATTTTTCGTGTCCAGCTGCCAGCATTGTCTCTGAACGTGTCTTCAGTGCTGCTGGGTGTGTGCTGACAGATAAGCTCACGCGTCTGTCCAGTAACAATGTGGACAGACTAACGTTCATCAAAATGAACAAGTCATGGAACCACAAGGAATTTACTACCCCTGTGTCATCCTGGGGAGAATAAATGCTTGTGTATTTTGTATGTGCTTGATGCAAATCTACCTGTGAAGTGTACAACTGGGGCACAAGTGCTGCCACTGAAGGAGTGGGTGTGTGTGGGGCCCAATTTTTGAAAAAAAGGGAGACTCCACTTGGAGTAACCCTTGCTTACAGTGTTTTTAAAAATGATCCAAGATGAACAGAGTTGGGATCAGGAAAGACTTAGCTACCTACCCCGGTGTCATCCTGGGGACGGTTAAGGATGGCGTATTTTTTAATGTGCTTGATGCAATCTACCTGTGAAGTGTACAACTGGGGCACAAGTGCTGCCACTGAAGGGGTGGGTGTGTGTGGGGCCCAATTTTTGGAAAAAAGGGAGACTCCGCTTGGAGTAACCCTTGCTTACAGTGTTTTTAAAAATGATCCAAGATGAACAGAGCTGGGATCAGGAAAGACTTAGCTACCTATCCCGGTGTCATCCTGGGGACGGTTAAGTATGGCGTCTTTTTGAATGTGCTTGATGCAAATCTACCTGTGAAGTGTACAACTGGGGCACAAGTGCTGCCACTGAAGTGGTGTCTGTGGGGCCCAATTTTTGGAAAAAAGGGAGTCTCCGCTTGGAGTAACCTTGCGGTGTTTTACATGATTTTAGAAGGGCATGCCATGCCTATATCTGTGTCTCCTTCTCTTTTTCCTTGTCCAACTCTTTTGTTTTCGCATGAGTATATGTCCTTGTCACTTTCCCATGTGTTTGTGTTGTCTTGTGAGTTGTTTTTCACCTTTTGGACACCTTTGAGGGTGTTTTCTAGGTGTTTTTATGTGTTTGTGATTGCTTCCCATTGTTTTCTATGCGGTTTGAGTGGTTCGCCAAACCGGTTCGCCAAACCGAACTCGAACGAGACCTTCGTTCGGTGAACCGAACTCGAGACGAACCGCGACCGGTTCGGTCATCTCTAGTGAGGAGCTGATTACTGAAGTTGTCAATGACAGAGGGAAAGATGCATATGGGGATAGTATTTGTAAATTGAATATAGGAAAAAAGAAGGATCATGCATTGGTCAGATCTCCATGTGGACTTGCTCTTGCAGTGTCTGATTCTGTCACGGGGTGCCATAAATTCCATTATTTGGGAGGCACTTCTGATGGAGATATCATGGATTGAAGCTCTCAGCAGCAAAAGCTCACTTGAATTCTACTTGAGTTGAATTCTACTTGGACTTACCTGGCTAACATGAAATCATCATCTAATCAAAAGCCGCACTTGAAATTAAGGAAAGTAGAAGATTTGCAGATCTCCAATCCAGCTGCTAGAGACTAGTGACCATGCTGATGGACAAATAGACTGTATTCCAGAATACTTAATACACTTAACTCTAATATATGTATACAGTGCTGTTCAAAAATTTGGAAACATTCATGCAATGGCTGTTCTTGCGGTTTTATGTCTCTTTTACTCTGAAAAATACCCCATTTTTGATATACAGACGGTTTTCTGATATCTCAGCAGTGCCTTCATAATGTTAAAGTAGACTTTCACTACTTTAGACATTTCAGGGATTCCAGCAGTGCTAAGTTAAGATTCAAACACAATCCCTAAAGAGTGGACTCGTTAGTATATATCTCACAGAATTCATGCATAAATGAAGGTGTTCACAAAATAGTAACCAATGGCAAAATATATATTAGCATAATAAATGCAGACACTCCCATCATCCACCCAGCTTAACCAAACCAATCAAACATTTTTGTCAGGGCTTAAGATTTTTAACTCCTTTATTACTTTAATATGAACCTAGATTTTTTTTTCAACCTTTGTAACTATGTAATTATCGTCTGCTGCCTGTTAAGGGTACTCCCAGTTCAATCAGCACCTACAATCAAAGCCGAGCACACACCAATACTTCCATACTCCAATACTAACACAGCAGACACACTAGGGGAACAGACCCACAATAACACACTTGATATAGTGTAAATCAGCACCATGCTTTGGTTAGATGGTGTTATATGCTGCCCTTTCTATTGACCCTAGCATATAATCTTATGGATCAAAACGTCCAGGGAATATTACAGGTTATACAAAAAATCGCCAAATATTCCCAATATAAACATTTATTTATTATATTAAAAATTCCACACCACAGTGTAAGTAAACAAGTGATCTCTAGATCATGTACATATAAAATGTTCCAGAAGACAATAAAATGTAACAAGTTGACAAGGTTCACAGACCATTTAGAGCACAGGACTTAACTTAGGCTGGAAATATATCTTTGTTCAGCACCAGAAATTTATTGGAGCATATCAGTCCATAAGGTCCAGGCATATATATGCTGTTGCTCTTTCTGAAGTCCTTTTAAATGAACCGTCCACTTAGATGTCATACAGATATTCTTTCTCAATTCCTCCGCCTTGACGCGTTTCCCCACACGGCAAGTGTGGTTCATCAGGAGGCTATGAGTTTAAATACATTTAATCAGCATCAAAATATACAGGGATACACAGTTTAAAAGACATTATCACAATAGCATGAAGAAAATAGTAAATAGAGAACCAATAATACATTTAGTACTTGCCAAAAATGAAGGTTAGGTGTGCAGGTCCATGGCATCAGAAAGACAGGATCAGCAATGGTACAGGCAATGCTGTGTAGATGACCACCACTGTCCAAGTGATCGCCATGGAGCTGAACCACCATATGGGTATATATATACCAAACATTATCCAAAACACCTGAGGGCACAACAGGGCGGACGCTACCGGATGTCCGGTGTACGCCCCCTACATGACGCGCGCTTACTGCACGTGCCGTACGGGGATCAAAACATTTGCCGTCCAGCTATGCTGAGACCCGGCCGCGCATGCCCAGTATCGCGAGCACACTGCGCCCGCGCCAGGACGGATGCCTGCTTGGGTCACATTACATGGACGGGGAAACAAACGCTACTGCGTCCTTTGGACTACGTGGGCAAGACCCGAAGAGAACTCCGGAGGAGAGTGGGGGAGCATTTATCCGATATTCGGAATAAACGGGATACACCAATCTCCCGCCACATGAATACGACTCATAGGGGTGATTTAACTCATATTCGTTTTTCTGTATTGGAGCTAGTTAAACCTAACCCCAGAGGTGGAGATTTTGATAGGCTCCTTCTACAGAAGGAGTCAGTATGGATTTTTAAGTTGGGCTCCCTTACACCAGGGGGGCTGAATGAGCAGCTTTCATTTAGTTGCTTCCTCCCCACATAGCATTGACAGGGTATATACTGTTTAAAGGTCTTATTCTACTTTACTCTGGAAGTCTGCCCACTTATTATAAGGGGTTTCTATATTATTGGTTATCATCATAATTATCTCTGTATGTGTTTGCCTTAGGAATACATAGTAATTATCTATGTATATGGTCTTGGCCATATGTATATTTGTGTAACCTGTGCAATCATGTTTAATGTAATTGAATTTAATATTTATATTGTCCTGTTTACGCCTTAGGGCCTGGGGCAGTAGCTTTGATGGATGCAGTGTCTAATAAAATAATTCTAACACCGCCATCTGAGTGATTCTCAACGGCGGCTGTGAAAATTATCTAAGTCTTGTTTTCATGACACGGCGCATGCGTGCCGAGGATCTTCTTATTGGATAATGTGATGCGGTCTCCTGGGACGCTTATGCTGTATCGACGGAGGCCGCGCGCATGCGCAGTAGCGTTTGTTTCCCCGTCCATGTAATGTGACCCAAGCAGGCATCCGTCCTGGCGCGGGCGCAGTGTGCTCGCGATACTGGGCATGCGCGGCCGGGTCTCAGCATAGCTGGACGGCAAATGTTTTGATCCCCGTACGGCACGTGCAGTAAGCGCGCGTCATGTAGGGGGCGTACACCGGACATCCGGTAGCGTCCGCCCTGTTGTGCCCTCAGGTGTTTTGGATAATGTTTGGTATATATATACCCATATGGTGGTTCAGCTCCATGGCGATCACTTGGACAGTGGTGGTCATCTACACAGCATTGCCTGTACCATTGCTGATCCTGTCTTTCTGATGCCATGGACCTGCACACCTAACCTTCATTTTTGGCAAGTACTAAATGTATTATTGGTTCTCTATTTACTATTTTCTTCATGCTATTGTGATAATGTCTTTTAAACTGTGTATCCCTGTATATTTTGATGCTGATTAAATGTATTTAAACTCATAGCCTCCTGATGAACCACACTTGCCGTGTGGGGAAACGCGTCGAGGCGGAGGAATTGAGAAAGAATATCTGTATGACATCTAAGTGGATGGTTCATTTAAAAGGACTTCAGAAAGAGCAACAGCATATATATGCCTGGACCTTATGGACTGATATGCTCCAATAAATTTCTGGTGCTGAACAAAGATATATTTCCAGCCTAAGTTAAGTCCTGTGCTCTAAATGGTCTGTGAACCTTGTCAACTTGTTACATTTTATTGTCTTCTGGAACATTTTATATGTACATGTGTGGCGCCCCTGACCTGGTCAGGCGCCACAGAGTATTGCACCCATGCGGGAGCAATGCTTCCAGGTAATCTCCAAAGGCCAGGATGAGGTGCACACACAAACATATAGTGACCAGGCCTCCCACATCACCAGAGGGGACCCTTGGGTAGCCAGAAGGGGTTAACTTTCAATTCCCAGCTAGGGGTGTGTTCAGGGGCTGGTTGCTAGGAAGCAGGGCAGAGAGAGAGAGGAAGTGAGGAGTCGAGAGGAAGAAGTTGAAGTGTATGGAGGGGGAGCAGAGAAGCTCCCGTGCAGACAGGTCCTGAGGAGTGCTGTAGCTGAAAGCGGAGGAGAACGGAGTACTGTGGGTCGGCCTGAAGAGCATCCAGAGAAAGAGGGGTGGCTGAGTACGGAGATCCCGGTATCCGAGCACACAAGGGGAACTAGGTCCCCAGTACAGGCAGCAGATCATCCAGAGCTGCTTAACCTACAGGTTGGGGGGGTACTTCATGCCCTCACCACGACTACACAGAGCTTGAGCCAAGCAGCACACCAGGCCCATAAGGGGACAGGGCCAGAAGCCATCCCACCAAGGCCACGCTGCCGGCAGACGAGCCAGAGAGAGGGGAGCAGGGTGGTAACAGCTTCCCTGGAGGGGTCCTACCACGCTTCAAGCAAAGGATCCTCCTAAAACAGAAAGAGTGCAAGGAAGGCGAGTGGACAGCTACCCTCAGAACGGCCTCCTGGAATTCCTGGTTCCACCTGGTTATCACAGTGTCGCCCGGGCATCTCACCGTGACCTCCAAACAGTGAGTAAACACGTTAAAAGACTTCTTGGACTGTGTTTGAGTCATTCTGCGACTTGTGGTACTACAAACTCACACCGGGCCCTGGGGCTTGCCTCACTCTCAGGAGGCTACTATATCCGACTGCACCCACCATCAGCCCCAGGCGTCCCCTAACCTGCAGTGGCGGTCCCCACTGACCGCAATACTGAGAGTGGCGTCACGATCAAAACTGAAGATTCCCTACCTGTGACCAGCACCAGCTACGTGGAGTCCCTGAAGGTATGCACCGATACAACACCTGTGGGGCTTCACATCTTCTGGCGTCACGAACAGGATAAGGACTAGACCTGTTCAGACAGGTGACCGTGTGCCTCAGAGGTCCGACCGCAAAAATTGAACCGCCGCCATATTGCCATCTTCAAAAGCGCGCGCTGCAGCCCGCGCGAGGGAGAAGAGCACCGCCCACGAAGAGGTGTGGCCGCCCCAGAATCCCCACAATTCAGAGAGCGTTCTGACCCAGGAAGTGGAAAGGGAGCGCGCAGATTTCTGAAGAAAAATGGACGCTGCAGGAGGTAATGCCCCTGGTCAGGGCGACGCAGCCCAAGCGATGCCAGCCCCTGTCGCGCTGGACGCCGCAGCGCCTGGTGCCGGTGCCGCGGTCGCAGCTGCGCCGGCCGAGGTCGCCCCCATAATGCCAGTGTCCTTGTTGTATGCCCCAGGGGCGCAATGGCTGCCTAAATACGCCGGTAAAATAGACACGCTGACCGGGTTTAAGAAAAAGATCAACACCCTGCTAGACATGCACGCGATGACTGGTAAACAGAGGGCCGCTGTGGTGCTGGGACAATTGACTGGAGCAGCAGAATTGGAAGCTGAGTCCTGGGCCAATGATGACCGGAGCTCTGTTGAGACCATCTTTGCCAAACTAGCAGCTGCTTTTGAACACCGCACGGAGGGAGAGCTGAGAACGGACTTCTATCACTGCCGTCAGAAGCCCCAAGATAGTATAAGAGACTATGCCCTCAGGCTGCAGGCGGCACTACGGGCTCTCAAGCTGGTGGACCCTGTCAGTGACCAGGAAGGAAACCGGATGATGAAGGAACAATTCCTGCGGGGCCTGCGCTCTCCTGAGGATGGGAAGCAGATGAAGCTGTGGTCCCTAGAACACCCCGACGTGGACTTTGCCATTCTGAAAGACCGGGCAGTGAAAGCACTCCAACCCCCTGTGGACACAGACCCTGCCAGTTCCACGGCTGCAGGAGCGGAATCCTCCACGCAGGCCCTGATGACTGCAAAAGGACTCAACGCGCCAGCAGAGACCATAAGTACGCTATCCTCCCAAG
The DNA here is from genome assembly GCF_048569485.1 of Anomaloglossus baeobatrachus. Classification (NCBI taxonomy): domain Eukaryota; kingdom Metazoa; phylum Chordata; class Amphibia; order Anura; family Aromobatidae; genus Anomaloglossus; species Anomaloglossus baeobatrachus. The sequence continues at coordinate 186,463,473 of NC_134357.1, forward strand.
TGCAGCAGCTCACTAAGGACGTCGCACAAATCCTGAAAGCAATGCAGTTGCCCTCAGAGACCAAAGTCCCTCATCAGATCCTGCTAGCCGACAACCCAGAGGACGTCCCTTGGATGCGGAGGAGAAGGGGTCCCCCAACTCGAGGCAGGAGCAGTGATCGCTATGACTCAGCTGGACAACCCATCTGTCGTCGTTGCCAGAAGGCAGGTCACTATGCAAGGGCCTGTCCTTTAAACGAGTCAAACCTGGGGCCGAGGGCCAGTCCTCAGGATTAAGAAGATCAGGCCCAAGTCGCTGCTGTGATCAGTACGTGGGTGGACGTCCTGTCCTGTCCATCGTCTTGGACGGGATCCCTACCCCGGCATTATTGGACACCGGCTCTCAGGTCACCACGATCCCGCATGTCCTTTATCGGAGGTTTTGGTCGGACGACGATCTCCGACCACCGGACCCCTCCCTCACCATCTATGCTGCCAACGGACAACCTATAGACCAGATCGGGGTCAAAGAGGTAACCATAAAGGTGGGAAGGCAGGAAATGAAGGGACAAGGACTGATTGTTGTGGACACTGATGTTAGAGAAAGGAACCCGCAAATGATTTTAGGCACTAATGTCATAGAAAATTGCCTAGGGGAAGTGTTGTTGTTGCTTCACCAGATTGTTGAAGGTGCTGACGGCAGGTCGCAAAGAGCCTTGCAAAAGGAGATCCGAATCATTCTGAGGAAGCAACAGGTAAAACAGACTGGCGGTGAGATTGGTAGTGTACGGGTGATGGATGCTAACCCCATTGTGATACCCCCACGGAGTGAAATGATGATGTGGTGTAGAGCAGCGGTAGGTCTCAGAGGACAGGATTACCAGGCTGTACTAGAGCCCACTCATTCAGACCACTGGCCCACGATTCTGACAGCCAGGGGGGTAGTTGATGTACACAAGGGACGAGTGCCTGTACGAGTGTTGAACTGTGGGGAGGAGGAAGCCAGACTACCAAGGTACGCTACCATAGCCAAACTGTTTACATGCTCAGATGACGCCATAACACCTGTAGGTCCCCTGACACAAGCTGACTCAAAAGAGGGCGAGACCTCCCAAAAGCAGTTAGAGGACTGGTGCCAGAAACTACACGTGGGGACTGACTCTACACCCGACTACCAGAAACATGGGGTTTACAGGGTCGTGCAGGAATACGAGCAGGTCTTTAGTAAGAACCCACTAGACTTTGGTAGGATCAAAGGGGTGCAACATCACATACCCACAGGCAGTCATCCTCCCATTAAGGAAAGACATAGGCCTATTCCACCAGCCCATTACCAGCGCACAAAGGACATGCTGAAGGACATGAAGGAGGCAGGAGTCATAAGGGACAGTTGCAGCCCCTGGGCAGCTCCCCTGGTCCTGGTAAGAAAGAAGGATGGCACGATGAGGATGTGTGTGGATTACAGACGGATAAATCAGATAACACACAAGGATGCCTACCCTTTGCCAAGGATAGAGGAATCCCTCGCTGCCTTGAAAGCCTCTAACTACTTTTCTACCCTAGATCTTACTAGTGGCTACTGGCAAGTATCTGTAGCAGAAGAAGATCGGGAGAAGACGGCCTTCACCACCCCAATGGGCCTCTGTGAGTTCAACAGCATGCCATTTGGACTCTGCAATGCCCCCGGGACCTTCCAGAGGCTTATGGAATGCTGCCTAGGGCACCTCAACTTTGAAACCGTCCTGCTCTACCTGGATGATGTCATCGTGTACTCCAAGACCTATGAGGACCACCTGAAACACCTGGCTGAAGTCTTTGAAGCACTATCCCGATATGGAATGAAGCTGAAACCATCCAAGTGCCATCTACTGAAGCCAAGGGTCCAGTACCTAGGTCACGTGGTCAGTGCAGAAGGAGTAGCACCGGACCCAGAGAAGGTCACAGTCATCCAGGAATGGCCCACACCTACTACCGTCCGGGAGGTACGTCAGTTCCTTGGCTTGGTGGGCTACTACAGAAGGTTCATCAAGGGCTACACGAAAATGGCGGCGCCTTTGCAAGAGCTCCTGGTAGGCCACCCAAAGAAGAGAGGAAAGATCTCCGGCCCGCCATTTCACTGGGGAGAAGCAGAAGAACACTCCTTCAGACAAATGAAAGGGGCCTTGACGGGTGAAGAGATCCTAGCCTACCCTGACTACGGTCTGCCATTCGTACTGTACACAGATGCCAGTAATGTGGGACTGGGAGCAGTGCTTTCACAGGTGCAGGGAGGCAAAGAGCGTGTGATTGCTTACGCCAGCAGGAAGCTCAGGCCTACCGAAAGAAACCCAGAGAATTATAGCTCATTCAAGCTAGAGTTCCTGGCCATGGTATGGGCTATCACAGAGCGGTTCAAGCACTACTTGGCAGCCACCAAATTCACTGTCTTCACGGACAACAACCCCCTGACCCACTTGGATACTGCTAAATTGGGTGCCATGGAGCAGCGTTGGGTAGCCCGACTGGCGAATTATGACTTCACTGTCAAGTATCGAGCTGGCCGCAAGAACGGCAACGCAGATGCTCTGTCCAGGATGCCTCACCTAGCAGACGAGGGTGAAGATGAAGATGATCTGGAAGAGATTGAGCTGCCAGCGTTCCATCGCCATGGAGCAAAACAGTGTCGGCAGTCGCGTGCCAACCGCCAAGAGGTGACCCTGAACCCACTACCTCATTACAACTGGAAGGAGACCCAGGAAAATGATCCAGCGGTGGGCTTGGTAAAGAAACTGATCAGCCAGCCTGGCGCCAGCCTTGACAAAGGAGCCCCACCTGAGGCACAGTACCTATGGAAGGAGAGGGGTCGATTATTCATCTATCAAGACAAACTTTACAGGAGCATCATTGACCCGAGGACGCATGAGAAGGTGTGGCAAGTGATTGTACCACAGAAGGATACGAGGATGGTGCTAGAAGCCTATCACAATGGTGCAGGCCACTTTGGTTGGAAGAAACTGGAGGCCCTACTTAAAGTAAGATTCTACTGGGTGGGCATGAGATCTGCCCTAGAGAAGTGGTGTCGAAACTGCGGGCCTTGCAATCTTAGAAGAAAAGACCAGCACCGCCAGAGAGCACCACTCCAGCCCATCCAAACTAAACGGCCCCTGGAGATCGTGGCCCTGGACCATGTAAAGTTGGCACCCAGCAGACAAGGCTACAACTACGCTCTCACTATGGTTGACCACTACTCCAGATTCCTGGTGGTAGTACCAGTCAAGGACTTGACAGGTCAAACTGCAGCCAAAGCTTTCCAGACACACTTCTGTCGACCACATGGCTATCCAGATCAAGTGCTCACTGACCAAGGACCAGCCTTTGAAGCTGAAGTGTTTAAGGAGTTTTGTAACCTATACGGCTGCCAGAAGATCCGTACTACGCCTTACCATCCTCAGACCAATGGCATGTGTGAGAAAATGAACCACATCATTCTCGACCTTCTGAAGACGCTCCCACTAGAAGAACGAAGTCAGTGGCCGGAAAAACTGCCCGATCTAGTGGACATGTATAACAACATCCCTGTGAGTTCCACGAACTGCACACCGGCATACCTGATGAGGGCCAGACCAGGGAGATTGCCAGTAGATCTGGAAATGGGAGTTGAGACCCCTGAAGACCATCTACAAGGTGCTGATTGGGATTTCAACCGCCAAGCCCAATACAAGAAAGTACAAGAGTGTGTGGAGCGAAGCCTGACTCAGCAGCGTGAGAAACAAGAAAAGGCCTACAATCGAAAAGCACCTGCTGTTCCTTTGATGCCAGGAGATATAGTTCTCAAGGGAAAGAGAAGGCGTCATAAACTTGACAATCACTGGGAAGAAGAACCCTATACCGTGTTACCATCAACGCTTAGCAATGAAAAGACATGCCTTATCAGCAAAGATGGAGGAAAAACAACAGCTGTCGTTTCTAGAGATCGCCTAAAGAAATGTCCTGAACAACTAAGAATCCCTGAAGAAGTTCCCAACCCTGTGCCAGTTCAAGAACCAAAAGAAAGGATGATCCATACTGCGCTTGGAGATTTTCCAGCAAGTTGGCCTCAATACAATGGAGCAGTTGTTATTCCAGTCATTACATTCACTCAATCTAGAGAAGTAGGAGACCTAGAAGCACCTGTTCAGAACCTAGAAGTGCCAAATGTAGCTGAAGCAGAAAACCACGCATTGGTATCAGTACCCAGTACACCCAGAACTCACATAGAGACACATACATCGGGTGGGAGGACACAACCTCAGACAGATGACAGTATAGTACTGCGTAGATCAACCCGCAGCAACTTTGGTCAGCTCCCATTACGCTATAGACAAAGTACAGTTTAGTTGAAAGTGACGGTATGAAGTGTAATGTTTAACCTGTTATAGTTAAGCAACGTTTAAGCGAAATGTGCCCACAAGGACTATTGTGAGACTTCCTTAAAATGTTAGACCACTGGTTATGAACTGGCTTTAACCACAAACTTTGCATTGTAAAAAAGTTGCCTCCTTGGTACCAACCACAGGGTCTGCCTGTTGAGGGGCATGGCTCTGCACCAACAAGGGGGCACGCCTGTTTATGGGGCCTGCCCTCCAACACTCGGAAGCGGGTACGCCTGTTTATGGGGCCTACCTTACACCACTCCCCTCAGGAGAGGAAGATTGGAGGAAAGGTCTGGGGAATGTGATGGCCCAGCCCTGGTCACCAAAAGGACCGGCGACCTACCTCCTGAAGGTTTTTGGGTGGGTTTCGGACATGTGGGTGGTTGGTGGTGGAATGGTACCTGGCATGTTTAAATGTAAATAATTGCCCCTGTGTGGGAAAAGTTTGTAATTACCTTTTTTCTTTCTCTTGTCTTTGCAGCCCGAGGACGTGCTGATGATAACTAAGGGGGAATGTGGCGCCCCTGACCTGGTCAGGCGCCACAGAGTATTGCACCCATGCGGGAGCAATGCTTCCAGGTAATCTCCAAAGGCCAGGATGAGGTGCACACACAAACATATAGTGACCAGGCCTCCCACATCACCAGAGGGGACCCTTGGGTAGCCAGAAGGGGTTAACTTTCAATTCCCAGCTAGGGGTGTGTTCAGGGGCTGGTTGCTAGGAAGCAGGGCAGAGAGAGAGAGGAAGTGAGGAGTCGAGAGGAAGAAGTTGAAGTGTATGGAGGGGGAGCAGAGAAGCTCCCGTGCAGACAGGTCCTGAGGAGTGCTGTAGCTGAAAGCGGAGGAGAACGGAGTACTGTGGGTCGGCCTGAAGAGCATCCAGAGAAAGAGGGGTGGCTGAGTACGGAGATCCCGGTATCCGAGCACACAAGGGGAACTAGGTCCCCAGTACAGGCAGCAGATCATCCAGAGCTGCTTAACCTACAGGTTGGGGGGGTACTTCATGCCCTCACCACGACTACACAGAGCTTGAGCCAAGCAGCACACCAGGCCCATAAGGGGACAGGGCCAGAAGCCATCCCACCAAGGCCACGCTGCCGGCAGACGAGCCAGAGAGAGGGGAGCAGGGTGGTAACAGCTTCCCTGGAGGGGTCCTACCACGCTTCAAGCAAAGGATCCTCCTAAAACAGAAAGAGTGCAAGGAAGGCGAGTGGACAGCTACCCTCAGAACGGCCTCCTGGAATTCCTGGTTCCACCTGGTTATCACAGTGTCGCCCGGGCATCTCACCGTGACCTCCAAACAGTGAGTAAACACGTTAAAAGACTTCTTGGACTGTGTTTGAGTCATTCTGCGACTTGTGGTACTACAAACTCACACCGGGCCCTGGGGCTTGCCTCACTCTCAGGAGGCTACTATATCCGACTGCACCCACCATCAGCCCCAGGCGTCCCCTAACCTGCAGTGGCGGTCCCCACTGACCGCAATACTGAGAGTGGCGTCACGATCAAAACTGAAGATTCCCTACCTGTGACCAGCACCAGCTACGTGGAGTCCCTGAAGGTATGCACCGATACAACACCTGTGGGGCTTCACACATGATCTAGAGATCACTTGTTTACTTACACTGTGGTGTGGAATTTTTAATATAATAAATAAATGTTTATATTGGGAATATATGGCGATTTTTTGTATAACCTTTCTATTGACCCTACCCATATAGCTTTTAGTGTACTATATGGTGGTCACTTTGTATAAATAAGATTTTCACAGGGTCACACATTCCGAATATCACTGTCTTTTTGCCATACACCCAATTACAAAGTAATAAAACTGCATGAGATTTTTCATATGAATTACTGCAGTTTTAAAGGGAATCTTTTTGTCAATTCATGCTGCCCAAACCATGAAGAGCATGACTCAGGGCCTGGCTGCATAATTGCAACAACATATATTTTGCTCTGAAACGTTCCAGTGTTTCAGAATAAAATGTACCTCAAAGACCATAGCCAGAGATCAGCTTTTCCCAGTTTTGCTAGAGGTGATTGAAAGACGTCTTGCTATGCGAGATGTGATAGATTACATGCAAAAATGTCAATGGGCTGTTCATAGGAGTCAGGCAGAAATTTGTCAACTGGATCAGCCCTCCTAAGCTGTCTATATGGGTAGAATACCTGTTTCTGCTGTTTTAGATGCTGATCTGTTTATACCCACACCCACGCCCAATTGTGAATTGTCAGTAATTTTGTAATCAGTGGTGGGAGCGGGGTTACACAGATTAGCCTGACTGAGCTGCAAATGAAATCTAGTCAGGCAGTGATAATCTCCTGCTGATAAAACACCAATTGTCTTGAAACAAGAACACAACTTAATAAGTGACACACCCCTCAAATCAGGTTTTACATTATGCTTCTCTGAGATTAAATAGCAAAAATCTGCTGATAGATTATTTCAAATACACTGCACAGGATTGCTGAACAAAGCATCAAAAGTATGAAATAGAAATAAACACTCTGAAGCTGAGGTCCTAAACATCCTGTTAATTTAACTTATTAGCTAATAAAACCGATTCACACTGCTGGATTACGTCTGTCTATAATAAGCAATAAGCGCCATGCAGCTCTGTTTGGAGACAAGGAAAGGCTGCTAAGCTTTGTTCAAGTACATTATCGCTGGTTGTTGTGACAAACTGAATGAGGCACTCTCAGAAAGAAATGAATTAGCTGTAAGCCAGTCAGCAGCCATCACAATTTATTTACTATGTCAAAACTGTATATTTTCAGTTGTGCAATGACAGTACTCTCCTATTTGTTGAATCAAAATAGCCACAAATTCAAGAAAGCTTTATGAAGTTTGGGCAATTATATTTCATCCAAAATGATTTGTGGTTCTGCAGCAGATGTAACTTCCACACAACCACATATATGCCAATAATGAATTATAGGTCAGAGTTCCACTTGTGTTTGACCAGTGCAAGTCTCGCATCGATATCTCGCGGCACGGCCGCACACTCTCAGGACATGAGCGCCTCAGCTGCATGGAAATACATGTAGCCAACCTGCTCCTGTCAGGAGAGTGTGCGGCCGTGTCGGGAGATACCAATGACAGACTCGGACGAGTCATACTCAAGTGGAACCATACCCATAGTCAGAGACTCTCTAGGATCCCTTTTACTAAGGCTTTAACTTCATACCTTTAAGGAAAATCGGAGCGAGTGGAATGCGATAAAACATCGCATTCCACTTGGACCAATATCACTCTATGTGCCAGCACCCATGAGCGATTATTTTCTCAGCCCTAATCGGACCGAGAAAACAGTCGCAGCATGCTGCGGGTGCAATGAGATCCTCTTTCTCTCACACACATTAAAGTCTATGGGGCGAGAGAAACATCGCACTGCACTCGCATTACACCGGTGTAATGTGAGTGCAGAGCGAGCATGCCAATAGCCGGCAACGGAGGAGAGAGGGCGATAAATCCCTCCCTCTCCTCCTCAGCGCCGGCCCGCCCCTTCTCAGCGCTGGCTCACCCCACCTCAGTGCCGGCCCGCCCCCGCAGCTGTGGTCTAATCGCATGATTGGACCTCAGTTGCAATGACACTTGCATGACACTCGGCTCCCGTTGTGCTGCCAGGTGAGCCGAATGTCTGGCAAGGATCGCAGTAGTCCCCGTGTGGCCCCAGCCTTAGAGATCATTTCATCTTCAACTTGCTTAACTGTTCACAATAACAGTAGTTTTGACCAGGGGTGCCCAGACTTTTACATGTCACTGTATGTGGCAATTACCTGTTGTCCATTTTTTTCTGCTGTGATTCAGTAATCATTCTGGCCTTGCTGTAATGCCAATCATCTCTCTGTGCACTGACTTCCTGGTCTCCTGTGATAGACTTGTGTTATACACAACAGCCTATCAGAGCCTATCAGAGGAGGCAATTCGGTAGGGAACAAGCTAAAGCAGCCACTTGAAGCAATTTCAAGTTAGGAGTTGTGTCCTAGGCTACCTCTGTAGTCTAAAATCCCAGCTCTACCATGACCTAAAAGGAAGCCAAGGAGCAAAGCACTGAGATTACTAAGTAACAGATGAGCAATTGAGCATCTTTTATAGATATTGATTTCTATATTAATTTTTAGATCATTGCTTTTGTCGCGGGTGGAGGAGGGGACTCTGCGCTCACCCACTGCTCGGGTCCGGCTGCTGTTGCTGCTGCTCGGTGGCTCGAGCGATGGGCCGGATCCCGGGGACTCGAGCGGCGTTCCTCGCCCGTGAGTGAAAGGGGGTGGTTTGGTTTAGGGATATTGTCCGTGACGCCACCCACGGTTGTGGTGAGGTTGTGACACCACTGCTGCTCTGGACGGGGATCCCGGGAGCGATGACGGGGAGCAGCTTGGATGTTGTTTTCTCCCCCTCCGTGGGTAGGGGGGTTGGTTGTCCTGGGGCCCGGTGAGGGAGGAATGGCAGGCGGGTTACGGGGCCTGGTGAGGTGCAGGGTCACGGGGGCAGCGCGGTGCCGCACGGGACGGTGGTACTCACTCAGCCAACGATGAATACATAGTCTCCGGTAAAACAAACGGCTGGATGGACGGGTCCCACAGACGGCTGCGGTGTTTTTCCCCTGACCCCAGGTTGGTAGTGTAAGTCCTTTCCTTCACCTTCGTGTACGCTCCTCCTGTGCTCCGGTTTCCAGCTGGCTCCTCGGTTCGGTACCGGACGGGCCACTACCCTGTCCCGGCTACCTACGGTTCCACCAAGACTGTCTTCCCGGCTCCTGCAGACGGCCACTACCGTCTGCCTCACTGGCTACACGAGGGACCTAGGCTCCAACCTAGGCCCCAGTCTGCGTCTGCCTCTCTGCATACCTCCTCTCTCTTCCTCTGCCTGGACTTGTCTGCGTTGTTTCCTGCCTCAGACCAGCTAGACTCCTGGGTGGGCGTCTCCATCTGCCTGACTCCGCCCACCTGGTGTGTCTGTCTGAACCCGAGGGAGGAAATCAGGTCTCACTGGGGATGTCTGTTGTGAACTGCTGGGGGTGGGGGTGTGTGTGTGTTGTTACCTGTGGCCCCTGACTTGTCCAGGGCGCAACATTCCCCCTTAGTAAAATGCAGACCGTCTGCGGGCTGCCCGTCCATCACCGGTTTTATTTTTCACGAACTGAAAAAGAATAAAACATTTTTTTTTTTTTTAAACATTTTCACACATGCATTTTTTTTTTCATACAACTTCCCTTACGGGAGGCATATCACTTCAACCATTGCAACAACAATACACTTTTAATATTAACAACGGAACGGGTCCTTCAGTCACCCACCCAAACAACCTGGCCCTGATGCTGCCCCTAGGAAGTGGGCCGCACCCCTTGACCCCAGTCCAAGAACGGGCCCAGGTTCGTTAACGGGATGGGTACTTCGCTGCCGTTGCGGCCGGGCAGACTGCCGGAGCCGTCGTCATCAGCGGTGCCGGACGGACGGGACATCTCGTGCAGCGGTGCTCCAGGAACCAAATACTGGCAGAGTCCCAGCGTCCCTGCTTCCAAAGCCGCGGTTCACATGCGGCTAAACGCCATCCGTCCCCCTTAGTCTTTTTCCGGCCCCTCCTCTACAGGGGCGGGGTTTCGGCTTTCGCGCCTCCACTACTCGGGAAGACGCTCGAGAGGGACTTTTCGCGCCCAAAATGGCGCCTTCTCCAAATTTTCGGCCGGACACCTCTAGCAGTCACAAGGCGCACCTCTACCAGACGGCAGAGCGGTAAGATCCTGTTCGTGACGCCAAGTTGTCGCGGGCGGAGGAGGGGACGCTGCGCTCACCCACTGCTCGGGTCCGGCTGCTGCTGCTGCTCGGTGGCTTGAGCGATGGTCCGGATCCCGGGGACTCGAGCGGCGTTCCTCGCCCGTGAGTGAAAGGGGGTGGTTTGGTTTAGGGATATTGTCCGTGACGCCACCCACGGTTGTGGTGAGGTTGTGACACCACCGCTGCTCTGGACGGGGATCCCGGGAGCGATGATGGGGAGCAGCTTGAATGTTGTTTTCTCCCCCTCCGTGGGTAGGGGGGTTGGTTGTCCCGGAGCCCGGTGAGGGAGGGATGGCAGGCGGGTTACGGGGCCTGGTGAGGTGCAGGGTCGTGGGGGCAGCGCGGTGCCGCATGGCACGGTGGTACTCACTCAGCCAATGATAAATACAAAGTCTCCGGTAAAACAAACGGCTGGATGGACGGGTCCCACAGACGGCTGCAGTGTTTTTCCCCTGACCCCAGGTTGGTAGTGTAAGTCCTTTCCTTCACCTTCGTGTACGCTCCTCCTGTGCTCCGGTTTCCAGCTGGCTCCTCGGTTCGGTACCGGACGGGCCACTACCCTGTCCCGGCTACCTACGGTTCCACCAAGACTGTCTTCCCGGCTCCTGCAGACGGCCACTACCGTCTGCCTCAATGGCTACACGAGGGACCTAGGCTCCAACCTGGGCCCCAGTCTGCGTCTGCCTCTCTGCATACCTCCTCTCTCTTCCTCTGCCTTGACTTGTCTGCGTTGTTTCCTGCCTCAGACCAGCTAGACTCCTGGGTGGGCGTCTCCATCTGCCTGACTCCGCCCACCTGGTGTGTCTGTCTGAACCCGAAGGAGGAAATCAGGTCTCACTGGGGATGTCTGCTGTGAACTGCTGGGGGTGGGTGTGTGTGTGTGTGTTGTTACCTGTGGCCCCTGGCTTGTCCAGGGCGCCAAACTTTTTTCTATAAACATCAATGTAACAGTATAATGCATCAAGTACTACATGGAGAACAATGGTAAAACAACATCTTGAGTGAGATTTAATTTTGAGATGACCATGTAAAAAGTGTCCTTTAAGAGAGATGGGCTTCTCAATTACTGTAAGATGGCCAGACTACATACTCTATTGTAGAACTAATACTCTTCTAAAAAAGATTTCACTTTAATTTATAAATAAGCCTGTCTTTCTGCATTTTTCACCTATTTTTCCAACATTTTTAGTGTACCAAATCTATTATTATATTATGACATGCAAGAATTTAATCTTACTAACGCTAGGGTCACACGACCATGATTTGAGTGATGCGATCCAACAAACCATCCTTACTCGGACCATTCTATGGGGCCATACACATGTCTGATTTTTTCCTAGTACCGAAACTCTGCAAGGAAAAAAATCACAGCATGTGTACCGCCCTGAGAGGGGCCCAGCCGCTCTCCGCTATTCGGGCTGAGCCGCTCGAGGTCCGGGCTCGGGTTGTCGGTGGCACAAGCGCCTCCGGACTGAGGGTCACGTCGCTCTGTTGAAGGGGAGGCAGTGGGGTGGTGGTGGTGTGGGACGAGGTGCGCAGCCGGGGGCCACATTGTCGTCGGACGGGTCGTGACGCCACCCACGGGTCGTGGTGACGGGATGCACCACTGCTGCGGCCGGAGTGAAGGGGGCTCATCTGGGATCGGTGTGGCGGCCGCAGCCTAGATGTTAGCCCGTCTGTGGGTAGAGGCGGTGTGTCCCGGGGCCCGATGGGGGACTGGCGACAGTGTTGTTGTCGGGGTGCAGGGTGCCGTGCTGCGGTGCAGTGTCGTTCCCGGATGGCACTGGTGTACTCACGATTAATTCACACTTAGAGTCACTGGTAAACCAAAGTTTGGGTATGGTCGGGTCCCGCAGCCAGCTGCTTGTGTCCCCTTGTGAGGTTGATGGTGGCCCCTTTCCCTTGCACCTCTTGTTGTGGTTTTCGGCTCCCCTGCCTGGACAGTGGTATCCCGCTCCCCGGCGTTGAGCTGCCGGAGGAGCCCTCGGTTGCCCGCAGGCGCTGGCCTGTCGGATGTTTGGCCCTTGGCGGTGGCTCTCACCCGGTATCGGTGGGCTTTTGCCTTCTTTCGGGAGTTTGGGTGAGGATGAACCCGTGAGGTCCAGCCTGCAATCAATTAATTTGCCTATACTCAGTGGCTTCTAAGCTAGGACGGGGTCTGAGTACCTGGTTTCTGGTGCTCCGGTAAACGGTTGACTCCCCGGTTCAGGGCCGGCGGGCTCCAACCCTGGCCCGTCCCTACAGTTCCGCCGGTTGCTGTACCGGTACTTCTGCAGGCGGCCACCACCATCTGCCTGCCTGACGGTTCAAGGGTCCTAGGCTCCTACCCGGGTCCCTGACAGCTCTACAACTCCACTCCTCTCACTGTCACTCTACTACTGCCTTCCACTGTTCTGTTTGTATTTCCTCCTCAGGACAGTAGTCTCCTCGGTGGCCGTGCCTTTCCACCTGACTCCGCCCACCTGGTGTGCCCTACTGGCCCTGAGGGAGGCATCAGGTCTCCCTTTCGGGTGATGGGTGTGTCCTCACAAGGGGTGGGGGGGTGTGTGTGTTATGTAGTAGGTGTTGTTACCTGTGACCCCTGGGGTGCAGGGCGTCACATTCCCCCTTGGTTTAATGCAGACTAAAATGGGAACATTTACAATTATAATAACATTTGTACATTATATGATTTCTGCAGGTCTTCTCATAACAGGAGGCATTTTACTTTAACATTGCATAACTTTATAAAACGGAACGGGTTCATGTCCTTCCGCCTTTCCCACTCAAACAACCTAGCCTTGATGCTGCCCCTAAGAAATGAGCAGCACCCCTTTTCCCCAGTCCGGAAACAGGAACATGGCCAGATCACCCAGGCGGGATTGGGTACGGTGTGGTGCACCCGGCAGTTGCTCAAGGGCTCCCCGGAGGATGGTCACCAATCCCGGTGGTGACCGGACCCCAACCTGCTCTGCTGCGGGTCCTTCCTCCAATCTGCCTCTCCGGAGGCTCACGGAACGGGAAGGCATGTTAAGGGGGCAGATAGGGCAATATTTACAAGCCCAAAAGTTTTTGGGTGGCCGGCAAGTCCACGGCCTTGTCCATGAGCAGTCACTCATGCAAGAGGGTTGTCAACGGGGGTCAAACACAAGTCCCAATGGGGACGGGTCATTTTGTAGCTAACGGGCTACCAGCTTTATTTTGCAACGGGGAACTCTTCTTCCACCTCCACTTCGGGGCTGTAGGGTGGAGGAGGTGGCTGTCTGCCACTCTGGACATCCAGGGCAAACCAGCCCCTCTCCCCTCGGTGCCGGGTGTAGTGCGCCAGATCGCCGGGCAGGAGGTCACGGTCTGGGTGCCCAAATGGGAGATGGGCATTCACATCCCGCCGGGAAAAGAAAACTTCCCCATCCAATTCAAGGTCGTACAGGAATCCCCAGCCTTTGTCCTTGTTGAACCTCCTGACCTGACCCTGGTAGGTGGGGCCTCGCTCCCAATATCCAGCGCTCCTTAAGTGCTCCTTCCCCTCGATGATACGGGCAAGTACCTCCTCTCTCCTCTTCTCTCTGGCCACTATCTCCTGGCTCAGTTGGCTAGGCTGCTGCTCCCAGTACGGGGCACTCACACGCCCGGGGTCTACTGCGGTGGGGGTCTGGCCCAGCCGGTGCTCCCCGGTGCCAGCCACGATCGGCACTCTTCAAGGGGAGCACCGCTGTGTCGTGGCCGGCTCTGCTGCCTTGCAGCTGCCTCCCCGTGGAACCTCAGCCAAGGCCCGCGACCCTGAAGCGGCTTGCCTTGCCTTCTGGGCCTTTTTGGCCGGGCGGACTGCTGGGGCCTTGGCACTCTTGGGTGCGGTCACTTCCGGTACATCCGGCATTGCCTCGGGATCAGGTGCTGGCCGGTAACGGGTCCCCTTGGGCAACGGGCACAGCGCGGCCGGGTTCCACAGCAGGTCCGGGCCAGCCTTCCCAAGCAGCTTCCCATGAGCGCCTGGGACGGACTCCGTCACCGGTGTCGGGGGTGTGGATACGGGTGGAGGAGCAGCAACAACCACTGTGGGCACTGGAGGAGGCGGTATGGCGGGCAGCAGCAGACCGAGCCCCTCAGCAGCGATGGCCAACCCATCAAAGGCATAGGGACGTGGGTCGCCTTCCCACCCTGCCAACACCGTCATCCTTTCACAGGCCCACACGGCAGCCACTATCTCCCCCATCTCCGCTGCCCAGTGCTCCACCAGGAATCTTACCTGGTGCTGGAGGCGGCGACACATCTCCTCTGGCCGGGCCTTCACCCACGCCGCTGTTCCTTGCGCAGGCTCTGGGGTATCGGGACGCTGGACGGGAGTTGCCATGCTGCACTGTCGGGGTCCAGGAACGGAACGGATGCAGGGTCCTGGAATCCCTGCCTTTTTATCTTCTCGACTACATCAGGCAGCCTCCTCGCCCGCCTCTCCCTTGGTTTTCTTTTAGCACTCTTCCTTTGGGGGCGGGGCTTCACTTTCGCGCCTTCACTGCTCGGGGAAGATGACTCGAGCGGGAAACTTTCGCGCCAAGATGGTGGACTTCCAACTTTTTTGGCAGGATGCCGCTGACGGATACTTCTAAGGCGCACTTCCACAGGTAAGTGGACTGTCCGAATCCTGTTTGCGACGCCAGAAGAGTCGATGTGTACCACCCTGAGAGGGGCCCGGCCGCTCTCCGCTGCTCGGACCGAGCCGCTCGAGGTCCGGGCTCGGGTTGTCGGTGGCACGAGTGCCTCCGGACCGGGGGTCACGTCGCTCTGTTGAAGGGGAGGCACTGAAGTGGTGGTGTGGGACCAGGTGTGCAGCCGGGGGCCGCGTTATCGTCGGACGGGTCGTGACGCCACCCATGGGTCGTGGTGATGGGATGCACCACCACTGCGGCCGGAGTGAAGGGGGCTCATCCGGGATCGGTGTGGCGGCCGCAGCCTAGATGTTAGCCCCTCCGTGGGTAGGGGCGGTGTGTCCCGGGGCCCGGTGGGGGACTGGCAACAGTGTTATTGTCGGGGTGCAGGGTGCCGTGCTGCGGTGCAGTGTCGAGCCCGGATGGCACTGGTGTACTCACGATTAATTCACATTCAGAGTCACTGGTAAACCAAAGTTCGGGTATGGTCGGGTCCCGCAGCCAGCTGCTTGTGTCCCCTTGTGAGGTTGATGGTGGCCCCTTTCCCTTGCACCTCTTGTCGTGGTTTTCGGCTCCCCTGCCTGGACAGTGGTAGCCCGCTCCCCAGCGTTGAGCTGCCAGAGGAGCCCTCGGTTGCCCGCAGGCGCTGGCCTGTCGGATGTTTGGCCCTTGGTGGTGGCTCTCACCCGGTATCGGTGGGCTTTTGCCCTCTTTCGGGACTTTGGGTGAGGATGAACCCGTGAGGTCCAGCCTGCAATCAGTTAATTTGCCTATACTCAGTGGCTTCTAAGCTAGGACGGGGTCTGAGTACCCGGTTTCTGGTGCTCCGGTAAACGGTTGACTCCCCGGTTCAGGGCCGGCGGGCTCCAACCCTGGCCTGTTCCCTACAGTTCCGCCGGTTGCTGTACTGGTACTCCTGCAGGCGGCCACCACCACCACCACCTGATGGTTCTAGGGTCCCAGGCTCCTACCCGGGTCCCCGACAGCTCTACAACTCCACTCCTCTCACTGTCACTCTACTACTGCCCTCCACTGTTCTGTTTGTATTTCCTCCTCAGGACAGTAGTCTCCTCGGTGGGCGTGCGTTTCCGCCTGACTCCGCCCACCTGGTGTGCCCTACTGGCCCTGAGGGAGGCATCAGGTCACCCTTTCGGGTGACGGGTGTGTCCTCACAAGGGGTGGGGGTGTGTGTGTTATATGGTAGGTGTTGTTACCTGTGACCCCTGGGGTCCAGGGCGTCACACATGCACATATTGGTCTACCCAGTAACTATTAGTGGATAATTATTGAAATATTAATTGTTAATAGTTGAGATAGACTTTAATAATTAAAATTCATAGCTAGCCCTTCAACATTCTGTCTATAGGAGACTATGTGCGGCCTAATACTGTTTATTGCGGGCTAATACTGTATATAGGGAACTATTTGGGGCTAATATTGTCAATAGGGGACTATGTTGGGACTCATACTCTATAAAGGGCTCATACTGTATATTGGGCCTGTGTGTGGGATCATACTGAATATAGGGAGCTATGTGTGGGCTCATAGTGAATACAGAGGGCTGTGTGTAGGCTCTTGCTCTATATAGTGTGGCTGTGTGAGGAATCATGTTGTATAAGGAGGGCTGTGTGTGGGCTCATACTGTAAAGTATATAGGGCAACTGTGTGGGGTCTCATACTGTAGGGGGTTGTCTGGGCTCATACTGTATGTAGGGGGATCATACTGTAAATTTAAGGGACTTTGTGGGAACAATAATGTATATAGGGGGTTGTGTGGGGGCTTATACTGTATATGGGGGGCTGTGTTGGGGCTCACACTGTATATAGGGGCTATGAAGGCTCATGCGGTTTATGGGGGGTGTCAGCGTACTTACTTCTGCTCAATATTAGGTGATACAATTAACCCCTTCATGAAATCCACCATACATATACAGTGCAAGTCGAAAGCGGGTGTATGGATCGGGCTTACGGGGTGAGCTTACACCATAATCACCAGGTAATGGCTGTATAATACAGCTAGAATCTGCCTCCAACAATCATGGAGGGAGCAGGTCTATGCCTGTGATTGTTAACACATTACATCCTGCTGTCAAACTCTGACAGCCAGATTTAACACATGCCGGCGTGGGGGCGCGCATTTTTTAAGCTCCCATCGGTACACCCCTCACATGATCGAGGGACACCGATGGGTTGCTGTGACAGCAGGAGGTCTGCTCCATGCAACCTCCATGCTTGTTATAGCAGCGATCCTTTGAAATCCTTGTTCATGCTTGTGACCGGGTTTCAGAAGAGACTGTGATTTTCATTATATCGACCATGATGAAAAAACAGTTTTATTAATTAGCATTTTTGATTAGAATTTTTTTTTTTTTAAATATACAATGAAATGATCAGGTGAAAACCAACAATTAAAATAAAGGGAGGGTTAAGATCCAGCTACATAAACCAAATATACCCAGGATTCAATTAGGTTAATGACAAGGTAAATAATCCATTACACCACATCCTGTTTTTATAGGGAAGTACAATAGGTGGAAAGATTGCTGGAAAGTAGTTGGTGGGCCAAAACTCAAATCAATAAGTATGTCATGAAATAGATAGAATAACAAAGTACATGAATAGAGCAAGCAATCATGATCACAATCACAGTTTGTAATATTGCACCAACCCGTGCGTGACCTATGTAGACCGTAGCAAAGGCTATATAACCAGAATTATAATTTTATTACACAAATTGCCTGGCTGCAACTATTCCACTGACCCACCATCATATAAAGACAATCAATTGTAATGTCTAGCATGGACCATAGCAAATTGGTTCCAATAATGGAGCTAGCTATTGCACAATCCCAAATAAGAGTGAACGGAGTGCTTAGATTACCATCCACATCACAAATTATGTAAATATATGTGGATCATAGTATAAAGGAGTATCCAAGCTGTGTAAGGCTATGTGTCCACGATGCGTCGAGCTAGGTGCAGTTCTAAACGCACCCTCTGGCAGTAATTGATTTTGCCAAAGTTGCTTATTACCATAACATAGTGCTAAAAACGCATGCGTATTTACCGCATTTTAGGTGCATTTTTAGCGCTGTTTACATGCTTTTCCCTTGCGTTTTGACAGATGCGTTTTGAACATAAAGACACTGCTAAATAAAGATTAAATAGTCAAACATAATGAAAAAAGAGAAAAAAAAAGACAACATATATAATTTATTAAAAAAAAAAAAGAAAATAGTTATATTTCATATAATTCTAGCGGTTATATACTATTTAGCAGTAAAATAGCAATAAATTTATATTTTTCAATAATTTAATTGTCGGACTATGTGTGTGTGTGTAAAGGGACATATCAAATCTTTATTTTGATGTCCAAAAAGCATGCATTTTGTTAGTCCAAAACGCATGTTTTCTGCACCTAAAAAGCATGTAAAACGCAGGACTTTTGATGTTGGTTGCTTTGTGCAACTTCTCATTGACTTCAATGTTATAAAAATGCAGCCCAAATGGCAAAAACAATTACATGCTGCTTCTTTAACTGCTGAGTTTTTGCCCAAAAGTATGCAAATTAAACGCAGCGTTTTGAACTGCATGGTGGGCACAAGAAATCCCTATTTCTCATAGACTTTGCTGGGAAATCACAACGCATGCATTTTGGCATTAAAAAGGTGCATTTGAAAACGCTGCAGAAAAGCATGTAAAAATGTATCGTGGACACATAGCCTTAGGCACTTTGCACACTGCAACATCGCAGGCCGATGCTGCGATGTCGAGTGCGATAGTCCCCGCCCCCATCGCAGCAGCGATATGTGGTGATAGCTGGCGTAGCGAAAATTATCGCTACGCCAGCTTCACACACACACTCACCTGCCGTGCGACGTCCCTGTGGTCGGCGACCCGCCTCCTTGTTAAGGGGGCGGGTCGTGCGCCGTCACTGCGACGTCACACGGCAGGCAGCCAATCGGAGCGGAGGGGCGGAGATGAGCAGGATGTAAACATCCTGCCCACCTCCTTCCTTCCGCATAACCTACGGAAGCCGCGGTGACGCCGGTAGGAGATGTTCCTCGCTCCTGCGGCTTCACACACAGCGATGTGTGCTGCCGCAGGAGCGAGGAACAACATCGGACCGTCGCGTCAGCATAATTATGAATTACGCCGACGCTGCACCGATGATACGATTTCGACGCTTTTGCGCTCGTTAATCATATCATCTAGGCTTTACACACTGCGATGTCGCATGCTATGCCGGATGTGCGTCACTTTCAATTTGACCCCACCGACATCGCACCTGCGATGTCGCAGTGTGCAAAGTGCCCCTTAGGCATACCAAGCAACCCAGTGTAAAACCAAATACATATAGCGTTATAAAGTTACATCACAGAACTTTACCTGGCAAATGCTGGAGGATCCCTGCTCTCACCTCCCCCGACGCATGTTTCAGCGTCACCGCCTTTCTCAAGGGAGGAAGTGTTGTCCGGGTAACAAAAAAAAAAATTCTAATCAAAATTGCTAATTAATAAAAGTGTTTTTTCATCATGGTCGTTGTACATTTCTTTTTGTTGGATATTATAGTGTAGCGTAGATCATTTGATGGTCCTTCATAACACAGAGATCAACATATTAATATGTAATTACAGATTGGGGGTCTCTGAGTATTTTTGTTTGAAGCATTGTTTTTTCATTATATGCAGCACTTCTGTGGCATATAGCACAAGCGATCAGATGATCGCAGCTATCAAGTACAGGAAAGCGTAAAAAAAAGTTGTAAAACATATGAAAAAAGTTCAAATCACTCCCTTTTGGCCCAATTAAAAATAAAAATAATAATTAAAATAAATAAATAAAGAAAGAAATAAAACACACATACGTAGTATGGCCGAATTAAGAAAAGTCTAACCTATGAAAATGTAAAACTAATGAACCAGTCAGTACATATTGTAAATAAAGACAATTCAAGAAAGCCAAAATTTTGTTTTCTTTCATGCGTAAAATAATAAAAAACATGGCCATGTTTGGTATTACTGTAATCCTACTGATGAGGAAAATCTTATTGTATAATCTTGTAGTCATTTTTACCACAAAATGGACAGCATATCACAATTTCCTCCCATTTGATTTTTTTTCCTCATTTTCCACTATAATATGTGGTAAAATGAATGGTGTGATTCGAAATTCGAACTTTTCCTGCAAAAAAACAAGCATTCATATGCTTGTGTGGACAGAAAAATAAAAAAGTTATGGCTCTGGGAAGAAGGGGAGGAAAAAATGAAAAAGCAAAAGCAGAAATTGGCCAAGTCATGAAGGGGTTAATATTAATATAAAATATTATGATTAATGTGTTTTTATTATTAATATTGAGCAAAATGAGGGTGAGGGTCTCTCATGTGGCCCCTGTGGAAAATTAATTGCCCACCCCTAGTAACCACTATTCACTATATACAGAGCTCCTGTGTCTAATGATAGTAAAATCAGTGTTACTAGTATTGTGGTTTTTAATTATGATCAGTATTATATTATTCATCACTGTATGGTGGTAATATGTGGTCTGGTCATGGTGTGGCAGTATTTGACCCTTATATGTGGTATTATTCAGTCACTGTGTATTATTCAGTCATAGGTTGTATGGACATGGTGTGGCTGTATTTGTCCCTTTTATGTGGTATTATTCCATCACTATGTGATGGTAATATGTGTGGCATTATTTCTCCCTTGTATGTGGTATTATTTGTCTTGGTATAGTGTATTGTGTTGTGTATAGAGGTTCTTTATTCTCTCTGATATTAATTAGGAGCAGATTATAATTTTTATTATTTATTTGCTAATAATCATGAAATTATTTATTTCCATTAGTGATTAAATACTTGGAAGTTTAACCCTTTCTTGCCCTGTGACTATTACACAGCAATAGAGTTGCACTTATAGGGGTTCTCTGGTAAAAACAAGTAATCACTTCTTCACAGGATGAGTGATAGCTGATTGATCATGGGGTCAATCTGCTGGGACCCGCACCATTTGGCAGCATCGAGAACTTTTATCCCTATGAAACTGGAGCTCATGTTCGACTTGACCACTGATCTATTCATTCCCTCAGTGGCTGTGAGCACTGTACTGGTCTTTTTCTGGCAACCCAAAAAGGATGAAAGTGCTGCGGTCACACATCTGAGTTGCCACTATATTTGTACAATTGTACATCCCAGTTATGGTGTGCGCACAGTAGATGTGCGGCAGCCGCCTGTATTTTACAGTTGACGGTCCACTATAACAGTGATAACAGCTAACAGGTATTTGCATATAGCTGTACAGTGGGACTTTAGAGTCAATTTCTCCTGTGGGCCCTAGACATCCCAGTTCGACACTGACATAAAGTATTATTTTATGGATAATAATTATACAAAGAATATATCGGCTATAAATCAAACTTCCTAAACCTGTCTTACAGCAAGGTTATGGATTAGGCTGTATTTAGCATTCTTGCTGTCCTAGCTACTCTTTCAGCTCGCACACCTAGTGATGATTAAGGCTAAATCAGTCAATCAGTCATCAAACTACTTAAAGTCACTAGGATTCAACTTTTTAAAGCCCAAAACAAGAGATTAACTGCAGCAAGATCTAATTTCCTCTGAAAGATGTAGCTGCCTGCTTTCTAACAGCTGAGCTTACTCTATGCATATGCACTTGACATCCACTATACATGTAAGACCCGCAACACACATCCGTTTAATTTGTACGTGTGCGGTACGTATTTGCACGTACCAGAGACACGTACACACGGAGACCCATGTTATTCAATGGTAGATGGCACACACACGTAAAATCACACGGAACATGTGACCATGTGGTAAGTACGTGTGTGCGCTTTTCTACACGAACGACATGTCCGTTTTTGGCCGGCAGCACGCAGGCACGGACCCGCTTTAGTCTATGGGTCTGTGCCTGCACGTACCGCACACGGAGTATGTCCGTGTTCAGCACGTTTCGTGCGTGTGCGTTTTTACACTAGCGATCTTATTTTTTGTTTTTTTTTAATTAAAGTCAGTATACTTACCTTTTTTTCTGCTGTTCTCAGTCATACTTACATTGGCGCTCGGTTTTTTTCTTCCCCCGGCTCATACCGCTCCCCGATCACCGGAATAGCGCGATCAGCTGTATTCAGCGTTGGCCGCGAGTAACCTCAGTGGCAGCTCAGCTGATCGCGCTATTCCCTTCATTAGCTGCGTGGAGTTGACAGGAGCGGCTGTGTCTTCTGCAGCTCCGGTCACCTTCATGCAGCAGAGCTGGAAGCGACGCTGGACCATCCTGGAGTACACCGGACATGGAGGGCTTTTTCGGGCTAATTAAAGTGGTGAACCAGGGTATATGTTTGTGTTTTTTTTTCTAATAAAGGATTGTTCGGGTGTGTGTGTTTATTTACTGTAATTTACAGATTAATCATGGAAGGTATCTCGAGGAGACGCCTGACATGATTAATCTAGGACTTATTGGCAGCTATGGGCTGCCAAAAACTCCTTATTACCCCGATTTGCCAACGCACCAGGGCAAATCGGGAAGAGCCGGGTACAGTCCCATAACTGTCACATATAATGTATGCGGCAATTCTGGGCGGCTGCTGACTGATATTGTTAGGCTGGGGGGTCCCCATAACGTGGGGCTCCCCATCCTGAGAATACCAGCCTTCAGCCGTATGGTTTTATCTGGCTGGTATTAAAATTGGGGGGACCACGCGCCGTTTTTTTAATTATTTATTTATTTATTTTCCTGCACAGTATAGACACGCCCACCGGCTGCTGTGATTGGGTGCAGTAAGACAGCTGCCACTCAGCGTGGGGGGCGTGTCTGACTGCAACCAATCACAGGCGTCTGTGGGTGGGGAAAGCAGGGAATACGAGATTGATTAATGAGCGTCCGGCATATTCAAAGTAATTGTTGCCGCGTATTCTCTGCACAGCTGTTCCTCGCCGCGCTGGTGATCGGGGAGCGGTAAGTATGAGAGAGTGCTACTAACTTCAGTCACTCGGGGGATTAGCGGTCACTGATGAATCCTTCACAGGTGACCGCTAATCAGTACGCGGCACACAGACAGAGCCGCGGCATGACAATGAAGTCGGGTGAAGTTTACCCGAGTTCATTCTCATCGCGCAACTCTGTCTGCTGTCAGCCGACATGTATCAACGACATTGTGCAACACACAAACGGACATTCCACACGGACATTCCACGTACACATACACGGGCATTTTACACACAAACACGGACATTTTACACGTACACACAGCTCGCATACGCCATCACACGGATGCCATACGTACTGGAGAAACGCCCCAAAAAATCGGAACATGGACCCGAAAAACGGACCGTGTCACATGGACGTTTTTTTTGCGGAAATGTGTTTTAGGCCTAAGGTAGATGTCAGGAAAGGAATGCGAAGGGTCCAATATCCATAGACCGTCTCATCATAATAATATCACCACGTGGCTGTCCATTTATCATGACTACTTTGGAAAGAGGAGGACATTCACATGGTTTTAATTAAATATAAAACAGCTTTGTGACAATTTAGAAAAACAAATAAAAAAATACTGTATATGTACATTTTTCGGGGGTCTATGGGCCCCTAAACTGACACTCAGATTGGGGGTCCTGTTCTATCCCTATTCTCAGCTATACACCTAATGGTGGGGATATCTAAGCCTCCTTGCTGGCCCTGCACCTGACCAGCCCTGATCTTATACCCTCTCCCCCTAAGGTGGGGGCAGGACAGGAGTGTGATTTAACCCATATAAATGGACAAACAGGCCAAACCAAAACTTTGACACATAGCATGCACAGAGGTATAAGTAAATAAAAGATTAGGAGGAAAATGAGAGCAGGGTGGAAACATTAATCTCTTCACGACGGATGACGTACTTGGTATGTCATGAATAGAGATTCTCGTACATGTCAGCTGACTTGAACAGCTGACATATGAGGCTATCAGGCACAAGTGGATCCGCGTTCCAAAAAGTTCAAATCACCCCCCATTCGCCCCATTGAAAATTAAAGGGTTAAAAAAATAAAAATATACACACATTTTGTATTGCAACGTCCAGAAATGCCTGATCTATCAAACTATAACTCAATTAATCTGATCGGTAAATGGCGTAGCAGCAAAAAATTCCAAACACTAAAATTACGCTTTTTGGTAGCCGCATATTATGCACAATATGCGAAAACAGGCGATCAAAATGTACCATCTGCACAAAAATGGTACCATTAAAAACTTCAGCTTTAGGCCCGTTTCACACGTCAGTGAAAAACACAGACATTTTTCACTGGCGTGTAAAACACGCACATGTCCCTGCGTGTGCCGAAAATCACGGCACACGTGGGTTGTCTAAGTGCAATCCGGGCTCCGTTCTCCGTGGCCCGTGATTGCACTTAGAGATTCACTCACCTGCGCCCGCTCCCGCTGTCCATGGTGCTGATCGCTCCCGCGACGCAGCATCCGGCCGGCGGTGACCCCTGCAGGAGCTACTTCCGGGTCGGCTGTGTCGCGCATAATGAATATGCGCGACAGTAATCAGCCGGCACAGAAGGAGCAGGGAGAACGGGCTGCAGAGGACATCGCTGGACGCCGGGTGAGTTAAAATATTTTTTATTTTAAAAGCACGTTTTTTTCTGGCACGTGTTTCACGGACCACACCACTGCGTGGTCCGTGGGACATCAGTGATGCCAGAAAAAAATGGACATGTCTCCGTGCAGCAATCACGCACACGCGGGTACGCTGCACGGAGACACGTGCAGTGAAAAATCACTGACGTGTGAGCAGACCCATTCATTATAATGGGTCTGCGTATGTCAGTGATTCTGGTACGTTTAAAAAAAAGCACAAACGTCCCAGAATCACTGACGTGTGAAAGGGGCCTTAGACACAAAAATAAGCCATCACTGAGCCATAGATCCCGAAAAATGAGAATACTACAGAAAAAGTGCGCCTTTTTTGGACAAACTTGTGAATTTTTTTTTAACCCCTTAGATTAAAGGAAACCTATACATGTTTGGTGTCTACAAACTCATACCGACCTGAGGCATCACACCCCTAAATCAATTTTACCATATAGTGAACAGGGTGAATAAAATATCCCAAAAACAATTGGGCAGTTGCACTTTTTTTGCAATTTTTATTTTTTTGCCATTACAGTACACTATATGGTAAAACTAATGGATTCATTCAAAAGTATAACTCGTCCCGCAAAAAATAAGCCCTTATATGGCAAGATTGACAGAAAAATATGAAAGGTACGGCTCTCAGAATAATGGGAGGGAAAAAAAATGGAAAAATTGAAAATCGGCGTGAAGGGGTTATGGTAAGAAGTAAACTCCACAACACCAAGCACAGGCTACTCTCTCTCCAGCAAATCTGGGACACTACAGCACACAGAGCAACACAGCAGAAACTATAGTTGGGGTGAGTGGAAGATCTCCTCCCACCTGTGAGAGGTACAGAAGAGATAGGCTTCCTTACAGTAAGTGATCCCAGAAGCCTAACAAGCAGGCTAGCAGAGGTTAACTCTTGCTAGCCTGTCTACAAATGAGCACACAGCTGGTCAACGCCTGAGTCTGCCTGTCTAGCTCAGAAACACCAGAGAAACCATCGGGCAAAGTGTTAGAATCTGCAATGTGAACAGTGTCTGATGCAGCCATGACAGTCGGTGAGTTTTGTCTAAAACTCTGTTTAAAATGCAGTATCCCACCTTTTTCAAAACTACCCAAGATAACCAATTGCTAGTTATGCTAAAAATTAACACCATTAGGTTACATTTTTTTATTTTTTGGGGGGGAAGGGGGAGGGTATACAAGAGATGAAGCTATTTTTGGGGGAGTCACAAAAGATTAGGCAATGTATATGATTCATACAATTAGTTTAGCCTATATGCATGTATGACACCCTGGACTAGCCAGGTAGTTACAGATAGACCCCCGCACTACACCTGTCCCCCAATAAGTTGTCATCAGCCAAACTTTAAACCCTAGTCACTTCTCTCAGTGCTTGATGGACACACCAGGGGGCGAAGCCAGATGGCTGGCCACGCCCACCGAGGAGTTAAGAGAGCCTGAGGCAGGAAAACAGTGCAGATTAGTTGACAGGAGTAGAGGAGAGTGGAAGCAGGCCTGTGCCCAGGTCTGCAGCAGTCTGACAGGTGCCAGGGTTGGAGGCATACGGTGGCCTCAGCCTGCAGGAGCTGGAAAGACGGCTCGGTGGAACCGTGGGGGACTGGGACAGGGTAGTGGCCCGCTGGTACCGACCCGGGGAACCGACTCGGAAACCGGAGCACAAAGGGGGGTACTCAGACCCTGAAACGAGGTCCAGAATCCACTGGACTGAGTTAATTAACTGATTGCGGTCTGGACTATAGGACCACCAAGCCAGGGAGTGGACTCCTGACTCTGAAGCGCAGGCAGCCCAAGTACACAACACAGTGCAGGAGAAAGGCCAAGACCACCGAACCGGGTGGGGGACCAGACGCAGCTGGCTGCGGGCACTGACCACCATCAACTTGGTTTACCAGAGACTTGTGTGTGTCAATAACCGTGAGTACAACTGTGCCATCCTGCCGCACACCGCCCCGCACCGCTCAGCTATCCCCAACGGGTCCCGGGGCCATTATCCCTACCCACAGAGGGGTTAACATCTTGCTGCACTACCATCTCCCCCGAGGAGGCCGCAGCTCCCGCCCTGGATGCTGGAGCTAAGGTGGGATGGCATCGGTTGCCGCCGGGGACGGCGACGTGGTTGGAGAAGAAGCTGGCGCAGTTCTGTATCCAGGTATGGGTCGAGTTGATGCAGCAAGCTTTAGGTTGGAAGCAGGAGATGCAAAAGATGGTGGCTGTGGTGTGGGAAAATGAGAGGCCCGCCTCATGGAAGGCACCCCGGCAGGATAAGGCCATGCAAACCCTTCCAGACCCGCCGACCCGTCAGGAGACAGGGCCCGCTCACGGTGAAATCGGCGAACTCCAGATGTCCTAGCGCTCGGAAGAAACGGCACCGCCTTTAGGGCTGCCCCAGATCTCTTTGCAAGCCTTGGGTGTAAGGGCATACATGGGTGCTCAACTGCACGTCCACCCCTCTCTGCCACCTTCTGACCATAAGGATGAAGAAGAATGTTAAGAGGTAGCAGTTCCCGGCTACAATACTGCCCGTCCCCGTTGGGACTTTGTTTGACCCCCGTTACTGCCCGTTTAAATGAACATGGTTGAGAACTCACAAGACACCCAAAAAGTTTTAGGCTTGTAAATAATCCCGGACCACCCTTTCAGGTCCCATAGCCCCGGGGAGGCTGGTTGGAGGAAGGGCCTGCGGCAGAGGAGGCCGGGTACCCGTCACCATTGAAACCGGTGACTACCCTCCGGGTCAGGGGTCCCCTGGACATGGGGCCTCTGAGAGACTGTAGGGTAAGGAACTTATTACCCGGCCCATATGGGCAATACCTGGACCTGAACCTAATTCCTGGACTGGGGAAAAGGGGTGCTGACCTGTTTTTAGAGGCAGCATCAGGGTTAGGTTTGCTTGGGTGGGCAAATGAAAGGACCCGGTCCCGTCCTGTTCCTGTTTAATAAAAATGTCTTTTATATGTTTGCAACGTTAAAGCATAGTGCCTCCCGTCTTGGGATGAACCAAAAGTCATCATACTTGTAAATATGTTAGTATATTTGTTAATTGTTTTTATCTTTTTCAGTAACAAAATAAACAGTGGTGGTCGGACAGCCCGCGGATGGTCTGTGGTTAACCAAGGGGGAGTGTGACGCCCTGGACTAGCCAGGTAAGTCACAGATAGACCCAGCCAAACTTTAAACCCTAGTCATCTCTCTCAGTGCTTGATGGACACACCAGGGGCGGAGCCAGGCGGTTGGCCACGCCCACCGAGGAGTTAAGAGAGCCTGAGGCAGGAAAACAGTGCAGATTAGTTGACAGGAGTAGAGGAGAGTGGAAGCAGGCCTGTGCCCAGGTCTGCAGCAGTCTGACAGGTGCCAGAGTTGGAGCCGGGGCACCTTTGGCTAGGAGGCATATGGTGGCCTCAGCCTGCAGGAGACGGGAAGATGGCTCGGTGGAACTGTGGTGGACCGGGACAGGGTAGTGGCCCGCCGGTACCGACCCGGGGAACCGACTCGGAAGCCGGAGCACAAAGGGGGGTACTCAGACCCTGAAACGAGGTCCAGAATCCACTGGACTGAGTTAATTAACTGATTGCAGTCTGGACTATAGGTCCTTTCCCACCCAAGTCCCGACTGAAGACAACAGTCCACCGAGGGGGATAGAAAGCCACCGCACAGGCAGTGAGATCCCATGGGCCAGCATCTGCGGGCAAAAGGGCTCTCCCGACATCTTCCAAGCCGGGGAGCGGACTCCTGGCGCTGAAGCGCAGGCAGCCCAAGTACACAACATGGTGCAGGAGAAAGGCCAAGACCACCGAACCGGGTGGGGGACCAGACGCAGCCGGCTGCGGGCACCGACCACCATCAACTTGGTTTACCAGAGACTTGTGTGTGTCAATAACCATGAGTACAACTGTGCCATCTGGCCGCACACCGCCCTGCACCGCCCAGCTATCCCCAACGGGTCCCGGGGCCATCATCCCTACCCACAGAGGGGTTAACATCTTGCTGCACTACCATCTCCCTCGGGTGCCCAGTAATCGCAGCGGTGGTGTCCAACTTCACCACAACCCGTGGGTGGCGTCACGAACTCAAAGACGGCTCCGGCCGTGCACCTACCTACCCCCCTCCAAAAGTGCCAGCACCCCTTTCAGAGAGAAGTGACCCCGGGTCCGGAGGTGCTCGAGCCACCCACCAACGAGCCCAGAGCCAAGCTGCTCGACTGCAGCCGATGCTCAAACTCCTTTGATTGTTTGCATCCTCTTCCATTATTTTAAACCTGTATACATAACTAAAGGGTACTTTATACACTGCGACACGCACATACCTGTGCAGCGACGTCGCTGTGACCACCGAACAATCCCTCCTTCAAGGGGAAGGTGCGTTTGGTGTCACAGCGACGTCACCGCGATGTCACTAAGCGGCTATCCAATAGAAGCAGAGGGGCGGAGATGAGCGGGACGTAACATCCCGCTCACCTCCTTCCTTCCTCATTGCCAGTGGACGCAGGTAAGGAGATGTTTGTCGTTCCTGCGGTGTCAAACGTAGCGATGTGTGATGCCACAGGAACGACAAACATCATCATACCTGCAGCAGCAACAATATTAAGGAAAGGAGCGACGTGTCAACGATCACCGTTTTTGGACAATTTTGCGATCGTTGATCGTCGCTCCTTGGTGTTACACGCTGCGATGTCGCTACCGGCGCCGGATGTGTGTCACTAACGACGTGTCCCCGAAGATATATCGGTATCGATATCGCAGCGTGTAAAGCACCCTTTAGCCATTGACACACAGTAGATCTACGGTTTATGCTATGCTTTAACCGGCATTCAACATTTATTGTTATTTATGTTATATTTTTTGTGTGAAAGCACTTATCAACTTCTAGACATGGGTCTATCAGCCCACTATAATTTTAGGTTCTGTTACTCTATCAACCTTATTTTCAGTTGTATTATTATACATTTGTCCCTTTAATTATATTGGTTTATTCACTTCTGAGCCTCATGAATTTTATCAGGTTTACCTTTGCAGCATCGACACAGGATGACCATAAAAAGACTATCAAAGTCCCATTTATTTTTTGCTAACATATCTGTATTTATTGTAACATATGCATGTATACAGTGGGTAATAAGTACTGAACATCACACCAATTTTCTAAGTTAATATATTTCTAAAGGTGCTATTGACATTCATTTCTCACCAGATGTCAGTATCAAGCCAACCAATCCACACAAGCAAAGAAATCAAACCTTAGATTTCCCTGCATTATGTGTAATAATGAGAAATTACATGGGGAAAAAGTTTTGAACACGCTTTCTAATATTTAATTACCACTTTGTACAAAAGCCTCTGGTATGGAGAAACTAATGGCATTCATTGCTTAGGTGTGATTTTGGCCCATTCTTCCACACAACCATTCTTCAAATCTTGAGCATTCTGTTAGCTCCTTCTATGAACTTTGAACTTTAGTTCCTACCATACATTTTCTATTGGATTCAGCAGCTTAATTTTCTCTGTCTGAAACCAATTAAGAATTTCCTTAGCTATGTGCTTGGGATTATTGTCTTGCTGAAATGTCCACCCTCGTTTCCTCTTCATTATCCTGTTGGATGTTAGCAGATTTTTATCAAGAATGTATTGGTACATTTGTCCTTTCATCATTACTTCAATTATATAAAGTTTGCTTGTACTGTATGCTGAAAAACAGCCCTACACCATTATATGCCCCTACAAACTTCACTGTTGGCATGGTATTAAGGACCTCCAAACATTGTGTTCAATTTTGGTCTCATCTGACCAGACTATATTCTCCCAGTATTGTCTAAATGTTGTTGAACAAACTTTAAACTTGCTTAAACATGCTTTTTGTTCAGCAATGGAGACTTGCGTGGAGAGTGTGTATACAGAACATGGATGTTAAGGGCATTACTTATTGTTTTCTTTGAAATAATTGTATCTGCTGATTCCGGTTGGTCTAGCTCTCCACAGGTGGTCCTTGGCTCTTGGGACAACTCTTCTGATAAATATTTTTTGAATCCTCTGTCTGAAATTGTGAGGGGAGCACCTGACTATGGCCAGTTTATGGTGAAATTATGTTACATAGTTACTTAGGTTGAAAAAAGACCTAGGTCCATCTAGTTCATCCTTCCTCCACCAATTCTACATTTTGTCCCTACATGTTCTTTCTACTTCCAGATTATGGCCCCAACAGTGCTCACCGAAACCTACAGAAGTTTAGTAATTCTGTAACCAATGCCATTAGTATGTTTTGCAATAATAACATTGCAAAAAGTCTTGAGCTGTTTTTACCCATCATGAATTGTTTCTTATGTGGCACCTTTGTAATGAGACACCATTTTATACGCCATTAGTTGAACCAGCTGATATTATTTTGCAATATGTGACAGGATTGTTTTATAATTACTTTTAGATTTCAGCTGGGTTATAACTTTACATGGATTTTTAAACCTCTCTTTCTGCAAATGTTCATTACCTTTTTTCGTTGTCATTTCTCACTATTATGCATTACTTAATTCATGGACACCTATGGTTAGATTTTTTTTCCTGTGTGGATTGGATGATTGTTAATGACAAAGAGGTTGGAAATGATAAAGAGCTGAACATCCTGACAGATGAATTTGTTGCTGCGATAAAGCTTCTGTCAAACAACAAAGTGCCTGGATGTCATAATAATTCAATAGATCTAATAAAGTCTTCTGAAGCAGCAGTTGATGTTATCATATGCTTTAGTCAGCAGATGTGGACAACCGGTAAATGGCCCAAGGACTGGACAAGATCAGTGTTTGTTCACATTTTGAAGAAGAGAGATGCTACTGACTGAGGAAATTATTAGCCTATTGAGCTTCTACCTTATACCAGCAAAATTCTACTGAAGATCTTAGAAAGCTGGTTAAAGGCTTACTTTGACAAAGAGCTGCCAGAGGAACAAGCAGGATTCAGAAAAGCAGAGGAACAAGAGATGTGATTGCTAACTTTAGATGGATAATGGAAAAGGTCAAAGAATACAAGTAGATCTAGTTTAGCTTCATCCACTACAGCAAAGCTATTGACTGTGTGCATCACCAGAAACTTTTGGATATCAGCAAGGATATGGGTGTACTGAACCATCTGATCAGCCTCATTAGGAATCTTTACATTGACCCAGAAGCAACGATCAAAACACGGTTACACGACTTGGTTCAAAGTAGAGAAGGGCATCAGACAAGGCTGAATCCTATCATAAATTCTTTTCAATTTAATATACAGAAGCTAATTTCAGGAAGGCAGTACTTCCAGAAAAAGAAGAAGGAATCAAATTTGCTGGATGAAACATCAACAATCTTAAATACACAAAGAATACAACATTGATAGCAACAAGCTTAGTTGGAATGAACGACTTATTACGGAATGTCAAAATGGAAGGCTCAAACATGGGACTGCTTCTGAACACAAAGAAAACAAACATATTAACTACTTGCATGTATGAGCAGGACACATTTGAGATGGATGGAAATGAACTGGAAGTAGAAAAGGACTTCAACCACTCACTCAAAGCAAGGATCACCAAGCTATCACTTGCCTACTTTGGACATATCATACAAATAGAGTGATCACTGGAGAAAGACATCATAATCAGAAGAAAAAAAGAAACAAGATGATAAGGAAGACCAACAACCTGATGGCTTCATATAATCAAAACAATGTCGAAAAAGGCTCTGGTGGACCTATCTAGACTTGCACAAGACTGATCTTCCTACAAGGCATTCATCCTACAAGTCACCTTGAGAATAAGGCCTTGGTTTCACTTGCATTTTGCACAGACAATTGCAATCCAACAAATCATTGGATTGCACTTGCACCAATGCAAAACTATGAAGTTGTGTCCATCTGTGATTGATTTCTCATGCCATATCAGCATGAGAAATGAATTGCAGCATGCTGCGTTTGGCAGAGAGTCTCTGCTCACCCACAACCATACAAGTTTATGGGTGCGTGTGAAACATCGCACTGCACTGGCATGTCATCTGACCTCAGTGCGATATACGCAGAGACAGGCGGCGGAAGAGAGAAGAAAGTGTTCTCTCCCTCTTCTCTGCAGCTGTGATCCGATTGTAAGATCGTATTACAGTCGCATGTCTCTAGGCTGACAATCGCAGCAGAGGTTCATTACCATATCACTTCCAAAGCTCTTGCATCACAAGCTATGCGCATGTGGAACCAATATAGGAAAATCCACCTGATCAAGAAGAGAGGACATACTTCGAAACGCGAAGAATAAAACTACTTACACTTCAGTATTTTTGGATTTGTGTCATTCCTACAGCAGCCTAGAAATAGTTCTTTATTCAGTTCCAAATCTATACCGGCTTTTGAGCGTGTGGATTCTGCAGCAGCTGATTACGTGCTTTGATACTGGTTCTGTTTCACACACCCTCACAAGGTGGGCACTATTCCTTATCACCTTTCATATGTTTATTGGGTAAGACCCTATTGCACTTTCTATCCTTAGCTTTCAAGTGCAACCGAGGCCTAAGCTAAAGGCTATCAACAAAAAATAACAAACTTTTAATTTCTTTTCCTTATTTTCTGTTTTGTATTTAACATTTTCAAATGTCAATTTAAGGTAATAATTTCTGTCACTATATTTACACAACAGTGGATCACAAGTAGTGAGAGTCACTCTCCTAGAAGTTTCCAATATACGGGAAGATGAATGCAGTATTTGTAAGCATTACAAAAAATTTTTAGTGACTTCCAGTAATCCCCCTTGAGTTACATTTAGCTTCCGCTGACATTCATAACACAGTTGCATATATTGCCAGCTGATGAGAAGGGTTGAGATGTTGTGGAATATGATGAGAAACGTCTTCATGTTACTCATGACTCATACCTCAGAGTGATATCATTCAATTTACAAATCGTTTGCCATGTGTTGGAGAAAGCTTGGATGAGCTAATGGTGATGTCGGTCCCTCCAGTAATCATGAAAAAACAAGAATTTCTCAATTACATTTCAGGGGAACTGAGAGAAACCTTGGCAGAAATGACTCACAACCAAAAATTCTAAAACCATCAATTTGTCCAGCACCTGCCCACTCCCACAATAATCTATCACTGTTCCAGTACATTCGTAAATAATTAGCGCTCTGGGTGGAAAATGATGGAGATTTCTTACATCTGCATTGCACATTGTTAATAATATTGCTGCTTGGCAACCGATGTAGTCAGGATAAAATGTGCACAATACAGTCTATGACAACAAGGTCTGTAAAGAGGTAGGACTTCAATCTCCCTAAAAATATTGACAGTTACATGGAATTTTGCTTCTCATCTTCGATATATTTCAAAATATTTCAAGTATTCTTGCTACATTGCTGGCAAGGAAAGGAAAGAAAAACACGATCAAAAAGTCCAATAAGTGAATTAAATGTTTTATTGGTCAAGTGAGGGGATAAAAAACCATAAAAGGAGATACAAAAATACCCGGGTGCATTCAAACATGCATAAATTTACCACAGTCACTACAATAGATATATACTAGTGAAATTATATGTCTACTACAAGATACAATTGCAGCCACATGGCGATGCAAAGCCACTATGCACACATTATAGATTCAAATAGTCAGATACTTCCATTTGAAGCAAAACACTGTATATTAATCCACTATAATGGATACTGCTAAACCCAATAGGGGCAAGAATCTATAAACAGCCTCCCATACAAGTCAACCACTATATCTAAGGAGCTAATGCTGGCGTTACCTAAGCGTGACAGCAGGATTATGGCAGGTAGGAATGGAGCCGGGTACACAGGACGCCCTACACGTGTTTCGGCACACGCCTTCGTCCAGGGGCGTTAACAAGGTGGTAAACATAAGTATTTAACTATGCACGCACCAATCGGTGTGTGGTGACCTAATTGGTGACGCATGCGTCGCCATAGGAACCCCCATCAACAACCGGCCGACGCGTCATGACTGGGGAAGGCCGGCCATATCACATGACCGAACTCCTCCCCACCCATATTGATACAGAAGCCGGAGGATGACAGGGGGACAAAAGCGTGCATGCGTGCAAGCCACAAACACACAGATTGTGTGGAAGGTATGAAGTATAGGGGAAATAACAATGTGCTAACAAACGAATTTCTAATGATTAGTATAATACCATGTTTTAACATACAGTTCAAAAGCAAAAAACTAAAGATGTTTACAATAGAGACGGGAGAAAAATGTATAACAATATGATTACATGATATATAGATGTATGCATAAGTACAGTATATATACAATCATATTTACATATAATCAATTATATGCACAATAACATAACCATATGGGTCAATCTACATACATACATGATATTACAAATTAGACAATAAAATAGCATATACATAAATCCATAAACAACAAGGATATAATAATTAATGTCATATCAGCATAATCATATCATGTTCTTCCGTTTCATAATTGATCCCCAAGAGCCTGCATCAACCAGATCATAGATGTTAATAATATGCTACCACCCTAAAAAAACAATTAAAAACAATTAAAAGTTAGTGTGTGCCACCAGAATACAACAATCGAGGTTATCAAAATTCATAAATACGGAACAAAGCTAATATTTTCATTGAGACCAGATACATATAGGGTAGACAATGTCTATATCCATCTGGTCTCAAGTTGGGCAAGGCGCTTACTGAGGTTCCCACCTCTAATCCCCAAGTCAATCGTATCAATCCCCCTAACTTTCAACAAAGTCCCATCAGCATTATGGCATTGTAAGAAATGCCGAGGAATTGTTTTTAGTTTAAAGCTATCATTTTCCTCAGGAGCTGCTACTATGCCAAGGACA
This sequence comes from Anomaloglossus baeobatrachus, assembly GCF_048569485.1. Classification (NCBI taxonomy): domain Eukaryota; kingdom Metazoa; phylum Chordata; class Amphibia; order Anura; family Aromobatidae; genus Anomaloglossus; species Anomaloglossus baeobatrachus. The sequence goes on from NC_134357.1 coordinate 186,498,738, forward strand.
TGCTCCCTAACTCTGACTTTCAGTTGCCTCGTTGTCAGGCCAATGTATATTTTGGGGCATGGACACGTGGCATAGTAAATTACGGCTCTGGTATTGCAGGTGATTTTTTTCTTAATCCTAAAACTCTTAGTGCCACTGGAATCAGTGAAATCTTGGCATGTCAAGATATTAGGGCATGTAATACAGGTACCACATGGGGAACATCCACCTTGATCATTTTTGGGGGGTAAATCCCAGAGGGTTCTCTGTCTATTATCCTCATAGTGACTGTGAACCAAAAGGTCCTTGATATTTTTAGATCTACGGAAAGTTATTTTTGGTTCTTTAGGTAATAGTTTAGCAATAATTGGATCAGCTTGAAGAATCGGCCATGCCTTCTTCAAATACACTCGGATATGTTCTGATTCAGAATTATAGCTCGTGATAAATCTTATTACCTCCTTAGTACGTGTATCTTTATCATTCTTGGGGTAAAGAAGGGACTCTCTCACAGAGTATTTAGCACGAGGGTATGCTCTTTTTAAGACCCTCCTACTATACCCTCGATTCCTGAACCTCATCATTAGATCCTTTGATTGTAACTCAAAGTCCCTATCGGTTGAACAGATGCGTCTTAAGCGTAAGAATTGTCCGGTGGGGATACTGTTAATCATAAACCTAGGGTGGGAGGAAGTCGCATGCAATAGGGCATTCGTGGCCTATGGTTTTCTGAAGAGGTCTGTCTGGTCTTGGTCGTCTCTTGTTAGTGTCACGTCCAGAAAATCTATACTCGTTGATGACCATTGATAGGTAAGCCGAATATTTGACTCATTCTGATTTAGAGAATTCATAAATAATTGGAGATCTTCCTCTGTTCCCTGCCAGATCAAACATGCATAAATTTACCACAGTCACTACAATAGATATATACTAGTGAAATTATATGTCAATGCAAGATAAACATAGCTATTATAAAGCTCCAATAGATAATAGATCAAAAATAGGATTATATCCAAGGGGCCAATTGATTACAAGTAGTGCATAGATATAATACTACAAGATACAATTGCAGCCACGTGGCGATGCAAAGCCACTATGCACACATTATAGATTCAAATAGTCAAATACTTCTATTTGAAGCAAAACACTGTATATTAATCCACTATAATGGAGACTGCTAAACCCAATAGGGGCAAGATTCTATAAACAGCCTCCCATACAAGTCAACCTCTATATCTAAGGAGCTAGTGCTGGCGTTACCTAAGCGTGACAGCAGGATTATGGCAGGTAGGAATGGAGCCAGGTACACAGGACACCCTACATGTGTTTCGGCACACGCCTTCGTCGAGGGGCGTTAACAAGGTGGTAAACGTAAGTATTTAACTATCCACGCACCAATCGATGTGCGGTGACCTCATTGGTGATGCATGCGTCGCCATACAAAAAATTGTATTGTTTTCTGACTAGTGGCAGACTAATTGTTTGGCCACTAGGCTAAACCAGAGGGCTCAGAACATTAGTGATCAAACAGCCAAGCTACACCATGAATCTTTAAGTGGCTAAAATATTATACACAGCTCCAAATCACATTTCCCATCATGATTATAAATCTGTCACATGGTTCTCTTTTATAGACAAGTCCATCAATGCCTTTACATGGCCAGTCCATTCCTAAATTACTGAAAAATCAGCGTTTGAATTAATATGCAAATGAAGCTGAAGAACTATAGTAGATCTGAAGCCTCTGTCATCCAGCTCTATTCCCAGCCCAGCGATGCTTCCTTCTGCTTGACTGTCAATTTTTTTGCCTGAAGTAACAAAGCATAAGGGCGGCGTCACACGCTACGATATATCGGGCGATATGTCTCGGGGTCACGGATTCCGTGATGCACATCGGGCATCGTTAGACTTATCGTAGCGTGTGACAGCTACGAACGACAGTGAACAAGCAAAAATACTCACCTTATCGTTGCTCGTTGACACGTCGTTCATTTTCAAAATGTCGGTCCTCCTTCTGTGTTCCGGTTGTTCATCGTTCCCGAGCCAGCACACATCGCTCCGTGTGACACCTTGAGAATGACGAACACAGCTTACCTGCATCCCGCCGGCAATGCGGAAGGAAGGAGGTGGGCAGGATGTTACGTCCCGCCTATCTCCGCTCCTCCGCTTCTATTGGCTGGCCGCTGTGTGACGTCGCTGTGATGCCAAGCGTCCCTCCCCCTTCAGGAAGAGGATGTTCGCCGCCCACAGCGACGTCGTTTGGGAGGTAAGTGGATGTGACAGGGGGTTAACGACTTTGTGCGCCAATGGCAACTAATTGCCCGTGACGCACAAACGACGGGGATGGGTGCGATCGCTCATGCGATTGCACGATATATCGTCCCGTGTGACGCCGGCCTTAGACTGTCAGTCAAGCAGAAGACAGCAATGAGTAAGTAATTGAGCCAGAGCGACAGAGACTTCAGTTCTACAAAGTTCTTCAGACTCATTTATATATAAATTGAAATGCTAATATCTCTGTACTAGAGGAACACATTTGACATGTAATCATCGACTACATCAACATTGGCCAACTATTGTTGGAGTTGTCTTTGTGAGAGCTACGTACAAATATAAATAGTTTGGTGGGTAAAATCCTGCTGACAGAATTCCTTTGGCCTCTTCCCTCTTCAGCCAATTTTGGGTTTTGCACTTTTATTTTTTCCTTTTTTTAAATACCCGTAATTTTTGTCTTTTTTCACGGTCATAGACATATGAGAGCTGTTTTTTTGTTGGGGCAAGATATAGTTTTGAATTAGACTATTAATATTTTAAGTAAGGGAAATGGCAAAAAAAATCATGAAGTGAAGTAGTGAAAAGAAAAAATGCAATTTTGTTATTGTTATATTATATTTATATACTGTACATATACATATTTATACACAATAGGACATGGACCAGGACGTGCTATGTCCTGTTGTGTATACATATGTGCCTCTTCAGATTCTGTCTTATATTGAGCCTGATAAAGAGACCTGAGTAGTCTCGAAATCTGCTATTATTATCTTTTCAGTTATCCATTAAAAGGTATCAACCACTGAGGACTCTCAGTTCTTTTAAACAATTTTTTTATATCTACTGGCTAACATGGTACAAGTATATATTTTACACACTCGTAGGGCATTCTGTTGGTAGCGCATTGTTTACTTTCACACATTGTTCTGGTATGGTTTAGTCTAATCACTAATTTAATTCATTTATTCAAACTGTACAGAGACAGGAGAAACATCCATGTTTATGTGAGACTAACAATACATTATGGCTTATTCTTGGGAAAATAACAAAACTATTTTTTTTTTCATCAAAAACCTGATAGCTACATTTTTTTACTTACTCATTGCTTTCTATGGCTGCAAAAATGCTGAAAGAATTAACATGCTGCAGTTTTCAAAAAAGCAGCAGTTTTCCAAGTTAGTCAAAAAAACCGTATGAATGATATTTCTGAAATCTCATAGCTTTTGCTGATACTGTAACAAACAGGATTTAATTTGCATAAAAAGATGCAGCAAAAAGAATGTAGCAAAAACACAATGTGTGAACATTGCCTAATAATAACCAGGAAATATAATTCTCCAGGTCAGTACAATTCCAGAGATACTAGTTTATAAACTATGAATAAAAATATTCTAAATTTTGTAAAAAAGAAAAAAAATTAGTTTCATGTGACTGTCTCCATTTTCTGAGACCCCTACATTTTTATATTTCTATCAGTGAAGCTGATTATTTTTTTGTGTGGTGAACTTTTTATGTGTACAATTTTGGTGTTCATACTATGCTTTTATCACTTCTTATTGCATGTTTTAGCATTATTACAATTATCGTAAACATGTGATTATATCTTTTTTATTTTTTATCATCAGTTAATATATCAATTAGCTCATTGAATTTTAGATTTTCAAGGATGGGACTTTTCTGGATGCAGTGATAGTAATTTCTTTATTTGTTTGTCTTACATTTCTTCATTGATAACTGGGAAAAGTGGGGACAATGTGCTTACAGGTCTTGAATCTACCATCATTTCATCACTTGTACTATACACAGCAATAGTACAGTATTGTTATATATAGTAAAAAAAAAATTGCCTCCAGAGCTTAATTTTTCATGAAAAGGGATATTACCAGTGTGAGACACAGAGATCAGGAGAGTAGACTGTCAGTCATTACATGTCTCGCACTGGTAATGCCCCTCCCATGTAAAGTACGTTCTGGAGGCAGATTCTCAGAGAGATCTATGTCTGTGCCATAAATCTTAACAGCTCATTTATATATTAGGAAAAATGTACATTTTTCTTTAATAGAACATCAGATCGCAGATATAAAGGTATCATTTAATTCAGCTTCCTGTGACCTACATACCCATATAAATGGCTCAGAAGGGATGATCCCACTCACAGATCCCCTTTAAGGTGTCTTTATGATGCTATTTTGAATCTAGATTATGGGATATGTGTGATGTTCAAGGATGGTATTTGGAAATCTAAAATACTTGATGTAGCAACACACCATGAAATTAATGATTTTAACTAATTCATGTTGTAAAATAAAATGTTGCCAGTGCTAATACATTTTCATCTGATGTGATATATGCGCTAATAGCCAATAAATGTATATTAGAGAAAAGCTATTACCGTGTTTTCACATTAAAAGGGTGGTTCACCCATATTTTTTATTGTCCAGATCGATATTATATTGAGAAACAATGTTTCTCTCAAATACCTTGTGTTGGCAATAGTGCCTGTGAGAGGCGCTATTGCAGACCGCTGATCCCGCTCCAGTGACGACAAATGCTGCACACGTCACATCCCTGACCCGACATCACCGGTCCGGCGATGAGTAACATTTAACCCCTGCGCCGTGGGTGCTACAGATAGCAGATAAATAGACAGAATCATAGATAGATAGAGGAATAGAGAGCTAGAGAGAGGAATGGATAGATAGATAAATAGATAGAGAGTGGGGGGTCACAGCAGGTGGGGGGTGATCACAGCAGGTGGTGGGGTGATCACAGCAGGTGGTGGGGTGATTACAGCAGGTGGGGGGTGATTACAGCGGGGGGGGGGTGATCACCGCAGGTGGGGGGTGATCACAGCAGGTGGGGGATCACAGCAGGTGGGGGGATCACAGCAGCTGGGGGGGATCACAACAGGTGGGTGGATCACAGCAGCTGGGGGGGATCACAGCAGCTTGGGGTGATCACAGCAGCTGGGGGGATCACAGCAGCTGAGGGGGAGCAGAACCATCCTTGCTGCAACACCATCCACTTTGAAGGACAGCGACAGCAGTGGCGGCTAATCCCTGGCCATGTAACACAGGTGGCGTCACAAGACTATCATCCTCATTATTCCCAACCATCATCCAATTCCCCTTTTATTGTACACCTTGTGGCCACGAAGCCAGGCAGTGCCACCTATGACATCCCTGACCCGACATCACCGGTCCGATGATGAGTAACATTTAACCCCTGCGCCGTGAGTGCTACAGATAGCAGATAAATAGACAGATAGAATCATAGATAGAGGAATAGAGAGCTAGAGAGAGGAATGGATAGATAGATAAATAGATAGAGAGTGGGGGGGATCACAGCAGGTGGTGGGTCACAGCAGGTGGGGGGTGATCACAGCAGGTGGTGGGGTGATCACAGCGGGTTGGGGGTGATTACAGCAGGTGGGGGGTGATCGCAGCAGCTGGGGGGGATCACAGCAGCTGGGAGGGATCACAGCAGCGGGGGGATCACAGCAGCTGGGGGAATCACAGCAGCTGGGGGGATCACAGCAGTTGGGGGAGGATCATAGCAGCTGGGGGGGATCACAGCAGTTGGGGGAGGATCATAGCAGCTGGGGGGGATCATAGCAGCTGGGGGGGATCATAGCAGCTGGGGGGATCACAGCAGCTGGGGGGATCACAGCAGCTGGGGGGATCACAGCAGCTGGGGGGGATCAAAGCAGCTGAGGTGGATCACAGCAGCTGGGGGGATCACAGCAGCTTGGGAGATCACAGCAGCTGGGGGGATCAAAGCAGCTGAGGTGGATCACAGCAGCTGGGGGGATCACAGCAGCTGGGGGGATCACAGCAGCTGGGGGGGATTACAGCAGCTGGGGGGGATCACAGCAGCTGGGGGGATCACAGCAGCTGGGGGGAGATCACAGCAGCTGAGGGGATCACAGCAGCGGGTGAGGGTCTTACAGCGGGTGGGTGTTCTCACAGCGCGTGGGGGTCTCACAGCGGGTGGGGGTTTCACAGCAGATGGGGGGTCTCACAGCAGGTGGGGAGGGTCACAGCGGGTGAGGGGGCGCACAGTAGGTGAGGGAAGGTGGGAGAGGGGGCAGCAGATGAGAGAGAGGGGCAGCGGCTGGTGGGGAGGGGCAGTGGCAGATGGAGGGCAGGCAGCACATGAGTTCAGTGGCGGTGGATGGGGTGCAGTGACTTCTGCAGCTGGCGGTGACTGAAAGGAGACAGTAAACGAAATAAAGGGGTGCACAGCCTATAGTAACACAATGAGTGCTGCCTAATGTGTGCAAAACAACAATGCACAGAGGAGAAAAAGAGCACACATAATTCAGGCGCACATCAAAGAATATTATAACCATATATATTTTTTATTTTTACGAGAAAGACAGTTTATTAGGTCCATGAAAAACACACACAATAAAATCATTTAAAACCATACAATACAAGACACGGCCTCTATAAAGTGACTCCGGGATAATAAACCTAGTCAATATAAGACAGATATAATATCAAAATTGTACATCAATTGATTCTCCAATCCACAGATCTAAGGTAAGTAGTGATTATTTGCATGCATGTTTATTATCCCGGAGTCACTTTATAGAGGCCGTGTCTTGTATTGTATGGTTTTAAATGATTTTATTGTGTGTGTTTTTCATGGACCTAATAAACTGTCTTTCTCGTAAAAATAAAAAATATATATGATTATAATATTCTTTGATGTGCGCCTGAATTATGTGTGCTCTTTTTCTCCTCTGTGCATGAAAGGAGACAGTGTCTATAACTTACCGATTGCTCCCATCAGCTTCCACAGACGCTGGAGTGAAGCTGAGGGGGGCGGTCTCCGGCCCCAGATCCACAGTGATTGGAGAAATGGGTCACAAGGCCCGTCTCTGCAATCAGAGCAGGGGGCGGGTGAAACTGAGGTCACCCAGCTCCAGCCAATGATCGGTGATACAGCTGCACTGATGGTGGCTGGATTTCAATGTTTCAGCCATTTTCAATGGCTGAAACATTACAATGGCTGTGATTGGCTGAGCGGCGTTCGTCAGCCAATCACAGCCTCCTTAGGTTTGAGGAGGAGGAACCACCCCTCCTGAGGTCAGGCAGAGGGCCCCTCCTCTCCAAATCTAAGATATTTGCAGCGATCGCATCCACCGGGGCTCCGGGGCCACGATCTCGCAATGACGTACTGGGTATGTCATGGGTCCTTAAGTACCAGGGAGTCATGATGTACCCAGTATGTCAGAAGGTCGCTAAGGGGTTAACACGTTTTCAGGCTCTAGGGGTCCGCTCCCGCTTGAGGCCCCTGTACGACTTCAGGTGCTGCACCGCGATATGTCTGCCAGTGCAATGTCCCCGCCCCCTACCCATGGGGCCCGGTGAGCAGAGGAATGAAAGGGGAGGAGCCGGGGCTGTCAGACGGGCCCCCCTCTTTCACCGGGCCCGATACAGGAATCACACTAGTAATGCCCTGATGGCGGCCCTGATACACTATATAAGGGAATTTAGGGCCACAATACAGTGTATAAGGGGAAGTGGGGGCCATAAAACAGTGTATAAAGAGGATGTGAGGGCCATATTACAGTATAAACATACCTCCCAGCTTTGAAGATCAGAAAGAGGGACAAATTATGTGCCGCTTGTAGCGCGTCGCAGCAATTTTGATCACGCCCCAAACCACATTTATTTGAAAGTGAGGGACATTCAGCAGATGCCCCAGACTGTTCACACGTTGCATATGTTGCAGTCGGGGGCCGCTGCCGCTTCTGGGGCTGCTCAGATCCGGGTTACTGCTGTGGCTCGAGTGGTGACCGGACCCGAGTTCGCACGGCCGTCAGTCCTCACAACCGTCGTAAATGGAATATTTACAGGGGATTTTTGTCTGTAACGCCCCCCGTAGGTTGCGGCGAGGGATGGTGACACCGCTGCTGCCCGGTGATGGGGCGCCCGGGGCTGGTGGAATGGGGCAGCTAGATGGGATCCCCTCCACGGGAAGGGGAGCTGTAGTCCCGGGGCCCTGTGTCAGTACACGGGAGTGATGGCTGCTGGAGGGGGTGCGCTGAATTAGACCAGGGATCAATGGTGTACTCACAGTTCAGTAATTTCACACAAGTCCAGTGGTAAACCAAGTTGCCAGTGACCGGCTGCCGTTGGAGCGTGTATTCGGGTCCCACACCCCGGTTAGTGAACAGGTGTCCCTTCCTCCTGCACGTTATGTTTGTCTCTCCTGTTGGACGATTTCGCATGGAACGGAGATGTCCACTCCCGGTTCTGTATGTATTTGGGAGCTGTAGCTCATGAAATCTGACCCTTGGGATCTCTGTGGGTTCTGATGGACAACCCATTTCCCCGCATTGGGCTTCTGTTTTTCTCTCTGGACTTTGGGAGAGCAAGGTCTGAAACCTCATCCTCTGCTGGTGAATTACTAAGGGGCATGCAACCTTCCTCATCCTAGAGTCCAGGCACCCCGTCTGTGCACAGGCTCTGGACCGTTTTCCCGCTGTCGGCATCGGCGGACTACGACCCTGCCCCGGTCCACTTAAGGTTTCCCGCGACCGGATCTCCGTCGCCTGTGGCCCGTCGGTTCACCGTTTGCCACCTAGCCAGGTAGTCCAAGGGCCCCTACCCCTGACTACACCGCTGTCTGCAGTCTGCACTTCCACTTTACTACTCCACACTTCAACTGTGAAAACTCATCTCTCACTGAACTGAACTTGTCTGTCGTGTTCCCACCCCTGACACCTCAGGACCCCTAGGTGGGCGTTCTCATCTGCCTGATCCCGCCCACTGGTGTGTCCTTATTATCATGAGGGGGTGGCTAGGCTTTAATGGCTGCGTGTTGTACCTGAGTGTGGGTTTCTGGTGGTAACAAGGAGTATGTACACTTTTGTGACTACCTGGTTTTGCCAGGGCGTCACACATAAATTCCGTGTTCTATGTTCTGAAGGTGTCTGCACCAAACTACACAATAATAATCGTCTCTGATTATTACATTTTTGATGCATTTTTTTATGTTTTTTTCCCATTATTTCATGTGTTTTTGGTGCAGATGTGAAGCTGCATTTCTAAGTGTTTTTGTAACGCCCCTGTAGCATGGTCATTACAGGGTATTGTATAATATCCTTTTCCAGGGCAAGAGGAGGTAAGTTTACACACACACACACACACATCACCAGGAAAGGGTTAATAGGTTTTCAGCAGTAGCTCAGGTTTGCATGACTCATCCTGTCTCCTAATGAGTAGGAAGCAGGTGGCTTCACAGAGACAAGTCACCATGACAACGTCCTGGTAGGGTGGGGGCCTGAGCTAGGAGTGAGCTGCAGAACAGGCAGGAAGTCTAATCAGAACCGTCTAGAATGTGAGTGGTAGTGATGGGTAGTCCGGCTCTTTTTGGTGATCCGGTTCCCATGGCTCCGCTCACCAAAAAGAGTCGGCACATTCGGATCGTTCTTGGCTCCTTATTAAATATGTGTTTCCCCCAGGTGAACACATATTTAAGATTATAGTGAGGCCACTGAAACCACGCCCACCCATGGCTAAACCCCGCCCACTTACAAGGGACCAATTAGATTATGGAGTGGGCGGGGTTTCAGTGGCGAAAAGAGCCGTTTAGCGATTTTAGTGACTCACTTTGGTGATACGGCTCCTGTCGGTCACTGCAGGGAGCCGGATCTTTGTGTCGGATCGCTCGGGACCGACACATCACTAGTGAGTGGAGACAGACCTTCACAGGAGTAGCTCAGTGGGGACCAGCCAGACCAGGGCTAGTAACACCTGGAGGAAGGGAACGGGTCAAGATACTGGGGATTGTGGAGAATGTCCTGGTAGTGCCCAGGAGAGACCTGATTCTGTCAGGGGGTGCTACCAGAGTAGGGAGAAAGAGAGACAGAGAGGAGGCGAGTCCCCAAGAAGCTTCATGCCACGGGGATGGCAACCAAATGCACACGACAGAGGGACCCTCAGATAACCTTACTGGACCCTGCCTCCGACCTGCCCTGGACCGACCGGAGGCTATAACGGCGAGGACCAGGACCCGGGTGCAATGTTGGAAAAGACCGGTGAATAAAAAGGAACTGGAACCCGCACTCAGTGACTTTTGTGAGTAAATGCCGCCGCCCTGTGCTTCCCGTGGGGAGCGATTCCATCTTATCTGCCCGTAACACCTGCCCCGGAGAGAGACTGTGCAGCGGCTGTTAAACACCTGGACGCATACCACGGGTGGCGCTGCGTGCAACCCCCATTCCCATTCCATACCATTCCTGGGGGAAAGAAGGGTTGCAGGGAGAGAGGGTCCACGGCAGAGGAGACTGAGACCCCAGTCACCGCTGAAACCGGTGACATGCTCCCAGGAACCCCGTTGCCCTCTTCCCATTACCCCCCTCTTGTGGACTGTCGAACTCTTTAATGAAACCCACCAGGGTCACGGAAGCCGGGTCGGGCCACTCACAGCTCGACCCTGAACACCACCGGCCCAGTGACCGTGCGAGCCCTGCAAGCCCCGGCATAGGCGTTTCATAAGTCCATTCTCTGGATATAGGAGAAGCAGCTTACTTTGCCTATATATTTTTTGCCTTTATTTAAACCACTCAGAAAGGTGAGCAGTTCAGCTATTTTCTGTATCATTAAAGGGAACCTGTCATCAGGTTTTATACCCCCATACTAATGCTATCTATGTAATGCTGATTACACCAAAGACTTTACTTTAGAAACCTGAGTTTATAGTTTAGCCAAATTTATTGTTGAATTTGCATCCAAATAAGCTGCAAGTAAAGTTGCGGACACTGTACATATAGCTCGGCTGCCTCTCTTACCTATTCCCTGCACGCTGCCTGCCTCCTGTCAGTGACATGCCAATCCAACCTAAAATCTAGTACAAGCACCATTATTCACCAGTAAGGTCATAATGAAGAAGGCTTTCAATGTCTGGCATAGTTTGCAGATTCCAGCAGACACTGAATATCTTCTTCGCTCCCACTGCTGGTTGTTCTAGGGAAGATGGTCAGAGTCTGGTGCAATCTAGTTTGGAGACTGCGCTAGACACTGACCCTCTTCTTCATCAGGACCTTACGGTGCATTTACCACCCCAGATAATGGAGCTCGAGCTAGATCTTGAGCTGGAGAGGCAGATGATTGAAAGAAAAATGACCTGTCAATCACTGACCAAAAAAAAAGATGGCGGGAGGATAGTGAAGAGAGGCTGCAGAGATGGAAGTACAATGCCAGCCAACTGAAATTGTATTGTTGACTTGTTATGCAAATAAGCCACATTTCACCAAAATGTAAAATCAGGTTTCTAAAGTAAGGGTATGGAGGTAATCAGCATTGCATAGATGGCTTTAGGTTGGAGTACAGAAACTGATGACAGGTTCCCTTTAACTAGCATTGGGTTTACTAAGCTATGAGCCACTGTGTATTTTTCTTTTAAATTTAGTACTAACATTGTGCACTTCATTTCACTTTAAGTACGAGCCATAAGTATTACGTTCCTACCTAACTGGCCCACTGAAATATAATGTTAAATATGCATGAAGACTATATAGTTTCTCTTCATTTCAGAGGGTCATTGTGCGTGAAGTGAAACAGCTTTATTAGTTGATCAACAAATGTATTCAATAAGTTAGAAGTTACTTGATGGAGATAATGTAAGTTCAGGAGCCTCTGAACATTTGCTCTTATGAGGACCCGGTAATTCTGGTTATCGCCCTGTTTGCTGATGTTACTTGGTTGTCACTTTTCAACTCTTACCAAAAAGAGCACATTGGGAGAAGCTCCAGAATAGTACCATTCAGGTAACAATTAGTGATTTATAGTGCTTTAATAGAGCAACCTCAAAATTTGATGTATTTTGCCTGGAGTTTCTTTCCATTTGCAAAGTTACTTGATTGATATGCTAAGATTTGTAGTAAATCACCAACAAGTTATTTTTTCTGATACAAATTAGCCTACCTTGGATATGTTTCCTACAGTACTCACTAGTGACGAGCGAACCCGTGGATATTCAGGTTCACCAAATGAGCAAGGGAAAAAAAAACAGGGTCGGCGAGCGAACTTGACACTGAACATAACCCCGAACAACATAACCCATACAAGTCAATGGCGATGAGACGTTCTGAGCTGTAAAATGGCCGTAGTAAGTGCTAGGGGGCTGCAAATGGTAGTTAAATTGTAGTAAGAGCAGGATAGTAATACATACCATGTTTCCTGGTGTTTCCTAGGGCATAACACTGCAGTTAGACTCTCTTCAGCTTCAGTCAGCTAATTAAGATTCATGAATATTCGCTGCTTACCCCATCCACCCTTCGCCAGTTTTTGTGATTGGTGGCAGATTGCTATACACGCCCCCAACGCTGTGTCCACGTCTGTGATTGGTTGCTGTCAGTTTGCTGTACAGTAGTGTAAAAAAATAAAGAATGATTAAAAAAAAAATACTTAGGCTCTCGCCCCACCTTTGAGCTTTACCGTGGCTGGATATCAAAATAGAGGGGAAAAAAAAGATAAGTTCCATCCCATTTTTTTATATAAAGCCATGGTAAAGCAAACAGATGGGGACTGGTATTATCAAGATGGAAGTCGCCATGGATATTGTACCAACCAGCCTACAAAAACCAACTCGCAACTGCCTAGAATTGTCACATCCATTAGATGTGACAATTCTGGGCTTTACCCAGCTCATCTCAATTGCCCTGGTGTGGTGACAATTAGGGTAATATATGATTTGTCAATAAATGACAGCTACCATCAAGCACTAGATTAGTAATGGGTGGCATCTATGAGATTTCCCCCATAACTAACCCTGTAAGTGAAAAGAAATAAAACACAAACACCAAAAAAATCCTTTATTTTAAATACAATACTCACATCTTCTTTCACCCCTTTATTGAACCCCAAAAGACTCTTGAAGATCTGACGTAATCTATGTGAGTTCACACGACGATCCCAGCACTGCTGCAGCCAGAGCCTGATGAGAGAGAAAACATGTCTGCTCTCCGGTGAACTGAGTGACATCAACTACTCACAGCCGGGCTCCCCCTCCTCCCGCTGCTGTCAGTGTTTCACAGAGCCTGCGGAGAGCGTACATGTGCAAGATAATGGACTACAGTATTTGCATGAAACCACTTCCCCTGAATTGTCATGCTAGCATATTCTTTGTTTATGATGCATGCAAAACTATTACTATACTTCTAAAGGTATTACAATGCACCTTCAGTACTAAAAGAACAATTAACTTAAAAACTAATAATTAATCCATGACTACTTAAGAAGAAAATTTGGATTCTCTTCCTAATTGATTACGGGGTTGGACCCTATCCGAGCACCAACTATAACAATAATCCATGACTAAGACATAATTGTTTCTCGAAACTCGTTGGATTGTCACCAAAGGTTATCTGTTGGTGCCATGCCTGCTGTCGCTGTTCACAGTATTTTTAAAGATTTGCAATAAGGACGTGTTTTTTACCTGGCCTGTCCGCTGGATACATTTTTCCTTCTTTAAAAACAATGTCCTGAGTGCCTCCACAGCCCTTTTACACTGGATTACAAGCCCCCAAAGCGCCTTACATATTGCATGATGACCCCTTTATACATTGTATGATAACCCCCACATCCCCTTATACACTGTATTTTAACCCACACATCTCTTTATACACTGTATGATGATCCCCTCATTCCATTATAAACTGTATTATGACCCCACAGCGCCTTATACACTGTATGATGACCCCTATATCACATTATGCATTGTATTATGGCCACAGTCTCCTATACACTGTATTATGAACCCTACATCCCCTAATACACTGTATCATGACTCCCACAGCCCCTTACATCATAGCTCCCAACAGTCCAAGATTCAGAGAGACTGTCCGGATTTGAGGGCTCAGTCCCGCTATTCACTTACCTTGTCCCAAGTCCTCCTCCTCTCAGTACAGTGCATAAATTAAATATTCTCTGTGGCTCCTCCTCCTCTCAGTGTAGTGCATAAAGTAAATTCTCTGTGCTCTGGCTTCTCCAGGACAAGAACTCACGAACTTGTTCTTGGTTGGTAGCAGCTCTACCATTGAGCCACTGCCTGCTCTCAAATCTGTGGTGGGATTTGGTAACCTTGACCTGCATGGCAGGGAACCCAGAAACAATTTTCTATACTTGAAGCTGCATTGCAGCCTCTGAGTCCACAGTCCACAGGCAGATTATACTGGATACAGAACTCCATTGTACAGAGCAGTGCATCTCTATGTCCTGTATTCTAGTTTTTAATGCTTAATGTGTTTTAATATTACAGAAAAGCTTTGATTCTGCTCTTAAAAAGCCAATGCAATTTTTTTTCTTGCGGTTTTTCAGGCTCCACAAGGAAGCCTATAGAGGAAAAAAAGCGCCAAAAGTGTACAGTTCAGGAGCGTCTTTAGGCCCTGTGCCCACGCCGCATGTTTTGACGCAGATTTTGACGCAGATATTCAGAAATCTGCAGCAAAATCTGCATGTCCATTGCGACACCGGCAAAATCTATGAGAATTTAGAAGTGCTGTGCCTACGTTGAGTATTTTTCCCTTGCATATTTGGTGCAGATATCCTTTTTTCTGAGCCAAATCTGCACCAAATACGCATGGGAAAAATAAGCCACCTGGGCACAGCAATCTAAATTCTCATAGACTTTGCTGGCTTCACAATGGACATATAGATTTTGCTGCAGATGTCTGAAAAATATGTGTCAAAACTACACAGCGTGGGCACTGGGCCTTAAGGGGGCTTTACACGCAGTGATCATAGTATCATCATAGTTTTTAAGGTTGAAGGGAGACTCTAAGGGCAGCTTTGCACGTTGCGATATTGCACGTGCGATGTCGGTGGGGTCAAATCGAAAGGGACGCACATCCGGCGTCGCAGTCGATATCGCAACGTGTAAAACCTTTTTGATACGATGAACGAGCGCAAAAGCGTCGTTATCGTATCATCGCTGCAGCCTCCGACATTTCCATAATGCCGGTGCAGCGACAGGTGCGATGTTGTTCCTCGCTCCTGCAGCAGCACACATCGCTGTGTGTGAAGCCGCAGGAGCGAGGAGCTTCACCTTACCTGCCGCCGGCTGCAATGAGAAGGACGGAGGTGGGCGGGATGTTTACATCCTGCTCATCTCCGCCCCTCCGCTTCAATTGGCCGCCTGCCATGTGACGTCACTGTGACGCCGCACGACCCGCCCCCTAAAGAAGGAGGTGGGTCGCCGGCCAGAGGGACGTCGCACGGCAGGTATGTGCGTGTGAAGCTGCCGTAGCGATAATAATCGCTACGGCAGCTTTCACTAGATATCGAACGTGCGACGGGGCGGGACTATCGCTGCAGCATCGGTAACACATTGTTACCGATGTTGCAACGTGCAAAGCCCGCCTAAGTCCATCTAGTTCAACCCGTAGCCTAACATGTTGATCCAGAGGAAGGCAAAAAAAAAAAAACCAATGTGACAAACAAGTTCCAATGGGGAAAAAATTTCCTTCCTGACTCCACATCCGGCAATCAGACTAGTTCCCTGGATCAACACCCTTTCATAAAATCTAATATACATAACTGGTAATATTAAATTTTTCAAGAAAGGCGTCCAGGCTCTGCTTAAATGTTAGTAGTGAATCACTCATTACAACATCATGCGGCAGAGAGTTCCATAGTCTCACTGATCGTACAGTAAAGAATCCTCATCTGTGATTATGATTAAACCTTCTTTCCTCAAGACATAGCGGATGCCCCCGTGTTCCAGTCGCAGGCCTAGGTGTAAAAAGATCTTTGGAAAGGTCTCTGTACTGTCCCCTCATATATTTATACATTGTGATTAGATCCCCCCTAAAGCTGGGTTTACACACTGCAACATCGCAAAGGACATCGCTGTAACGTCACCGGTTTTGTGACGTAACAGCGACCTCCCTAAGTCTCTGCTAAGTCGCTGGTGAGCAGTTAAACAGGCAAACCTGTCCAACAACGCAACAGCGATCCGGACCTGCAGAGCGACCTAGCTGGTTGTTGGGGGCGTTGATAAGCAGCCTTTTGAAAGGGAAGTTGCTAACAAAGTCGCTGCAAAGTCTTTCACACACTGAAACTTTCCAGCGATGCATGCTGCACAGCGGGAAACAAAGGACCTAGGAATGGTCCTGAACGATTTGTAACGATTACAGCTTCACAGCAGGGGCCGGGTCGCTGATAGGTTTCACACACTGCAACATCGCAAACAACATCGCTATTGCGTCACAAAACCGGTGACGTTACAGCGATGTCGTTTGAGATATTGCAGTGTGTAAACCCAGCTTAAGCCTTCGTTTTTCCAGACTAAATAACCCCAAGTTTAATAACCTGTCTTGGTATTGCAGCCCACCCATTCCTCTAATAATCTTGGTCGCTCTTCTCTGCACCCTCTCCAGTTCAGCTATGTCCTTCTTATATATCGGTGACCAGAATTGTACACAGTATTCTAAGTGCAGTCGCACTAGTGACTTGTACAGAGGTAGAACTATATTTTTTTCATGAACACTTATACCTCTTTTAATACATCCCATTATTTTATTAGCCCTGGCAGCAGTTGCCTGACACTGTCCACTAAAGTTAAGTTTACCATCCACCCATACACCCAAGTCTTTTTCTGTGCCTGTTTTACCCAGTGTTCTACAATTAAGTACATAATCATACATTTTATTTCCTCTACCCAAGTGCATGACCTTACATTTATCTACATTAAACTTTAATTGCCACTTCTCAGCCCAATTCTCCAATTTACATAAATCTCCCTGTAATATAAACTTATCCTCCTCTGTATTGATTACCCTGCAGAGTTTAGTATCATCTGCAAATATTGAAATTCTACTCCGCATGCCCCCAACAAGGTCATTAATAAATATGTTGAAAAGAAGCGGGCCCAATACTGACCCCTGTGGTACCCCACTATGAACTGAGACCCAGTCCGAGTACGTACCATTAATAACCACCCTTTGTTTCCTATCAGTGAGCCAGTTTTTAACCCAGTTACACATATTTTCCCCTATCCCCATTATTCTCATCTTATGTACCAACCTTTTGTGTGGCACTGTATCAAAAGCTTTTGAAAAGTCCATATACACAACATCCACTGCATTTCTCTGGTCCAGGCTTGAACTTACCTCTTCATAGAAGCTGATCAAATTAGTTTGACAGGATCGATCCCTCATAAACCCATGTTGATACTCTGTCATAAGGTTATTTTTCTTGAGATACTCCAGTATAGCATCTCTCAAGAACCCCTCAAGGATTTTACCAACCGTAGAGGTTAAACTTACCGGTCTATAATTTCCCGGCTCAGTTTTTGTCCCCTTTTTGAATATTGGCATCACATTTGCTATGCGCCAGTCCTGCGGTACCGACCATGATATTAAGGAATCTGTGAAGATTAAAAATAATGGTCTATCTATCACAGAACTCAATTCCTGTAGTACTCTGGGGTGTATGCCATCCGGACCCGGAGATTTGTCAACCTTAGTGATTTCGAGGCGGCAGCGTACTTCCTGCTGGGTTAAGCAGGTAATATTCAAGGGTGAATTTATGACATCACTGGTCATGTCATCTGCCATGGCATTTTCTTGTATAAAAACCGTAGAAAAAAATTCATTCAGCAGGTTGGCTTTACCCTCATCCCCTTCCACCATTTCACCAAGACTATTTTTAAGGGTGCCAACACTATCGCTTTTCAGTTTTTTACTGTTTATGTAGTTAAAGAATATTTTAGGATTATTTTTACTTTCTCTTGCAATGAGTCTCTCTGTCTCAAACTATAGCAATATCTCTCAAACTCTGTCTCATACACTAGCAATATCGCTAGCGAGCGTACCCGCCCCCGTTGTTTGTGCGTCACGGGCAAAACGCTGCCGTCACACAGACTTACCTGCCTAGCGATGTCGCTGTGGCCGGCGAACCGCCTCCTTTCTAAGGCGGCGGTTTGTGCGGCGTCACTAAGCGGCCGCCCAATAGAAGCGGAGGGGCGGATATGAGCGGCCGTAACATCCCGCCCACCTCCTTCCTTCCTCATTGCAGGCGGTCGCAAGTAAGCTGTAGTTCGTCGTTCCCGAGGTGTCACACATAGCGATGTGTGCTACCTCAGGAAGGACGAACAACCTGCGTCCTCAACAATCAATGATTATTTGAAAATGAATGACGTGTCAACGATGGACGATTTGGTGAGTATTTTCCATTGTTAATGGCCGCTCGTTGTCACACGCAACGACGTCGCTAGCGATGCCGGATGTGCGTCACGGAATCCGTGACCCCGGCGATATATCGTTAGATACGTCGTTGCATGTAACGGGGCCTTAAGACTCACCGAGGGCGGAGATTTCATGAAATTACATCCACTTTCCTTGGACATTTAGTCCGTGTTCACATGTAGTGTAAATGTTGCATTTTTTTTTTTTTATATTTTTGTTGCACATAAATTCTGCTGTGTTTAACTGTCCAACCAAAGTGGAAAAGATGCCGCTGTACTCTGCGGTATAGGTGCTTTTTTTTCTTTAGAGGCTTTTATGTGGCGGTTAAAAAACACATGCAGTACAGACCAAAAGTTTGAACACATCTTCTCATTTCAAGAACAACTGTTAAGAGGACACTTTGTGCAGCAGGCCTTCATGGTAAAATAGCTGCTAGGAAAGCACTGCTAAGGACAGGCAACAAGCAGAAGAGACTTGTTTGGGCTAAAGAACACAAGGAATGGACATTAGACCAGTGGAAATCTATGCTTTGGTCTGATGGGTCCAAATTTGAGATCTTTGGATCCAAACACCATGTTTTTGTAGAAAAGGTGAACGGATGGAGTCTACATGCCTGGTTCCCACCGTGAAGCATGGAGGAGCAGGTGTGATGGTGTGGGGTTGCTTTTCTGGTGACACTGATGGGGATTTATTCAAAATTGAAGTCATTCAGAACCAGCATGGCTACCACAGCATCTGGAGCGGCATGCTATTCCATCCGGTTTGCGTTTAGTTGGACCATGATTTATTTTTCAACAGGACAATAACCCCAAACACACCTCCAGGCTGTGTAAGGGCTATTTGACAAAGAAGGAGAGTGATGGAGTGCTACGCCAGATGACCTGGTCTCCACAGTCACCAGACCTGAACCCAATTGAGACGGTTTGGGGTGAGCTGGACCGCAGAGTGAAGGCAAAAGGGCCAACAAGTGCTAAGCATCTCTGGGAACTCCTTCAAGACTGTTGGAAAACCATTTCCGGTGACTACCTCTTGAAGCTTATCAAGAGAATGCCAAGAGTGTGCAAAGCAGTAATCAAAGCAAAAGGTGGCTACTTTGAAGAACCTAGAACATAAGACATATTTTGAGTTGTGTCACACTTTTTTAAGTATTTCATTCCACATGTTTTAATTCATAGTTTTGATGCCTTCAATGTGAGTCTACAATTTTCAGAGTCCTGAAATAAAGAAAACTCTTTGAATGAGGTGTGTCCAAACTTTTGGTCTGTACTGTATAAAAAACTGCAGATACTTTTAAGTGCAGAATCAAAGATTTCTGTAATATAAAAATGTGCCGCCCCAACAGCGGATCAAACCGCTTGGATCTGGGGGTGGGGGGGAGGTGATCGTTCGTAGCTCGAGGGTCTCTGGACCCGGGGGCTCAGGGGCCACACTCAAATGGAAAGGGGATATTTACAGGGGATTTGGTGTAGTTCGTGACGCCACCCGTGGTGTGTGGTAATTGGGAAGTACCGCCGCTGCCGTCAGGAGTACCCGGGGTGATGGAGTGGGGCAACTTGGTGACGTTGCCCTCCACGTGTAGGGGTAGGCCCTGGGACTCTGGTGGTTGATGCGGGGATGCAGTACAGGGGTCAGTCAGGTACTCAGACAGCAATGAAGCAGATGCTGACAACAGGGTAAACCAAGTCTCTGAACGCCGTTGCCTCTCGGGGGGAGCTCGTCCGGGTCCCGTCCCCTACAGTACTGCCGGTGGTCCGTAACCTGACTCCTGGAACTAAGTTTTAGATTGTCCGTTGTGGCCCGGTAGCTTGGAGCTGTCCTACCTCCCCGCTCCCTACTGTGGCTTAGTGGAGGAGCCTGCTCTCAGGGGCTCACGCTTGGGATTTCAGTGGGCTGCTTAGTAGTAAAGCCCTATTCCCCTCGTTGCGCTAGTGCCCCCGATTTTTGAGCTGGTGGGAAAAGTACATAAAGGCCCCGTTCTCCGCAGGTTAATTGCCGGGTTGCCTGAAGATTCTCCCCGACCTAGGGTCCATGTACCCTGTCGTGCCTTCGGTCCCGGATTGATGATAGGACTAGGATGCTGACCGTCCTCCTTGACAGGCCCCAGGCACCTAGCCTCAATCCCCTGCGACCGAGGGTCTGACTCCTCTAGGTCCAGACAGCCATCTGCGACCTAGTTTACCTCTCCCCTGGGAGCTCCAAATCCCAGCTTCCTCAGAGCTCCTCACAGCTTGAGGGCTACCACTCAACTCACTTGACACCTCCCACCTCCCTGTCTGACCCCTAGGTGGGAAGCCCTATTCCTGCTAAAGCAGCCCACTGGTGTGCCCGACAGGTGTAGTGCAAGGTGTATCTAGGATTTGGGAATGCTGATGGAGGCAGTACTGTAGGATAGAGACCCAGAACCATGGGGGGTTGAATACTGCACGGGTAGGTCAGTTTGTGCAAAACCCCGTGACGACCTGAATAGTCCAGAAATCTGCACTAAATACACAAGGGAAAAATACTCTACGTGGGCACAGCACTTTTAAATTCTTATAGACTTTGGTGGCTTCACAATGGACAAGCAGATTTTGCTGCAGATTTCTGAAAATCTGCGTCAAAATCCACATCAAAATCCGCAGCGTGGGCACAGGGCCTAACACTGCCTTGTAAGTTAACTATGGATGTGTTCACATGCAGCGTTTGTGCTGCTGATTTTTCTGAACCAAAAACAAGTGTTGGCAGGAAAGCTGCTTAGTATAATACATGCTTTCAGGTTGCATTTAATATACAGTACGCTATTAACTGGGTGTCTGCATGTTATATTTTTTTGCATTCATGTGAATCGGTGAAAATTTCTCAAATAACTGAAAGTTGCAGATGTAAAAAAAAAACCTGTTAAAATAATGCAGCGTGTGTATGATTTTATTTTATTTTGAAATATAATTTGAATAAATAATCTGAAATGTATTTACTTTGATAGTAAGTACTTTTACTGCATTAAAATGCCTGGGAAAAATGTTATGTGTGGACTTTACCAAATGTGACTGTGTTGTTGGTACCGTATTTCAGCATTTACTATCGGGCTACATATTGTCTAAAACTAGCCCTACATGTATTTATAGTTTTGAGAGAGGGGAGCCAGCACGATCTGAAATTGGCATGCATCATATAAAAAGTGAAAATTCACAGATTTATTCCAACTGTACTACAATAAAAAAAATGAGATTTTTAGCAAATAATTGATCAATTTTTTGAGCCACCCCTGCCAACGTCACGGCAAATCTCAATAGGGGGGTCCTACTCTACATTCAGTATTTCATGTGCCATGCGGCCTCCTAGATAAAGTTAAAAGCAGAACCATAATAGAGCACACATACCTGTAACCTGTATATAACCGCTTCTATGCTGCAAAAAAGGCACTTGTGGATAGAGACCAGCCCAGGTCCCAGCATGTGGAGCAAGCTCTGCACCATACCAGGACTATATCAGAACTGATCCTCCCAGTGCCAAACAGCAACCATTGATAAAGGCGGACCAGATCCAAGATGGTGCTTAATTAGCATTGCCTGTGGAAAGGGGTGAGGTAACTGAATCTGAACAGCTACCAACAGGAGGAATACATAGCAAACCAAAATCAGGCGTGCATGGCATGGTGGTGACCGGCCACCAGAATTTGTAGCATAACTACGACCAAACAGAGAGAGAGGGGAGCCAGCACGATCTGAAATTGGCATGCATCATATAAAAAGTGAAAATTCACAGATTTATTCCAACTGTACTACAATAAAAAAAAAAAAAAAAAAAAGTACGCTATTAACTGGGTGTCTGCATGTTATATTTTTTTGCATTCATGTGAATCGGTGAAAATTTCTCAAATAACTGAAAGTTGCAGATGTCAAAAAAAAACCTGTTAAAATAATGCAGCGTGTGTATGATTTTATTTTATTTTGAAATATAATTTGAATAAATAATCTGAAATGTATTTACTTTGATAGTAAGTACTTTTACTGCATTAAAATGCCTGGGAAAAATGTTATGTGTGGACTTTACCAAATGTGACTGTGTTGTTGGTACCGTATTTCAGCATTTACTATCGGGCTACATATTGTCTAAAACTAGCCCTACATGTATTTATAGTTTTATTTACAAGCTGGACATGCCTTGTTCAAATGTCTGTGAGACATAAGGGTGTTTTACACGCTGCGACATCGCTACCGATATATTGTTGGGGTCACGTCGTTAGTGACGCACATCCGGCGCCGGTAGCGACATCGCAGCGTGTGACACCAAGGAGCGACGATCAACGATCGCAAAATTGTTCAAAAACAGTGATCGTTGACACATCGCTCCTTTCCTTAATATCGCTACTGCCACAGGTACGATGTTGTTCGTCGTTCCTGCAGCATTACACATCGCTATGTGTGACACCGCAGGAACGACGAACATCTCCTTACCTGCGTCCACCGGCAATGAGGAAGGAAGGAGGTGGGTGGGATGTTACGTCCCACTCATCTCCGCCCCTCTGCTTCTATTGGCCAGCCGCTTAGTGACACCGCAGTGACGTCGCTATGACGCCGAACGCACCTCCCCCTTGAGGGAGGGATTGTTCGGCGGTCACAGCGACGTCACTGACCAGGTATGTCCGTGTGATGCTGCCGTAGCGATAATGTTCGCTACGGCAGTGAGCACCAAATGTCGCACGAGCGACAGGGCGTGTGCTATTGCGCTCGACATCGCTAGCAATCGCTAGTGATGTCACAGCGTGTAAAGCACCCTTAAGTCCAAGTACAGGCCATGATGTATGGACTAGCCGCAGGTCTCCTGAGCTGTCAACAGTGTCGTAGGTAGATATGAGGCTGTCTTATTTGGGAGACACGACTTAAGCCTGCTTTAGACGTTGCAATTTGTTGTGCAATCGCGTTTGCGATGTGACACGCCCAGATCGCATATGTGATCTAATGAGATCGCACGTAGGTCGTTCATTTGCTGTCACACTTGCGTTAGTAGTCTATGTTAAATTGATCAATTTTGTGTGCGATCTTTCAGATCATGTGTTCTGTGACATATGCATTGTGCACCCTTTTTTTTTTTATTTATTGACTTACCAAGCGTGTGTAATGCGTAGGGGATCTGTTTTTACTATGTCATCTGCCATTCAGCTCTGCTACATGGCCGCTGACAGCAGACACAGACAGCCATGTAGCAGAGATGAATGGCAGATGACAGCAGACACAGACAGAGCCGCACGATCAGAATGAAGTCGGATGAACTTCACCCGACTTCATTGTCATACCGCGGCTCTGTCTGTGTCGCCTACTGATTAGCGGTCACCCGTGAAGGACTCACCGGTGACCGCTAATCTCCTGAGTGACTGAATTGAGCAGCCGTCTCTCATACTCACCGATCCCCGATCCCCGGCGCAGTACTGCACGGCGTTCACACTGCTCTGGCGGCTTTTACTATTTTGAAAAAGCCGGCCGCTCATTATTCAATCTCGTATTCCCTGCTTTCCCCACCCATGATTGGTTGCAGTCAGACACGCCTCCACGCTGAGTGACAGGTGTCTCACTGCACCCAATAACAGCAGCCGGACCATCCTGGATTACGCCGGACATGGAGGGCTTTTCCGGGCTTATTAAATTGGTGAACGAGGTAATTTGTTAGTGTTTTTTATTTCAAATAAAGGATTTTTCGGCTGGGTGTGTTTATTTTCTGTAACTTACAGATTAATCATGGAAGGTATCTGTCACGGCCAGGTGTACGGGCAGGCCCAGGAGGTGGATCCACTGGACCGAACTCCTAGATGGTAGGAAAGAGTCCGGCAGCTGGAACACTAGAAACAGCAGAACAGTCCTTGCACACGGGAATAGCGGAGAAGTCCCTGGGACCACGGAGTTATGGGTGGTGGTCCGGGTGACGCAGCTCAGGTTCGGAAGCCGAGATGATGTCAGGCGGGGTCCGGAACCTTGGGAGCAAGATGACGGGTCACCGCAGGGATCCGAGATGGTGCGGACTGTCAGGATGGCAGAAGGACAGCGTTCGGGGTTCAGGATACGGCAGACTGGATGGCGAGGCAAGCACGGCTCTACAAAGAGAGATAGGTGAGTACATGCACTGAAACACCAGGAGACCTGACTCCTAGCTTAGGGAACACGAAGATCAGGCCCCGCCCCCTTGGACAATACACCCCTTTATACCCTGTACCTGATTAGCCTCATTACCTGTTAATGGACGCTGGCCCTTTAAGAAAGGGTCAGTGACCGCGCGCGCGCCCTAATGCGCATGCGCGCAGCCCGGGTGCCAGAAGCCAGGGAAGGAGGCTGAGAAGAGGACGCAGGGGAGCCGGCCAGGGCCTGGGAAGCCGTCGGGCGCCGCGATCGGGGACCAGGGGGCCTGGGAAGGACGGGGACCGGAGGCTGGAGAGCGGGGAGCGTGGCAGGTGAGCCGGGGAGCGGGGCTGAGGACCCGGGGAGCGGAGCAGAGGACCCGGGGAGGGAAGCCAAGGACCCGGGGAGCGTGACAGTACCCCCCCCCCCACGCCCCCCTCCCCGCAACCGGGACATGAAGGCACGGATCAGAGGAGTGCCCACGTTCTCCCTGGGCTCCCAGGACCTATCCTCAGGACCATACCCCTCCCAGTCCACCAGGAAGAACTGACGACCTCAAACGGTCTTCATGGCCACGATATCCCTTACCGCATAGATGTCGTCATCGGCAATAGGTGGAGGAGCCGGACTGGCAGCAGCGGAGAAGGGACCAAGGACGACCGGCTTGAGCAGGGAGACGTGGAAAGAGTTGGGAATCCTCATCGTGGCCGGGAGCTGTAGCTTGTAGGAGACCTCATTGATCTTGCTGAGGACCTTAAACGGCCCGATGTAGCGAGGACCCAGCTTGTAGGAAGGTATCTTCAATCGGATGTACTGGGAAGCAAGCCAGACCAGGTCACCAGGAGAGAAACACGGAGGGTCCAGACGCCTCTTGTCAGCGTGTTTCTTCATCCGCTGGGAAGCGCGTCCAAGGGACGCCTTGACAGAGTCCCAAATGGTAGCGAAGTCACGGGCTACAGTATCAGCCGCAGGGACATCCGAAGAAGGGGATATAGGCAATGGAACGGAGGGCTGAAGTCCGTAAACGACATGGAAGGGAGATTTGGAGGACGACTCACTGATATGGTGGTTATGTGAGAATTCAGCCCAAGGCAGAAGCGTGGACCAGTCGTCGTGATGGGCGTTGACATAGTGACGTAAGAAGGATGTCAAGATTTGATTGACCCTCTCCACTTGGCCATTAGACTGAGGATGGTAAGCAGAAGAAAAGTCCAGAGTCACTCCCAGATGCTTGCAGAGCGCCCTCCAGAAGCGGGAGGTGAACTGAGTTCCTCTGTCGGACACGATGTGGGATGGAAAGCCATGCAAGCGGAAGATGTGATGTATATAGGCTTCCGCGAGTTCCTGAGCAGAGGGCAGTCCGGCCATAGGGACGAAGTGAGCCATTTTGGAGAACCGGTCCACCACGACCCATATGACTGTGTGTCCGGAGGATAATGGCAAGTCCGTAATAAAATCCATCGCTATGTGTTGCCACGGAACTGAGGGTATAGGCAGAGGCAGAAGACGGCCATAGGGCAGGTGTTTGGGCGTCTTGTTCCTGGCACAAGAGGAGCAGGCAGAGACATAAGCAGCGACGTCCGTGCGAAGGGATGGCCACCAGTAATGGCGTACAATCGCACCCCATGTTCTCTTCTGGCCTGCATGACCGGCTGTTTTGGAGGCATGACCCCAGTGTAACACTTTTTGCCTGTCAGTCTCAGAGACATAGGTCTTCCCGGGCGGTATCTGGGCCAGAGTGACAGGGGCCACCGGAATAATCTTGCTAGGAGGGATGATAGGTTGGGTAGTCTCTTCCTCCTGCTCCATGGGCACGAAAGACCTAGACAAGGCATCAGCGCGTACATTCTTGTCCGCGGGTCTGAAATGGAGCTGGAAGTCAAACCTGGCAAAGAATAAGGACCACCTGGCTTGCCGTGGGTTCAGTCGCTGAGCGGACCGCAGGTATTCCAGGTTCTTGTGGTCCGTGTAGATAATCACGGGGTACACTGCTCCTTCCAGGAGGTAGCGCCACTCCTCCAGAGCCAGTTTGACCGCCAATAGTTCTCGGTCACCGATGGTGTAATTACGTTCCGGCGCGGAAAAGCTCTTGGAGAAGAAACCGCAAGTCACCATCTTGCCGGAGGAGGATTTCTGCATGAGCACTGCTCCAGCCCCCGAGGAGGAGGCATCCACTTCCAAGGTGAACTGGCGGTTTAACTCCGGACGGTGGAGTACAGGAGCGGAGGCAAATGCTCGCTTCAGGGAGCAAAACGCGGCGTCGGCCGCAGGTGACCAGTCCTTTGGATTAGCCTCCTTTTTGGTCAAAGCGGAGAGAGGAGCAGTCAGGGCAGAGAAGTGAGGGATAAACTGGCGGTAGTAGTTGGCGAATCCCAGGAACCGTTGGATTGCCTTCAGTCCAGAAGGAGGAGGCCAGTTGAGTATGGAGGAGACCTTCTTTGGATCCATCTGCAGTCCAGTGCCCGAGATGATGTATCCCAGGAAAGGGAGAGAAGACTGCTCAAAGACGCACTTCTCATATTTGGCGTAAAGACGATTCTCCCTCAGTCTTTGCAGAACCAGCTGTACGTTCTCTCTATGGGTCTGGAGGTCCGGAGAGAAGATAAGGATGTCATCCAGATAAACTACGACACAGACGTAGAGGAGGTCCCGGAATATGTCGTTCACCAATTCTTGGAAGACTGCTGGTGCGTTACACAGGCCGAAGGGCATCACGCAGTATTCATAGTGCCCATCGCGAGTATTAAACGCGGTCTTCCATTCGTCCCCAGAGCGGATACGAACTAGGTTGTAGGCACCCCGAAGATCCAGCTTGGTGAACACACGGGCTCCTCTGAGCCGGTCGAACAATTCGGGGATGAGCGGCAGAGGGTACTTGTTTTTGACGGTGATCTGATTTAGACCCCGGTAGTCGATGCATGGGCGTAGGTCACCCTCTTTCTTCTTCACGAAGAAGAAGCCTGCTCCCGCAGGAGAGGAGGATCTCCGGATGAATCCTTTTGCCAGGCTCTCTGTGATGTAGGTAGACATGGCCCTGGTTTCAGCCGGAGACAACGGATATATCCGTCCTCGAGGTGGTGTTGTTCCTGGGAGCAGGTCGATGGCACAATCGTAGGGACGGTGTGGCGGAAGTACCTCAGACTCCTTCTTGTCAAAAACGTCTGCGAAGGACCAATAGGCCGAGGGCAGTTCCGGTAGGTTCTCTGGAACCGGAGGTCGTCGGATAGGTTGTATGGACTTCAGACACTTCTCATGACAAGCAGAACCCCATCGGGTGATTTCGCCAGTACCCCAGCTGACTGATGGTTCGTGTGTCCGCAACCAGGGAAGTCCCAGCAGGATCTGGTGGGACATGTGTGGAAGGACGTAGAGAGTGATGTTCTCGGTGTGCAGGGCACCGATACGCAGTTCGACCGGTCTGGTGACCCAGGAGATGGTATCAGAGAGGGGTCTCCCATCCACAGAGGCAATCACTAGGGGCTTCTCGAGTAGAGTAACAGGCAGCTGGTACTTGTCCACCGTGGCCTGCTGGATGAAATTGCCTGCTGCTCCAGAGTCGAGGTATGCCTCAGCCGTGAAGCGCGTCTCTCCCGTTGACACTTGCACAGTCCACATAACCGGGTCTGAGAGAGTCCCAGCACCTAGGGTGGCCTCTCCTACCAACCCTAGGCTTTGGAGTTTCCCGGCCTTTCCGGACAGGAGCGTAGGAGGTGAGTGTCCTCTCCGCAGTAAAAGCAGAGGCCCTTGGCGAGCCGCTCTGCTCGACGTTGTTCAGATTGCCGTACTCGGTCGATCTGCATGGGCTCGTGGACGGGAATCCCAGCTGTTGATGACTGCGATACGGAGGGCTTCTGTGGAGGAGGGGAATGTCGTACCGGACGTCTCTCCCGAGACAGCTCTTTGGAGCGCTCCTGAAAACGAATGTCCACACGAGTTGCTAGGGCAATCAGGGCATCTAGGGTGGAGGGCACGTCACGACCCGCCAACTCATCTTTGATGCGACTCGAAAGTCCTTCCCAGAAGGCGGCTGTCAGGGCCTCATTATTCCACCCGAGTTCAGAAGCCAAAGTGCGGAAACGGATGGCGTATTGGCCCACCGTCAGTGTTCCTTGACGTAGGCGGAGAAGTGATGAAGCAGACGCAGAGGCGCGTCCCGGCTCGTCAAAGGTACTGCGAAAGGCCTGCAGGAACTCTTGAAGATCCTTGGTCATGGGGTCCTCCTTCTCCCACAAGGGGTTCATCCACGCCAGTGCCTCGCCCTCCAGGTGAGACATTATAAAGGCGACCTTGGCTTGGTCGGAGGCGAACAGATGTGGCAGCTGCGTGAAATGAAGGGAACATTGGTTTATGAAGCCCCTGCAGGTCTTGGGATCTCCAGTATAACGAGGTGGTGACGCCAAACGGAGTCGGGAGGCATCCGACGCGGCTGCCACTGGTGCGGGAGCCGTGGATTGCCTAGTGGGGGACCTGGTTGCCGCAGGCGTCATTGATGCTTGTAACGTGTACAGGCGGGTGTCCACGGAGGTCATAAATTGCAGCATGCGGGTCTGGACTTCACGCTGGCGTTGGAGTTCCTCTTGCAGGGCCAATAGTGCTGCAGCGGGATCCATGGCCTGATCTTACTGTCACGGCCAGGTGTACGGGCAGGCCCAGGAGGTGGATCCACTGGACCGAACTCCTAGATGGTAGGAAAGAGTCCGGCAGCTGGAACACTAGAAACAGCAGAACAGTCCTTGCACACGGGAATAGCGGAGAAGTCCCTGGGACCACGGAGTTATGGGTGGTGGTGCGGGTGACGCAGCTCAGGTTCGGAAGCCGAGATGATGTCAGGCGGGGTCCGGAACCTTGGGAGCAAGATGACGGGTCACCGCAGGGATCCGAGATGGTGCGGACTGTCAGGATGGCAGAAGGACAGCGTTCGGGGTTCAGGATACGGCAGACTGGATGGCGAGGCAAGCACGGCTCTACAAAGAGAGATAGGTGAGTACATGCACTGAAACACCAGGAGACCTGACTCCTAGCTTAGGGAACACGAAGATCAGGCCCCGCCCCCTTGGACAATACACCCCTTTATACCCTGTACCTGATTAGCCTCATTACCTGTTAATGGACGCTGGCCCTTTAAGAAAGGGTCAGTGACCGCGCGCGCGCCCTAATGCGCATGCGCGCAGCCCGGGTGCCAGAAGCCAGGGAAGGAGGCTGAGAAGAGGACGCAGGGGAGCCGGCCAGGGCCTGGGAAGCCGTCGGGCGCCGCGATCGGGGACCAGGGGGCCTGGGAAGGACGGGGACCGGAGGCTGGAGAGCGGGGAGCGTGGCAGGTGAGCCGGGGAGCGGGGCTGAGGACCCGGGGAGCGGAGCAGAGGACCCGGGGAGGGAAGCCAAGGACCCGGGGAGCGTGACAGTATCTCGGGGAGATGCCTGCAATGATTAATCTAGGAATTAGTGGCAGCTATGGGCTGCCATTAACTCTTTATTACCCCGATTGCCACCGCACCAGGGCAAATCGGGAACAGCCGAGTACAGTCCCAGAACTGTCGCATCTATTGTATGCGGCAATTCTGGGCGGTTGCTGACTGATATTGTTAGGCTGGGGGACTCCCCATAACGTGGAGCTCCCCATCCTGAGAATACCAGCCTTCAGCCGTATGGCTTTATCTGGCTGGTTTTAAAATTGTGGGGGACCGCACGCCGTTTTTTTAAATTATTTAATTATTTATTTCACTGCACAGTATAGACATGCCCACCGGCTGCTGTGATTGGGTGCAGTGAAACACCTGTCACTTAGCGTGGGGGCGTGTCTGACTGCAACCAATCATAGGCGCCGGTGGGCAGGGAAAGCAGGGAATACGAGATTGTATAATGAGCGGCCGGCTTTTTCAAAAGAGGAGAAGCGCCAAAGCAGTGTAAACGCCGTGCAGTGCCGCGCCGGTGATCGGGGATGGGTGAGTATGAGAGAGGGGGGTAGACTGACTGAGATGGACAGAGAGAGAGGGACAGAGATAGTGACCGACCGACAAAAGCAGCATGCTGCGATTTTTTTTCTTAGTCCGATCTGGACTGAGAAAAAAAAATCGCAAATGCAAGCCGAATCATTCACTAACATGTGTCCGATTCCAATGCGAGATTTTCTCGCATTGCTCTACTGCGAGAAACTCGAAGGGAGAAGCCGGCCCGAAAGTTGTATTTGCAAAATCGCATGAGGGATGTCACACGTTTCAATTGACTAGGTACGTGCAACAAAACGTTCAATTCTAGACAAAGATACGATGTGTTTGCGATCACCGTTTTTGCGTTCAATCTTGATCGCACGTAGGTGTCACACGCAAATACGTCACGAACGATGCCGGATGTTCGTCACTTACAACTTGACCCCAGCGACGGATTGTAAGATATATTGCAACGTGTAAAGCGGGCTTTATTCTTACTCATTGCCTGTAGTTATACCTTGCTTCATGGACGTACACAGTTGTCCTAAAAGCTTGAGGTTTTCTTCTCTGGCGTTGACATGTGAGGCCCCTTCTAGTAGGAGAGTTTAATGCTTTCTATTCGAATGTTAATCTACTGATTCATCCAGCTCATTACAAGCTCTATTCGTCTTCATATCTTTCCGTCAATTGCTAAAAGTGAGTGTCATTTGGTGGAGAGCGGAGGCTTCGGTAATTAATCAGGACTTCGCAGTCAGCTTGTTAACGAGCTTGATGAATAACAAGAGCTGATTTGTCAAACACATGTAGCAGTCGGCACAGCTGGCTCTGCCACCACTTAAACATATTGTACATGGAGATCATTACAGTTACCGCATACAGATATGAGATGAGTGGCTGGCAAACCCCACACGTATGCTGAAATATCAACATATGCTAAATCACATCATTGTCCCTGAGCACCCAGCACCATATAACTTGTCACATCTCCTTCCTGCCGCTGCTGCATACATTAGGAATATGGATTTTCTTTGGAGTATGTCAGACATCATTTTTACCATAATATCTTGTGTCACCTGGTTTCCATTTATTGTATTCTACATTACAATAACAGGGGACAGAAAAGACTCATTAACAAAAACCTTGTCAGTGGTGATGTGAGGGGGCCAGGCATTATACTGCCCCTAATGCACAATAATACTGCATCACAACAGAGGAGGAATAGGAAGCACAAGCTAACTGTAGTGTATTTGTAACCAGTGTAATTGACCTGCAGGGAAGGACATTGTCGACTGTAAGTTTTATTGCAGTGTAATTATCAAGCCCATCTTATGTTTCTTATCAATTCTCTTTTATGGATTTGCCATCCATCAGGGCAGAGACATACCTAATGGCAGGGGCATACATAGAAATCCTGGGACCCATAGCAGAATTTGTAATTAGGCCTTCCAATCCCGAAAAATAAACAAATTAATTAATATTTGTCTGAGTCACTTAACAATAGAGATGAGCCACCCCCTCTAGCGTTAGAGTTCGGTTCGGTTTGTCGAACGGAGGCTCCGTTTGACGAACCATTCGACGAACCACTTGAACCCCATTGAAAACAATGGGAGGCAAACACAAACACATAAAAATACATTGTACATGTACACATACAGTTAATAAACATTGCCATTACACTTACAGGTCCCCGCGACGCGTCCTGCATTCTGTCTCCCACCGCTTTTCTTTCCGATATTCACTGCGTCCTCCCCCTAACCAGCACTGATGATAGGACCTATCGTGACGTCAAAATAGCATGTGACCAATCACGTGTCTATTATCTCATTGGCTACAGACTGGTCACATGGCTAGACGTCATGCTAGGTCCTGTCATGTATCTCTCCGGTACACTGTGATCGTTCCAGCATCTCCATGTACCGTCGAAATGCTCTGGCACATGGTCGGCTTCCCCGTTCATGCATGTGTGCGCTCTTTACAGAGCACTTTTTGATCGCTAGTGTCGAGTGACGAGTGACCTCGTTGGCATGCCTGGGTGGAAACACTACGCCTCTATCAAGGTTGGAGTCGTCAGAATAGCTGTTGTGTGACAGGGTCCCAACAACCGCCGAGGTCATTATATGGATCGCCGTATCGTTGCTGCATCGGTAATTAGATCTGCCTATTTGCCAGCTCATCAGCGACCATGTAGCGACGTACCAGCAATCCGGACCATGTGGTATCATTGTCGGGATCGCTTGAACGTCTCTACTAGTGATGAGCGAGCATGCTTGTAACTACTCGGTACTCGCACGAGTATCGCTGTACTCGGGCTGCTCGGCGGGGACCGAGTAATCTCGCGATACTCGTGCTGTACTCGTGGTCTTCATTTCTGCATGTTGGCGCTCTTTTGAGAGCCAGCCCTCATGCAGGGATTGGCTGGCAGACCACTGCAATGCCACAGCCCTGTTAGTTGTGAAATTGCAGTGATTGGCCGGCCTGCACAGCGTGACCGAGCCTTTATATCGGCCGGCGCGCTGTGCTCTGCTCACAGCTATCCAGACTGTCAGTGCAGGGAGAGTGTCGCTGATTCAGGGAAAGCTTTGCGGCCCTTTATAGCTTTTTCAGTTGCAGGGCTGCAAACAGTGTGACCAAAAGTCCTTCTCAGGACTATTCTAGTTGTATACAGGCAGGCAGGGTATAGCCAGGTCGGAGTACAGTAGCAGAGTCCTTCTCAGGACTATTGTTGCTATATACAGGCAGGGTATAGCCAGGTATGAATACAGGCTAGTGACCAAAAGAGTCCTTGTCAGGACTATTGTACCAGTATACAGGCAGGCAGGCAGGCAGGGTAGTGGTGACCGTATACCAGCCTTCATCATATCTGGGGCTGGTGTACACAGTGTAAAACAGTCCAGATAGTGTCTGACTTGTCTGTAATTGTCGCTCCCCAAAAAAACCTGTTAGGTTCTTATTGCGTCCGTGCTTGGTTTTTAAAACCGCACGTGTGTGCCTGTTGGTGGCAGCGTACAGGTGCACTTGTGTGCAATTTCCAGAAACTTTGATATAACGCACAAGTAGTGAATATACACGTCAGCAGTGCACAGCATTGCAAAATGCGCAAGGGCATTGGCAAGGAACAAGGAAGTGGACGTGATGGTGGTGCAGGCAGAGGCCGAGGTCGTGGGCAAGCTCTAATTTCGCCACAACAAAGGGCCACATCTAGTCGCTCGCACGTCCTGTCCCAAATTCTTGGGGACCGCAGCAGTACACCTCTCTTGAACCAAGACCAGTGTCAACAGGTTGTTAGTTGGATAGCGGATAATGCTTCCAGTCAGATTGGCACCACCACAAACACTCTGTCTTCCACACGGTCAAGTGTCAGTAGCCGTGATACTGCACCGCACATTTCTGAACCTGATCCTCCTTCCTACCACCAGGCTGAGTACACGTCCTCCTCGGACATTAATGATCCCACACTTGGACACTCGGAAGAGCTGTTCACGTTTCCATTCACACATTCTGGCCTCTCGCCAGCTCATATTGAAGTGGGTCATGAGGAGATCGTCTGTACAGATGGCCAAATATTTGAGCAGCCACGTTCTCACGAAGTTGGCAACGTGTCTCAACAAGTGGTGGACGATGATGAGACACAATTGTCAGGAAGTCAGGAGAAGGAGCAGGGTGCGGAAGAGGAAGACGACGTGGTGGATGATCCAGTAACTGACCCAACCTGGCAGGAGGATATGCAGAGCGAGGACAGCAGTGCACAGGGGGAGGGAGGCGTAGCATCACAACAGGCAGTAAGAAGCAGGGTGGTGGCCCCAGGCAGAAGTCAGGCAACCGGTCCCCGGAACAACACGACGACACAAGGTGCCTGTACAAATGTTAGGTCTTCCCGAGTCTGGCAGTTTTTTAAGTTGGATCCAGATGATTCAAAAAAGGCCATTTGCAACACCTGCCGTGCCAGCATCAGCAGGGGTACCAAAACTAGCAGCCTGACCACCACCAGCATGATCAGGCACATGTCAGCCAAGCACCCGACTTTGTGGGAAGTACAACAGAGTCGAGGAGCAGTGCTTGCTGATGTCACTGCTACGTCTTCGCTGGTTGTGCATGCGAGCCAATCCTCTGTCCATGCTGCCTGCGAACAAGCCTCCTCCACTCCTGCACCTGCAGTTGCCTACGCAGAAAGAACACCATCATCAAGCACGTCCTTGTCCCAGCGCAGCGTTCAGTTATCCATTCAGCAAACCTTTGAACGCAGGCGCAAATACACTGCCAACACCCCACATGCCACAGTTCTAAATGCTAACATTTCGCGACTGCTTGCGCTGGAAATGTTGCCTTTTAGGCTGGTGGAGACAGAAGCATTCCGTGACCTGATGGCGGCAGCTGTCCCACGTTACTCGGTCCCCAGCCGCCACTATTTCTCCCGGTGTGCCGTCCCCGCGTTGCATAACCACGTGTCACAAAACATCACACGTGCCCTGAACAACGCTGTTTCACCCAAGGTCCACCTAACCACAGACACGTGGACAAGTGCTTGTGGGCAAGGCCGCTACATCTCGTTGACGGCACACTGGGTTAATATTGTGGAAGCTGGGACCCAGTCTGAGCGAGGGACGGAACACGTCCTTCCCACACCAAGGTTTGCAGGCCCTACCTCAGTCAGTGTTTCACCCACACTCTACAGCTCCGGAATGTCATGCTCTTCAGCCTCCTCCTCCTCCTGCGCATCCTCATCCACTGTGCCCTCCACACCAGTCACAAGCTGGAAGCACTGCAGCACTGCCTCGGCGAAGCGGCAACAGGCTGTGCTGAAGCTAATCTGCATAGGTGACAAACCCCACAATGCAGAAGAGCTGTGGACAGCTCTGAAACAGCAGGCAGATCACTGGCTCACACCTCTGAACCTAAAGCCAGGAAAGGTCGTGTGTGACAATGGCCGGAACCTGGTGGCGGCTTTGAGGCGAGGCCAGCTGACACATGTTCCATGCGTGGCCCATGTGCTCAACCTCGTGGTTCAGCGGTTTATAAAGTCATACCCAGAGCTGTCTGATCTGCTGGTAAAAGTTCGCCGCCTGTCTGCACATTTTCGAAAGTCACCTACTGCTTCAGCCGGCCTTGCCGGCTTTCAGCGCCGTTTGCATCTTCCGGCTCACAGACTGGTGTGTGATGTCCCCACGCGTTGGAATTCAACTCTGCACATGTTGGTCAGGTATGTGAGCAGAAGAGGGCAGTTGTTGAGTACCTGCATCACCTAAGCCGTCGGGAAATGGGTCAAACTCCACACATAACACCTGAGGAGTGGAGATGGATGTCAGACCTATGTACCATCCTCCAAAACTTTGAGGACTCCACCAAGATGGTGAGTGGTGATGACGCCATTATTAGCGTCACCATACCGCTACTCTGCCTTCTAAAACGGTCTCTGCTGAAAAACAAACATGATGCATTGCAGGCGGAGCGCGATGAGTTGCAGCAAGAAACAGTAGTGGGTGTGGGTGATAACACACAGCCCAGCCTCGTCTCATCACAACGTGCAGTGGAGGACTATGACGAGCAGGAGGATGAAGACATGGAGCAACTCTCCGGCCAAATTGAGGATATGACATGCACACCAGTCATATCCTCGGTTCAGCGTGGCTGGCCAGAGGACAGGGTAGATGAGGAGGAGGAGGAGGAGGAGGAGGACAGCATGTTCAGTCATCTTGTTGGTCATGCTACTGAAGTCCTGGCTGTTAAGAGTCTGGCGCACATGGCTGACTTTATGGTAAGCTGCCTGTCTCGTGACCCTCGCGTTAAGAACATCTTGGCCGACAATCATTACTGGTTGGTAACACTGTTAGACCCACGCTACAAGGAGAACTTTTTGTCTCTTATTCCCGTGGAGGAGAGGTCAACCAAAATGCAGCAGTTCCGGAAGGCCATACTCACGGAAGTAGGCAAAGCATTCCCCTCACAAAACGCTAGCGGCATAGGTCAGGAATCAGTGGACAACCGAGGCGTACAGCCGAGAGAGGCACAAGTCCAATCCGCCAGAGGTAGGGGAACAGTCTTTAAGATGTGGGACAGTTTTCTCAGCCCCTCACGTACCACAGCCCCTGAGGTGCGGGGTAGTGCCACAAGAAATCCTAAGTTTGCCCAGATGCTGAAGGAGTACCTTGCAGATCGAACAACTGTACTCTGACATTCCTCTGTGCCTTACAATTATTGGGTATCCAAGCTGGACACGTGGCATGAATTGGCTCTCTACGCCTTGGAAGTCCTGGCCTGCCCTGCTGCTAGCGTTTTGTCAGAGCGTGTTTTTAGTGCCGCAGGTGGAATCATTACAAATAAACGCACCCGCCTGTCAACTGAAAATGCTGACAGGCTGACTCTGATCAAGATGAACAAGGGTTGGATTGGGCCAGACTTCACCACACCACCAGCAAATGAGAGCGGAATTTAAAGTTTGCCATGTACCTCCACTCACCCATGGGTACACACTTCTGGACTTTGGATAATCGCTGGACTGCTCCTCCTTCTCCTCATGCGCCACCATGATGATGACCGTTACAAATTGCAATACTTAGGCCTTTGTTTCAGGTATACCCCCAGTGGTAAATTTTTTCGCCCATTCTTTGCAGAATGGACATTACAACGACAGGAGACCCGCTCCTTTGCAATGGGAACAATGTTTTGAGGCCCTCATGCACGTCTCTACCCAGGGACAACATGGAGCCTCCCAATTTTTGGCTGCCCTGCCTAAGGGCTATACTATAATACACCCACTTCCTTAAAATGGACACTTAATGTTTTGAGGCCCTCATGCACGTCTCTACCCAGGGACAACATGGAGCCTCCCAATTTTTGGCTGCCCTGCCTAAGGGCTATACTATAATACACCCACTTCCTTAAAATGGACACTTAATGTTTTGAGGCCCTCATGCACGTCTCTACCCAGGGACAACGTGGAGCTTCCCAATTTTTGGCTGCCCTGCCTAAGGGCTATACTATAATACACCCACTTCCTTAAAATGGACACTTAATGTTTTGAGGCCCTCATGCACGTCTCTACCCAGGGACAACGTGGAGCCTCCCAATTTTTGGCTGCCCTGCCTAAGGGCTATACTATAATACACCCACTTCCTTAAAATGGACACTTAATGTTTTGAGGCCCTCATGCACGTCTCTATCCAGGGACAACGTGGAGCCTCCCAATTTTTGGCTGCCCTGGCAAAGGGCTATACTGAAATAGACCCACTTCCTTACAATGGGCACTTCAGGTTTACAGGCCATCATGCACATCTCTATCCAGGGACAATGTGGAGCCTCCCAATTTTTGGCTGCCCTGGCAAAGGGCTATACTGAAATAGACCCACTTCCTTACAATGGGCACTTCAGGTTTACAGGCCATCATGCACGTCTCTATCCAGGGACAATGTGGAGCCTCCCAATTTTTGGCTGCCCTGGCAAAGGGCTATACTAAAATAGACCCACTTCCTTACAATGGGCACTTCAGGTTTACAGGCCATCATGCACGTCTCTATCCAGGGACAATGTGGAGCCTCCCAATTTTTGGCTGCCCTGGCAAAGGGCTTGACCACTGAGGAAGGATTCTCCGGTCGTGATGGTTAGTACACCCACTTAACCTAATAAATAACACACCGACTGCATGTGACTTGGTTAAACAAATTGGCCACAGCAGCCTTTATTTACCTATTATTAACATACTAACACAAGGGGGCGCCGTCCAACGGGCGACCCCAAACAAATAATAGGTAACACATAAATAATAACTGTACATGTAACCCCATGTAGGCCCGGTCCAGAAACCACTTCCTCCAACAATATCCCTGGCCGCAACACTCCGACCCAGAGATGAGGTATTAATCACCCCGTGGATTAATACCCCCCAAACCTTGCAGAACCCCGTGCCTGCAATTTACCGGAACCCGGAGACACCATACCAAGACAGTGCCTCTCAGTCCAGCCACCAATCCCTTACAACCGCCTCTGGACCAGACCTACCCCCGCTGCTGCGACAGAACATACGACTCTTTTAACCTGTATTCCCTTTTTTTTTTTTTTTTTTTTTTTTCTTAAAACCGCATCATTCCATTTCCTCATTTTGTTTTCATTTTTTTTTTTTTTTTATAAAAAAAAAAAAAAAACAAACATAGCCAAAACGAACTTGCAAAAACACAAGGGCGGGTGGGCGGGAATCCTTTACTGTCCGGAGTCACAAGGAAGGTAAGACCCCTCCCCTATAGTTTATATACTAGCCCCCTCCCCACCCTACAGTGACCCTATTCCACCAATCCCCTATAAGGGCCCATAATGCCCTTTAATTCACTTTATTAACCCCTCACTCCATCCCTTCCCTCTGGTCATGTCGCCCCTCCCCCCTATGGGGTCCATGGCTTTCTTGACCACTGAGGAAGGATTCTCCGGTCGTGATGGTTAGTATACCCACTTAACCTAATAAATAACACACCGACTGCATGTGACTTGGTTAAACAAATTGGCCACAGCAGCCTTTATTTACCTATTATTAACATACTAACACAAGGGGGCGCCGTCCAACGGGCGACCCCAAACAAATAATAGGTAACACATAAATAATAACTGTACATGTAACCCCATGTAGGCCCGGTCCAGAAACCACTTCCTCAAACAATATCCCTGGCCGCAACACTCCGACCCAGAGATGAGGTATTAATCACCCCGTGGATTAATACCCCCCAAACCTTGCAGAACCCCGTGCCTGCAATTTACCGGAACCCGGAGACACCATACCAAGACAGTGCCTCTCAGTCCAGCCACCAATCCCTTACAACCGCCTCTGGACCAGACCTACCCCCGCCACAGGACAGGACACGTGACACCTTACGTGGCCTGGACCCGCCACACACCCAAGGCTTGCTCCACCATCACGCAAACCCAAGGCCCATAGATCAGAACCAATCTCAGTAAGGTGAACCCCATCACCTCTTCGAAACTGCCACTTTGGCGACTCCAGATCCGCACGGCACACTACAATACCGCCGTTTCTCCGCACGAAACGCGCAACCACCCTGTTCACATGAGCCCGGGCGCGATTCAGCTTCTCAACTGACCGTGCCCCCCTCCACACCAATGTGGCCACAATCCGACCATACCACTATCAAACCCGGATACCTGGTCCATAAACGCAATAGATCCATCTTGATGTCCCAGATCAAATCACGTGATGCCCGCACTCCCACGTCATTTCCCCCCCCACGTGCAAAAACCAACACGTTCGGAGGTCTATCCACCCTGCAATAGTATTCAAACTCCGTCACGACCCTGCTCCATTCCATGCCCCGCACACCGAACCACTT
The DNA here is from genome assembly GCF_048569485.1 of Anomaloglossus baeobatrachus. Taxonomy (NCBI): domain Eukaryota; kingdom Metazoa; phylum Chordata; class Amphibia; order Anura; family Aromobatidae; genus Anomaloglossus; species Anomaloglossus baeobatrachus. The sequence goes on from NC_134357.1 coordinate 186,538,537, forward strand.
GACCAACGCAAGCGATCTGTCCACCCAACTGCCGACCATTCAGGCGAGCATCGGCCCGACGGGCCCCCCAGAACACGAAGGAGAGCCCCAGAATCCATATCAGGCAGATTCCTACAACCGCATAAACGTTACCAAACAAACCCCACCAACACCAATTTTTTAGCATGAAACCCCGACAAAGCCACAACCAACTACTCCATAAAGCCCTCACTGGGACAACAACTGTGGGCGCACCTAACCCCGAAAAACGATAAGACTCCCACCAACCGATTCGTCCCACCATGTCATCACGCAGGCCACAACGCGAAGCCTCCGCAGCCGCCCCGATCCTGAAGGAATGAGGCCCGTAATCTCCCGAGCATTCCCCCGCACAGCGCAAACAACTCCTCAGTACGGCCACAAACTGGTAACGAGACAAACCAAGACCCATCCACGTGCCATAACAGCAGGCCCGGAGGACCGCCCCCAAGCCGCAAAACTTCCTCACCAACTGCACCGGGCACAACGCATCCATCACAACCAACCTGCCTCGACCCATCAGGTCTGTTTTTTGAACCGCCTAAGCTGACACTCTACTCTCCGTCCCACCAATGCCACAACCTCGGACATCAGACCACCCCCCCTGAACCTGGAAGGGCTCACCAACGCCCCAAAAAGGCTAACACAAAAGCCGTTTCAAAAGCACCCTCTCATAAACTGAGACACAAATTTCCCGCAAACCGTCCACCAATTGCCGTAACAAAACCAAAGAAATGGGCCACCTAGTGTCCCGCTCCTTCGCCCCTTTTTCGAAAACCCTTCAAGGCCTGCCGCACCCAAAATTCCGCGGCACGCCCCACTCACCCCTGACCTTCAACCAAAAAGGCCACAGCCGCCACCCTAAGTATCATTGCTGATGCTGACTTCCCAGCCCTGAAATCCTCGCTCACTAGTGCCAGTAGCGCCAACACGTAATTTGCTCGCCCGTCACCAAACATAACTCCCAGCATCTCCTGCCACTCACCGAATTCCTAATGAAACCCGCAATCAATGCCTCACCAGGCTCCACAAGTCCTCTGGACACACTGCTCCGATCTCGTCTGCCCCCCGGCATGAACTCCCACAACCTGTGGACTGAAAATGAGATAAAGCGTCCGCCACCCCGTTATCAACCCCCACCACGTGTTTCGCAACCACATGAACGTTCCACAGTAAACACTTGAGCACCAAATGCCGCAGATAAGCCACTACCGGTCCGGACTCTGCTGACACGCTGTTTATCGCATGCACCACCGCCTGATTATCGCAGTGATCGCACACTTTACATCCCGAAAATTGCGACCCCCCACAATTCCACCGTCACCTCGATCGAAAATAACCACAGCAAGGCCAGATTCCTTACCAGACCAACCTGCCGCCATTCCTCAGGCCACCTCCCAACGTACCAATGTCCCTGAAAAGTGGTGACGAAACCTGCCGCCCCGGCCGCGTCCCTGTACAGTTCTAGCACACCATTGGGCACCACCTTCTTCAACCACAAGGCTCGGCCGTTAAAACATTGCAAGAAAAACATCCCAAACCAGAAAATCCTCCTTGATCTCCCGCGTGACCCGCACAAAATGCGCCGGGGGACCGTACGCCTACCATATCTGCCGCCAAAATCTTGGCGAACACCTGCCCCATTGGCATAATCCTGCACGCAAAGTTCAAAATTCCCGAGCAAAGACTGCACCACCTTCAGCCGCCCTTTCCGTGCTGCCAGCATTGCTGCTACCACTCACCACAAGGCTACCATCTTCCCCTCCGGCAGCCTGCATTCCATAGCCAAAGAGTCAATCTCAGTCCCCAAAGAAAACAAAAATACCGCATAACCGTCGCCGGCCCCTCCGATTTATCCTGTGCTAAAGGGATCCCAAAGCTATCCGCCACTCTCTGTAAGGCGAACAACGAGCCAGCGCAAACCATGGATCCCGCCGGACTGACACCAAGAAAATCATCTAGATAGAGGATAATGGAGGACAAACCAGACACGTCCCGCACCACCCACTCAGCAAAGGAACTAAACGCCTCAAAATACAAACCAGAAATTGAAACAGCCCATAGGCAAACAATGATCAACATAAACTCATCACCCCACCAGCAACCCAGAAGGTGCTGGCTCTCCGGATGCACCGGCAGCAAACGAAACGCCGATTCTACATCCCCCTTTGCCATCAATGCACCGCATCCCGCCGCCCGCACCAAGTCCAGCGCTTTGTCAAACGAGACGTAGTACACTGCCGACAATTCTAGCGCGATGCCATCATTCACTGACGACCCCCCCGGAAATGAAAGATGATGGATGAGCCGAAATCTATCCGGCTCCTTCTTTGGCACCACCCCCAACCGGGACACCACCAGATTACTGCACGGCGGGCTCTCAAATGGACCCCCCCATCCTGCCCAACTCAACCTCTGTCCCCAACTTCCCACCCACAACCATAGGGTGGTCCCTTGCCGACCGTAAAGTACGACAAACCGGAGGCCATGCCTCAACCGCCGACGGAATCTGAAAACCGTATACAAAAAACCAAACCGCAAAATTGACGCCGCTGCCCCGCCCGGATACCTATTTAAAAGATGGCGCCATCGCCCCTATTTTCACTGGCGTCCTCCCTTTTACCAAAACCCGTCCCCCCTCAGCCGGAGCACTCATGCTCGAACCTGCATGCTGCCCCAAATTTGCACCGGCCGTCGCCAACTTGCCAGCACAATCCCTTTTCTGGGTACCCGAGGGCCTGGCTCCCGTTCCCCCCGGCGCCGCCATGACAGGGGGGGGGGTTGGCTCGGGGCCGCCATTCAACGCATCCATAAGGAAATGTCCTCACGGTCCCACCGCATGCCGGGCCGCAACGCCTTCCGCCGCCTAAACTGCTCATCATACCGCAGCCATGGCAAGCCCCTGTCCGTGCGATACGCCTCCCCCATTGCATCCCGATAATCAAACAGAGCCGAGCAGTGCTCCGGCTCCTTTTCCCCTATGACACTTGCCAAATTGCAAACGCCTGCAGCCAATTGGAAAAAAGGGGGCGAGGAATGAGCATATAACGGCGTTTTTCTTCCTCTTCCCCTTCCTTCTTGGGAGTCGTGCGGCTTCACCTCGTCCAGATTAAATTTTTTTTTTTTTTACAGGGGTAGCAGGGAAAATATCTTCACATACTCCCCCTTCCCAATCTTGTCCCTCACCTCCCTCTTGAGGTGAGCTCCTAACGGTCCCTCAAAGCACACGTAAACTTAGCCCTATCCGCCAAACGCACCACCTCATCCCCATTTTCCTTTTCTACCGCTGTTTAACCCGCAGGCTCCACTACTCCACCAACCGCACCCGTCCCTACCGGCGCCGCCTCGCTGCTGACCGACGCTGCGCCATCCACCGTCGACCCGTCCAGGCCGCTGCTGCCGCCGGCGCGCGCGTTAAACCCTGCAACAAGCCCAGCAACTGACTAAGCAATGCTGACCCCCCTTGGCGCTGCCGTGCCCGCAGCCACCTCCCCAAAACTAGCACCCTGCGCCGCAAGCAATGCCGAATCCATGGCTAGCTCACCCGACCGTGGCGCAGAAATGGAAATTGGAACCGCGACGTCCTCCGCCATCTGCTCGTCAGATTCGTCCCCCCGACCTGAGGGCTCCCTCTTCTTCCTCGCTGTAGTCGTCCTCCACCATTCCAGCTCCAGGGGACGCAGCCGATGCATCCCCTCCACCACGGCCGCCCTCCTGGGCCGCCGCGTGGGCACTGGCGGTGGGCATCCGTCTCTTCCTGTGCGGCGACAGCCCGCGAGACCGTCCTGTCCCCCGGGCCGCCGCTGACCGAATTCTCTTCCTGGAGGAGCCTCTCCCTGAGCTCAGGGGGCTCCTCACCGTCGCCTCCAGCCCTCCAGGGGCCCCAACCGTGGCATCCCGCTGGGTCCTCCCCGGGAGGGGGAGACCGCTGCTGCCGGGCGCAGTACTGCTGACCTGAGGGACCTGGCGGGAACCGCAGGGCTCCTGCCGTCCCCCCTGCTCCCCGCAGCCTCACGGGTATCCGGGTGCCGCCTGCACACACCGGTCCCCCCGCTGGCTGCCTGCGCCCAGCCCCCCCCGCCACCCACGGGGGGTACTGCTGGCCTCATTCAAGCTGCAGGGCCCGCTCCCAGATAGAAGCTGCCGCAGGGCCGTGTCACACCGCCGGGTGCCCGTCACCAGGAGCAGGCCCCCAGGTTGGGCGCGCCCCCTCTCAAGCCTCCGATCTCCGCTGGGCACGCCCCCCGGTCCCGGGCTGCCGCTGGCCTGGTAAATTGAGCCCGAGGCCTGGGACCGGAAGTAGGCCCCAGGCCGGGCCCGCCTCCGTCCAGGCCGCCGCTGGCCTCAGATCGTCGCCGGGCTCGCTCCCGGCCGGGAGACGCCGCTGGGCTCCACACTCCAGCCCGAGGCCCGACATCCGAAGAAGGCCCCAGGCTGGCCACGCCCCCTTCGCGGCCGCCGCGGCCTCGCCGGAGATTCCTCCCAGCGGCCGGGGCAGACGCTGGAAGCAGCCGCTGCCCGCCCCGCCGCGGAGGGTCCCGAGGGGGGCTCTCACTGGGCCTCCTTGCCCCCCCTGCGCCCGGGGAATACCTGATGGGGGGTGGGCCTGGAACGCCGCCCGCGGCCGAGGGGGGGACAAGGGGCAGGTGCCGACGGGGAAACCCAGGCAGCCCTGAAGTGGGACTGCACTGCCTGGGCCCCGTGCACCGCCATCGTTGATCGGATCAGTCCGTCCAGTGCCTGGAGGTCCGCCATGCCGGTGGTCAGGTCGGAATCCTTTACTGTCCGGAGTCACAAGGAAGGTAAGACCCCTCCCCTATAGTTTATATACTAGCCCCCTCCCCACCCTACAGTGACCCTATTCCACCAATCCCCTATAAGGGCCCATAATGCCCTTTAATTCACTTTATTAACCCCTCACTCCCTCCCTTCCCTCTGGTCATGTCGCCCCTCCCCCCTATGGGGTCCATGGCTTTCTATACTGAAATAGACCCACTTCCTTACAATGGGCACTTCAGGTTTACAGGCCATCATGCACGTCTCTATCCAGGGACAATGTGGAGCCTCCCAATTTTTGGCTGCCCTGGCAAAGGGCTATACTAAAATAGACCCACTTCCTTACAATGGGCACTTCAGGTTTACAGGCCATCATGCACGTCTCTATCCAGGGACAATGTGGAGCCTCCCAATTTTTGGCTGCCCTGGCAAAGGGCTATACTGAAATAGACCCACTTCCTTACAATGGGCACTTTAGGTTTACAGGCCATCATGCACGTCTCTATCCAGGGACAATGTGGAGCCTCCCAATTTTTGGCTGCCCTGGCAAAGGGCTATACTGAAATAGACCCACTTCCTTACAATGGGCACTTCAGGTTTACAGGCCATCATGCACGTCTCTATCCAGGGACAATGTGGAGCCTCCCAATTTTTGGCTGCCCTGGCAAAGGGCTATACTGAAATAGACCCACTTCCTTACAATGGGCACTTCAGGTTTACAGGCCATCATGCACGTCTCTATCCAGGGACAATGTGGAGCCTCCCAATTTTTGGCTGCCCTGGCAAAGGGCTATACTGAAATAGACCCACTTCCTTACAATGGGCACTTCAGGTTTACAGGCCATCATGCACGTCTCTATCCAGGGACAATGTGGAGCCTCCCAATTTTTGGCTGCCCTGGCAAAGGGCTATACTAAAATAGACCCACTTCCTTACAATGGGCACTTCAGGTTTACAGGCCATCATGCACGTCTCTATCCAGGGACAATGTGGGCTCGGCCCGAGCATCGAGCACCCGAGCTTTTTAGTACTCGCTCATCACTAGTCTCTACGTGTCACGGAACCCTAAGTATTGTTTTTTATCAAGTGACAAATTTTATAGTCTTTACAAACAAGGCATGGCTCACAAGAATCTTTGGTTGTGTGTTTTTAAGCACATATAAATTATTAGCCTTTGTTCAGCACCTCTTTTGTAAGTTTTGTAAAGACCATAACAATTAACTATATATAAATAAGTCCATATTTGGAACTAAGTGAATAATTTGAAAAAAAAAACAAAAACTGAATACTTGGGGGAGCGGCAGGAATGAAATAAGAGCAAAATCTGTCCTTGTTTGACCTCATTAGGTAATCAGAATAGATGTTTCAAAGATGGTTCAGGTTTACACCGGAGATTAAATAGTTAAAACCATACAAAATTTGGAATGATGGGCACACTAGATATCTATATTGAAAGTACTGTAGTAGAGGTTTGCAGTAGTAGTCATCTAAATCACATCAGTGTTTTACACATGTGTTTTACATATAAGATGTTGTACATAAGTAATTATTATACAAAATAAGATGTAAAGTGAGAAGCAATAACCATTTGATTATAATGTTTTCTTTTGTTTTATTTTTCAATGGAAAGATTTAAAATCATGTCCATTTTCATTCTTCTCTTCCTATGGGGCCAGTATCATTAGAAGGGGTTTCTAGGAAAAAAAAAATAGAATTACACATAAAAACAGATTAAGTAGGCATCACTAGAATATTGTTATCTGTATGTTCAACATCATATAACGTAGATTAGTGTGTTAGAAAAATGCATTGGTATTATAATTGGAAATTCTAGACACATAAGTTTTGGTAGGTTCACAAATTGTAAAATGTCAATTTTTCATGTGAATGAGTACTAACTATGTGGATGAGGTTTTATCAAATCTCATTCACGTGCTACAGAATGTTTCCATACAGAAATTGACTGTTGAGGCCAAATTTTAAAATGTCTGTAACAGAATTGAACTGATTCAATGTAGAGGGGTAAAATCTGCTATGAATATTATCCCATGTGGACATGCTCGCAGACTCTGCACATCAGTGTTTAGCTTTTATGTATTTGTCTGCTGGACATTGTGGTGTGCTTCACATGGTCACACATCAACCTCCACCACACTGATTCCACCACATCTCCATTTGTAACAGAAACCTAGCTTGATTTCCCGAGCTTATCTTTAGGAGGCATCACCCCATCCTTCCCATGCACAATTGTCCTGTTGTAACATCTCTTAAATATTGTAGCTTTGTTTCAGTAATTCATTAGTAAACCTGCCTGATGAATGAGCCTGTGAGCTCTGAAAGCTTGTAAATATAATTTGTCTGGTTAGCCAAAAAAGTATCACTCCTAGAATACTTTTGTCATTTCTGTACTACGGTAATTAGAAAAGCATGAAAAAAATCAGCTTTACCATCTGCACCAAAAATGCATCAAATGAGGGCGCTTTCACACTTGCGTCATTTGGCATCCATCACAATGCGTTGTGTGACGCATGTGACCGATGCCTTGAAAATAGTGTGATAATAAAGACAACGAATTCCTATGAAATAGCGCGCTGCGTTGTCTTTTCTTTAGCCGAGAGAGAGCCCCCATCATCACTGCACACACCGGCACTACTGCACCCTTCATCACCGCACACACACAGGCACTACAGCCCCCATCATCACCGCACACACCGACACTACGGCACCCACCATCACCGAACACACGCAGGCACTACAGCCCCCATCATCACCGCACACACCCCGGCACTACTGCACCCATCATCACCGCACACACCCCGGCACTACTGCACCCATCATCACCGCACACACCCCGGCACTACTGCACCCATCATCACTGCACACACCCCGGCACTACTGCACTCATCATCACTGCACACACCCCAACACTAGCGCACACATCATCACCGCACACACCCCATCACTACCGCACCCATCATCACCGCTCACACCCCGACACCACTGCACCCATCATCACCACACACACCCCGGCACTACTGCACCCATCATCACCGAACACATCCCAGCATTACCGCACCCATCATCACCGGGACTGTCACATCTAATGGATGCAGCAATTCCGGGTGGCTGCTGGCTGATATTTTTAGGCTGGGGGGCTCCCCATAACATGGGGCTCCCCATCCTGAGAATACCAGCCTTCAGCCGTGTGGCTTTATCTTGGCTGGTATCAAAATTAGGGGGGACCGTACGACGTTTTTTTCAATTATTTATTTATTTATTGTACTGCACGGTATAGACCCGCTCACCGGTGACTGGGATTGGTTGCAGTGAGACAGCTGTCACTCAGCGTGGGGGCGTGTCTGACTGCAACCAATCATAGGCACCGGTGGCTGGGCGAAGCAGGGAATACGAGATTGAATAATGAGCGGCCAGCATCTTCAAAAGCAGGAGAAGCCGCCAAAGCAGTGTGACAGCTGTGCAGCACCGTGTCGGTGATCGGTGAGTATGAGAGAGGGGGTGAGAAGGAGGAGAGAGACCAGGAGTGATTTTAAATTATTTAGATCGTTATGCTGGACATGCTGAGCATGCGCAGTAGAACGTGACGGAATCAGTCAGTGGATTCCGCCGCTTAGAGCATTGCGGCGTAATACGCCCCCATAGACAATCATTAGACACATTGGTGGATTCTAACGGAATCCGTCAAGGTGCGAAATTTTAACGACCCAAAAAACACTACATGCAGGGTTCCTTCCGCCCAACCCTGCGTCAAAATAACGACTCAGCGTCGTCCAGCGGATGCAACGCAGACACTTGCATTACAGTGCGTCGTCAATACAAGTCTATCGAGAATAGCGCTGTGCGTTAACGAACTGCACTATTCTCCATTACGGCGGATAGCACTAAACGCAAGTGTGAAAGCGCCCTTAGGGTGAAAATGCACAAACACAGCAAACATGCAATAATCAGATAAGATTATTATTGCATTCTGTGATGCATAAAACATAGAAAAAAGCAGACTTGTGATGAAAAAGTTTTGTAATGTTTATCTTTTTTAAATGAATTAAAAATAGCATTATTGAAATTGTTGTTTATTAGTTTTTAGTTATTTTATAGGAAGAAAAAAAATCTCCTTTGCTCTTTTATTCTTCCTCTAGAGTACTGGAAAATAGAAATACACCGCAATGTACAATGTATCTCTTTTTACCTGTATAACCTGCCTGTGGAGTCAGACACTGCACTGCAGATCAAGTATACAAAATTTTGCCATTGGCATCAACACTGTGGCTCATAGTCTTTAGGTATTGCACACAATGTTTAAAGTTCCCAGGGGGAATATGAAAAAAAATGAAAGTATTTATAGGAATATAAAATCTGACTTATTTTTCATCTTAGAATACAAACACACTGCTATTTACAGATGTATCTCTATGTACCTGTGTAACCTGCTTCTGAGTTCAGAATGCAGCTCAAGTATACCAAATTCTCCAGTGTTCCTGATTGTGGGTGGTGGCTCATTGCTAGCGCTGCTGTTGCTTGCGAACATGGAGTTACACTGAGGTTTTGAGTTCATTTCAGAGAAGAGGAGATATTTTTGTTTAATTCATGAGTATACAGAGAAATTTCAGCCCTGCCCCCCTCCCAGGAGGAGGAGCTACGAAGATAGTATGGCCACGTGTACACATCAAGTATTTTTTTTACTTTTTTACCTCAGTATTTGTAAGACAAAACCAGAAGTGGAACAATCAGAGGAAAAGTGCACCATTTCTAAATGTTTTACCCACTCCTGGTTTTGGCTTACAAATACTGAGGAAAAAAACTCACCTAATACTCAGCGTGTGCACACGGTCTAAGAGGAAGTTGGTACAAAGCCCTAACATGACAGGACAGTTGGACTGAGCGCTCAAATCAGGACAGTCCCAATGAACCCGGGATGTTTGAGAGTTGTGCATAAACACTTGGTCCAAGCTGAACCATGTGTGTAGAAGAGTCTGCAAAATAGCTGACTGCTAAATAACCATCTAGCCAATGGCAATATCATGTGCATGGCCAATTTTAGGGCTTATATATAAATGTTTCCATTATGGTTTTGTCTGCATTTTATACACAGTGTCCATTGGTGTGCTCTAGCTTTCTGTACATAAAGGATTCAAAAAATCACTGTCCAAATAATTTCACTAAGTAATATGCTACAACCCTCTTTTTGATAAAGGGATTATATATACATATATATACCTTAGTATCATCATAGAAGTGGCTCCATGATAGAAAATGGAGAGAAGTCTTAAAAGTTCCTCTTTGTTGGCAGAGTCCCAGGAGCAGTTTCTAATTTCTAATCTGCTGAAAAATGCTTCTATTTCTGCAGCAGATTGGTGACGTATCGAAGAGTCTAATATCGATATTTCTTCATTAATGGGAAGGACGGAAAAATTGAGAACTAAAGTACATAGTAAAAGCACCATGATACATTTCTTCCCTCCCATTTTTTTTGTTTGTAAGTATACAAGATAACAATTTCAAAATCAGCCTTTGCTTTCAGGGATTTCTGAAGAATACTATAAAAATACATTGATATGGTGTAATTGGCCATTGTGACATCACTAGATTCTATGCCCTGATGTCAGAATGATATCATTATAAATCCAATACATCTATGAACACATGCGCAATGTGGGTCTGATGGGTGTGATCAGTTGAAAGATGTGGCAGCATGAGAAACAACACTTTTTGTTGTAGTAACATTAAGCTTCGGCAACAGTTTCTGATGCGCTCTCTTAAGCTATACACTAATATATATAGATATATATATATATAGATATATATAGATAGATAAATAGATAGATAGATAAAACAAGGTCTTTCCTATCTTTTTCACCCTTCCTTTTGTTTTTCAGCAATTGAATGTGATAGAGGTCATAGATTGTCAGCTGTTGTTAGCATGGCCATGACTATTAGAACTGTTGACCTATGTTATTTTGCATCGTCTTTATTGTCTGTACATGTCCTCAACTATAAAGTGCTGCAGAATATGTTGGCGCTCTAGAATTAAAATTATTATTATAGATAATCCTAATTAAATTATTACAATGGGGAACTCTTTATTTTACAAAATGAGCCCGGAATCTGTATAAACTGAGCAAAACATCCACTTTATTAAGGTTTCTCTGCTTTTCAGCAATTCCGTACTTAAGTATTATCCTCTCATCTCTTATAACCACAAGATCGATCTAAAAAAAATGATCACCTATATATTACATTTTGATAATAATGAATGATGAGTACTATCTTTAGTTGCCTATTTTTAATTAAAAAATATTTTTTACAAATATTTTATTGGCTTAGAGTTGTTTGTCCATTTGTACATTTGATTTATTGCTGGTGACATGTCCTCCTTCATCTGAGCTTCTTATGCTAATCCAGAGATGTTAATGTAAAGCTCATGTTTCTTCAATGATTGACCCTTATATTATGGTGAATGTAAATTGACTCCCTGAACTGAACTTCCCCCTTTTATTTTGATTTTTATTCACAAGTACCATAGACCCTCAATGTGTAGTGGCCTCCTGTAGGTGACATCTGTTTGAACAGTAATTGTGGATCAGGTTACTGTCACAAATAGGCTTTCCGAACTCAAAGTCAACACTTGCTGTTATCTCATCAGACCACTGAGTAATGGTGAATGGTTGTCACACTGATGAACTATTCTCTTTAGTATTGATTGTGTAAATGGCTGCTGACATGTGAAGGATTAGCTGTCATCTGTCCTTGTTTTTAAAACCTACTTAGTGACTAAAATTGGATTTGCCATATATATTTCAACAATGACTTCTTGTATACTGGATATAAAACTACATTTCTTTTATGGATTTCAGCAACCTCTGAAACTTGTATAAAGTATATATAATATTCTATACCAAGACATAAATAGCACATAAAAATTGACTTTTTAAAATATTGATTGATAATATCCATGATCTATATACAACCTGAAAATAATAAAATTAATATTGGTTCTAAATATTGACACTTAGGAAAGGGAATTTTTGTTATGGAAATGTCTGTATTTTTGTATAAATAAATCTATTTTGCAAGAAGATTTTATAAACAATGCTTATATGCAAAAGTAGATTTTAGTGGAGTCCCTTAATAAGGTCTTTTTACTACATTCTACGTGCTAATTTGGCTACATCACGGTAAAGTGGCTGAAAAGCCAAATAAAATATATATATTTTTTTATTAGTCATCTCTATTGTGGAGACATTAACTAGTACGTTTTATAGGCTAATTTCTGCTTTAACTTAGGGATGATAGCATAGATTCTTCACAGTGGACAATTACTTTTTTCCTTGAGTAATATTGCCCAATGATAAGCAGGACGCATCATCCAGGAAAACTACATGCCCCCAGAGGTCAGAACTGACTTTCCCTATGTGATACAGTGAGATTCATGTCTAACCATGTCACATAGATCTCACTGTGCAGAAGAAGGAGAGCAGAGCTGTGTGTTATTACAAACACCTCTCTACATCTATCCCAGGCATTAGCGAGTAATGCCTCTTTGTCTGAGATAGATTCAGAGCAATGAATAAGTAGATTAGCCCTAATCACTTATTACAGCTTTTATCTCACAGGGTAACAGTCAACTTAACATATCAAACAGAAAAAGCCAGTTCTGTCATTGACTGGCAGTGTCTAATTATTTTATCTGTATGACACATTCTGTTTATGATTAGCAAACATCAAGCAGGGGAATAAGTAAATGCCCCCAAATAAGGCTAAAGGTACCGTCACACTAAAGGCCCCGTCACACTAAGCAACATCGCTAGCAACATCGCTGCTGAGGCACAACTTGCTAGCGATGTCGCTGTGTGTGACATCCAGCAACAACCTGGCCACTGCTGTGAGGTCGTTGGTTGTTGCTGAATGTCCTGGGCCATTTTTTAGTTGTTGCTGTCCCGCTGTGCAGCACAGATCGCTGTGTGTGACAGCGAAACAGCAACAACTAAATGTGCAGGCAGCAGGAGCCGGCTTCTGCGGAGGCTGGTAACCAATGTAAACATCAGGTAACCAAGAAGCCCTGTCCTTGGTTACCCGATATTTACCTTTGTTACCAGCCTCCGCCGCTCTCAGTGTCAGTGCCGGCTCCTGCTCGGTGCACATGTAGCTGCAGGACACATCGGGTTAATTAACCCGATGTGTGCTGTAGCTAGGAAAGCAAGGAGCCAGCGCTAAGCATTGTGCGCTGCTCCCTGCTCTGTGCACATGTAGCTGCAGCACACATCGGGTAATTAACCCGATGTGTGCTGTAACTAGGAGAGCAAGGAGCCAGCGCTCAGTGTGCGCTGCTCCCTGCTCTCTGCACGTGTGGCTGGTCACTGGTTGCTGGTGAGCTCACCAGCAACTCGTGTAGCCACGCTCCAGCGATCCCTGCCAGGTCAGGTTGCTGGTGGGATCGCTGGAGCGTCGCAGTGTGACATCTCACCAGCAACCTCCTAGCAACTTACCAGCGATCCCTATCGTTGTTGGGATCGCTGGTAAGTTGCTTAGTGTGACTGGACCTTAAGCGACATCGCTAGCAACATCGCTGCTGAGGCACAACTTGCTAACGATGTCGCTGTGTGTGACATCCAGCAACAACCTGGCCACTGCTGTGAGGTCGTTGGTTGTTGCTGAATGTCCTGGACCATTTTTTTGTTGTTGCTCTCCCGCTGTGAAGCGCACATCGCTGTGTGTGACAGCAACAGAGCAACAACTAAATGTGCAGTGAGCAGGGAGCCGGCTTCTGCGGACGCTGGTAACCAATGTAAATATCGGGTAACCAAGAAGCCCTTTCCTTGGTTACCCGATATTTACCTTCCTTACCAGCGTCCGCCGCTCTCAGCTGTCAGTGCCGGCTCCCTGCTCCCTGCACACGTAGCTGGAGTACACATCGGGTAATTAACCCGATGTGTACTGTGGCTAGGTGTGCAGGGAGCCAGCGCTAAGCGGTGTGCGCTGGTAACCAAGGTAAATATCGGGTTGGTTACCGGATATTTACCTTAGTTACCAAGCGCAGCATGCTTCCACGTGTAGTGACGCTCCAGCGATCCCTGCCAGGTGAGGTTGCTGGTGGGATCGCTGGAGCGTCGCTTAGTGTGACATCTCACCAGCGACCTCCTAGCAACTTACCAGCGATCCCTATCAGGTTGTATCGTTGTTGGGATCACTGGTAAGTTGTTTAGTGTGACTGGGCTTTAAGCGACGCTCCAGCGATCCCACCAAGCAACGCTCCAGTGATCCCACCAGCAACCTGACCTGGCAGAGATCGCTGGAGCATCCCTACACGGGTTGCTGGTGAGCCAGCAGCGACGCGTGGAAGCGATGCTGAGCTTGGTAACTAAGGTAAATATCAGGCAACCAACCCGATATTTACCTTGGTTACCAGCGCACACAGCGCTGGCTCCCTGCACTCCTAGCCAGAGTACACATCGGGTTAATTACCCGATGTGTAGTCTGGCTATGTGTGCAGGGAGCCGGCACTCGCCGAGTGAGAGCGGCGGACGCTGGTAACGAAGGTAAATATCGGGTAACCAAGCAAAGGGCTCCTTGATTACCCGATATTTACATTGGTTACCAGCGTCCACAGAAGCCGGCTCCCTGCTCACTGCACATTCAGTTGTTGCTCTCTCGCTGTCACACACAGCGATGTGTGCTTCACAGCGGGAGAGCAACAACTAAAAAATGGTCCAGGACATTCAGCAACAACCAGCGATCTCACAACAGGGGCCAGGTTGTTGCTGGATGTCACACACAACAACATCGCTAGCAACATCGCTGTTACATCACAAAAGTCATGCCTCAGCAGCGATGTTGCTAGCAATGTTGCTTAGTGTGACGGTACCTTAAGGGTACACTAAACGACGTACCAGCGATTCCGACCACGATGCGACCTGGTCAGGATCGCTGGTACGTCACTACAGGGTCGCTTGTGAGTTGTCAAACAGTCAGATCTTCCCAACAATGCAGCAACGATACGGCAGCTGCTGGGACCCTGTCACATAGCACGATGTTTTTTTCTGTGCTGAGCTGATGATTTTATTGAAACAATTTTTCAATACATATAACATATTCATAGGTTTTTATTGCATCTTCTGGGAAGTGTCGTTAATAAAAATGTCTATTTTGGCGAAAAAAAAAATATTTTGCTTTTGCATTCATCTATTGGGATAAATCTTTTTTTATTTTATTATATTACGCAGTAGCATACTCAGCAATACAAATTTGTTATTTTTTCTAATCTTTTACATTTTATTATCCACGTTTACATTTGGAAAAAGGTGGGTAATATAAAGGGAACCTACCAGCAGGATTTCATACTGCTAACTATTAGGCCTGCGCCACACATCCGTGCCTCCGGCACGTGTTTGTCATTTTTTACACGTACCGGCGGCACGGAGACACTTTAACCAATGCTACCCTATTGTAGCAGGCACACACACGTAAAACCACACGGAACGTGTGTCCGTGTGCGTTTGTACGTGTGTGCGATTTTCAAAGCGCTGACATGTCCGTTTTCTCACCGGCAGCACGGGTGTCGCACGGCCCGCACCCGTACCACACGGGTGTAGTGTGGATGCGGTCCCGTGTGACACGCGCCGGAGAAAACACACATGTCAGTGAAAAAAAACCAAAACATTTACTCACCTTCTCCAGCCCTCCTGTCTCTGCCGCTGCTGCCTCTTGCTGCCGACCGCCGCTCATTATTCTCATTGAATATTCACTTCACTGCCTGGCAGCAGCAGAAGCGGGGAGACGGGAGGGCTGGAGACCGAGGATCAGCACCACGGACAGCAGCGCGGACAGCAGGAAGGACCAGGTGAGTATAATAATTACTGATTCTACGTGTGCTATCACGGATAGCACACGTAGAACACACGTGTCATGCACGTACCAGAGACACGTACTTACCTGCATGCAACACGCAGGGAAAATACGTGTCTCTCGGCACGTGCGTGAATTTCACGTGAGTGTGGCAGAGGCCTAATATACACTGGGGAAAAAAAGTATTTAGTCAGCCACCAATTGTGCAGGTTCTCCCACTTAAAAAGATGAGAGAAGTCTGTAATTGACATCATAGGTAGACCACAACTATGAGAGACAAAATGAGAAAACAAATCCAGAAAATCACCTTGTCTGATTTGGAAAGATTTGTTTTGCAAATTATGGTGGAAAATAAGTATTTGGTCAATAACAAAAGTTCATCTCAATATTTTTTTATATATCCTTTGTTGGCAATGACAGAGGTCAAATGTTTTCTGTAAGTCTTCACAAGGTTGGCACATACTATTGGTGGTATGTTGCCCCATTCCTCCCTGCAGATCTCCTCTAGAGCAGTGATGTTTTGGACCTGTCGCTGGGCAACACGGACTTTCAACTCCCTCCAAAGGTTTTCAATGGGGTTGAGATCTGGAGACTGGGTAGGCCACTCCAGGACCTTCATATGCTTCTTACGAAGCTACTCTTTCATTACCCTGGTGGTGTGCTTGGGATCATTATCATGCCGAAAGACCCAGCAACGTTTCATCTTCAATGACCTTTCTGATGGAAGGAGGTTTGCATTCAAAATCTCACGATGCATGGCCCCATTCATTCTTTCATGTACACAGATCAGCCATCCTGATCCCTTTGCCGAGAAACAGCGCCAAAGCATGATGTTGCCACCCCCATGCTTCACAGTAAGCATAGTGTTGTTTGGATGCAACTAAGCAATCTGTCTCCTCCAAACACGACGAGTTTTGTTTCTACTAAACAGTTCTACTTTGGTTTCATCAGACCATATGACATTCTCCCAATACTCTTCTGGATAATCCAAATGCTCTCTAGAAACTTCAGACAGGCCCGGACATGTACTGGCTTAACCAGGGGAACACATCTGGCACTGCAGGATCTGAGTCCCTGATGGTGTAGTGTGTTACTGATGGTAGCGTTTGCTACGGTGGTCCCAGCTCTATGCAGGTCATTCACTAGGTCCCCCCATATGGTTCTGAGATTTTTTCTCACCGTTCTTGTGATCATTTTGACCCAACAGGGTGATATATTGCATGAAGCCCCATATCGTGGGAGATTATCAGTGGTCTGGTATGTCTTCAATTTTCTTATTATTGCTCCACAGTTGATTTCATCACACCAAGCTGCTTGCCTATTGCAGATTCAGTATTCCCAGCCTGGTGCAGGGCTACAATTTTTTTTTCTGGTGTCCTTCGACAGCTCTTTGGTCTTCACCATAGTAGAGCTTGGAGTTTGACTGTTTGAGGTTGTGGACAGGTGTCTTTTATACTGATAACAAGTTCAAACAAGTGCCATTACTACAGGTAATGAGTGGAGGACAGAGGAGCCTCTTAAAGAAAAAGTTACAGGTCTGTGAGAGCAAGAAATCTTGCATGTTTTTAGATGACTAAATACCTATCTTCCACCACAGATTGCAAAAAAAATCTTGCCAAATCAGACAAGATGATTTTCTAGATTTGTTTTCTCATTTTGTCTCTCATAGTTGTGGTCTATCTATGATGTCAATTGCAGGCCTCTCTCGTCTTTTTAAGTGGGAGAACTTGCACAATTAGTGGCTGACTACTTTTTTTCCCTACTGTGTATATACATATGTGTATATATATATATATATATATATATATATATATATATATACTGTATATATATATATATATATATATATATATATATATATATATATATTTATTTATACTGTATATACAGTTAGGTCCAGAAATATTTGGACAGTGACACAAGTTTTGTTATTTTAGCTGTTTACAAAAACATGTTCAGAAATACAATTATATATATAATATGGGCTGAAAGTGCACACTCCCAGCTGCAATATGAGAGTTTTCACATCCAAATCGGAGAAAGGGTTTAGGAATCATAGCTCTGTAATGCATAGCCTCCTCTTTTTAAAGGGACCAAAAGTAATTGGACAAGGGACTCTAAGGGCTGCAATTAACTCTGAAGGTGTCTCCCTCGTTAACCTGTAATCAATGAAGTAGTTAAAAGGTCTGGGGTTGATTACAGGTGTGTGGTTTTGCATTTGGAAGCTGTTGCTGTGACCAGACAACATGCGGTCTAAGGAACTCTCAATTGAGGTGAAGCAGAACATCTTGAGGCTGAAAAAAAAGAAAAAATCCATGAGAGAGATAGCAGACATGCTTGGAGTAGCAAAATCAACAGTCGGGTACATTCTGAGAAAAAAGGAATTGACTGGTGAGCTTGGGAACTCAAAAAGGCCTGGGCGTCCACGGATGACAACAGTGGTGGATGATCGCCGCATACTTTCCTTGGTGAAGAAGAACCCGTTCACAACATCAACTGAAGTCCAGAACACTCTCAGTGAAGTAGGTGTATCTGTCTCTAAGTCAACAGTAAAGAGAATACTCCATGAAAGTAAATACAAAGGGTTCACATCTAGATGCAAACCATTCATCAATTCCAAAAATAGACAGGCCAGAGTTAAATTTGCTGAAAAACACCTCATGAAGCCAGCTCAGTTCTGGAAAAGTATTCCATGGACAGATGAGACAAAGATCAACCTGTACCAGAATGATGGGAAGAAAAAAGTTTGGAGAAGAAAGGGAACGGCACATGATCCAAGGCACACCACATCCTCTGTAAAACATGGTGGAGGCAACGTGATGGCATGGGCATGCATGGCTTTCAATGGCACTGGGTCACTTGTGTTTATTGATGACATAACAGCAGACAAGAGTAGCCGGATGAATTCTGAAGTGTACCGGGATATACTTTCAGCCCAGATTCAGCCAAATGCCGCAAATTTGATCGGACGGCGCTTCATAGTACAGATGGACAATGACCCCAAGCATACAGCCAAAGCTACCCAGGAGTTCATGAGTGCAAAAAAGTGGAACATTCTGCAATGGCCAAGTCAATCACCAGATCTTAACCCAATTGAGCATGCATTTCACTTGCTCAAATCCAGACTTAAGACGGAAAGACCCACAAACAAGCAAGACCTGAAGGCTGCGGCTGTAAAGGCCTGGCAAAGCATTAAGAAGGAGGAAACCCAGCGTTTGGTGATGTCCATGGGTTCCAGACTTAAGGCAGTGATTGCCTCCAAAGGATTCGCAACAAAATATTGAAAATAAAAATATTTTGTTTGGGTTTGGTTTATTTGTCCAATTACTTTTGACCTCCTAAAATGTGGAGTGTTTGTAAAGAAATGTGTACAATTCCTACAATTTCTATCAGATATTTATGTTCAAACCTTCAAATTAAACGTTACAATCTGCACTTGAATTCTGTTGTAGAGATTTCATTTCAAATCCAATGTGGTGGTATGCAGAGCCCAACTCGCGAAAATTGTGTCACTGTCCAAATATTTCTGGACCTAACTGTATATATATATATATATATATATATATATATATATACACATACAGTACGTGTATATATGTGCATATGCAACCAACACCCTTAGTGGCTGACTACTTTTTTTCCCCACTGTGTATATATATATATATATATATACTGTATATATATATATATATATATATATATATATATATATGTATATATATATATGTATACATATATATATATATATATATATATATATATATATATATATATATATATATACACACATACAGTATATATGCAACACCCTTACATGGCCAGTCCCTTCATCTGTTACGGAGAAATCAGCACTTGTATTGATCTGCAAATGAGATTGAAAACCTATAATAGTTCTGAAGCCTCTTTCTCTTCAGCTCTATTTCCTGCAAGGTGCAAGGTGCCGCATCCTCCTGCTTGACTGATGGCTCCTTTGCCTCAACTCACACAGCAGGGGCTGTTAGTCAAGCGGTGGCGCTGGGCTGGGAATAGAGCTGAAATGAAAGAGGCTTCAGATCTACCATAGTAATGGACTGAGCTTCATAACAATAATTCCATGATAGATAGATAGATAGATAGAATCCATATTACCAAGGAGACAAAGGATGATTGCAGGAAAACATTATTGATTGTCATATCATCTTATGGGACAGGTGATGTAATAATCCCCATCCCCATAGGGAGATGACTTCAGCAGCATGGCTACAGATTCCATCTCTTGGTGCCCTATATGTATATACTGTATGTACATACAGTATATATTAGCTCTAAAATATAGGCTTGACCCTGGTGAGTATGGGACGGTCTTTAAGTCTTTACTGTCAGAGAATTGTATAAGTAAATTTGACTTTTCTCATAGAAATACAGACTTAATGAATTCTTGGCATAGTTGATGAGAATTGTGTTTTTTTTATTAAAACATACATGCATCTTAAATAAAACAAGTGCATTTATTAATTTTTGTTTAAAAATCTTTTTTTTTTACCCGCCTTTAGGAGCAGTAAATTGGTGTCTCCGACTTGTCTTTTGTAAACTTGGCCATTAGGTGGATTCATACACTGTGTAATTTTACACCAGGAACGAATCCACCCTAAAACTTGCTTGTCTTGCATGTGGATGTTGATGTTAATTTTTCTTGCTTTTTTATGGAATTACTAAAAATTTGACCTGAAACTTGAGTTTAAAAATACATTTCAGCATAAGCCAGAGTCTGAATATGAGTATGTTCATATGTGGCAGACTTATTGCATTTATTGATCAAATAAGTTGATTAATCAATTCTAAATATCACATAGCCATTGTATGCAACTATACCATTAAGCCCCTATCATGTTGTGAAGTCTTTTTGAGATATATAGTATATATTATATGTCTTAAAAATACATCAAGACATGCAATATACATTGCAGCTTTCTATCTCTCTAAGGTTGTGTGATTTGGGATATTAATATAATAGCAATCCCTACAAGGCTCCACTCCATTCACTGATACTACTTTGGCGAGAACGAATTCTCGCTCCCTTTCATTAGACAAAAGACATGATTGCACAGCCTTGTCTGATCATTTAACTTAAATTGACAGAACAAATGTGTGAGATACAAAGCCGAGAACTCAGGGGAAATTTCTTACTGCGGTGAAATTTGACTTGGTACATGGTAGCTTATAAGCCTATTCTTGTGATTACAGCCCTAAGCAGCTGTGCCTGGAGTGAGGACGCATATGGGAATCTTGCCTAGTCAGCCATGCTCCCAAGAAATAAATATATATTGGAGTTAAAATGAAGTGAGCACTTCAGCCATGTCGCACCCTGTCTGCTACAATTATTAATTTTCAGATCTCATGCTTTAATATGATTCAGACCTGGGGAGATCTATTTCAGAATGATACAAATTATTTATTTGCTACTCTGGTATCTGAGAGCAACAGCTGACTGTAATTTTATTGTATTTTTAAGTTTGCTGAATCGCGGTTACATGGATCAATATGTGCGATACACATTTTATATGCCTTTCATAAGCCAATGGCAGTTATGATACCATACAGTATAGCAATGTGATATAGCACAATAACTTGGGGTAAAATAACTACCGGGAGTCAGGTCTATTTCCTACTAGTTTCAAAGTCTCAAACAACACATTTTACATTATTCTAATAAAGACACTATTGAGCAATCTGTAATTTATCTGCTTCCATTATTTCTGAATATCAGCTCTTCATTACAGAATATGTTAGGTTTTTGGAATTCAAGCAAAAAAATTGCTTTCTTTTGAACTGATCTGTTACACGACACCCATATAAGGTACTGTACATGTACTAGATTACTGGAAATACATTGTTGATCTACAAAGTTATTCTCATTGACATATTTTTGTGTTATTTTTGGTATTTTTTTCTCCCATTATTTACAGGAGTACCTGATATAGTGGGGGTGAGGTCGTTCGGCGTCCAGGGCCATTTTTACTATGCGGAGATTGGTATTTTTTGGCAGGGATTTTTGTACCGACCACAGTTTCCTTTCCTTTGTATCTAGTTAAAGAAGCCTCGCCTTTGCTAAATCTATTCTTCTTATCTGTGCATCGTGTTTTCCTATATCACCATAATCTTTATATATCGGGGCTGTCTACTCCTTTGGGGACTTCTCTGAGGCAAGGTAGATTTCCTCATTTCTATCTGTGAGGTGTAGCTCATTTCTCAGGCTGTGACGAGGTGTCTAGGTGTGTTTAGGAACACTTCTCGGCTACTTCTAGTGTGGTCTGATAGGAGATTGGGTCAGCCCAGGTGCCAACTACTTTTGTTTTCTTGGTGTTTTTCCACCAATGGGATTTTTTTGTAATCTTCCACAGTTACCAGATCATAACATTTTCCCGTGTGTTTTGAGGTCTCCTATCCCTTCACAGTTCAGTTATAAAATGGCATTCTTTGGCAAGCCTTTATGTTTTCTATTGGCTGTGATAGCCACCCTGGTTGGCTGTGCTACAGCATGTGATTAGTTTGCTGCAGGGCATCCTGGGGAAGGCTTTGCTGCTGCATCTGATGCCATTAGCCCACTTACTGCAGCATGTTTGCAATGACTCCAAGATATTTTTATTTGTCAATCCTTTTGAATCGAATAGCACATTGTTCAAATTCATGTGAATTTTAATAAATTCGACTCAAATTTGATTTTCTGTGAATTTATCTCTTCATTTCTATTCTCAGCTACCACGTGTCTGTTAGGAGTTTGATTCTTCATATATTTGGCTCAGCTTCAGCTAATTGTTCTCAGTACTGTTTGCACCATAGTCTCCACTGTCAAAGTAATACACAGTGGTGTACCACTAATAACAACTGATTATGCAGCCATAATTCAAGAGAGCCTTCTGCCAGCGCTGCCCCCCCAACCTCCACCCGGCATCACGCTTTCAACAGTATATGCATCATAGATGCTGATACAGTTGAAATAAATGATAGAAGAGGAAGCAATCCACTCCCTTCTCCATCACTTTCTATGTATGTCTGAGCTTTGATGTCTCAGCCCAATGGGCGTGATGACATCACTTCGCCCCCGATTTTCCAAACAGAGCTACAGACCACACACTGAGAAGACCAGAGCAGCGGAGGAATGAGGAAAGGGAAGTATTTTATTTATTTTTTAAATCAATGAGGCCCTTATACAGTTTAGAGAACTATGGGAGCCGTTATTCAGTTTCCAAGGCTATATTGCGGCCATTATACCATTTTTACTGTTATGGGTGGGCTATTACACAATTTGCAAGACTATGTGAGGGCCATTATACCATTTGCAAGACTACGTGAGGGCCATTATACCATTTGAAGGACTATGTGGGGCCATTATACAGTTTGACGAGCTACCTTCAAGCATTATACTATATTGAGGACTGTGTAGAAACCATTATTGCATTTTTAGGGCCTTTGTGGGGTCATACTGTTTGGAGGTATAGTGGGGGCTATTACACTGTGTGAGGGCCATTATGTAATGTAGAGTAGCCATCATACTGTGTGGAGGGTTGTGTAAAGGTCATCATACAGTGTGGAGGGGTGTAAGGGCCATTATAGTGTATTGAATGTCATTATCCTGTATGGAAGGCTAATTATATTATATGAATGGCAATTGTACTGTACAGATGGCTGTGTTGGGGCCATCATACTGTGTTGGGATTGCTGTGCTCTTTGCTGAGTGAAGGAAAATGTAGGGTCAACAAATGTTCTTGTGGAGGGTAATATATAGGAATTAACTGTGAGGGTATCCTACTATGTTTGGGTCTGTGTGCGTGCCTCTGGATAAGTGCCTCATAAGTGTCAGAAATATACCAGAAATGAAATGTAATTCTATGGCCTAACTCTCCATGGTCCCCATTCATCTCTGATTCTGACAATCCATCTGTCTCATTCACAGGTATGACCGTCCAGTTGTTCTATGCATCTGAATTTCCTGCTTTGACCTTAATCTCCTCACCTGCATATACATTTAAAGTCCCTTTGCTTTTGGTATGCTAACCTGCTGTTTTCATGTTGTATAATTAGTTAAATCCTGTCTGTATTTTTTTTTTTTTTCTTTGAGTGCTTCCTACCTGTTTGTAATTCTTTCATGTGCCTCACCCCTGCTGGTCAGCTGATGTTCATCTGGGTCAATGAGACATGTATATAAGTACTGCACTAGGTCTATGACCGTGGTCTGTGTGCGTGCCTCTGGATAAGTGCCTCATAAGTGTCAGAAATATACCAGAAATGAACCAGACATGACCAGAAGGTAAACTTCAGCCCTTTCTAACCAAGCTTCCCACTGACACAACTTACTTGTTAAATCATATACTTACCACACTACTCCCACCATGTTCACCTATGCCCTCACAGTCTTTGCCCCTCTCCTCCTCACTCTCCTTCGCTATCCCCACACCCCAGCACCCTCTAAGCAAATATTCATCTCCCCGTCCCTCCTGCCTTCTCATCTGTCCTCATCTGCTGACCTATTCCTGAACCTCAGATCGCTCCTAATATCGCGCAGACCATGCCGTCCACTCTCCTTCTCCCACCTGCTCTCCCTTTCTCTACTCCTTCTCACTGCTGGTGACATAGCCCCCAATCCTGGCCCCCCATGGATGGTACACCCCTCTTTATCACCCACCCACCACTCTCCACATAATAGTAACTACCGCAATCTATCCAACATAAAAACTATTCCCCTCTCACCCACTCTGCCGCCCCCTCTCTCAGGAGCGCTCTGGAATGCCCGTTCAGTGTGTAATAAACTGCACATCATTCATGATCTCTTTACCTCCAGCAATCTATCCTTTCTGGGCATCACCGAAACATGGCTGACACCATCCAACTCTGCCTCCCCAGCTGCACTATGCTACGGTGGCCTGCACTTCACCCACACTCCTCGCCCTGGCAATAGACAAGGTGGAGGAGTGGGCCTCCTTCTTTCTAACAACTGCAGCTTTAATCCAATCCCACCTCTACCCTCCCTCGACCTGCCTTCCTTTGAAGTGCACTCTGTCCGAATCTATTCTCCCTCCAACCTCCAAGTGGCTGTCATATACAGACCCCCGGGCGCCACCACTGCCTTCCTCGACCACTTTTCTGCCTGGCTTCTACACTTTCTCTCTGCTGACATTCCCACCATCATCATGGGTGACTTCAACATCCCCACTGACACTCGCCAACAAGCTGCTTCCAAACTCCTCTCCCTTGCTTCGTCGTTTGGCTTAACTCAGTGGTCCACCTCTGCCACCCACAAAGATGGACACACACTAGACCTTATCTTCACCCGCCTCTGTCCCCTTTCTGACTTCACAACTTCCCCCCTCCCCCTATCTGACCACCATCTTCTGACCTTTTCAGCCCTGTCCTCCTCACCTACCCCCCCTGTCCAGCACCTAGCACATCCCCGCAGAAACCTTGCACACCTCAACATGCACACCCTCGCCGACTCTATCCTCCCACTGTCCTCCATATCGTCCCTCCACGACACAGACAGCGCCACCACTTTCTACAACACCACCCTCACATCAGCTATTGATTCAGTCGCTCCCCTTGTGCATGGCAGAGTGAGACGAATCAATAGACAGCCCTGGCACAACAGCCTCACTAAAAAACTTTGGCAAAGGTCTAGGGCTGCAGAGCGGCGGTGGAAGAAAACGCACTCCCAGGAAGACGTCACCACATTCAAAAATGCAATTCACACATTTCGCTCAGTCCTCACCTCCGCTAAACACGATTACTTCAGAAACCTCATATCCTCTCTAACACACAACCCCAAACAGTTATTCAACACTTTCAACTCCCTCCTTCGCCCACCACTGCCCCCTCCAACCTCCCTCATTTCTGCAGAAGACTTTGCCACCTATTTCCAAGAAAAAATCGACCTAATAAGGCAAGTCTTCTCTGCTCAGCCACCACAACCCCTTCATGTAGCTGACCACTGCCCCTCTCCCATAAACTTCCTCCCTACCATCACCGAAGGAGAGCTTGCACGTCTTCTCTCAAAAGCGCACCTCACCACCTGCGCACTTGACCCCATGCCATCCCACCTCCTTCCCAACCTCACCACCATCCTTACTCCAGCCTTAACCCACCTCTTCAACCTATCTTTAACGACTGGAACCTTCCCCTCTGCCTTTAAACATGCAACAGTCACACCTATCCTAAAGAAACCTTCCCTCGATCCAACCTCTACTACCAGCTATCGCCCCATATCACTACTCCCACTTGCCTCAAAACTCCTGGAACAGCATGTCCATGCTGAACTTTCCTCCCACCTCTCCTCTAACGCTCTCTTTGACAACCTACAGTCCGGCTTCCGTCCACATCACTCTACCGAAACTGCCCTGACTAAAATCACAAATGACTTGCTTACTGCCAAAGCGAACAAGCACTTCTCTATTCTCCTACTCCTAGACCTGTCCTCAGCCTTCGATACCGTTGACCACTCCCTCCTATTACAGACCCTCTCTTCCCTTGGTGTCAGAGATCTTGCCCTCTCTTGGATCTCTTCATACCTCTCAAATCGCACTTTCAGTGTCTCCCACTCTCACACAACCTCTTCATCCCACCATCTCTCTGTTGGCGTCCCTCAAGGCTCTGTCCTAGGACCCCTACTTTTCTCTATCTACACATTTGGCCTAGGACAACTCATAAAGTCCCATGGCTTCCAATACCACCTATATGCCGACGACACCCAGATCTACCTCTCTGGCCCAGATGCCACATCTCTGCTGTCCAAAATCCCGAAATGTCTATCTGCTATATCCTCCTTCTTCTCCTCTCGCTTCCTAAAGCTCAATGTGGCCAAAACTGAACTAATCATCTTTCCTCCGTCTCACCTACACTCTCCACCTGATCTATCTATTACAATAAATAACACCACGCTCTCGCCAGTACCCAAAGTTCGCTGCCTCGGAGTGACCTTTGACTCTGCCTTATCCTTCATACCACACATCCAGTCCCTCACCACCTCCTGCCGTCTTCAACTCAAAAATATCTCCAGAATCCGCCCTTTCCTCAATTTGCAATCTACTAAAATGCTAGTGCATGCCCTCATAATCTCCCGCCTCGACTACTGTAACATCCTCCTCTGTGGCCTCCCTGCCAACACGCTCGCCCCTCTCCAGTCCATCCTTAACTCTGCTGCCCGACTTATCCACCTCTCTCCTCAATACCACCCCGCTTCTCCCCTCTGCATGTCCCTCCACTGGCTTCCAATCTTCCACCGTATCCAATTCAAACTTCTAACACTGACCTACAAAGCTGTGCATAATCTTTCCCCTCCGTACATCTCCGAACTACTCTCCCACTACACTCCAACACGTCACCTCCGGTCCTCCCAAGATCTCCTCCTCTCCTCCTCTCTCATTCGCTCCTCACGCAACCGACTCCAAGACTTCTCCCGAGCATCCCCAGTCTCCTGGAACTCGCTGCCTCAACACGTCAGACTATCCCCTACCCTTGCAAACTTCAAACGGAACCTGAAAACTCATCTGTTCAGAAATGCCTACAATCTACAATGAACTCGCTGCCGCCCGACCACCGTGCGGAGCTGCCGCCCGACCACCGTGCGGAGCTGCCGCCCGACCACCGTGCGGAGCCGCCGCCTGACCTACACCCCACCTATTGTCTCCTCCCCATAATCCTATAGAATGTAAGCCCGCAAGGGTAGGGCCCTCTTCCCTCTGTACTAGTCTGTCTACTGTAACTTGTATACGTATTTTGTATGTAACCCCCTTCTCATGTACAGCACCATGGAATTAATGGTGCTCTATAAATAAATAATAATAATAATAATAATAATTTCTAGGTACAGCCCTGGTAACGCATCTTTGGAAATGTTTGCCAAAACATTTCTGCTATTTATGTGTGTACCACATCTTTGCAAGCAAGTTACTAGTTTGTCAGTAAACCAATGCTATCCTGCGATTAATCGTATTCCTGCTACAAGTTCCTGATGACTTGCATTCCTCCTATCATGCATATTCGTGTTACAAGTTCCTGATTCCATACGTCTCTGAAATTAACCATATCTATGCCGCAATTTATGGATTGCCTATTCATCTACTTTGTTACGCACCAAACTCCATTAGGCTCCCTTTCCTGTGATTGCCAACCCTTTGACATGTTCCACTTTGCAAGTTGCCTGATTTGTCTTTATGACATCATCTCTTTAGGTTTTTATTGGCCCAGTTAGAGGCACCCCTTTGTTTTTGTATTTTTATGAAGGAGAAAGGTGGAGAAGAGTGTTAATATGAGTTATACAATTATAAAATGTAACTTTTATTATCAATTGATTAATAAATATAATTCAAATTGATTATTTTTTCATCAGAAATAGGGAAAAATTTAAAAATCAATTTAAAATATTTACAATAAAAGTCACATTTAATATTTGCATATTCACTCTCTTCTTCCTGCTCCTCGCTTTCCCTTAATGATCTTATGCCAGAGGTGTACATCCATGTGAATAATCATATGGGAGGATAGTATTTATATTTGTTTTAATATTGAGACTCTAGAGTTCAGTTGTATGGCGTGCCCCACTATTTGTTTACATTGTGCATCTTTCAGTTCTCATTTATTGAATGAATGCTGGAACCAATATCATCATTTTCAGCAGTACATTGTATTAGTGTTTCTATCTCCATCATTCTTTGTAAGCTTGTGTAAAGAGATTGATAAACAAACGACAAATGATTTGAATACAGAGATCGGTGCTTAATTAACGACCTGATATCAGCTGATGTAAATGCACTCTACATGTTCATTTGTAATTGTCCAATGCCTTAAGGTGGTGTCACACACAGCGACAACGACGTCGCTGCTACGTCACCATTTTCTGTGACGTTGCAGCGACGTCCCGTCGCTGTCGCTGTGTGTGACATCCAGCAACGACCTGGCCCCTGCTGTGAGGTCGCCGCTCGTTGCTGAATGTCCAGCTTAATTTTTTGGTCGTCGCTCTCCTGCTGTGATGCACAGATCGCTGTGTGTGACAGCGAGAGAGCGACGAAATGAAGCGAGCAGGAGCCGGCATCTGGCAGCTGCGGTAAGCTGTAACCAAGGTAAACATCGGGTAACTAAGGTGGTTACCCGATATTTACCTTCGTTACCAGCCTCCACCGCTCTCACGCTGCCAGCGCCGGCTCCTGCTCTCTGCACATGTAGCTGCAG
The DNA here is from genome assembly GCF_048569485.1 of Anomaloglossus baeobatrachus. Lineage (NCBI taxonomy): Eukaryota > Metazoa > Chordata > Amphibia > Anura > Aromobatidae > Anomaloglossus > Anomaloglossus baeobatrachus. The sequence goes on from NC_134357.1 coordinate 186,567,385, forward strand.
TACACATCGTGTAATTAACCCGATGTGTACTGTAGCTAGCAGAGCAAGGAGCCAGCGCTAAGCAGTGTGCGCGGCTCCCTGCTCTCTGCACTGTGACATGTAGCTGCAGTACACATCGGGTTAATTAACCCAATGTGTACTGTAGCTAGGAGAGCAAGGAGCCAGCGCTCAGTGTGCGCGGCTCCCTGCTCTTTGCACATGTTGCAGCACAGCGACGCGTGTCGTTATGATCGCTGCTTCGGCTGCTGTGTTTGACAGCTAAGCAGCGATCATAACAGTGACTTACAAGGTCGCTGCTACGTCACAGAAAATGGTGACGTAACAGCGACGTCGTTGTCGCTGTCGTTTAGTGTGACCACAGCTTTAGATTAAAGGCCTAACTTTTAAGTTTGCCCAGGACCACTCTTTGTCTAAAATCATCTCTGGCTGTCCAGTCCCTCTGCTAAAAGCACTTGGCCTTAAGCCCCCACACAGAGTAAAAAGCTGATCATCAGCCAAATGCTATCTCCTCTGACTACTTCATACACTTGAGTGCAGTTGAGTACACTATGAAAAAGCCACTGTCAAACTATTTCAGTGGTGGCTAATATCTTAGAGAATAAAAGGATTTACCAGTAATAATTGGACAAGCTGGATCATTGTTTCCCCTAAAATCATCTGTTGGGGTGAGCTTGGTGTCCCTCATAGACAGACTGTTGGCAGAACTTTTCTATATCAGCTGGTGATATACCAGTGGATTGGCATTACTTGCAAATGGAAGTGCAAGAATTTTTACAGATGTTGATGTGTACATGTGGATGTTCATTCCGTCTTTAGTTTTCTTATGACTAATTTATAACTGTCTTGGCATTAGTTTGTTTTCAGGATAGATTACTTGGCTCTGGCGTAAATTTGCTTTTGGAGATTGTATAACATGGATGGTTTTCATTAATAATGATGTAGGTTTAGATCGAATTGGTTTCTTAAATACCAGTATACTCTTGCATCCAAAACTACTGATATTGGTGAAATAAAAATGTACTCATTGTTCATGCATTTCCAGTATGGTTATCTAAGCATTTTTTTTCCATGAAGCAGAAATGCTTCCTATCATGCACCACTAATAAAACAGAATTATTCCAAAGCTTATAGTAGTATCTTACCTTTACAGGTATGTACATAATATTCTAAAATACATCCAAAATTTTCTTTCTAATAGACTTTGAGTAAGTTGGTCATGCAGAAATTTGCTCCCAATATCTATAAAAATGTCATAACTTCTAAGAAAGCCTTAACGGTTTTCTACTGAAGAGTACCTAGTTGCTGGAGTTCCTCGAAAAACTGATCAGGTCCCTCCTGTCTTTTGACTTTAATAAAGTCGAATCTTGTGAATGACTTCACTCCTATGGGTATTTGGTGGGTCTTCAAGATTTCCAGATACCATACATCAAAGGTAGAATATTTATTATTTCCTGGATACTCTTGTAACAGCGTGTCCCTCCCCCACCAGTGCTCATGGTGTAATAGTCTGTCCCTCCTTCAAAGCAGAAGGAATGGAAGACTCTTACCTGCAAAATGGCACTGAGGAAGTATTTCCACAGCAAGGACAGGAAAGACGGGAGCTGGAGGTAAAGACCCAAAAAAGTCAGTGGGTTGTGTGGTACGAGGAAGAGATGGCACTGCTAGGAGATGAGGCCACCATAGAAGATAAGCGAGAGGCCATTCGTAGAGCTCAGGAGAGGCAGAGCATGGCTGAAGCAGCTAAAAGAGCCAGACAGACTGTAATCCCACCATCCACCATGGGGGAAGGCCCAAGAGTGTCCCGCAAGGACTTTAAGCCATTTAATGAAGCTGCAGGCGACTTTGAGGGCTTCTTCCAGGACTTTGAGCATCAGTGCCGATTCATGGAAGTCCCAGAAAGAGAGCGAGTCAGACACCTGGTGGGCCTCTTGGAGGGTGGAGCTGCCGAAGCCTATAGAGCTATGGACCCTCATTGGAATTGTGAGTATGGGGAGATAAAAGAGACCACTCTAGAACATTATACTGTGACCCCAGATACTTATAGGACTCAGTTCCGTACTTTAGCTTGTCATGGGGAAGGGTCTTTCAAAATGTATGCCCACAGACTCAAACAAGTATGCCATCGCTGGCTGGAGGGAGAGGGGGCCTTAACTTGGGAGACCTTCTTCCAGGCCATCCTAAAAGAACAGTTCTATGCCAAGTGCCCTACTGAGATCTGGGAATGGGTGCGTGAGAGGAGACCAGAGACAGTGGAACAAGCTGCTGCTCTAGCTGATGAGGTGCTCACTATCAAGCCTCAGTGGAAGAAGCTGCTAGCGGAGGGAAAAAAAGTGACTGGCACCCCAATACCAGAAGTTCCTTGTCCTTTAGTACCCAATGTCCCTCGACCTCCTAGGTCACCACCTCATGTGGATACCCATGTGAATGTGCCTCTAGTTGCTCCTACCACATTTTCTGGAATGCGACAAGGAAAGAAAGTAGAAGAGCAAAGATTTTATAGCTGTGGGCATCCCGGGCATCTACAGGCCACATACCCATCTATCCAGTGGAGTCATCCTCCAAATAGACAACCACCTCCAGCACCTGCACATCCATATCAGTCTTCAAGTTCTCCTACCTACTTCTCTAGAATGCAAACTGGAAGGAGTGAGACACAGCGCATATGTTATTGATGTGGGCAGCCTGGCCATCTACAAGACACTTGCCCGGCTGGTCAATTGAGGAATGACCCTGCACCAAATCGACCTTTTAACTATCTATACAGCCAAGTACAATGAGGGAAGAGGTGTCAGCCCTTCAAGTTGACTTGCCTAAAGACACTCATGTTCGACCACTAGGTGTTTATGGGGTGCGATCCACAGCCCCAAGTTCTTCTTATCATCCAGGAAAGCACCTACAGGAGGTTGTACTGGATGGACAGATAGTTCTTGGTTTTTGTGACTCTGGGGCATTTCTCACAATGGCTGATCCCCGAGTGGTTCATCCAGGGTTTACCATTGAATTGGCTGGAGGACAAAGGAGAAATATCCCAAAAGCAAGTGTAGAACTGGACTTCAGCTTTGGGGTCCAGCAATGTGTGGTTGGGGTGATGAGCGGCCTGCCTGCAGATATTCTCCTAGGCAATGATGTGGGAGATCTACAATGGCAATTTGTGGGTGCAGGAAGTAGAGTTTAAGTCAAGGAGGATACAAACTGGAGCCCGACCCTTCAACTCTACACCTCCACCATACACTAAAGAAGATGGAGCCAACACAAAATGCTGATGGATTGTCCAGGCAGGAGGAGCCCTGAGTCAGATCCGCCATGTTTACCTGTACTTGACAAGCGACCTGTTTAGGTTACTAGTCCGTACACAAATTGAGGGGGGAAGGGGTTGTAACAGAGTGTCCCTCCCCCGCCTGTGCTAATGGCGTAATAGTCTGTCCCTCCTTGACTATCCTGTATCTACTACTTCTGGTCAGAGATTGTTTATTCTTCTCAGCATGGGACTCATCCAATCCACAACTTGGTAGATAGAATAGAGCCAGGACGTCTATTATCCTTTCATGTATCAAATGTCCAGGGAGAGGTTGGCCCTTCTGCCCACCCAAGGAGCTGATCCAAGGAGAAGAGAACAATGAGACCCATGTTAGTCAGTTAGTTGGATCTCGGCTGGAGAAGGACTAGGATCTATAGCTGAGGCTAAATCCTAGTGCCTGTGTATGGACTGTTACAGATTGGAGATCAGTGGCCACGTGGGATTGTGTTTTGTTGTTCACCCTGTTAAACTCAAGGAACTCATATAAGGACAATTGCCATATTCTCCCTGGCGTGGGAATTCTGGGAGGCGCCCCTGGATCTGTTGTTTTGTTGTGGACTCCTTGCAGACTTTAAGGATTTATATTCATGTTTGGTGCTTTATCTTTGTGGTTCCAATAAAGCCCTTTTTATTGTTCCTTGCCTGGCGTCCCTTACTGCTCTGTCACATACTCAGTCACAACTCTTTCCATGAATGTCTTCTACCGAAGGCAGAAGAAGGCCCCACAGATATTAATTCTAATACTGGTCCATGCAACTCGGTGATGGAATTCATGAATTTGTGCTCAATTCAAGCTTATTGTAATATCTTTTTTTATTACTACACTTATCTCGCTTCTGCTGCCTGATACCGTTTTTCCAATTAGTACTGTGGAAAATAAATAAAGCTAAATTCTGCAAATCAAAATTCAGTTTTCTTTACAGCAGTTTAATGAACATTGCATGGCAAGTATGGCAATACAAAAGTTGTACACTCAGTTGGGTAATTACTTGTGTTAGATCGAAAACAAGCAGTTTGGAGAAACCACATCTAGTTATAACATGACTCCGTGTTATGTGCTTTCAAATTCTTCTTTCTTATTGGTTTAGAGTGTATGGGTAATAGGCTAGGCTCAATTGTTTCTAGAGTTTGGCAAAGGAATTTTTGACCAAGCTTAACTTTTGTGTTATGTATATTTTTTTTTTTACAAATTTGAGGACAGAATTTGCATTTAGCTCATTTTGCTTTTGAAAATTGGCTTTATAGAACAACTCCTTTAACAACTAGAGGAAACAGAAAAAGTGAACCCCTTTAAGGACCAGAAGGAATCAATATTCCCATAATAACCAAAGAGATGGAGATACAAGGTTTTCCGAAGTAGCAGTTATCCTGGCCCAAATTACCTAGGGAGCCCAAAGGATCATATTCCACATTAAAAGAAACCAGGTTTTTAATGACACATGTTACATAAAAGAGCCTGTTACAGATGTTTCACTTTAGTCATAGAGATTCAGTTTATATATACAGTACAGACTAAAAGTTTGGACACACCTTCTCATTCAAAGAGTTTTCTTTATTTTCATGACTCTGAAAATTGTAGATTCACATTGAAGGCATCAAAACTATGAATTAACTCATGTGGAATGAAATACTTAACAAAAAATTGTGAAACAACTGAAAATAAGTCTTCTATTATAGGTTCTTCAAAGTAGCCACCTTTTGCTTTGATTACTGCTTTGCACACTCTTGGCATTCTCTTGATGAGCTTCAAGAGGTATTCACCAGAAATTGTTTTCACATCATAGGTGTGCCCTGTCAGGTTTAATAAGTGAGATTTCTTGCATTATAAATAGGGTTGGGACTATCAGCTGTGTTGTGCAGAAGTCTGGTGGATACACAGCTGATAGTCCTACTGAATAGACTGTTAGAATTGGTATTATGGCAAGAAAATAGCAGCTAAGTAAAGAAAAACGAGTGGCCATCATTACTTTAAGAAATGAAGGTCAGTCAGTTCGAAAAATTGGGAAAACTTTGAAAGTGTCCCCAAGTGCAGTGGCAAAAACCATCACACGCTACAAAGAAACTGGCTCACATGAGGACTGCCCCAGGAAAGGAAGACCAAGAGTCACCTCTGCTGCGGAGGATAAGTTTATCCGAGTCACCAGTCCCAGAAATTGCAGGTTAACAGCAACACAGATTAGAGACCAGGCCAATGCCACACAGAGTTCTAGCAGCAGACACATCTCTAGAACAACTGTTAAGAGGAGACTTTGTGCAGCAGGCCTTCATGGTAGCTGCTAGAAAACCACTGTTAAGGACAGGCAACAAGCAGAACAGACTTGTTTGGGCTAAAGAACACAAGGAATGGACATTAGACCAGTGGAAATCTGTTTTGGTCTGATGAATCCAAATTTGAGATCTTTGGTGCAACCACCGAGAATTTGTGCGACGCAGAAAAGGTGAACGGATGATCTTGTTCCCACTGTGAAGCATGGAGGAGGACATGGGATGGTGTGGGCGTGCTTTGCTGGTGACATTGTTAGAGATTTATTAAAAATTGAAGGCATACTGAACCAGCATGGCTACCACAGCATCTTGCAGTAACATGCTATTTCATCCGGTTTGCGTTTAGTTGGACTATCATTGACTTTTCAACAGTGCAGTGACCCCAAACACACCTCCAGGCTGTGTAAGGGCTATACGACTAAGAAGGAGAGTGATAGGGTACTACGCCAGATGACCTGGCCTCCACAGTCACCAGACCTGAACCCAATTGAGATGGTTTGGGGTGAGCTGACAGTGAAGGAAAAAGGGCCAAAGTGCTAAGCATCTCTGGGAACTCCTTCAAGACTGTTGGAAGACCATTTCCGGTGACTACCTCTTGAAGCTCATCAAGAGAATGCCAAGAGTGTGCAAAGCAGTAATCAAAGCAAAAGGTGGCTACTTTGAAGAACCTAGAATATAAGACATATTTTCAGTTGTTTCAAACTTTTTTGTTAAGTATTTAATTCCACGTGTGTTAATTCATAGTTTTGATGCCTTCAATATGAAACTACAATTTTCAGAGTCATGAAAATAAAGAAAACTCTTTGAATGAGAAGGTGTGTCCAAACTTTTGGTTTTAACTGTATATATATAAGGAGTAGTTTCAAAATGTGATGTAAACAATGTTTAATTAACCTATAAGCACAGTACACTTATAATTATAAGTAGTCCTGATATAGAAGCATTGATTTGATAATTAAAGGGGTTGTTCTCATCTTCTTTCCTTCAGGAGTACACCGTTCTCTTCCCTTGGCTTACTGCTTTGCCAGGGGTGGTATGTTCCTGAAAAATAATACATGGGGTCGGCAGCATGATTAGGCAAGTTTTAAAAGGAAGTAAATTGCAAAGTGGCTTGTTTTTATTTTGGGCATATCTCTGTAAGCATTACTCTTTTAGGTGCAAGGCAATTCCATTCTCCTCCTTTTTGGCCTACCATGAGAATGTAGGGATACGCCACTCTCTACCTGAAGTGAACTCCTATCACATGTTGGGAGTTGTGTGAAGTAGAGCTGAGTGTGATTACAAACACCTCTACAGCTGCAGCTCCTCTTTCACAACTCAGCTCTACCCCTGCCACCATACTGACTCCAGTGAGATGAAAGCTGGCATTGTTTGAAATCACACTCAGCTCTGCTGTATTCTCCTCCTCCCACACAAATTACCTTGAAGTGAAAGCTAGAGGTCTTGGTAATTACACTCAACTCTACACTGCAGAGATCATGGCCAAAATCATGTAGGCCATTACATTTCACAGCAGAAAGCATATTCATTGCACACTAGTGAGTGTAGACATGCTACAGTCCAGGTTTACACTGGAGGGGTGTGAGAAAAGTGTCTACTGGGTCACTAGAGCCTCTGATGGTGAGGATAGGCTGGGCTTCCGGAAGACACCAGGTACCACTCGCAGAGCAGTCTCCCGAATTGCAGCAGCTGACCAGATGGTCAAATGTATAATGCAAGGTACAGGAGGTGAGACAGAGGCGTAGTCAGATGGTCTAAGGTTAGGGCAGGTAGCACAGGGCCAAAGACAAAATCAGGGGCGTAGAGGACAGTCGGGATAAGTAAGCAAGTTGGGAGACAGAATACAGAGGAATGTTTAAATTAGGAACTAGCAGGGTTTGGAACAACATTTGGGCAATGAGTGGTGGTAGGAGTTGCCTAAAAAAAGCCTGCTCTCACAGGATAGGTCAGGGACCCCAATCTCTGCAGGTCACGGCAGGGTTAAATTCCTGCAGACCGGCCACCCTTCACTAAGGCCAGATGGAAGCCACTTGCAGCAGCAGTGGAAAGGTGTTGTGCAACAGGCAACTCAGAGGGGAGACCTGACATGAGGAGAAGCTACGTGCAGACCATGGTGAGTGGGATGGCACTGATGAGGTGTGCGATTAGCTGCTGTGACATTCATCTTATCTTCTGGGGGCATATTGTTTTTTCCCTGCAAAATGTCTCCTGCTTATGATTGGCCAATATCATACAGGGAAAGAAGTAAACACCCCCAGAGACAAATTTCTGGTAACGCTCATGAATTATAACTTAAACTTTACAAGCTAATGTTCCTGCAACTCAAAGGAGAAATGTAAAGATAAAAACTGTGATATGGCTAGTTTAATATTCTCAAACTGGTGTAAAGTTCTGTTTAAATTCTTTTAAACATTTTTCTTTTCCGCTTCTGTTTGAAAAACTAAAAAAAGCATTGATGTATTATATCTATCCATCCTAAGTGTGTGCACTATTTAATGTACTTGTTCTTTGTGCTTCAAGATGATAATAGTTTCATATTGCACAAATAGTGATCTGTATACCGTGTCCACTGCCTTAGGCCCGTTTCACACGTCAGTGAAAAACACTGACGTTCTTCACTGATGTGTAAAACACGCACATGTCCCTCCGTGTGCCGTGAATTATGGCACACGTGGGTTGTCTAAGTGCAATCCGGGCTCCGTTCTCCGTGGTCTGTGATTGCACTTAGCGATCAAATCACCTGTGCCTGCTCCCGCTCTCCATGGTGCTGAACGCTCCCGCGGTGCAGCATCCGGCCGGCGCTGACCCCCGCAGCAGCTGTTTCCAGGTTGGCTGTGTCGTGCATTCATGAATATGCACAACAACAATGAGCCGGCTCAGAAGCAGCAAGCAGAACAGGCTGCAGAGAGCGCGGCTGAAGCCGGGTGAGTAAAAATGATTTTTATTTTATATGCACGTTTTTTTCTGGCACGCGTTTCACGGATCACACCACTGCGTGGTCCGTGGGACATCAGTGATGCCAGAAAAAAATTGAGATGTCTCCGTGCGGCAATCACGGACACGCGGGTACGCCACACAGAGACACGTTCAGTGAAAAATCACTGATGTGTGAGCAGACCCATTGATTATAATGGGTCTGCGTATGTCAGTGATTCTGGTACGTTTAAAAAAAAGCACAAACGTACCAGAATCACTGACGTGTGAAAGGGGCCTTATAAGCAATCTGCACGTAGCTCTGTTGTGTGTATGGACCTAAAAGTAAAATCTAATGATAGGATTTCTTTCAATTTAGACAGGTGGGTTGTCTGACTGAATGGAACCAGATAGCTTTGCTCTCAGTTGAACGAGCTTGATCTCTATCAGCTTTCCATAATAGAAAGCACTTTGACTGTAGAGAATCATAATTATTCATAGGGAATCACTGCCATGCATGCTGCCTATTTCCTACTAAACCTTCTAATTACAATGTTGGGACATTATAAAATATTAATCCCTTCCCCATTGAGCCTGTTTTCACCTTTCTGACCAGTGTCATTTTATGGGGTAATAACTCTGGAACGCTTCAAAGGATCCCAGTGATTTTGAGACTGCTTTTTCATGACACCTTATGCTTTATGTAAGTGGTAAATTTAGAACGATGCTAAAAATTTCGTAGTTTTCGAACTTTGAATTTTTATGACCTTATACCAGAGAGTTTTGTCACACAAAATATCGAATAAATAACATTTCCCACAAGTCTACTTTATATCAGTGCAATTTTTTAAACATAATTTTTGATAGGAAGTTAGAAGGATTAAAAGTTTATCAAGTTCTCATTTTTCCAACAAAGTTTACGAAACCAATTTTTTAATCGACCACATCACATTTGAAGTGACTTTAAAAGGCCTATATGACAGAAAATACCCAAAAGTGACACCATTCTAAAAACTGCACCCCTCAAAGTGCTCATAACCACATTGAAAAAGTTTAGTAACCCTTTAGGAGCTCCACAGGAATTTAAGCAATGTGAAAGGAAAAAAATGAAAATTTTAGTTTTTCCCCACAAAATTGTTGCTTTAGCCCCAGATTTTGCATTTTCACTAGGGTAAGGGCTCATGCGTACGTAACTGCTGAATATTCTGCAGCGATTTGACAGCACATGTGCACTTCAAATCGCTGCAGAAACACTGCATAATGTATGCAGTTTTTCTGTACAAAAAAAGCCGATTTCATGCGCTCGGGATGGTTCCCCCACCATAGACAGAGTGGGAGCTGCATCCATAGCGCACGGAATAATTCACATGTTCATTTTACGAACGCACGGATTTGGGTCAAAATTTTAGCACCCAAATCGCTGCCTTTATAAAAGTATCGTGCGCACGTGTCATGCACAATCTTTATAGATTGTGCAGGGGACGCGGGACGCATGCATTTACGCTGCAGTGCTAAACGCAGTGTAAATGCATGCAATTACGCAACGTGCGCACGAGCCCTAACAGGGGAAAATGGACTAAAATTTGTGTGCAATTTCTCCTTAGTACGTCCATACCCCATATTTGGTGAAAAACTACTGTTTGGGTGCACCAAGGCTCAGTACGGTAAAAGCATCATATTGTAGTGTAGAATTTCCTGATATGGTTTGCGGATGTCATGTCACATTGGCAGAGCCCCTGAGGTGTCAGAACAATAGAACCCCTCATAAGTGACTCCATTTTCAAATTACACCTCTCAATGAATTAATCTAGGGGTTTAGTGATCCTATTAAGGCTATGCGCCCACGGCACAATGTACCCGCGGAATTTGCCACGGAAAACCCACTGATTTATCTGCATTTTCTAGCTAAATTTGCCGGTGCTAGCAAGTACAGACACTCCCCATGTTATCCTATGGAATTTGGGGAGTGCTGTATCAATGCTGTGGTATGTGCGGCTGCAGAAAATGCTGCGGATTTCCCGTAGCCGCACGTAACTGCATGACAATTATTCATGCGGAAATATCTGTGGAATTCCCGCTCCTCCACTATGTAGATACAGGGCGGGACTTCCGCAGGAATTCTGCACGAAATCCGCACTATTTCCGCAGGTTTACCGCCACAACTCCGCAGATATACCGCAGCCATGGATAGCTGCGGATTCCGGGTAGCAGCTGCTGTAAACCTGCGGGCAAACCTGCGGCAAGGTCCGCTAGTACATTGTCTCATGGACACATAGCCTTACACCACAGGTGTGTCACAGAATTTTATACCACTGGACAGTGGTATAATAGTTATATTTTTTACTACAAAATTGTTGTTTTAGCCCCAGACTTTACATTTTCAAACAGAGAAATGGGTATAAATTACACCAAAATTTGTCACACAATTTCTGCTGAATGTGTCTGTACAGCACTGCATATCCATATTGTAAGCCTCGGAAAGGAAGGAGAGCTATTTGACTCTTGCAGAACAAATTTTCATAGAATAGTTTGCATTCTCCATATACAGAGCTACTAAGTGCCATAACACCAGAATCCCTGCTCAAGAGACCCCATTTTAGAAATTACACCCCTCTGAGAATTTATCTACAGGTATAGTTGTAATAACCTGCAGGTAACGGGATACGCAAGGACTGCACGGAACCACAGGGATTAATCAATGCAAATTTAATAACATATTGCACAACACAGGTGGAGGAATAGTGCGGGAAAGGAGGGGGAAGAAAAGCGGGAATGTGCACAGCAGTAGATATAATGTAATATACATACAACCACTTTGAATAGCTTGTCAAGGGTGGGAAGCCTCAGATTGTACTCCCAAAAGCAAAACACAAAAATCCTTATTAAGCAAAAAAAACGCAGAGTCCTTGTTACCTTACTTGCATAACACAGTGCAGAGTCTTTTCCTGTCTGTCCCTAACTAAAGTAGTGTGCACACTTAACTGCAGGTTTCATCGTGGGGTACCTCGTCACCGTTGGGGCCCGTATTCCGCCGGCAGACACCTCTAAAGTTCAGTCTTTGTCCCGTCTCTGTAATTTGCCCGTGCTGCCTGGCTCCTCGCTCCACATCCAGCCTTTCTTGGATCTGTGTCTTGGGGAGATGTCACGCAGCACTCAGGTACTTGGACCTTGTTCAGCAGGGCAGAATGCAGCTTTGCCTTCTTCAGCACGTCCGAACACACACTTCTCTGCATAAAACAGCTACCAAACAAAAACCAGCTCCTCCTCACATCCTGTTCAGGACTGTACCAAGTAAATCAAGCAACAGGGGGTTTGTGCCCGCTGTTCTTTGTTTTGACAGCAGGTGGCAGCATAACAAGGAAAAGTCCACAGTCTTCTAACCTATATATGTAAATGTTAACAGGTCTTACATTTCCCCCCCTCTTTAACCTCGGCCGTCCCGGTCGATACTCTCCTGAGGCGCCCTGCACAGGGGCACATGGTGGCAACTCCTGCCCTGCTTCACAACCTGTTGCTTGGGAGCCAATGTCTTAAAACAGGATCCAGTGGCAGAACACACAAATTCATCTGCCAAGTACCGATCAGGGGGAATACCAGCATTAGCCCGCTCAGTCCGGCGTGGTACTACGGCTATGTCACCAGACGTCGGCGCCGTATCAGGGAGTACAGTATTCTCGTCCCCATCTCTGGCGATTAGTGACTCCTGCTCTGCAGGGGTGGCACCTGTGTCTTGAACGGATGGGGGCGTGGATCTCTCCCAGTCTGCTTGGTTGGCCGGGGCCCCTCCACCATTCTTCATCGTCAGAGCCCTCTTCGAGGGTAACAGGAACGGGCACGGGCATCGTCTCCGAGGTACTTTGTCTGGTCCTGTCTTCTGAATAGCAGGGCCTCAGCATATTATGATGCAGGATGAGGGTGTCGCCTCTTCGCTCACCTCTCACTTCGTATACTGATCCGTGGGGCGAGATTCTTCTGATCACAATGTACGGCTCTGTTTTCCAGCGCTCGCTGAACTTGTTTCTCGGGTGCTTCTCTGCAACTAGTACTCGGTCTCCTGGCAAGAACGGGGTTTCACACACAGGTTTCCGCTGTGGATGTGTCTTTTCTTGCAGTCGCTTGGTGACAATTCGATGGATAGTCTCCAGCCGTCGACGGTGACAGTCAACCCAGGAACCCACACTCTGACCTTCACTGATCTCGGGGGGAGCCAGGTTGAGCTCTTCTATGCCTCTTCCGGCTCTTCCAAACAGTAGCACGTACGGGGTGTACCCAGTGGTGGAGTGGACACGATTATTGTACGCCCACACGAGTTCTGCGAGATAGCCGGGCCAGTGATTCTTACGATCATCCTCTAACGTGCGTAGCATTTGTTGGAGGGTCCGGTTAAATCTCTCGCAGGCTCCGTTGCCCTGTGGATGATAAGGCGTAGTCCTTGACTTCTGCATTCCGTAAATCCTTTGCAGCTCTCTCATGACACCGCCCTGAAAGCAAGCCCCTTGGTCGGAATGTATTCTTTTGGGGCAGCCGTACACCCGGATAAAGTCATCACTGATGGCTCGAGCAGCTGATTCAGCCGTCTGATCTCTGGTGGGCGTCACCACTGCAAATTTGGAGAAGTGATCTGTCATCACAAGACAGAACTGATAGCCCCGGTGGGAGTGACCAATCTTCAGATAATCGATCATGAGTACTTCCAATGGCTCTTTGGTTGCAATAGTCTGTACTGGTGCTCGCTGTGGGGGAGCTTTACTTAACTCACAGGAACGGCACAGTTTACAGGCCTTCTCTACTGCCCAAAGCATCTGAGGACAGTATACTATTCTTTGCAACCACTGGTAAGTCTTGTCCGGTCCGAAATGGGCTCCCTTCTCATGCGCCTCTCGGGCCAATGGTACTGCCATCTTCTGGGGTATCACTACTTGCCACCGCACTTCCAACTCTGTAGCTAGGTGCACCTTCCGATACAGCATCCCTTCTTGCACCGACAGCTTATCCCACTGGCTGCGAATCTGGAGGGCCACGTGCGACAGCGTGGCCCGTATTTCCTTTCTAGGCTTGCGCTGCTGGATCACCCACTCTTTCACTTGAAGCAGTTCTGGGTCAGATGACTGGATTTTCACCCATTCCTCTCTGGTTTGGCCAAGCAGGCGTGATGTCGTGCCCGACGTAATTTCCAGCATACGAGCCTCTACCAATTGAGCGGTGAATTTACTGAAGTCCGGAATTTCGTCTTCCTCCAACTGTTCATCTCTCTCCCCCACTGGGGCTTCAGTGGTAACACGAGAAAGGGCATCCGCATTCTGATTTTCATGCTTGGAGCTGTACTGCACATGATAATTGTATCTGGAGAGTCGTGCCAGCCACCTCTGTTCCATTGCTCCCAGTTTGGCGGTGGAGATGTGAGCCAGGGGATTATTATCTGTATAGACTTCAATTTGGGCTCCCGTGAGATATTCCGAGAACCTTTCGGTTATTGCCCATACTAGTGCCAGTAACTCCAGCCGAAAGGAACTGTAATTCTCGGGGTTGCGCTCGGCTTCCCGTAACGTCCGACTTCCATATGCAATCACCCGTTCAGTACCATTCTGTACCTGGGCCAGTACTGCACCCAGGCCGTAGAGGCTTGCGTCTGTATACAACCGAAAAGGGAGGTTATAGTCTGCATAGGCAAGCACAGGGGCGCTAACCAAGGCCTCTTTCAATCGGTGTAAGGCTTCTGCTTGTCTTGGTCCCCAGCAAATTTTCTGTGCTTTTGGTCCTTTCGCAGTCCCTCGGAGCAATTCGTGCAAAGGCTCTGCCTCCTTCGCGAAATCTTTGATAAAGCGGCGGTAATATCCGGCTAGCCCCAGGAAAGCTCGAACCTCCCGCACTGTGCTGGGTGTGGGCCATTGTAGCACTGCTCTCACTTTCCCATCGGAGGGCTGTACGCCGGCTTCCGACACCTTGTGTCCGAGATATTCAATCTCTTCCTGAAAGATCCGGCATTTTTTTGGTTTCAGTTTAAGCCCATGGGCCCGTAACCGCTGAAACACTTGACCCAGGTTTTCTAGATGTTTTTCGAAGGTTGCAGAATACACTACTATGTCATCCAGGTAAATCAACGTGGCCTCGAAGTTCATGTCTCCAAGGCAACTTTCCATGAGGCGCTGAAAAGTTCCTGGGGCATTATTTAGTCCAAACGGCATGCGATTGAACTCAAAGAGTCCCATGGGTACAATAAATGCGGTCTTTGCCTTGTCTTTCTCTGCCACAGGGACCTGCCAATATCCGCTGGCCAGATCAAGGGAGGAGAAGTAACGTGCCTTTCCCAGTGCCGACAGGGACTCCTCTATCCGGGGCAGAGGGTAGGAATCACGAACCGTGCATCCATTAAGCTTGCGGTAGTCAACACAGAAGCGGGTAGACCCATCCTTTTTCTTGACCAGCACGATTGGGGCAGCCCATGGACTCTGACTTTCTCTTACCACCCCGCTCTTCAGCATCTGCGCCAAGAGCTCTTTCACCTCTTGGTAGTACTTTGGGGGTATTTGTCTGTACCTTTCCCTGATCGGTGGGGCATCTCCCGTGGGTATTTCATGCTGGATCTTGTCAGTACAGCCAAAATCTTCTGCGTGACGGGAGAACGTGGCTTGATTCTCCCAAATAAAGTCTTCTATGGCTTGGGCTTGCTCCGAAGCGAAGGGGCTCAGGTCCACTCCCATCTGCCCTAAGATGACGCGACTGTTCCACTGATCAGTGGGTTTCTCTTTTTTTTCCATAGAAACAGCCCAAGTCCAGGCTTCCCCTGCCATGGGCTGCAATTCAATCGATTCTGCGGTCGCCACCTCTTCAGGCGCCAGGTAGACATGGGCAAGAACAACTCCCGAGGTCAAGGTGTAGGCCTGTTCACCGGTGTTCACGCAACGGAAAGGGACTCTTCCATTTCTTACTGTTGCTAAAGTGCGAGCCACCAACGGTTCATCTCCGTTCTCTTCACCACGGTAAGGCTCCACCAACACCTCCATCCCCTCGAGTGTACGGTGGGCTCCGACTGGCAAGGTGAGGACTGTCTCACGATTTGGAGGTAGAGTAATTGTTGTCTGTCTTGGGACTCGAACCCTCCCCACCGGGTAGCGGCTCCCACCATTCCTCCACAGTCCTCGGGCACGGATAAGGTGTTGGAAGACCTTTTGGGCGGGCCTGTTAGCAACTGTCGTTTTCCAGTAATCACAGCCGCCCTTGTTGAAGAGCAACTGGTCTAATTCTTTCAGGACGTTCATACCCACGATAGCCGGCACCTCTCTGTCGTACCGGCCCTCCGTTAACACAATCCCTTTTTTGCCTAAGTTCTGGCCACATGCACGTATGTTCATCCACACGACTCCTACAACCGGAATGGGAAGATTGTTTGCAGCCCTCAGTTTGATATGTGCCCCTTTGTCAATGGATACAGTTTGTCCAAAATGTTGGTAGAAGAACTGTTCTGGCATGGTGGTCACTTGGGACCCTGTATCCATCAAGCATCTTACTTCTTTCCCTTCAAATTCGGCCATGATCGTCGGCGTGCTGGCTGCTATATCTTCAGGGCATTGGTTTTCTCTAAGCTCAGTTGGTCTCCCCGCCATGTGCCCATCCATGGAGGGAGGCACTAGTTTAACGGCGGTCTTTCTTGAGAAGTCTTCCTCTCCGGACAGTGTCGGAACAAATGGTTCTGATTTCCACAGTTCCAACACTGGTACTCTCCAGCGGGTATCGATCGTCTCTGCTCGATCTGTCCCCTCTCTTCTTGATAGGTATGCGTGCGGGTATTTGGCCGCCGTGCTGTCGTTCTTACTTCTGACGCCGGGGCTTGCATATTCTTCAGCAACTCTTGTAGAGCAGTAACCGTCTCTTGTAACTGATCCACTTTAGCCTCAAGTTGGCTCGGTTCTCGGTTTTTCTCACCCGGGACTATCTTATGCATACAAACTTCTCCCCAGGCGTTCTGCGGGTCGCAATTTTCAGTTTGTGCGCGGGAGACTGCTTCTTCCAATATCTCCTGGAAAGTTAGTTTTTTTTCTACCCTGAGCCGTTCACGGAGGGCACCTTTGATCTTGGGGTTATGTAACCCACGGAGGAATTGATCTCGTAGGGTACGGTCAGCATAACCGGGGGTTTGTGCTAGCTCTAGCTCTGCTGTAAGCATTTGTCTCATTATTCTCTGGAGTGCATTTGCATACTGTGGCAGACCTTCTTCTTCACCCTGCAACCTGTAGAACAGTTGCGCCTGTAAATCTCCTGCTTCTGGTTTCCCGCCATACACTCTCTCAAGAATCTTCACCACCTGCTCTAACGTCTTTCGTTCACTCTCAGGGCGCAATAAAATAGTCTCTTGAGCATGGTCTTCAAGGGTAATCAACAATATCTCCCCTTGATTTTCTGCAGTCACTCCTGCTACTCTCAACATGCCCCTTACTCTCTGCGCCCAGTCATGGAGAGGTACATTGCTGCCAGTAAATTTTGGTATATGGGTCAGCATAGCCCCCAGGGACAGCTGCCTTGCTGGTATTCCCCCATCAGGTTGTATTAGAACACCTCCATCAGCGACACCACCCTGTCCGTCCATTGTTCCGTACCAGCCTGCGTATCCTGCCGACTACGCCAAATGTAATAACCTGCAGATAACGGGATACGCAAGGACTGCACGGAACCACGGGGGTTAATCAAGGCAAATTTAATAACATATTGCACAACACAGGTGGAGGAATAGTGCGGGAAAGGAGGGGGAAGAAAAGCGGGAATGTGCACAGCAGTAGATATAATGTAATATACATACAACCACTTTGAATAGCTTGTCAAGGGTGGGAAGCCTCAGATTGTACTCCCAAAAGCAAAACACAAAAATCCTTATTAAGCAAAAAAAACGCAGAGTCCTTGTTACCTTACTTGCATAACACAGTGCAGAGTCTTTTCCTGTCTGTCCCTAACTAAAGTAGTGTGCACACTTAACTGCAGGTTTCAGCGTGGGGTACCTCGTCACCGTTGGGGCCCGTATTCCGCCGGCAGACACCTCTAAAGTTCAGTCTTTGTCCCGTCTCTGTTATTTGCCCGTGCTGCCTGGCTCCTCGCTCCACATCCAGCCTTTCTTGGATCTGTGTCTTGGGGAGATGTCACGCAGCACTCAGGTACTTGGACCTTGTTCAGCAGGGCAGAATGCAGCCTTGCCTTCTTCAGCACGTCCGAACACACACTTCTCTGCATAAAACAGCTACCAAACCAAAACCAGCTCCTCCTCACATCCTGTTCAGGACTGTACCAAGTAAATCAAGCAACAGGGGGTTTGTGCCCGCTGTTCTTTGTTTTGACAGCAGGTGGCAGCATAACAAGGAAAAGTCCACAGTCTTCTAACCTATATATGTAAATGTTAACAGGTCTTACATAGTGACAGTTTTGATTCCATGCATATTTTCCAGAAGTAAACATGCAGTGGAAGTCACTGAGTGAAAATTGCAAATCTGCCATTCTAGTGCCCAGAACATTCTAGTGTCCAGTACATTGTGGCCAGCTTGTGCTTTTGGAGGCATGGAGCACAGAAATTATGTGAGCTCTTATTGCTACAGTACTGACAACCATGTGGTTTAGGCACACTGTGCAGCTCAGGAGGGAGGGTGACATTTGAAATTGGGAGCTCAGATTTTGCTGGATTTCTATCTGGGGGTAACTATTTCGCTTTTCCAGAGTTTTTGTGGTAACAATAACATGGAAACTTCTTGTTGACAAATGAAAGACCAGAGTGAGGAATTGTTTTTTAGTGGATTGAGTTGAATCCTTATTGGAAATATTTTTCATAGAATTTTGAATCATATTTATCCTGTGCTCCATGTTGAGAATTTAGATCAGGTTTTCCATGTAAATATCCAAACAACGTGAATCGTATTTAACCCCAGAGGGATCCATTCACTATAATGCGGCAGCAGAATTACTCGGGACTTCATCTGGCCTCTTTTTTTTAATATTGGATTAATAATATGTAATTTTTTATTGTTGTTTGTGGCTATTATTATGTGAATCGGGTTTCATGGACTATTTATAATAGCCCACCTTTATGTATATGGGGTTAATCATATATAATAGTGATAGTCTATTGGGGACACACCGTATATACCCCTGATTGGTGTAAATCGGTTCATCTGGCCTCTGTTCAGTGGTGTATATGTTTTAAAAAATGCACAAAATTGTGGTCGACCACACTTTTATGCACGTTTATGTTCCTTGTGCAGTATAAGTGATTAGATGGTTTTATTCTTCGGGCCACTGTGATTAAAGTAATGCCAGATTTATATAATATTTTTATGTTTTGCCGCTTTAACACAAGAAAAAATAATTTATAGAAAATACCGTATTTTTCGCTTTATAAGAAGCACCTGATTATAAGACGCACCCCCAAATTTGGTGAAGGAAAAGAGAATTTTTTTTGTAATGTTAAATGGGGTCAGTCTTATAATGCCAGTGTCCATCTAACAAATCATAAAGGGTATATGTCCCTCATAGCCCCCCCATCTTAAAATTAGCCCCCTTAATCTGGATATGGCCCCCTTATATTGAATATAGCCCCCTTGTGCTGGCACACGTCCCCCAGTGATGCCACATGTCCCCCATTGATGGCACACGTCCCTATTGCTGGCACACGTCCCATATTGCTGGCACATATCTCCTATTGATGGAACACGTCCCCTATTTATGGCACACGTCCCCCTGTGCTGAAACACGTCTCCTATTGCTGGCACATATCCCCTACAGCTGGCACAGGTCTCCTATAGATGGCACACATCTCCTACAGCTGGCACAGGACTCCTATGGATGGCACATGTCCCCCTGTGCTTCCTATGGCCCCCTATGGATGGCACACATCCCCCTGTGTTGCCCATGGCCCCCTATGGATGTCACACGTCCCCCTGTGTTTGATATGGCCCCCTATGGATGGCACACCTCCCCATGTGTTAGATATGGCCCCCTATGGATGGCACACCTCCCCCTGTGTTAGATATGGCACCCTATGGATGGCACACGTCCCCCTGTGTTAGATATGGCCCCCTATGGATGGCACGCGTCCCCCTGTGTTTGATATGGCCCCCTATGGCTGTCACACCTCCCCCTGTGTTAAATATGGCCCCCTATGGATGGCACAACTCCCCCTGTGTTTGATATGGCCCCCTATGGATGGCACAACTCCCCCTGTGTTAGATATGGCCCCCTATAGATGGCACACCTCCCCCTGCATTAGATATGCCCCTATGGATGGCACACCTCCCCCTGTGTTAGATATGGCCCCCTATGGATGGCACACCTCCCCCTGTGTTAGATATCGCCCCCATGCCGCTGTCCATAGTAAAATAAACACTTTACTTTACCTTCTCCAGTGCTGTCCTCCCTTGTGTCTCCCTCCGTGCTGCTGAGCTCCTGCACTTCCTGGTTCTCGGTGCCGGTCATGTGATTGGCACAGCAGAGTGGCATCATCTCTGCGTGCCTGATCACAGCGGCAGCAGAGAGACCAGGAGATTAGCGCTGGAGGAGGTAAATAGTTTTTTATTTTACTATGGGCAGCAGCATGAGGGCTATATCTAACACAGGGGGGGCATGTGCCATCAAAGGGGGCGCAGGCAGATATAATATGTGCCGCTGCCCCAGCCCATCACCGCGGTGCGGTTTCAGCACCACGGTGATGAACAGCGGCAGTGCATATTATATGAGCGGGAGCAGGAGATCTAACGCTGCCTTCCTGCAGCTTTCACCAGCCCCCAGCAGTGCTCCAGAGCTGCCCCCACCTCCCCTGGACTCTAGTATATATATCTATATATATATATATATATATATATATATATATATAAACCCTCCCGTATGTTTGGATTATAAAATGCACCCCCTACTTTACACCAAAATTTGGGGGAACAAAAGTGCGTCTTATAAAACGAAAAATACGGTAATTGTTTTTGTACCGCTATAGTCTGAGAGCTATAGCTTTTATATTTCTCCACTGAGTCATGTGAGGGCTTGTTTTTTGTGGGACAATTTTATTGGTACCATTTTTGGGCACTTAACATTTTTGATCACTTTCTATTCCAATTTTTTGGGGGGGCAGAATGAAAAAAACAGCAGTTTGTTGGGAGTTTTTTTTATATCGGTCACCATGTTGTAAAAGTGATAAGACAGCTTTATTATTCATGTAATTACAATTACAGCAATACCACATTTATGTAATATTTTATGTTTTACCAATTTTTTTACTTAGTCCCTCTATGGAACTTTAGCTTTAAGTTATCTCATAGCTAGTATAATGCATTCCCATGGAAGCATAGCAATGCATTACATCTGTTTATGTTACATTGCCAGAACACCTGTTAGACCATGCTCATTGCAGGGTAGCTGGCAGACCTGGAGGTTGTCATTTGACCTTGAGTTGCGATGGAAACGATTGAGCCCCTGTGATCATGTCACGTGTCACGATCACTAGGGAGAAGGAGAATATTCCCTCCTCCAGCCCCCTAAATTCTGCTGTCGCTATTGAATCGCAGTATTTAGGGGGTTAAACAGCTAGGGTTGGGGCAAGGACAGTTCCTTGCTGTGATATCCCAAACTCGCCTATCACTTACACAATCTTGTGAGCACAGGTCCTGTGCCTACATGATCGCCATAACATAACTTTACATCATAGGTCGTGAACTCCTTCCAGACCATAATGCAAACTTATGTCAATTGTTGTGAAGGGATATATACAAAAACACCAGTTTTTATGCATCTATCATACTACATAGGTATAAATATTTACAGCGATTAATTCATTGCTAATATGCCTCAGCAATATATTATAAACATGAAGAGGACCCCTAATCTTTCTATGGATGGCATAATAAAACAATATTATACAGTACCGCAGTACTACAGAAGAGGTCCTGCACCACTGCACGTTACCTGCGGTGCCGCACGTGTCCTGGTGGAGGGCTGCAAAATACCGCATCCAAAGCGGGGTGCTCGTCCGACACGAAGTCCATTCAGTAATTCCAAAGGGAAGAAGAAAGACCGCACTCGATCCGCTGTGCTGGATATCAACTTTATTCATATCAGTGCAAGGTAAAAGGCTGGAGACGTGCTGTGAGTCGGCTCCTTAGAACAGGACGATGGTCGTTTCGCCTACTGATTAGGCTTACACGGGTCCACGTGTGGGACTACAACACCACCCCTTTTAAAGGAGAGCTCACAGATTGCATAACCAACCACATAAAAACACAAAGGAGAATGCCAATACATAAAAAATGTAACATGTCATACAAAATGACTATGAATTACATACATCATAATAAAATGCTTACTCTCAAATACGGACAACAGAGGTAATCTTAAGGGAAAACTTTTTTTTACAAAAACACTGTCAAATCGACGCGATCATTTAAACCCAAGGCGCCCTGCGCTCCATAATTAATTATGAGCTGGGCCTCTACCTGCAACAAAAGTTGTTGTAAATTACCACCTCCAGGTGGGAGGGTGACCCTCTTGAGGCCAGCAAATCGCAAGACGTCCGGGTTCTCCTCATGGTGATCACGAATATGAGTAATCAGTCTGGGGGAACCTTTACCCGAAGTAATGGAGTTGTAATGTTCCCTGAACCGAATATATAAACACCTAATTGTTTTGCCTATGTAGAACCTGCCACAAGGGCACAGGATCACATAGACAACAAACTTGGTTTTACAAGAGTTAACTGGTGCACCATATGTACATGCGAGCCCACCTGCAGTGAACGGCCAGTAATATGCATATTACAAAACCTACAATTTCCACACCGGTAATTGCCCGGTGGGCAGCATCTATCTAGCCACGTCGAAGGGCTGGTAAGCCTGTTTTTGACCAATTTATCCCGCAGGTTGCTGCTGCGTCTGAACGTGACCAAGGGGTTAGCCTTGGTTATTTCAGCCAAATCTGAATCTTTCTCTAGAATTTTACAAAGTGTTCTCCTTATGACCTATTCCATCAGTCCAAATCGGAAACTAAGGATGAATCTATCCAAATTTTCCCCTCTTCCCTTGGTGCTCTTCTCCTGGACAGGTCTGAGGGCGTCAGAGTTAACCCTCTCAAAGGCCAAGTCGATCAATTTATTAGGGTACCCCCTTTGTTGTAACCTACTTTTCAAATAGTTGAGTGTTGAAGAAAGGATTCCTCAGAGGTATTCACCCTACGCACCCTCAGGAACTTGCTGTAAGGTAAGGCTGACTAAGTATGGAAAGGGTGTGCGCTTTGAAAATGCAAAAGTGAATTGGATGCCGTAGGTTTTCTAAACAAACAAGTGTGAATACTGCCATCCCTAATGGAAACCTCAACGTCCAAAAAATTGAGGGTATCACCACCAAACGAGGAAGTGAAGGACATATTCATTGTGTTATGGGTGTTAAGATGTGACACAAAACTGGAGAACAACGCCTCTGTGCCATCCCACAAAATGAATATGTCGTCCACATACCTCAAGTAGTGGCGAATATGCCTCAGAAAGGGATTAGAATCTGAAAACACCTATTTGCATTCAAAGGAGCCCAAAAATATATTGGCCATGGCACATGAGACAGGGGTACCCATGGCGGTACCCCCGTACTGCAAGTACCATCAGTCCAAAAACATAAATGCGTTCTTAGATAGAACAAACTCTAGGGCTTCCTCCACAAAATTGCAAAAAAAGACATCCTTTCCACTTAGCGCCACCATTTCCTTAACAGCCTGAACACCCAGTCCCTGGGGGATGCGGGTGTACAAACTCTCGACGTCAATTGACGTCAAAGCGAAACCCTCCTGCCATGTTATACCTTTAAGGAGTGACAGAAAATTGCCACTATCCTTAACATAAGAGGGGATATGACATAAGAGAGGTCTTAAGAGCCAGTCCAAATAGTGTGACAACGGCTCTGTAAGAGAGCCGATCACCGGTACTATTGGACGGCCTGGAGGATTATCCTTACTCTTATGGATCTTAGGTATACAATACCAGTAGGGCTTCGTTGGGTAAGGGGGGATCAATTTATCAACCTGTGCGTGGGAGAGGAGACCCGACCCCACATACCTGTCCAAAAGTCGCACCATGATTTTTTGAAACCTTGGATGGGGTTAGATGACAAAGGGATATATGTATTCCTATCCGCCAATTGTCTTAAGCATTTCTGCACATACTGCTGCCAGGTCAGGAGGACAGCGTTGCCCCCCTTATCCACTTCGCGGATCACCGTGTCCTCCCAACCCCGCATAGTACGGATCGCAGTGAGTTCACCCTAGCTCAAGTTCTGTGCAGGGCTAGCATAAACCAGTGCCTCTATGTCCTTCAGGACTGTATCCTGATACACATCGATCAAATTACCTGGCACCGTGGGGGTACTGTAGTACTGCGATATTGGACTATGTGTTTTCTGGTCCTTGTTGCACACTGCCATATGTTACCAGGACTTTTGACTTGTGCGGTTTTGGTTGCCCATTAATCATTGTCATGGAGGTTTCTGAAAGCTGTAATGATATACCACCTGGTGCTTCAGGCTTACAGGCTAGCCGAGCCGATGCTGGCTCCTTCTTTGGAGAGTGCAATTTTAGAAAGGACACCGAGGTTTTGGGAATCAAGACACTGGAGTATCAGATACAGACTCTGGCAGAGAAAGAAGTGAGATTATTCTGGACTATTCAATCTTTACAATCATATGTTGAATGTGATCGTGTCCCATGTGGACTCCGAATTATAAAAACGCTTTCTCACTTCCAGGATGATACCACGTTTACCCAGCAATGGGAAAGCATTCAGCTCGAATGTTCCAAAAAATTGTTGCATCTAGTATTGGATAAAAATAAGGAGGATTATGCTGCAATGATTATTGAATTGGACTCATTGAAACATGATACCCGGTTACGGATGTCTGATGATGATTGGAATGTTTTTTGCCAAAAACTTGATAAAAGGTTGATGATTGTGCAGACTGAGATTAAGAATAGAAAAAGGGAAAACATTTTAAGGGACAAAAGAGACTAAGAAAAGAAGCAGGTCTTTTGCTGGACCATAGATAAAACTAAGAATTACAGGCAGAGGTCATACATGAAAAAGAAAGGCACGTTTGGTGCCAACAGGGGGTACTGGACCACTGACTCGGAGTCCAGTGGTTCCGAGGATGTGGTTCCGGGCCCCTCTGGGGGGACCTCTGGTGTAATGAAACCCCCTGCCCCTTTAGAAAACGCGTCCGACGTGGGGGTAGGAAGAGGCGCAAGAGGCAGGGGTCGCAAGAGAAAGTCAGGAAAACCATGTCAGGAGTTAGAGTATGGGAAGAAAGGTTAATGATTGTGCTAGTGAGAGACTCAGAATCAGGTTGATTACCTATCTCCTCCAGGGGACAGACTTTCTCTTGCGACCCCTGCCTCTTGCTCCTCTTCCTACCCCCACGTCGGACGCGTTTTCTAAAGGGGCAGGAGGTTTCATTACACCAGAGGTCCCCCCAGAGGGGCCCGGAACCACATCCTCGGAACCACTGGACTCCGAGTCAGTGGTCCAGTACCCCCTGTTGGCACCAAACGTGCCTTTCTTTTTCATGTATGACCTCTGCCTGTAATTCTTAGTTTTATCTTTGGTCAAGCAAAAGACCTGCTTCTTTTCATAGTCTTTTGTCCCTTAAAAATTTTTCCCTTTTTCTATTCTTAATTTCGGTCTGCACAATCATCAACCTTTTATCAAGTTTTTGGCAAAAAACATTCCAATCATCATCAGACATCCGTAACCGGGTATCATGTTTCAATGAGTCCAGTTCAATAATCATTGCAGCATAATCCTCCTTATTTTTATCCAATACTAGATGCAACAATTTTTTGGAACATTCGAGCTGAATGCTTTCCCATTGCTGGGTAAACGTGGTATCATCCTGGAAGTGAGAAAGCGTTTTTATAATTCGGAGTCCACGTGGGACACGATCACATTCAACATATGATTGTAAAGATTGAATAGTCCAGAATAATCTCACTTCTTTCTCTGCCAGAGTCTGTATCTGATACTCCAGTGTCTTGATTCCCAAAACCTCGGTGTCCTTTCTAAAATTGCACTCTCCAAAGAAGGAGCCAGCATCGGCTCGGCCAGCCTGTAAGCCTGAAGCACCAGGTGGTATATCATTACAGCTTTCAGAAACCTCCATGACAATGATTAATGGGCAACCAAAACCGCACAAGTAAAAAGTCCTGGTAACATATGGCAGTGTGCAACAAGGACCAGAAAACACAAAGTCCAATATTGCAGTACTACAGTACCCCCACGGTGCCAGGTAATTTGATCGATGTGTATCAGGATACAGTCCTGAAGGACATAGAGGCTCTGGTTTATGCTAGCCCTGCACAGAACTTGAGCCAGGGTGAACTGACTGCGATTCGTACTATGCGGGGTTGGGAGGACACGGTGTTCCGCGAAGCGGATAAGGGGGGCAACATTGTCCTCCTGACCCGGCAGCAGTATGTGCAGGAATGCTTAAGACAATTGGCGGATAGGAATACATATATCCCTTTGTCATCTAACCCCATCCAAGGTTTCAAAAAATCATTGGTGCGATTTTTGGACAGGTATGTGGGGTCGGGTCTCCTCTCCCACGCACAGGTTGATAAATTAATCCCCCCTTACCCAACGAAGCCCTACTGGTATTATATACCTAAGATCCATAAGAGTAGGGATAATCCTCCAGGCCGTCGAATAGTAGCGGGGATCAGCTCTCTTACAGAGCTGTTGTCACACTATTTGGACTGGCTATTAAGACCTCTCTTACGTCATATCCCCTCTTATGTTAAGGATAGTGGCGATTTTCTGTCACTCCTTAAAGGTATAACATGGCAGGAGGGTTTCGCTTTGACGTCGAGAGTTTGTACACCCGCATCCCTCAGGGACTGGGTGTTCAGGCTGTTAAGGAAATGGTGGCGCTAAGTGGAAAGGATGTCTGTTTTTGCAATTTTGTAGAGGAAGCCCTAGAGTTTGTTCTATCTAAGAACGCATTTATGTTTTTGGACCGATGGTACTTGCAGTGCGGGGGTACTGCCATGGGTACCCCTGTCTCATGTGCCATGGCCAATATATTTTTGGGCTCCTTTGAATGCAAATAGGTGTTTTCAGATTCTAATCCCTTTCTGAGGCATATTCGCCACTACTTGAGGTATGTGGACGAAATATTCATTTTGTGGGATGGCACAGAGGCGTTGTTCTCCAGTTTTGTGTCACATCTTAACACCCATAACACAATGAATATGTCCTTCACTTCCTCGTTTGGTGGTGATACCCTCAATTTTTTGGACATTGAGGTTTCCATTAGGGATGGCAGTATTCACACTTGTTTGTTTAGAAAACCTACGGCATCCAATTCACTTTTGCATTTTCAATACTAAGTTAGCCTTACCTTACAGACAGTTCCTGAGGGTGCGTAGGGTGAATAACTCTGAGGAATCCTTTCTTCAACAATCACAGGATTTGAAAAGTAGGTTACAACAAAGGGGGTACCCTAATAAATTGATCGACTCGGCCTTTGAGAGGGTTAACTCTGACGCCCTCAGACCTGTCCAGGAGAAGAGCACCAAGGGAAGAGGGGAAAATTTGGATAGATTCATCTTTAGTTTCTGATTTGGACCGATGGAACAGGTCATAAGGAGAACACTTTGTAAAAATTGGCATATTCTAGAGAAAGATTCAGATTTGGCTGAAATGACCAAGGCTAACCCATTGGTCACGTTCAGACACAGCAGCAACCTGCGGGATAAATTGGTCAAAAACAGGCTTACCAGCCCTTCGACGTGGCTAGATAGATGCTTCCCACCGGGAAATTACCGGTGTGGAAATTGTAGGTTTTGTAATATGCATATTACTGGCCGTTCACTGCAGGTGGGCTCGCATGTACATATGGTGCACCAGTTAACTCTTGTAAAACCAAGTTTGTTGTCTATGTGATCCTGTGCCCTTGTGGCAGGTTCTACATAGGCAAAACAATTAGGTGTTTATATATTCGGTTCAGGGAACATTACAACTCCATTACGTCGGGTAAAGGTTCCCCCAGACTGATTACTCATATTCGTGATCACCATGAAGGGAACCTGGACGTCTTGAGATTTGCTGGCCTCAAGAGGGTCACCCTCCCACCTGGAGGTGGTAATTTACAACAACTTTTGTTGCAGGCAGAGGCCAAGCTCATAATTAATTATGGAGCGCAGGGCGCCTTGGGTTTAATTGATCGCGTCGATTTGACAGTGTTTTTGTAAAAAACATTTTCCCTTAAGATTACCTCTGTTGTCCGTATTTGAGAGTTGAGAGTAAGCATTTTATTATGATGTATGTAATTCATAGTTATTTTGTATGACATGTTACATTTTTTATGTATTGTCATTCTCCTTTGTGTTTTTATGTGGTTGGTTATGCAATCTGTGAGCTCTCCTTTAAAAGGGGTGGTGTTGTAGTCCCACACGTGGACCCGTGGAAGCCTAGTGAGTAGGCGAAACGGCCGTCGTCCTGTTCTAAGGAGCCGGCTCACAGCGTGTTTCCAGCCTTTTACCTTGCACTGATGTGAATAAAGTTGATATCCAGCACAGCGGATTGAGTGCGGTCTTTCTTCTTCCCTTTGGTAATTAATAATATACAGTACCATTATATGGTTGAAGGTTTGAACTTTTTATCAGGAATACAGTGGCAGATAACAAGTCGATACACAGTTGATAACACAGGATCCACCAATCACTACAGATGATGTCACAGTCCACCTGCTCCCCATCCTTTCAGAATGACATTTACACAGGCGATTTGGCTACTTCTTTAGATACTTCAATACAGAAAATAGTGTCAGGTCATGTTCATTGTGGCTATGGGCATGTGTTGTTTCCTGAAACAATAGGAATTTAGAGTGTAAAAAAGACCCAGTTACCAGTGTGAAAACTGCAAAAATTATTTTTTTTTATTTTTAATACACATACAAAATGTTTAAAAATGTATTTTACACAGAAACCTAATTGAAACAATAATTAGCATTATTATTATTATTTATTATTATAGCGCCATTTATTCTGTGGTGCTTTACATGTGAAAAGGGGCACACATAATAATGACAAGTACAATAATCATAAACAAAACAAGACATAGACAGGTACATGAGGTGAGAGGACCCTGCCCGCGAGTGCTCACAATCTACAAGGAATGGGTGAGGATACAGGAGGGGAGTCATTTTCTGGTGACAGATTCCCTTTAAAGTAATCAAAGGCTCATTGAATGAGTGTTTATAAGAATGCTTATTAATGAATATTTGCCTGTATAAACATGCTGCCAATCATTCAACAATTGGGCAAAACGCTTTTCTGTCAATGATCTTTTCTATTATACCAACATAACAATCTTCATTGTCTATAGCACATCAGCCCATTAATTGATTGCATTAACCATTCTACACTACAAAACCTTTGTCTTTGTGTGTGGATCAACCACTAGACAAGAACTTATCATCTTGTAAAAATTAACCTTTACATTTAAAATATTAACCTCTTGACTTCAAAGTTACTTTAACGATACAGGAAAGGGTGTTGTTCTAAATCACATTTGCAATTGCATCATAATTTATGTTGGATTAGACTATAACACCAAAAATAAGGTGTTAGTGTTTTATTTCTATTGGAAGAATAAGGAGAAGGTTTTGAGAAGTTGAAAGGAAAAGGAAATATAGTTCTGCCAGAGTTGCATATCAGGTATGCCAACCACCCAAATATTCCAGGACAGTTGGTAAAGA
This sequence comes from Anomaloglossus baeobatrachus, assembly GCF_048569485.1. Taxonomy (NCBI): domain Eukaryota; kingdom Metazoa; phylum Chordata; class Amphibia; order Anura; family Aromobatidae; genus Anomaloglossus; species Anomaloglossus baeobatrachus. The sequence continues at coordinate 186,596,614 of NC_134357.1, forward strand.
GAGGGCACTTTTTTGACCTGTCCATAAAAAAGATTTCAGACATCAATGATTTTTTTTTAAGCTGAAGAAATGTATACAGATTATTTTGATTACAATTATTATTCTACAGTTTACAGTAAATGTAGCTAATGTCTTCATATCAGAACTATGGGCTGTAGACATGGATCACTTATAATTAGGGATGGGCAGATCCGGACTGTTAAAGTCCGGATCCACGCGGTTTCAAATGTACCCGAGTGCCGAGCCCAGGCCCAGAATTCTCATAGAATTCCGGCTAATGATCCCGATCCAGCACATGGGAATTACAAAAAAAAAAAAAGAAAGAAAATAAGAATGAAGCAAGCATTTCATACTTACTGAGGCGCGGCTGTATACTGCTCCCATGGCCGCTCATTCACTTCCGGGACTGCTCATTATTTCTCATCCATATGCACTGCTTTCATCTTCCACCGGCAGTCCCAGCATCGGTGATTGGTTGCAGTCAGACAATCCCCCAGCCTGTGTTACAGTGTTTGACTGCAAACAATCAAAGGCACTGTCTGCTGATCACTATCGTCATGTAAAGATAAAGCATACAGCTTCAGGCTGCAGCCCCCAGCTATGTGTTTATCTTGGCTGGTATCAAAATAGGAGAAACAGCAGCTTTTTTAAAAAAATATTTAAATAAATGGTTAAAAAAAACGAGAGTGTGGTCCCCCAATTTTGATGCCCGGCCATGATAAAATCCGACAGCTGGGGGCTGGTATTCTCAAGCTGGGGAATCCCATGGTTATTCAGCTACCCCTATCCTCACAATAGCAGCCTGCAGCCACCCAGGATTGCCGCATCCATTAGATGCAACAATCCTGGTGCTTTACCCAGCTCTTCCCTGCCCTGGTGCGGTAGCAATGGGGGAAATAACGAGTTAATATCAGTTCACAACTGCTGCTAAGCCCTAGATTAGTAATGGGAGGTGTCTATGAGATGCCCCATTACTAATCTGTTAGTGAAATGAAATAAACACAAACCCCCAAAAACCCTTTATTTGAAATAAAAGACAAAAAATCACCCTTTTTTTACAACTTTTTTAACCCTCAAACACGCTTGTAGGTCCGACATAATACAGGTGGTCGCACGACAATTCCAGCTCTGCTACATCTGTATTCACACCGAGCGGCCATAGAACATGACTGCCCACTGTGAGGTTCAGGCAGAGACTGAGTGAGCCATGTGATCAGCGGTGACATCACTCAGGCTATTTGCGGTCACAGGTGGAGGACCGTGGGATCCTCCAGCTGTGACCACAAACAATAAACGTGTTATTAAATGTTTAATATATATATGTATATATATATGTATATATATATATTTCTCCACCTGTTATACGTTATCACTAGATTATTTATAACCCACAATGACATTTGTTGTCGGAAAACCATCTAGGCCGTTTTTACATGCTGCTATGCTATCTGCCATTACAAACTCTTGCAGTATTGTTTTTGAATTGTCCACGCATGTGCTTGGTCAGTGTCTGATATTGCAATTAAGCCCTAGCTGTAAGGTTTTCTTCACCCAAAGAGTTTGCCGTGTATTACCTTTAGTAAAGAGACCTAGCTTATTGACAACTCCCTAGCACTTACCAAATGTGGCACATGCACCACAGACACTCAATATTAATGCCCTATTCATTATGGACAACCACAATAGCTACAAACTATTATTTTTTTATTGTTTTCCACATTTTTATACATTTTAGAATAATGGATAGAAGCAGGTTCACTATTTGGAAAACCATTCCATTAATGTTGGCTTCCCAAATACTATAGGGGTCATATATTGTCATGACCAAAGTCATTGACACCCTCGAAATTGTTCCAGAAAATGAAGTATTTCTTCCAGAAAATTATTACAATTACACATGTTCTCTTATATACATGTTTATTTCCTTTGTGTAAATTGTAGCAACACAAAAAAAAAGAAAAGAGGAAATTGGAAATAATTTCACACAAAATAGGCTGAACAAAAGTACAAAAATAGGTTGAACAAAAGTACAAAAATAGGTTGAACAAAATTGTTAGCACCCTCAACTTAATATTTGGTGGCACCCACACCCTTTGTAATAAATAACTGCAATCACTTGTTTCCTATAACAATCAACAAGCTTCTTACATCTCTCAACTGGAATTTTGGGCCTCTCTTCTTTTGCAAACTGCTCCAGGTCTTTCATATTTGAAGGGTACCCTCTCCCAATTTAAGATCTCTCCTCTGGTTTTCAATGGGATTTAGTTCCGAACTTATTGCTGGCCACTTCACAACTCTCCAGTGATTAGTTTCCATCTGGTTCTGAATAATTCTTGAAGTATGTTTATGGTCATTATGTTGCTGGAAGACCCATGACCTACAATGCAACCACAGTTTTCTGACACTGGGCACTACATTGCGACCCAAAATTCTTTGGTAATCTTCAGATTTCAAGATGCCTTGCACACAGTCAAGGCAGTCAGTGCTGCAAAACAACTTTAAAACATCTCTGAACCTCAAACATATTTGACTGTAGATACTTTCATATTGTCTTTGTAGGCCTCATTCCATTTTTGGCAAACAGTAGAATGATGTGCTTTACCAAAAAGCTTTATCTTGGTTTCATCTGTCCACAGGATGCTTTCCCAGAAGGATTTTGATTTACTCCCATACATTTTTTTCAAACTTTAGTGTTGGGTCTACTACCACAGCGTTTTATTTCATACAAATATTGGTGGATAGTTTGCACTGACAGTGATGCACCCTGAGCCTGCAGGAAAAATTGAATTTCTTTGGAACTTGATTGGAGCTGCCTATCTACCATCCCAACTGTCCTTCAATGCAACCCTTTATCAATTTTTCTCTGCTGTCCACATCCAGGGAGATTAGCTACAGTGCCTTGAGTTGTGATCGTCTTGATTATGTTGTGCACCGTGGACAAAGAAATATCAAGATCTCTGGAGATGGACTTATAACCTTGAAATTGTTGATATTTGTCACCAATTTTGATTCTCAAGTCCTCACAGTTCTTTACTTCTCTTTTTATTCTCCATACTTAGTGTGGCACACACAGACACATAATTCAAAGATTTAGTTAAGTTCTCCTCTTTGTATCTAGTTTCAGGTGGGATTTTCATATTACTTCCCATAGTGAGCTTGAACGAGTATCACATGCTTGAAATAAATTGTTTATCCACAATTTTGGAAAGGTGTCAACAATTTTGTACAGTCCATTTTAGGGGTTCTGCGTAAAATTATCATTTTCAATTTGCCTTTCTTTTCTCCATTTTTTTTTGTGTTGTTCCAATACATACAAAAGAAATAAACATATTTATAACAAAAAAATGTGTAATTACAATCATTTTCTGGGAAAAATACTTTACTTTCCTCAACAATTTCAATGGTGCCAAAACTTTTGGTCATGACTGTATAATCAGAGACTTGTAATAAAGCATATCGTCCTGGCACGTAACTTGATGCTTCTCGTGTGAGCCAACACGCAATAGAAACCGAGCAGCCATGAAAGTCACAGTGGTTTACAATGAAAAGAACTGTAATAAGATGACAGTAGATCAGAACGGGGAGTTATGTTTGGCTTTTAGTGATTGCTTGTTTTTATTTCATCTTCATATTGTGGGAGGGAAGTGGTTTCAGTTAAGATTTTAAGTTATGTTTATATTTTACATTTCAGAAGCCAAGTTGTCTCATTCAGACTTGTCAGCCAATATTTTTCCCCATCTAGAGATAGTTCTATATTTTATAGAAGGTTTATAGGGAAGCTGATATCAGCTTTTGATTCTCCTCGAAAAAATAACATGTTTCGGTAGTAGAGAAAAACAACTAAAATATATTATGTTTCTCAGATCCTCGTTATAGTCAAAAACATTGTATGTTGTTCAGGCCAAAATAGTCTGCTGTTCTACAGTTCTGAAAAGTGTGATGTTCATCTGCTATGTCTGAACAGTGCTTACAGTTACACCAACTAAAATAACCTCCTAAGAAGATGACTTAAAACTGTCACACAATCTGCATCCAAAAACCAAACAGTGATCATTTTGTAGCCTATTTCCACAGCTGACTGCAGGTCCATAAAAATTCATTCAGTGGACTTGGACTGTCATTCTTCTAAGCAGCGCGTGTGCTGTTTACAAAGGACATGTGCTGCCAATAGCGATGATCTTCAAGCAAGCTTAAAGATGTGTATATTCATTAGTTATAGCATAACAAGCATGCAGTCAAGTGTAAGCAGCATTTGAAATATTCCTGCCCAGTGTGAGACAGAGATTGCTTGTGGTTAACAATGTACTGTGCCATTAAAAAGTTTTTTCATGAATAAAGTTACATTTAAAGTTCATTTTCATCAATAGACCTTGGAATACTAATAATTTCCACAATTGGATGTGTTTAAAAAAAATGTTCCTGTGCTAAGATAATCTTATAATTGTGACCCTGCTGTGTACTGTGTAATGGCCGTGTCTAACCGTACAGAGACATGGGTCTCATCATACCACATCTCCTGGGCAGTGAAGGATGCAAAATAGTATAAAGACATTACAACACCAGATCACAGCTGATTCTTTTTGTGAGGTAAAACATATCCCTGTCTGTTTTTAAAGCAAGTTTCCTTCCCTGCTGAGACATAGCCTGGTCGGTTTCTGTTCCAATGCTGATGGTTCTTTTATCCTTGCTTTGTCTCTGGTTTGTGGTTAGTCAGGTGTTCTCACTTTTCTATTTTAGCTTTGTCCTATCACATTCTAGATGGGGCTATTTATCCCCTTTTCGAGATACGATGTACTGTATTCACGTCATATGTCGTGTCCCTTGAAATGATGTGGGCTCGCATGCCGAGCCTGCATCTTTCCTGCACATGATGTCTGATTTGATCAACCATCGTGTGCCTCTAACAACCACAGGTGAACTGGAGATCTGTCCGCTGTTGTTAACCACGTTAATCTCTCTGTCAATCTCTGACAGCGGAAATTACTACACGTCAGCAAGGAACACATTATTCCCTACTCCCATCAGAGTGCCTGTGATGGGTTATCATGACAGTTAAAGTTCAGCTGTAGAACCCTGAATCTATCAAGATGATCCTCCAGTAAACAGCGGCTGTGAGCCGATATTCATAGGAGATTGTGATTTTTGCTATACAGAGTAATGCTGGATTCATTGCTCTGTATAGCACAAGCAATCAGATAATTTCAGCTTCAAGTTCCCTAAGAAGACTAGTAAATACAATAAAATTTTAAAAAGAAAGGTTTTTAAAAATATGAAAAAAACTAAGAAAACTTCAAATCACCCTCTATTGTCCCATTGAAAGTAAAACAATGAAAATATATACCGTATTTTTCGCTTTATAAGTCGCACCTGATTATAAGACGCACCCCCAAATTTGATGAAGTAAAAGAGAAATTATTTTTAATAAATGGGGTCCATCTTATATGCCAGTGTCCATCTAACAAATCATATAGGGTATATGTCCCTCATAGCCCCTTTAATCTGGATATGGCCCCCTTATATTAAATATAGCTCCCTTGTGCTGGCACACGTCCCCCAGTGATGCCACATGTCCCCTATTGCTGGAACACGTCCTCTATGGCTGGCACACGGCCCCTGTGGCTGGCACACGGCCCCTGTGGCTGGCACACAGCCCCTATTGCTGCCCATGGCCCCCTGTGGCTGGCACACGGCCCCTATTGCTGCCCATGGCCCCCTGTGGCTGGCAAATGGCACCTATTTCTGCCCATGGCCCCCTGTGGCTAGCACACGGCCCCCTATTGCTGCCCATGGCCCCCTGTGGCTAGCACATGGCCCCCTATTGCTGCCCATGGCCCCCTGTGGCTGGCACATGGCCCCCTGTGGCTTGCACACGGCCCCTATTGCTGCCCATGGCCCCCTGTGGCTGGCACATGGCCCCTATTGCTGCCCATGGCCTCCTGTGGCTGGCACATGGCCCCTATTGCTGCCCATGGCCCCCTGTGGCTGGCACACTGCCCCTATTGCTGCCCATGGCCTCCTGTGGCTGGCATACGGCCCTATTGATATCCATGGCCTCCTGTGGCTGGCACACAGCCCCTATTGCTGCCCATGGCCTCCTGTGACTGGGACACGGCCCCCATTGCTGCCCATGGCCCCCTGTGGCTGGCACACAGCCCCCTATTGCTGCGCATGGCCCCCTGTGGATGGCGCACATCACCCTGTGTTTGATATGGCTCCCAGGCTGCTGTTTTTAGGAAAATAAACTCTTTCCTTACCTTCTCCAGCACTGTCCTCCCTCGTGTCTCCCTCCGTTCGGTTGAGCTCCTCCTGCACTTCCTGGTTCTCGGTGACGGTCATGTGATCAGCACAGCAGAGTGACATCTCTGCGTGCATGATCACAGCGGCAGGAGGGAGACACTGGGGAGACACGCTGGAGGAGGTAAGTAAAGAGTTTGTTATTTTACTATGGGCAGCAGCATGGGGGCCATATCTAACACAGAGGGGAATGTGCGATCAAAGGGGAGTACAGACACATATAATATGCGCCGCTCCTCCAGCCCGTCACTGCGGTGCGGTTTCAGCACCACGGTGATGGACAGCGGCAGTGCATATTATATCAGCGGGAGCAGGAGATCTAACGCTGCAGCCTTAACCAGCTCACCAGCCTCTACCAGCCTCCCTCAGCTTCCAGCACCGCTCCAGAGCTGACCCCACCTCCCCTTGACCCTGCAGTATATAATCCGTATATTCAGATTATAAGACGCAACCCCTACTTTCCCCCAAAATTTGGGGGAACAAAAGTGCGTCTTATAAAGCGAAAAATACGGTAATACACATATTTAGTGTTGCTGCATTCAGAAATGTCTGATCTATCAAAATCTAAAATATATTAATCTGATGGGTAAACAGTGTCACAAAAAAAATGCTAGTACTACATTTTTGGGGCTGCGGCACCATTGCAATACAGTTCAGCAAGAGGTAACTACAATATTGTATCTACCCCTAAATGGTGTCAGTAAAAATGTCAGCTCAGAGCACAAAAATTAAACAATCTCACTGCCCAAAGATCCCGAACAATTAGAACATTATGGGTCTCATAAAATGGCTACAAAAGAATTTTTGCTTTACAAATGTCTCAATTGTTTTCCCCATTTAATTAAAACAAAAAACTATACATGTTTGCTATCTACAGTATTTACCCATATTGACCTGGAGAATCATACTGCCAGGTCAGTTTTACCATATAATGAACATGGTAAATATAAAAAAAATACAAATTGTGGAATTGCCCTTTTTTTGCAATTTCACTGCACTTGGAATTTTTTTTCCCATTTTCTAGTATATTAAAGTACATTGTATGGTAAAAATGAGTGTCTTTCAAAAGTGCAACTGGTCCTGCAAATAACAAGCCCTCATATGGCTATATTGACAGAAAATTAAAAAGTAATGGCTTTTGAAAGGAGGGGTGGAAAAAACTAAAGCACAAAAATGGAAAATGGCAATGGCATGAATGGCCATTGCATGAAGTGGATGGGCTGTGAGGCGGCCCGCAGCTCATCCACTGAACTCTGCTGCTGCCCCAGCAGGCTGTTCATATCAGGCACCTACTAGGCTCACCCTCAGTCTTCATAGACTTATCCTGCCTCTTTCTATCCAAGGGCATCTACTTAACGTATTGTGCACAGCTTTTGTAAATTTTTCCTGCTTCAATCTACCTCAGGCTAATACTGCCTCGACAAAGGCTCATCATTGAGTCGAAACGTTGGCAAACTGAAAGTGTTGACGGTTTGCAGAAAAAAAATCATAAAAAATTGGCTCTAAACTCATACGTGTGACAGAAATATTTCCTTCTACTGTACCTGCGGCCGACACAGCCAGTATTAGTGAGCATGTGCACGCATGCAGAGCAGCATTCACTCTAGGAAAAAGCACCATTCATCACAAGTTAGGGAAAGTTGTCAATATACAAATTCAGAAGGCGTAACAGTGCACCTAGCTGATGGCCACCTCATGGATGCATTAAAGCCCCTTTATTTGTATATGAATTAAAAGTTATTTTCACAAGCACTATACCAGTAACAAGTACAGTGCTAGTATGAACTTCATAAATTAATTAATAGTTCTTCAAAAGTCATTTTGTGGGTTATAGACTCTTGGTTATTGGGGAACTACCTTCCTTATACACTTTGAGAACAATGTGTGAGAATGCCCACCATCTCTCTCCAATCATTGCAATGATTGCTTTATAAAGTAATGAACACTCTTCTCATTTGTACAACAGAAGTCATAATTTTGGCTAAGGAGTATAAAAGTAGCAATTAACTGCTGGACCTGGTAAGGTAAAGGCTAGAGTTGAGCGCGGTTCGTGGTTCGTGGTTCTCCAGTTCGCGGCTCGAGTGATTTTGGGGCATGTTCTAGATCGAACTAGAACTCGAGCTTTTTGCAAAAGCTCGGTAGTTCTAGAAACGTTCGAGAACGGTTCTAGCAGCCAAAAAACAGCTAAATCATAGCTTGGTTTCTGCTGTAATAGTGTAAGTCACTCTGTGAATCAAACTATTATCACATTTCAGTGTATAGTGTGCGTGAACAGCGCCTTCAGATCACTGCTGTTTCTATAATGGCGATCGCCATTTTTTTTTTTTTTTTTCTTGTCTTCCTTCCCTAAGCGCGCGCGTCTTGTGGGGCGGGCCAGCATGTCAGCCAATCCCAGACACACACACAGCTAAGTGGACTTTGAGCCAGAGAAGCAACGGCATGTGTGATAGGATCTGCATGTCACATGTCCCTGCATTATAAAACCGGACATTTTCTTCACGGACGCCATTATCTGCCTTCTGCGTCTTTGGTGTCAGACATCACTGTCGCAGCTCCGTCTTCCTGAGTCCTATAGCCGATACAGCTGTATGCGCTGCATACACAGCGTTAGACAGCTTAGGGAGAGCACTTTATAGCAGTCCTTTTAAGGGCTCCAACCGGCAGGGTCAGAGAGCCATAGGTGACAGGTCCTGCAAACAGCAACAGCGTCTGTGTAGCCCAGGTCAGGGATTTCCTACCTGCATTTCACCATTAGGAGGGAATAGAAAGGCAGGCTTCCATTCCTCTACCCAGAGCACCACAATCCTGCCACTGTACCCTCTTGTCCTCTGCACACTCCAACTGATAACTAAGCCATTATACTAGCAAACACTCAGTGTACCTACTGGCATCCTATACGTGGCTATTGGACTTTGCTATAGTCCCACTAGTGCAAAGACATTTGCAGAGCGCGTCTGCCTGCATTGCACACTACAACTCATTCTAACCAAGCCATTATACTAGCAAACACTCAGTGTACCTAGTGGCATCCTATACGTGGCTATTGGACTTTGCTATAGTCCCACTAGTGCAAAGACATTTGCAGAGCGCGTCTGCCTGCGTTGCACACTACAACTCATTCTAACCAAGCCATTATACTAGCAAACACTCAGTGTACCTAGTGGCATCCTATACGTGGCTATTGGACTTTGCTATAGTCCCACTAGTGCAAAGACATTTGCAGAGCGCGTCTGCCTGCGTTGCACACTACAACTCATTCTAACCAAGCCATTATACTAGCAAACACTCAGTGTACCTAGTGGCATCCTATACGTGGCTATTGGACTTTGCTATAGTCCCACTAGTGCAAAGACATTTGCAGAGCGCGTCTGCCTGCGTTGCACACTACAACTCATTCTAACCAAGCCATTATACTAGCAAACACTCAGTGTACCTAGTGGCATCCTATACGTGGCTATTGGACTTTGCTATAGTCCCACTAGTGCAAAGACATTTGCAGAGCGCGTCTGCCTGCGTTGCACACTACAACTCATTCTAACCAAGCCATTATACTAGCAAACACTCAGTGTACCTAGTGGCATCCTATACGTGGCTATTGGACTTTGCTATAGTCCCACTAGTGCAAAGACATTTGCAGAGCGCGTCTGCCTGCGTTGCACACTACAACTCATTCTAACCAAGCCATTATACTAGCAAACACTCAGTGTACCTAGTGGCATCCTATACGTGGCTATTGGACTTTGCTATAGTCCCACTAGTGCAAAGACATTTGCAGAGCGCGTCTGCCTGCGTTGCACACTACAACTCATTCTAACCAAGCCATTATACTAGCAAACACTCAGTGTACCTAGTGGCATCCTATACGTGGCTATTGGACTTTGCTATAGTCCCACTAGTGCAAAGACATTTGCAGAGCGCGTCTGCCTGCATTGCACACTACAACTCATTCTAACCAAGCCATTATACTAGCAAACACTCAGTGTACCTAGTGGCATCCTATACGTGGCTATTGGACTTTGCTATAGTCCCACTAGTGCAAAGACATTTGCAGAGCGCGTCTGCCTGCGTTGCACACTACAACTCATTCTAACCAAGCCATTATACTAGCAAACACTCAGTGTACCTAGTGGCATCCTATACGTGGCTATTGGACTTTGCTATAGTCCCACTAGTGCAAAGACATTTGCAGAGCGCGTCTGCCTGCGTTGCACACTACAACTCATTCTAACCAAGCCATTATACTAGCAAACACTCAGTGTACCTAGTGGCATCCTATACGTGGCTATTGGACTTTGCTATAGTCCCACTAGTGCAAAGACATTTGCAGAGCGCGTCTGCCTGCGTTGCACACTACAACTCATTCTAACCAAGCCATTATACTAGCAAACACTCAGTGTACCTAGTGGCATCCTATACGTGGCTATTGGACTTTGCTATAGTCCCACTAGTGCAAAGACATTTGCAGAGCGCGTCTGCCTGCGTTGCACACTACAACTCATTCTAACCAAGCCATTATACTAGCAAACACTCAGTGTACCTAGTGGCATCCTATACGTGGCTATTGGACTTTGCTATAGTCCCACTAGTGCAAAGACATTTGCAGAGCGCGTCTGCCTGCGTTGCACACTACAACTCATTCTAACCAAGCCATTATACTAGCAAACACTCAGTGTACCTAGTGGCATCCTATACGTGGCTATTGGACTTTGCTATAGTCCCACTAGTGCAAAGACATTTGCAGAGCGCGTCTGCCTGCGTTGCACACTACAACTCATTCTAACCAAGCCATTATACTAGCAAACACTCAGTGTACCTAGTGGCATCCTATACGTGGCTATTGGACTTTGCTATAGTCCCACTAGTGCAAAGACATTTGCAGAGCGCGTCTGCCTGCATTGCACACTACAACTCATTCTAACCAAGCCATTATACTAGCAAACACTCAGTGTACCTAGTGGCATCCTATACGTGGCTATTGGACTTTGCTATAGTCCCACTAGTGCAAAGACATTTGCAGAGCGCGTCTGCCTGCGTTGCACACTACAACTCATTCTAACCAAGCCATTATACTAGCAAACACTCAGTGTACCTAGTGGCATCCTATACGTGGCTATTGGACTTTGCTATAGTCCCACTAGTGCAAAGACATTTGCAGAGCGCGTCTGCCTGCGTTGCACACTACAACTCATTCTAACCAAGCCATTATACTAGCAAACACTCAGTGTACCTAGTGGCATCCTATACGTGGCTATTGGACTTTGCTATAGTCCCACTAGTGCAAAGACATTTGCAGAGCGCGTCTGCCTGCGTTGCACACTACAACTCATTCTAACCAAGCCATTATACTAGCAAACACTCAGTGTACCTAGTGGCATCCTATACGTGGCTATTGGACTTTGCTATAGTCCCACTAGTGCAAAGACATTTGCAGAGCGCGTCTGCCTGCGTTGCACACTACAACTCATTCTAACCAAGCCATTATACTAGCAAACACTCAGTGTACCTAGTGGCATCCTATACGTGGCTATTGGACTTTGCTATAGTCCCACTAGTGCAAAGACATTTGCAGAGCGCGTCTGCCTGCGTTGCACACTACAACTCATTCTAACCAAGCCATTATACTAGCAAACACTCAGTGTACCTAGTGGCATCCTATACGTGGCTATTGGACTTTGCTATAGTCCCACTAGTGCAAAGACATTTGCAGAGCGCGTCTGCCTGCGTTGCACACTACAACTCATTCTAACCAAGCCATTATACTAGCAAACACTCAGTGTACCTAGTGGCATCCTATACGTGGCTATTGGACTTTGCTATAGTCCCACTAGTGCAAAGACATTTGCAGAGCGCGTCTGCCTGCGTTGCACACTACAACTCATTCTAACCAAGCCATTATACTAGCAAACACTCAGTGTACCTAGTGGCATCCTATACGTGGCTATTGGACTTTGCTATAGTCCCACTAGTGCAAAGACATTTGCAGAGCGCGTCTGCCTGCGTTGCACACTACAACTCATTCTAACCAAGCCATTATACTAGCAAACACTCAGTGTACCTAGTGGCATCCTATACGTGGCTATTGGACTTTGCTATAGTCCCACTAGTGCAAAGACATTTGCAGAGCGCGTCTGCCTGCGTTGCACACTACAACTCATTCTAACCAAGCCATTATACTAGCAAACACTCAGTGTACCTAGTGGCATCCTATACGTGGCTATTGGACTTTGCTATAGTCCCACTAGTGCAAAGACATTTGCAGAGCGCGTCTGCCTGCGTTGCACACTACAACTCATTCTAACCAAGCCATTATACTAGCAAACACTCAGTGTACCTAGTGGCATCCTATACGTGGCTATTGGACTTTGCTATAGTCCCACTAGTGCAAAGACATTTGCAGAGCGCGTCTGCCTGCGTTGCACACTACAACTCATTCTAACCAAGCCATTATACTAGCAAACACTCAGTGTACCTAGTGGCATCCTATACGTGGCTATTGGACTTTGCTATAGTCCCACTAGTGCAAAGACATTTGCAGAGCGCGTCTGCCTGCGTTGCACACTACAACTCATTCTAACCAAGCCATTATACTAGCAAACACTCAGTGTACCTAGTGGCATCCTATACGTGGCTATTGGACTTTGCTATAGTCCCACTAGTGCAAAGACATTTGCAGAGCGCGTCTGCCTGCGTTGCACACTACAACTCATTCTAACCAAGCCATTATACTAGCAAACACTCAGTGTACCTAGTGGCATCCTATACGTGGCTATTGGACTTTGCTATAGTCCCACTAGTGCAAAGACATTTGCAGAGCGCGTCTGCCTGCGTTGCACACTACAACTCATTCTAACCAAGCCATTATACTAGCAAACACTCAGTGTACCTAGTGGCATCCTATACGTGGCTATTGGACTTTGCTATAGTCCCACTAGTGCAAAGACATTTGCAGAGCGCGTCTGCCTGCGTTGCACACTACAACTCATTCTAACCAAGCCATTATACTAGCAAACACTCAGTGTACCTAGTGGCATCCTATACGTGGCTATTGGACTTTGCTATAGTCCCACTAGTGCAAAGACATTTGCAGAGCGCGTCTGCCTGCGTTGCACACTACAACTCATTCTAACCAAGCCATTATACTAGCAAACACTCAGTGTACCTAGTGGCATCCTATACGTGGCTATTGGACTTTGCTATAGTCCCACTAGTGCAAAGACATTTGCAGAGCGCGTCTGCCTGCGTTGCACACTACAACTCATTCTAACCAAGCCATTATACTAGCAAACACTCAGTGTACCTAGTGGCATCCTATACGTGGCTATTGGACTTTGCTATAGTCCCACTAGTGCAAAGACATTTGCAGAGCGCGTCTGCCTGCGTTGCACACTACAACTCATTCTAACCAAGCCATTATACTAGCAAACACTCAGTGTACCTAGTGGCATCCTATACGTGGCTATTGGACTTTGCTATAGTCCCACTAGTGCAAAGACATTTGCAGCACGTCTGCCTGCGTTGCACACTCCAACTAATTATAACTAAGTTGCATTGTCAGGGATATTTATTCTTTATTATTCTGCTGTTAATAAAGCTAGACCACCACTGCAATCTTCACCACCTCTCAATTTTTACTACCACATTTTCAGTCCACAATCTTGTCGCAATCAACATGAGTGGCAAAATGACAGATGCTGGTGGAAAGGGGAAGAGGCGTGGTGGAAAAGGCAAAAAAGGTTTTGTCCGTGGGGAAGGTGGCAAAGCTCCATTATCATCTGCTGAAGATAGACCATCTACCAGCAAAAGTAAGATGTCTACTACTTACCGTGGACAATCCGATGTGCTCCCTTTTTTACGGACACGAACAACAGGAAGAAAGGTAGATGATGGGCAAAAAAGGAAAATGCTTGAATGGATCTCAAGTGGTCCAACAAGTGCCCTCTCAGCCACTTCAAGTACCGCATCCAAAAAACACCAGTCCTCTGAGTTGTCATCCCAATCACACTTGATTTCTCCCAGCTCTGAAGTCTCCATCAGCCCTGCACAGTATGGTGGAACTGAGATGGCTGAGTCTGCAGAGCTGTTCAGTCACACTATAGCCTGGGAATCAGAGGTCTGCTCCCAAGCTACAGTGAGTACAGAACAGGAAATGGTCTGCAGTGATGCCCAGAACCTTTGTGACTCAGATTCAGGCCGTGAGGACCAAGTTTCTGAGCATAATGTTGACCCTTTGTCACAAACTGTAACACCTGTGGTTATAGACAATGAGGAACATACTGATGAAGATGAGACGCAGATACCCGATTGGGATGGCAACTTAAATATTCCGTCAGGGCAAGAAGAGGCTCGGTCTGAGGGGGAGGGGAGTGCAAACACAACAATTGATGATGACGTTCTAGATCCCACCTACTGTCAACCCCCAGTCAGGCACTCGAGGAGGTCAACAGAGGCGGTGGAGGAGGATGCAACCGACGACGAAGTTACCTTGCGCCTTCCTGGACAGAGTCGGAGCACTGGTAGCACGTCTACAACTGCATCCTCAGCCACCACTCTGCCTATGAGCATTATTCGGGGTGGATCAACAGGTCGCATGGCCTCTAAGCCTTGCCTAGCCTGGTCCTTTTTTCACATCGAAAAAGATCGCCCAACTCATGTGATATGTAACATTTGTCATGATTCTCTTAGTAGAGGTCAAAAGCTCAGCAGTTTGACAACTTCTTCCATGAATCGTCACATGAATAAATATCATAAGTCCCGGTGGGAAGCTCACCGTGCTGCAATGCGGCCTAGCGGAGCGAACCATCCACCGCCCGCCCCTTCCACTGCATCCGCGCGCTCTTCATCTTCTAGGACTGTGGGGACAGCTGCCACACCTGTTTTTCCACGCAAAACTTCCACCACTGTAACCGCAACAGGCAGTTTGCTTGTAAGGTCGTCAGTTGGTTTGGAAGGGGAAACAAGTGAGTGTGTACAGCTCTCTCAGACATCGATAGCACCAACGTTGGATGAAGGCAACATCATGTCTCCGCCTGCACTTTCCTCACAAACCTGCATTTTTCCAGGGACACCCTACTCAACACCGTCTACACACAGCAGCCAGATCTCTGTCCCTCAGATGTGGTCAAATAAAAGGCCACTTCCTCCGACCCATGACAAAGCTAAGAGGTTGACTCTATCCCTCTGTAAGCTGTTGGCTACCGAAATGCTGCCTTTCCGCCTAGTGGACACACAGGATTTTAGAGACCTTATGTCTGTCGCTGTGCCCCAGTACCAGATGCCTAGTCGCCACTACTTCTCTAAGAAAGGTGTGCCCGCGCTACACCAGCATGTCGCACACAACATCACCGCTTCCTTGAGAAACTCTGTGTGTGAACGGGTGCATTTCACCACCGATACTTGGACCAGTAAGCATGGACAGGGACGTTACATGTCGCTGACTGGGCACTGGGTAACTATGGTGATAGATGGTGAAGGGTCTGCTGCACAAGTCTTGCCGTCCCCACGACTTGTGTGTCAATCCTCTGTCTGTCCAAGTTCCGCCACTGCTTCTGCATCCTCCACCTCATCTGGGTCCTCCACCTCCGCCCCAAGCCTGCCTGGTCAGGCCACCAGCGTTCTCACTGCGCAGAAGGAATCACGCACCCCTCATTACTATGCTGGCAGCAGAGCGCAACGGCATCAGGCGGTCTTTAGCTTGACATGTCTTGGTAATAAGAGTCACACAGCTGAGGAGTTGTGGTCAGCTTTGCGGTCCGAGTTTAATAAATGGTTGTCTCCACTCAAACTGCAGCCTGGTAAGGCCGTGTGCGACAATGCTGCAAACCTGGGTGCGGCACTTCGCCTGGGCAAGGTGACACACGTACCTTGTATGGCTCACGTGTTGAACCTTGTCGTGCAGCAATTTTTAACACACTATCCCGGCCTAGATGGCCTTCTGAACAGGGCACGAAAACTGTCAGCTCACTTCCGCCGTTCAAGCGCCGCAGCAGAGCGACTTGCATCGCTCCAGAAGTCTTTCGGCCTGCCGGTTCATCGCCTGAAATGCGATGTGGCGACACGCTGGAATTCAACTCTCCACATGTTACAGCGACTGTGGCAGCACCGCAGAGCCCTGGTGCAATACGTCATGACGTATAGCCTGGGCCAACGAGATGCAGAGGTGGGGCAGATCACCCTGATGGAGTGGTCTCAGATCAAGGACCTATGCACCCTTCTGCACAGTTTCGACATGGCGACGAATATGTTTAGCGCTGACAATGCCATTATCAGCATGACGATTCCAGTCATTTACATGCTGGAGCACACGCTAAACACTATTCGGAGTCAGGGGGTGGGACAACATGAAGGGGAGGAACTACAGGAGGATTCATATGCGCAAGGGACAACAACATCACCAAGGTCCAGACGTTCATCATCACCAACGCAGCAGGCATGGGACCATGGGGGACAGGGATCGACAAGGGCGCATAGTAGCAGGCGAAATGTTGAGCAAGGTGCAGGAGAACATGAAGAAATGGAGGACGAACTGTCCATGGACATGGAAGACTCAGCGGATGAGGGAGACCTTGGTCAAATTTCAGTTGAAAGAGGTTGGGGTCAGATGTCAGAGGAAGAAAGAACGGGTAGCACCTCTATGCCACAAACACAGCATGGACTTAGTCCGCATGGCTGCGCAAGACACATGAGTGCCTTTTTGTTGCACTACCTCCAACATGACAGTCGTATTGTCAAAATTAGAAGTGATGATGACTACTGGATTGCCACACTATTAGATCCCCGGTACAAGTCCAAATTTTGTGACATAATTCCAGCCATAGAAAGGGACGCACGTATGCAGGAGTATCAGCAGAAGCTGTTACTAGATCTTAGCTCGGCTTTTCCACCAAACAACCGTGCAGGTGCAGGGAGTGAATCTCCCAGTTGTAACTTGACAAACATGGGACGGTCTCGTCATCTTCAACAGTCTACCCGTACCAGTAGGACCTTTTCTGGTGCCGGTAACAGCAATTTTATGGAATCTTTTCATAATTTTTTTAGACCCTCTTTTGCAAGGCCACCAGAGACAACAAGTCTGACACATAGTCAACGGCTGGAGAGGATGATACAGGAGTATCTCCAAATGAACATCGATGCCATGACTGTGCAACTGGAGCCTTGCTCCTTTTGGGCTTCAAACCTACAAAAATGGCCAGAGCTCGCAACTTACGCCTTGGAGATTTTGTCGTGTCCAGCTGCCAGCGTTGTCTCTGAACGTGTATTCAGTGCTGCTGGGTGTGTGCTGACAGATAAGCGCACGCGTCTGTCCAGTGACAATGTGGACAGACTGACGTTCATCAAAATGAACAAGTCATGGATCCAGAAGGAATTTACTACCCCTGTGTCATCCTGGGGAGAGTAAATGCTTGTGGATTTGGAATGTGCTTGATGCAAATCAAAACATCCTGTTTGCAACTAGGGCCCAAGTGCTGCCACTGATGGGGTGGGTGTCTGTGTGGCCCAATTTTTGGAAAAAAGGGAGACTCCGCTTGGAGTAACCCTTGCTTGCTGTGTTTTTAAAAGAAGCCAAGATGAACAGAGCTGGGATCAGGAAAGACTTTGCTACCTACCCCGGTGTCATCCTGGGGACGGCTAAGAATAGCGTATTTTTGAATGTGCTTGATGCAAATCAAAACATCCTGTTTGCAACTAGGGCCCAAGTGCTGCCACTGATGGGGTGGGTGTCTGTGTGGCCCAATTTTTGGAAAAAAGGGAGACTCCGCTTGGAGTAACCCTTGCTTACATTGTTTTTAAAAGAAGCCAAGATGAACAAGTCATGGGTCAGCAAAGACTTTGCTACCTACCCCGGTGTCATCCTGTGGACGGCTAAGAATAGCGTATTTTTGAATGTGCTTGATGCAAATCAAAACATCCTGTTTGCAACTAGGGCCCAAGTGCTGCCACTGATGGGGTGGGTGTCTGTGTGGCCCAATTTTTGGAAAAAAGGGAGACTCCGCTTGGAGTAACCCTTGCTTACATTGTTTTTAAAAGAAGCCAAGATGAACAAGTCATGGGTCAGCAAAGACTTTGCTACCTACCCCGGTGTCATCCTGGGGACGGCTAAGAATAGCGTATTTTTGAATGTGCTTGATGCAAATCAAAACATCCTGTTTGCAACTAGGGCCCAAGTGCTGCCACTGATGGGGTGGGTGTCTGTGTGGCCCAATTTTTGGAAAAAAGGGAGACTCCGCTTGGAGTAACCCTTGCTTGCTGTGTTTTTAAAAGAAGCCAAGATGAACAGAGCTGGGATCAGGAAAGACTTTGCTACCTACCCCGGTGTCATCCTGTGGACGGCTAAGAATAGCGTATTTTTGAATGTGCTTGATGCAAATCAAAACATCCTGTTTGCAACTAGGGCCCAAGTGCTGCCACTGATGGGGTGGGTGTCTGTGTGGCCCAATTTTTGGAAAAAAGGGAGACTACGCTTGGAGTAACCCTTGCTTACATTGTTTTTAAAAGAAGCCAAGATGAACAAGTCATGGGTCAGCAAAGACTTTGCTACCTACCCCGGTGTCATCCTGGGGACGGCTAAGAATAGCGTATTTTTGAATGTGCTTGATGCAAATCAAAACATCCTGTTTGCAACTAGGGCCCAAGTGCTGCCACTGATGGGGTGGGTGTCTGTGTGGCCCAATTTTTGGAAAAAAGGGAGACTCCGCTTGGAGTAACCCTTGCTTGCTGTGTTTTTAAAAGAAGCCAAGATGAACAGAGCTGGGATCAGGAAAGACTTTGCTACCTACCCCGGTGTCATCCTGTGGACGGCTAAGAATAGCGTATTTTTGAATGTGCTTGATGCAAATCAAAACATCCTGTTTGCAACTAGGGCCCAAGTGCTGCCACTGATGGGGTGGGTGTCTGTGTGGCCCAATTTTTGGAAAAAAGGGAGACTCCGCTTGGAGTAACCCTTGCTTACATTGTTTTTAAAAGAAGCCAAGATGAACAAGTCATGGGTCAGCAAAGACTTTGCTACCTACCCCGGTGTCATCCTGGGGACGGCTAAGAATAGCGTATTTTTGAATGTGCTTGATGCAAATCAAAACATCCTGTTTGCAACTAGGGCCCAAGTGCTGCCACTGATGGGGTGGGTGTCTGTGTGGCCCAATTTTTGGAAAAAAGGGAGACTCCGCTTGGAGTAACCCTTGCTTACATTGTTTTTAAAAGAAGCCAAGATGAACAAGTCATGGGTCAGCAAAGACTTTGCTACCTACCCCGGTGTCATCCTGGGGACGGCTAAGAATAGCGTATTTTTGAATGTGCTTGATGCAAATCAAAACATCCTGTTTGCAACTAGGGCCCAAGTGCTGCCACTGATGGGGTGGGTGTCTGTGTGGCCCAATTTTTGGAAAAAAGGGAGACTCCGCTTGGAGTAACCCTTGCTTGCTGTGTTTTTAAAAGAAGCCAAGATGAACAGAGCTGGGATCAGGAAAGACTTTGCTACCTACCCCGGTGTCATCCTGGGGACGGCTAAGAATAGCGTATTTTTGAATGTGCTTGATGCAAATCAAAACATCCTGTTTGCAACTAGGGCCCAAGTGCTGCCACTGATGGGGTGGGTGTCTGTGTGGCCCAATTTTTGGAAAAAAGGGAGACTCCGCTTGGAGTAACCCTTGCTTGCTGTGTTTTTAAAAGAAGCCAAGATGAACAGAGCTGGGATCAGGAAAGACTTTGCTACCTACCCCGGTGTCATCCTGTGGACGGCTAAGAATAGCGTATTTTTGAATGTGCTTGATGCAAATCAAAACATCCTGTTTGCAACTAGGGCCCAAGTGCTGCCACTGATGGGGTGGGTGTCTGTGTGGCCCAATTTTTGGAAAAAAGGGAGACTCCGCTTGGAGTAACCCTTGCTTACATTGTTTTTAAAAGAAGCCAAGATGAACAAGTCATGGGTCAGCAAAGACTTTGCTACCTACCCCGGTGTCATCCTGGGGACGGCTAAGAATAGCGTATTTTTGAATGTGCTTGATGCAAATCAAAACATCCTGTTTGCAACTAGGGCCCAAGTGCTGCCACTGATGGGGTGGGTGTCTGTGTGGCCCAATTTTTGGAAAAAAGGGAGACTCCGCTTGGAGTAACCCTTGCTTGCTGTGTTTTTAAAAGAAGCCAAGATGAACAGAGCTGGGATCAGGAAAGACTTTGCTACCTACCCCGGTGTCATCCTGTGGACGGCTAAGAATAGCGTATTTTTGAATGTGCTTGATGCAAATCAAAACATCCTGTTTGCAACTAGGGCCCAAGTGCTGCCACTGATGGGGTGGGTGTCTGTGTGGCCCAATTTTTGGAAAAAAGGGAGACTCCGCTTGGAGTAACCCTTGCTTGCTGTGTTTTTAAAAGAAGCCAAGATGAACAGAGCTGGGATCAGGAAAGACTTTGCTACCTACCCCGGTGTCATCCTGGGGACGGTTAAGAATAGCGTATTTTTGAATGTGCTTGATGCAAATCTAGCTGTGAAGTGTACAACTGGGGCCCAAGTGCTGCCACTGAAGGGGTGGGTGTGTGTGGGGCCCAATTTTTGGAAAAAAGGGAGACTCCGCTTGGAGTAACCCTTGCTTGCTGTGTTTTTAAAAGAAGCCAAGATGAACAGAGCTGGGATCAGGAAAGACTTTGCTACCTACCCCGGTGTCATCCTGGGGACGGATAAGAATGGCGTATTTTTGAATGTGCTTGATGCAAATCTAGCTGTGAAGTGTACAACTGGGGCACAACTGCTGCCACTGAAGGGGTGGGTGTGTGGGGCCCAATTTTTGGAAAAAAGGGAGACTCCGCTTGGAGTCACCTTGCGGTGTTTTACATGACTTTAGAAGGGCGTGCCATGCCTATATCTGTGTGTCCTCCTCTTTTTCCTTGTCCAGCTGTTTTGTTTTCGCATGAGTACATGTCCTTGTCACTTTCCCATGTGTTTGTGTTGTGTTGTGAGTTGTTTGTCACCTTTTGGACACCTTTGAGGGTGTTTTCTAGGTGTTTTACTGTGTTTGTGATTGCCTGCCATTGTTTCCTATGGGCTCGAGTTCGGTTCGTCGAACGTTCGACGAGCCGAACTCGAGCCAGACCCCCCGTTCGGCGAACCGCCTCGAGCCGAACCGGGACCGGTTCGCTCATCTCTAGTAAAGGCCTCCCTATCACATCACCAGTACTAGAAGTGAGGCATGGTAGGGCCTTTACATATTTACATTGAGGCATTGAATCTTCTGAAGCCCTGGATGAGATACCATAAAATGTCAAGCTTATGTGATTCACATTTATGATGTCATTTGCATTTTTAAGTGATCTGATCTACCAGTAATTATAAATGATTTTCTCCTTTTTTGGTTTTCAGATTCCATTCCCTAGTTTGATTACACTTACAGTTTACTACGGCTTCAGAAAATCCAGCCGGTGGTGTGTGTGAGTGTCCGTGGAAGCAACTATGGGTGAGTCTTATAAATTTTTCCAACTTAAATAAGTTATGACATTTCCAAAAACAGAAAAACAGGTGACATAAGCAATTGACGATTTTGGCAAAATTGAGATCTATAAAAGGAAAATTATCTTCTAAAATGGCTCACATAGCCTCGTCCAAAGGACCAATGATTCACTGCAAAAACTGAATGAGAAAACTGTCAAAAGCAAAAATTAATTATGTGTTGAGATGTGATTCATGTACATATTGCTGTATTTAAGATCCATTACACACAAATCCCAATAATGACATTTAAAGAAATCTATGAAACCATACTGTTCCTTGATGTGCATCAGGGGTGGACACAGACAGGAGAGGGACCTTGTGCAGGAATAATGCAGTCCAATATCTCATCATAATGCACAATTCCACTTGTTTTGGACATGTAGTGGGCCCCTAACCTCTAGGGCCCCTGTGAAGCTGCTCAGGTTGCACAAATAGTATGTTCACACCTAATGTGATTCCATATTTTAATTCTGGGAGAGAAAATCATGGCATGGCCAAATGAATGCCATTATATGAAGCTATTCAGAACGTTTTGTTTCTAGTGGTGTATGCTGTACCTAAAGAAGTCACAATGGCACATAGGACGCCAACTCACTGATATCATGATTCTGTGCTCAGTACTGCTATGCTATACACTATATAGTCCAAGTTTGTAGATCTCTCTGCCAATTACTAGCTTAAGGCTTCAAGTGCTGCTGCCACATCCTTTGTAGACAGGTGCATGGTGTGCAATCTCAATAGAAAACATTGCTAGTTGTGCGGCTCGCACTGAGCAGCTCAGTTACCTGAAATGTGGCATTGCTATAGAAAGCCACGTGTAATATATATCACTGTGACATTTCTGATTAGCTAGATTAGTGCTATTATTATGAAGAGGACGATCTATCTGTGAATCTCTTAGTACAGAATTCTGAACAGTCTCTAGAAGTTACATCAGCTCGACATTTATAAGCTTCCAACTTTGTGTCAATATGAGAAACCAATAATAAGGCTTATCTGAAATGCGTCAGTTTCTTACTCCCGTTGTTTTTTTTTTGTCTGTCTGCTATGCTAAGCTATATTTTAATGAAGAAATAAGCATGCAGTTTTATCTAACTTTTCCTCTACCGTGGTCCGGTTCTTGCATGATTTCACATCTCATTTTGTTTGTCTTCAACAATTTGGGAAAGGCCCTTTTACTGTTACTTTATGATTGCACCCCTGTTCTCATATCAAGATCGATAAAGACATGGGTTGACTAGTTTGGTGGAAAAGAATTTAAGTGGTCTATTCAAAGACCTGACTTCAACTCCACCAAATACCTTAGAAAAGAATGTGAACTGTAAGGGTGTGTGCCCAGATCAGTGTTTGCTACATTTTGGACGCAGCAAGCTTCAGCTGCATCTAAAACGCTGCGTTGTACAGTTAAAGCATAGTGGATGGGATTTCTAGAAATCCGTGCGCACTGTGCTTTTTTCTGCAACAAACACTGACCTGCGGTGCCTCTTTCCAGACCGCAGCATGTCAATTGTTTGCTGCGGAATTGCCTGCATCCTCCATAGGGAGAATACAAGCGAGAGACCACAGTGCACTGAACCCTGATCATGGGCACAGTCAGCTGCGGTCTCCTGCCGAGGAGACTCACGGCCTCACAGGTCAGGACCCGCTAAGACGCAGTGAGTCCTGATCGTGGACACATACCCTAAGCCAGACCGTCTCATCAGTTCCTCACCTCATACATGCTTTTTTAACTTATAGAGAACCAGCCAGCAGGATTTTCATATATAAAGTAAAGCCAGTGCTATACTGGCTCTAGGATGCTGAATGTAAGCATGCCTTTTTGATCTGAGACTGGAGGTTTTATTTCAGAGATATGTGCAAGTGAAGTTACAGAAATGCACTGCTATTTGATTGATATCAGCCCCAGAATATATATGTGGGTCAGGTTTTGCTAGCTATTCCTGCCCCTGTCGGCTGCCTGGCCTTGGTAGATGCTAGACTGTATGGGCTTCTTCCAGGTATGAGTCTTTCTGTCACGTGATAGGGGCGTGTTCGCAAGGCAGCCCATACACTCTGTCAAGTCAGCAGCCTTCCCCATGATTGTATAGCCTACTAAATCAGACTAAGGTACCAATTTAAATGCTTTTCAGTAGGGATGGGCTGACCCAGACTGTAAAAGTTTGAATCCACGAAGTTTCAAAGGTACCCAGGTGCTGGATCCGGGCCTGGGATTCCGTGTTTTGAACAGAATCTGGTACTGAGGAAAAAAAAAAAAATAAAGGATAAATAAAGAAAATAAGAATGAAGCAAGTGCTTCATACTTACCGAGGCTTTCCCCGCCAACCGACTGTCCTGGCTTCTGCGGTCGGTTGCCGTCAGACGCCCACCCCCCAACCTGTGTGACAGCATCTGACTGCAACCAATCACAAATATTAAACGAAATCACTGCACTCAATTTTTTGTGATGCAAAAGTGAAAATTTATTTAAAGAACTGCGACTATGAAATCCTCCGACGTTTCAACCCACCTGAGTCTTAGTCGAGAGTCGCTATGTAAAAGAAATATATGATCAAAAACAAAATTCAAAATAAATGTACAATAATCACAATAAACACTTTATACAGAAGATATATACAAAATATATACAAAATTTACAAAATCAAATCAATGAGTCAAAGACAATGATAGGATGTAAGTTGAACTAGCTGTTAGAGCAAAAGGCCATGGGATATATTATTCTATAATTTAGAAGTATTTTTACAAAGTAAAAATGATTAATGGCCAAATGGTAATCTAAAGGTACAGTAAAGCAAGTAGATCAATCGATAAAGGGGGGAGGGGAGGAGGAGGGAAGAGATAATAATAATAAACAATAAACAAACAACAAAGAGGAGAAATGTGAACAATGGTGTAGTACACCGGCAAAGTTACCTGTACAGTAGGTGCCTGGAGGATGAAAGATGAGGTGCATTGAAGCACTAACGTATAGGAGAAGGTGCCTAATGAAATACAACATAGTAAATCAGTATAGCATATACAGATTAGGGAGGACCCAAGTTAGATATAAAAGTATATAATTACCTTGAGGTTAGCGCACAGGGTTTGCAGGCGCAGCAGGGCTGTTACTATTGGTATATTATATCCTAAGGTACTGCCGAGAAGGGGAGGTATATAGCAATGAATGAGCCCACCAGTAGCCAATCGGATGCTCCGTTCATATGGGTTTTGTAAGTGAAAGACATGTGTTCTGGGCGTCAGGGTTGTAGACGTGGCACCACGTTCAATTACCCACGACGCATGCGCATAGAGAGGCTATGGGACTGGAGCACTTCATACTTACCGAGGCTCTGTCATGGCTGTACACTGCTCCCACGGCCTTTCCTTCACTTCCTGGGCCTCTAATTACTGCCCATCCATATTCACTGCTTTCCCCGCCAACCGACTGTCCTAGCTTCTGTGGTTGGTTGCAGTCAGACGCTCCTCCAACCAGTGTGACAGCATCTGACTGCAACCAATAACAGGCGCTGTCTGTGGGTCAGTATCATGGTATAAAAATAAATAAATGAAATACTTAGCATAGGGTCCCCCCGTATTATGATGCCCAGCACAGATAAAGCCCACCATTACAGGCTGCAGCCCCCAGTTGTGCGCTTATCCTGGCTGTGTATCAAAATAAGAGGAACTGCATGTGGCCTTTTGTTTTGTATTTTTTTAATTAGTTAAATTCATAATTTTAAAAACCGGTGTGTGGTTCCTCCCCCAAAATTTGATACCCAGCCAAGATAAATCATAAAGACAAAAAATCTGAGTTTTTAAAGTGCAAAAATACATTATTTATTAGACAAATGTGACAGATTTCAGTAAAAACCTTTTTTAAAAAAACATAGATGCCAGGACTGAGCCAGAAGGCATTACGTTAAGGTATAAAGGTAGATAAGGTCTCCCATCAGAGTTTACAGGGCACATAGGGAATACAATAAAGTATAATCCAAATATATGAAACAGGTCATGCATGTGCACAAGTACTTTACAAGGCAATACAATAGGTATATACAGAGATAAAGGACAAAGAGTCCAGTGTATTTATCATTCCATATTGTAAAGTCCTGACAATTCAAGATACAAAGATTCTCTGGTGGGCTGACAACACTTGTAATGTGCCCTCAAGGAAACCCCAGAGAGACCTGTTAGGAAGTGGAGGGTATACCGGACAGTCCAGACGTTAGGGAGGCCCCCAAAACGCCCTACATACGTTTCAATTCATGAAGGGTGTAGAATCTTCCTCAGGGGACGAGGTGCCGTGGTGAGGGAACCTCAGAACGCCAGGTTTAAGTAGCATCGCTCCTAAGTGACGAACCCGGAAGTCACGTAGGTGGTGCATGCGTGGGTCTCTCCGGGTAGTCTCGCGCGAGTCACCGCCGTCACGCCGACTCGCGCATGCACGGGAGCGGGGACGCGTCCCCATAGCTCCCGCGCATGCGCGCGGCGCACAGACAGCGGCGATAAACACACAGACCAGCCAGGACCTGCGCACGCGCACATGAAGACCGGGCCGTACTCAATAGGTTTGTATACAAAGATAATTTATTATCACAGTTTCTCAGACGTTTTCCATGTGTAATCACAGCGGTAATCCAAGTCTCCAATTAGTATTGTAAAAATGCAAAATTGCCTAAAAAGGAGACAATCAGAAAAATATACCCGGCATTAAAATGGGGCCAAAAAGTTGGAAAATTAAAAGAGTGATATTAAAAGTAACACCAAAATTTACAGCGGAGCATAGGTAATCACACAGAGAGGATCAAATTAGGTACAAATATATTAGAGATGGTTCACAGAAACGGGACATAACTAATGGACTTGTTGAGTCTATTAGGGACCAAAGTGTCCAGTGTAAGGATCCATTTGGCCTCGCATTGTGCCAAGCGCTTTTTAAGATCACCACCCCTGATCCCCCCTTTTATCACATCAATACCTCTAATTTTCAATTTAGAGGGGTCACAGGAGTGGTGAATCTTAAAATGCCTCGGCAAAGTCTTCAGGAGGGTAATGTCGGTCACTGTTTCGGCTGCAGCAATGTCCCTAACATGTTCCCTGACTCTAATGCGGAGCTCACGTGACGTGAGCCCCACATATGTCAGGGAACAGGTGCAGGTGGCAAAATACACCACGTGTGTTATTCCACACGTGATGTATGATTTGATGTTATAATTTTTCTTGCCATCTGATGAGTAGAAAGATGTACACTGAAGGACATTGCTGTAAGCCAAACAATGCCCGCAGGGAAAACATCCCTGCAAGGGGCCACGTGATCCAAAGATGTATGTCCTTGGAGGAACATAGTGGCTTTTTACCAACAAATCCTTCAGGTTCCTCACCCTCCTGGATGTCATGGATGGAAATTGCGGTAATTTATCTGCAAAAATAGGGTCTGTAAGCAAGACTGACCAGTGTTTTTTCATTATGTCCCACATCGTCTCCCATTCCACATTATAAGTGCCAATAAATCTGATCACCGGGTCAGAGGGTTCACGTCGTTTGGAGGCATAAGAGAGTAATTGTGTCCTAGGTGTCTTTTTTGCCCTATTATAGCCATGTTTGATACTCCGCTTGCTGTAACCCCTGTCTAGAAAACGACTCCTGAGATCGGATGACTGTGTTTCAAAATTGACATCAGATGAGCAGATCCGTTTCATCCTTAAGAATTGCCCCGTCGAGATGGCGCGAATGGTAGATGGGTTATGGGCGCATGAGGCATGCAGTAATGCATTGACGGACGTGTTCTTGTGATACACGTCCGTCTGGATTGACCCCCTATCATCAACCAAGATCTGGATATCAAGGAAGTCGATTCTGCGATTACTGCATTTATAGGTCAATTTGATGTTAAAATTATTTTGGTTCAATTGCCTCATAAACTGATCGAGTTGCTCCATCGGGCCCTGCCAAATAAACAATACATCATCGATAAATCAATGCCAGCACTGCACATGGGAAACGGCCTGTACGTCCCTGTCACCAAATACCAGCCTCTCCCAGTAACCAAGGAGGAGGACAGCGTACGAGGGCGCACAGGCTGCGCCCATTGCAGTGCCGCATTTCTGTAAATAAAAATTGTCCTTAAACACAAAGAAATTATGTGTCAGGGCGAAACGGAGCAACTCTAGGATCAGTTCACCCATGTCGCCACCCCGACCGGACATCTCAAGGAAAAAATGGACCGCCCTCAATCCGTCTTCATGTGATATGCAGGTATACAAACCCTCTACGTCTGCAGTGACAATAATCATGTCCTCTTCCATAAAGATACTGTCAATGTGCTGCAGGACGTCCGTCGTGTCACGAACATACGAGGGGAGTGTTTCCACCAAAGTTTTAAGATCTTAAAACTGATCCTAGAGTTGCACATAATTTTTTTGTGTTTAAGGACAATTTTTATTTACAGAAATGCGGCACTGCAATGGGTGCGGTCTGTGCGCCCTCGTACGCTGGCCTCTTCCTTGGTTACTGGTAGAGGCTGGTATTTGGTGACAGGGACGTACAGGCCGTTTCCCATGTGCAGTGCTGGCATTGATTTATTGATGATGTATTGTTTATTTGGCAGGGCCCGATGGAGCAACTCGATCAGTTTATGAGGCAATTGAACCAAAATAATTTTAACATCAAATTGACCTATAAATGCAGTAATCGCAGGATCAACTTCCTTGATATCCAGATCTTGGTTGATGATAGGGGGTCGATCCAGACGGACGTGTATCGCAAGAACACGTCCGTCAATGCATTACTGCATGCCTCATGCGCCCATAACCCATCTACCATTCACGCCATCCCGACGGGGCAATTCTTAAGGATGAAATGGATCTGCTCATCTGATGTCAATTTTGAAACACAGTCATCCGATCTCAGGAGTCGTTTTCTAGACAGGGGTTACAGCAAGCGGAGTATCAAACATGGCTATAATAGGGCAAAAAGGACACCTAGGACACAATTACTCTCTTATGCCTCCAAACGACGTGAACCCTCTGACCCGGTGATCAGATTTATTGGCACTTATAATGTGGAATGGGAGATGATTCGGGACATAATGAAAAAACACTGGTCAGTCTTGCTTACAGACCCTATTTTGGCAGATAAATTACCGCAATTTCCATCCATGACATCCAGGAGGGCGAGGAACCTGAAGGATTTGCTGGTAAAAAGCCACTATGTTCCTCCAAGGACATACATCTTTGGATCACGTGGCCCCTTGCAGGGATGTTTTCCCTGCGGGCATTGTTTGGCTTACAGCAATGTCCTTCGGTGTACATCTTTCTACTCATCAGATGGCAAGAAAAATTATAACATCAAATCATACATCACGTGTGGCACAACACACGTGGTGTATTTTGCCATCTGCATCTGTTCCCTGACATATGTGGGGCTCACATAACGTGAGCTCCGCATTAGAGTGAGGGAACATGTTAGGGACATTGCTGCAGCCGAAACAGTGACCAACATTACCCTCCTGAAGACTTTGCCGAGGCATTTTAAGATTCACCACTCCTGTGACCCCTCTAAATTGTAAATTAGAGGTATTGATGTGATAAAAGGGGGGATCAGGGGTGGTGATCTTAAAAAGCGTTTGGCACAATGCGAGGCCAAATGGATGCTTACACTGGACACTTTGGTCCCTAATGGACTCAACAAGTCCATTAGTTATGTCCCGTTTCTGTGAACCATCTCTAATATATTTGTACCTAATTTGATCCTCTCTGTGTGATTACCTATGCTCCGCTGTAAATTTCGGTGTTACTTTTAATATCACTCTTTTAAATTTTCCCACTTTTTGGCCCCATTTTAATGCCGGGTATATTCTTCTGATTGTCTCCGTTTTAGGCAATTTTGCAGTTTTACAATACTAATTGGAGACTTGGATTACCGCTGTGATTACACATGGAAAACGTCTGAGAAACTGTGATAATAAATTATTTTGTATACAAACCTATTGAGTACGGCCCGGTCTTCATGTGCGTGTGCGCGGGTCCTGGCTGGTCTGTGTGTTTATTGCCGCCGTCTGTGCGCCGCGCGCATGCGCGGGAGCTATGGTGACGCTTCCCCGCTCCCATGCATGCGCGAGTCGGCGTGACGGCGGTGAATCGCGCAAGACTACCCGGAGAGACCCACGCGGGCGCCCCCGACGTGACTTCCGGGTTAGTTACTTAGGAGCGGTGCTACTTAAACCCGGCGTGTACACTATTGGTGATTTGCCATCTGGCTTGGTGGTTATACTTTATTGTATTCTGTTTGTGCCCTGTAAACTCTGATGGGTGACCTTATCTACCTTTATACCTTAACCTAATGCCTTCTGGATCAGTCCTGGCGTCTATGTTTTTTTTAAAAAAAAAAATTTTACTGAAATCTGTCACATTTGTCTAATAAATAATGTATTTTTGCAGTTTGAAAACTCAGATTTTTTGTCTTTATGAATTATGATTATGAGTTTGTGCCACCCAAGGGGTTTCTGTAGATACTGGACCCACTGGAATACTTTGAGTAAGGTTATATGGAATCTTTTTCTAACCAGCCAAGATAAAGCCTGATAGCTGGGGGCTGGTATTCTCAGGCACTGTAAGTCCAGCCTAATAATAGCAGCCTGTGCATTTTTTGGCGGTATATATATATATATATATATATATATATATATATATATATATATATATACACACATATGTGCATTGTATGTATTTAAACTAACACTGATAATTATATGCTCTAATTATTGGTCTCACGTAGAAAATAGTTCCTAACCTCCAGTTTTCGGTCTATTTATATGTGCACTAATAGAAGTTTGTTCCCTATTTTTTCATAATGTATTCTTATCTATTGGTCAATAATATAATGTATTTTAACAATTCCTTGAATCTCTTAAATCTCGGGGATATATACATTAAATGTTTTTTGGGGTATATATTCAGTTAGTTACAAAAATATTTTTCTGGACCTTGTGATTAAACTTTTGGAAAGGTGGCAAGGATTTTGTTTGGCCCAGTTTTGCTTTTTTGTGAAATTATGTCCAATTTGCCTTTTTTCACTATTGTTTTTTTTTAGTTGTTCCAATACACACAAAGAAAATAAACATGTGTATGACCAAATGTGTAATTGCAATAATTTTCTGGGACAAATACAGTATATCACAAAAGTAACTACGCCCCTCACATAATTGTAAATATATTATTAAATGTTTTCTTGTATATTTGATGTGCCTTCTAAATAAGAACACACAGCAATTAATGTCAAAAGCACTGGCAACAAAAGTGAGTACACCCCTAAGTGAATGTGGCCACAGTGTGCCCAAATTGTCAATATTTTTGTGGCCTCCATTATTTTTAAGCTTGGTCTTAACCCTCTTGGCCATGGAGTTCGCTAGAGCGTCACAGGAGCCACTAAAATCCTCTTCCACTCCTCCATGACAGCATCACGGAGCTGGGAGATGTTGGAGACCTTGCACTCCTCCACCTTCTGTTTGAGGAAGGATTTAGGTCAGGAGATATTCTTGGCTAGACCAGCCCCTTTACCCTCAGTTTCTTCAGCAAGTCAGTGATTGTCATGGAAGGGTGTTTGGGCTCATTATCATGTTGGAATACTGCTTGGCTGATTATTCCTCCAGATGCCATGATCAATAGCGATCAAGACATTTGGAAAGTTGTGGGAGTGAGGAGGCTCGCTCTCTCACCCTCATCGGCAAACCTGTGATGACATGTGTTGGTTGTCATGGCACACCGAAGGCAAACAATGACATGTGTGCTGGATATAGTGGCCTGTTATATTGATCCCTAGGCAGAATCTAACAGGTATTTTGCAAGTGTAGGTCTCATGTATTGCAATACATGAGACCAATGATCAGAATAATAAAAGTTACACATATTTGTTATCAACGCGTCCAGAACTACACGATGTATAAAACTGTCAAACTATTTAACCCCTACCGTAAACACTATAAAAATGGAAAAAACTGATGCTTTTTTATCATACCACTCAAATGAAAGGGCAATAAAATGCAATAAAAAAAAACAACTGTGAATAAAAATGGTATCGCTGAAAACGTCATCTTGTCTTGCCAAAAACAAGCAGTGGAAAAATTAAAAAGCTACAGCTTTCAGAATACAGTGATGCAAAACAATACTTTTTTTTAAAAAAAAAGTTTTTATTTTATTAAAATGACAAAACATAAAAAAGATATACATGTGTTATTGTTGTTATCGTGCTGACCCAGAGAATAAAGCTGTCTTTTCATTTTTACCACACGGTAAAAGGCATAAAAAAAATATTCCTGAATTGCTGGTTTTGTTCATTCTGCAACCAAAAACTCAAAATAGAAAGGGATCCAAAAATATTATGTGCCGATAAAAAGGTCAACTCATCTCGCTAAAAACAAATTCTTGCGTGACTCTAATGGCAGAAGAATAGAAATATTATAGCTCTCAAAATAAGGTGATATAAAGATCTTTTTTTTTATAAAGGCGTTTTTTTAGTGTATGATAGTTGCCAAATACAAAAAAATTATAAAAATCTGGTATTGCTGTAATCGCATTGACCCAAAGACTAAAGCTGCCTAATCACTTATACCGCATGATAAACGTCATAACAAATAAATATTTATTCTGGCTCCCAAAGTTTGCAGTAAGGCTTGGCTCACCTTTATTTTGTGCTTATAATGAGGTTTATGTGCAAATCTCTGAAATACGTGATTCAGGTTGAATTTCCAACAGAAGAGTCCCTATAATGAGGCAAATGGAAACACTTTGGACTCTGTGGCCTATGATCTGGCCATGCCCTTTTTTAGGAGTGCATAAAAGTGTGGTCGACCACCTCTTTCATGCACACCTTAAAAGCTGGATACCACTGAACAGAAACCACAAATAGTCAAGAGTGTCTCAGCGTAGGGCACACAAGAAATGTGAACTGATCCAAAATATTATGTATTTAAAATGCCACAAACAAAAGATTTTACTCAACCCACAAAAAACAAGTCCCCACTCAGGTTTATCATCTGTTAACAGAAGTGGAGGATCTTACACATTACTGGTAGCACAACTTCCCCAAAAGAAATCCAGTGAAATATGCATTACCAAATCCAAATGCCCCCTCACGTCTGAGCCCCACAGTGTGCCTAAATGGCAGTTGGCACCCACATGTTTAGCATACTGTAGTGAGCAGAACCTGCTTGATTTATGGGGTTGCAGGTCTCCAGAAGCTCAAGCTGCGCACAATGTATGGGCACTACAATGTACTGGGCACTACAATAATAGATTTCCATTTTCACTCTGCAACATCCATTGCTGCTTGTTTCTGAAAAAACACCCATGGAGTCAAAATCATCTCTAGACCCAAAGAAGAATTCCAAAAGGGGTGCAATTTCCAAATTGGGGTCATTTGAGGAAGGTTTCTGCTTTTCTGGCACTTAGGGGCTCTGTATATTAAGTCTGCAAACTATTCTAGGAACCTCTGCACTCCAAAAGTCAAATAGCACTCCTTCCCACCAGAGTCTTGTCATGTGGCCAAATGGTACTCTAAGGCCACATGTGGGGTATTTTCACATTCACAAGAAATTGTGTAACACAATATGTGGTCATTTTTTCCTTTTTTCCCTTGTGAAAATGTAACATTTGGGACTAAAACAACAATTTAGTGGTAAAAATGTAATTCATTTTTCTTAACCACTCAATGGTAAAACATTTTTTGAAACACATGTGGTGTCAATATGCTCACTGCACCTCTATATGATTTCACTAAAAGGTGTAGTTTGTAAAATGGGTAAAATGGGATAATTTATGGTGGGTTATGACACTTCAGAGGCTCTACCAATGTGACATGCCTTCCGCAAATCATAACAACAAAATTTGTACTCCTATATGGCTCTCCTACCTTTCTGAGATTCGCACTGTGCCTGAAAGGTAGTTTCCAGCCACATATGGAGTATTGCTGCACTCAGGAGAAATTGCATAACAGATTTTGTGGTCCATGTTCCCCTGTCACCTTTGTGAAAATGAAAAATTTGGGCCTTTGGTATCATTTTCACTGAAAAAAATATAATATTTAATTTTCACATCCCAATATTATAAAATTCTGTGACGCACCAATGGGTGGAAGATGCTCACCACACCCCTAGATAAAATATCTTGAGGGGTGAATTTTCCAAAATGGGGTCACATGTAGCGGATTTGCAATGTTTATGCATATCAGAGGCTCTGCAAATACGACATGGCGTCTGCTAATGATTTCAGCAAATTTTTTATTCCATAAATCAAATGGAGCTCCTTCCCTTTCGAGTCCTGCACTGCTCCCAAACAGTAGTTTTTCACCACATATGGTGTATTAGTAGAAATTGTGCAACAAATTTGATGGCGTATTTTCTTTTCATAAATAAATGGAAATAATATTGACCAAAATTTACCACTAATATGAAGTACAACATATCACAAAGAAACAGTCTCAGAAACATTGGGATATGTTGAAACGTTCCAGAGTTATTACCTCATAAAGTGAAGTTGGTGAGATGTAAAAAATGAAGCATGGTCTTTAATGGTCTGTTAAACTCACTTGCACATGCTTTTTGTTTTGCAATTGAGTCTTATGTGGAGAGCGTGCATACTGGCCATGGATGTTGAGCGCATTACTTATTGTTTTCTTTAAAACAATTGTACCTGCTGATTCCAGGTCTTTTCGTAGCTGTCCACGTGTGGTTCTTAACTCTTTGACAACTCAACCGATCACTCTCCTCTGTCTGAAATCTTGCAGGGAGCACCTGGTCTTTGCTTGTTTATGGTGAAATATTCTTTCCACTTCCGGATTATAGTCTCAATAAGGCTCACTGGAACCTTCATTAGTTTAAAATTTTTTATGTAGATAATGCAATCAATATTTTTTGCAACAATTAGGTTGCGAGGGTCTTGAGGATGCTCACTGTTTTTTCCCATCATGAGATGTTTCTTGTGTGGCACCTTAATAATGAGACAACTTTTTAAACACCATCAGTTGAGCCAGCTAATATTATTTTTCACTAAGTGGGAGTATTGCTTTCTAATTCAGCTGGTATCATGACTTTCCATGGCTTTTGCACCTGTTTCTTCATATGTTCAATACTCTTTCCCTGTGTCATTTTTCATTATTACACATCACTAAATTTAAGGACTTCTTTGGTTTGATTTTTTTTACCTTTATGGATTGGATGTATTGTTACCAACATTTAGTGAGAAATTCATATACATAGCACCTTTTAAAATATATTTTACTTAGAAAATGTATGACATGTTCCATGCTTATCTCATCCACTGTATAATGCAGGACTGCTACTATCAGTGTGGTTTCTGCTTGTAAACACTGGGGGCCTCTATGAGGATGGCTGCTTTGGGCAATTGCCCAGTCTGCCCCCATTCCTCTAACGCAAGCCCTGCTTGTTGCTGACTTTCACCTGACTCCACAGCTACAACATCATAGGTGTTAAATTAATAGGTTAACTTGATTTCATTTAAATCGATTTTAATTTAGCTTTATTAATATATATATTTTATTGGCCTGAAATATAAATTTCAAAATAAAAACACATTAACAATGTTTTTTGTCATTTTCCTACATGCAAAAATACTGTCAGAACAGAGGCCACAAAGCATCTAGAGTAACTACATCAGCTCCATTCAAGTAAATAGCTGTCAGGGTTCCTATTGGAATACAGTTATTTTGTGACTCTGATGGAAACCCCAACATTGTGTTCAGCTTAGAGCACTTTTCTAATGTGCACTTAACCTAACATGCACTAAGCTCTTAACTCACAAAGCATTGACTAGGGAAAGTATAAAGATAATATCTTTTTTTTTTTTTAGGCACCAGGTGTAAAATTCATAAGGTTGAATGAAAGTGACTATAGCTATTACCTACCATAGTAGGACTATTAGAATATTTAGGTTGATTGATTTCAGTAAATGTCATCCTTTGGGCAGGGGGGGGGGTTGTCACTTTTCTTATTTTGTCTCGTAGTATTCACTTATGTTTTTCTTGTGCCAACAATTAAAAAATAGTGGTTTATAAATTTTGTGCAAAACCAAGAATATTTTTCGATTTTGTCTTTACCCTTTTTTGCCACTTTTTAGTGCACAATCTGCTGAAATGTTGCAAAACTTTCAGGGGAGAGGACGGAGAATTCCAGATGTACGTAAAATCACTCTAACAGGTACTGAATTACATTTGTGCAAAAAAATTGTCACTTTTTAGAAAGTCGCAATTTATGAATCAGCAAAAAACGTCTGGAAACCTCAAACCATGCCGACAATGATCAGCATAAACAAAAAACCAAGCAAATACATAGAGAAGAGAATTTAAAGGCTATCCAATCTTTTTTTTGAGGGGGGGTTAGCACTCAGTCCATTGTAAGGCTATGAGGAAGTGCCAACTAGCACTTTTTTTCTCATGCTGATTCAACATGAGATAAAAATCGTAGCATGCTGCAATTGGCAGCGTATATCGGATGGCCCGCACCCATTCAAGTCTATGGGCACCAGCAAAACTTCGGACGGCACTCAGATGTCATCCAAGTCCAGTCCGATTTAATCCGAGACAGACGATGGAGGAGATGGAGAAAGTAAGTCTTCTCCTCACCTGTGCTCCGATTTTCACATGCGAGAGAAGTGGATCATAGTGAATGATACTGTGCTCCAAATCTCATTCGAGTTTCAGGGAAGTGACATTATCATAATCAGCCCTATTCTCTCCCATGAGAGAATCTTCAGCTGTTTCGCCTCAGCCTAAAGGTACCGTCACACTAAGCAACATCGCTAGCAACATTGCTGCTGAGGCACAACTTGCTAGCGATGTTGCTGTGTGTGACATCCAGCAACAACCTGGCCCCTGCTGTGAGGTCGCTGATTGTTGCTGAATGTCCTGAACCATTTTTTAGTTGTTGCTCTCCCGCTGTGAAGCACACATCGCTGTGTGTGACAGCGACAGAGCAACAACTGAATGTGCAGTGAGCAGGGAGCCGGCTTCTGTGGATGCTGGTAACCAATGTAAATATCGGGTAACCAAGAAGCCCTTTCCTTGGTTACCCGCTATTTACCTTCGTTACCAGCGTCCGCCGCTCTCAGCTGTCAGTGCCAGCTCCCTGCTCCCTGCACACGTAGCTGGAGTACACATCGGGTAATTAACCCGATGTGTACTGTGGCTAGGAGTGCAGGGAACAGGGAGCCGGCACTGGCAGTGTGAGAGCGGCGGACACTGGTAACGAAGGTAAATATCGGGTAACCAAGGGAAGGGCTTCTTGGTTACCTGATGTTTACCGTGGTTACCAGCGTCTGCAGAAGCCGGCTCCCTGCTGCCTGCACACGTAGCAGAGTACACATCGGGTAATTAACCCGATGTGTACTGTGGCTAGGTGTGCAGGGAGCCAGCGCTAAGCGGTGTGCGCTGGTAACCAAGGTAAATATCGGGTTGGTTACCCGATATTTACCTTATTTACCAAGCGCAGCATGCTTCCACGTGTAGCGACGCTCCAGCGATCCCTGCCAGCTCAGGTTGCTGGAGGGATCGCTGGAGCGTCGCTTAGTGTGACATCTCACCAGCGACCTCCTAGCAACTTACCAGCGATCCCTATCAGGTTGTATCGTTGTTGGGATCACTGGTAAGTTGTTTAGTGTGACTGAGCCTTTAGGCCTCTGTCACATGTCAGTGATTCTGGTACGTATGTGCTAGTTTTTATACGTACCAGAATCACGGACATACGCAGAACCATTAAAAACAATGGGTCTGCGCACCCATCAGTGATTTCTCACTGATAGTGTTTCCGTGCGGCATACACGCATGTCCATGTGATCCGCATGGAGATATGTCTGTTTTTTTCTGGCATCACTGATGTCCCACGGATCACACTATGGTGTGATCCATGAAACACATACCAGAAAAAGACGTACATTCAAAATAAAAAGCTTTTTATACTCACCTTCTCCAGCACTGCTGTCTTCAGCCGCTGCTGCCTACTCCTTCCTGCCCGGCTGCTTATTCTCATGCATATTAATTTATGCACGGAGCAGCCGACCCGGAAGTAGCTGCAGCAGGGGTCAGCTGTGGCATGAAATGCACTAGAGCCGAAGAGTTTAGCACCACGGACAGCAGGAGCGGGGACAGGTGAGTATATCTCCATGTCATCACGGATGACGGACACAGATCACGGATAGCACATGGATAACCCACATGTGCCATGAATCATGGCACATGGAGGGACATATGCGTTTTTTACACGTGAGTGAAATATGTCTGTGTTTTTCACTGACGTGTGAAACAGGCTTTAGAGAGGACCAACTAATAAGGAAAAGCAAAAAGGAAAAGAGGTAAAAAAACAAACTTGAAAGGATTCAATACTGATTTGTGCCCATAGTGTGCACTCACTTTTTAAGCTGTTTAATTTTTTTTCATTTTTTCAAGATATATATTTTGAATGTTTTGTGCATCTGAGGCTCAAAATTGTGATTTGCTGATGAGAAATGTTTAGAAATTTAGATATAATGAATGATATTTATTTATAACACTTCAAGAACAATCCATTTGCAGGTTTTGGTACAGAGGTGTTTAAATCCTAATGGCAGCCAAAGTGTTGATTCTTCAGTATTATGAAGGATTATCCTTTTTTGACAGTGTATCCCATTTAATTATAAAACAAATAACACATAACAATTACTTGGTGGTTGCTGTCGCAATGAACTAGTTAAATAAATTAGTGCCTGCTGGAGCTTTATAAACCCCTCTGCTCTGTTTTTTTCTCTTTCACCATGGCAACTGCAATAGTGAAAGTTCTTCAAAGCAGCTCAGCATTTCTGATGATAAAACTAGTATTTTTAGCAAATTGTCTCTCCAGTAAAGGAGACAAACTCTAGCACAGCGCCACCTATTGGAAGTAGCGATCCTAAAAGTCACAAGTGGATTTTCAACAATCCATTGCAATATGACTCAGGATATATAAGCCAGATCAGAATCCCAATTTGCAGACACGGTGTTTCGGGGTGCTTGCCCCTCGTCAGTGCAAAGTATGGGGGTGTCTGATCTGGCTCATGAGAAAGCTATGTGGGGACCACGGGGGAACACTATTCTCCTTAAGGAGACTTTGCAAGCCAGTCTGGCTGCCAGGTAAGGGGACTTATAGCTGCAATGCCCCTCTGGGAAATATTCAAATTGTCTCTCCAGTAAAGGAGACAAACTCTAGCACAGCGCCACCTATTGGAAGTAGCGATCCTAAAAGTCACAAGTGGATTTTCAACAATCCATTGCAATATGACTCAGGATATATAAGCCAGATCAGAATCCCAATTTGCAGACACGGTGTTTCGGGGTGCTTGCCCCTCGTCAGTATTTTTAGCAAGCATTTTTCTATTTTCATGTAACTGTGAAATGAGCTTTCCAGTAATTGTCTAGCACTGCCTAAAGGGGTTGTCCAGGACTTTATCATTGATGGCCTATCTTTAGGATAGGTCAGCAATGTCTGATTGGTGAGGGCGTGACACCTGGCACCTCCGCCAATCAGCTGTTCCTGGTGCCACCACCAGCTGGAACTACTTAAAGAAAAGACTGATGGCAGATCCTACCTTTCTAATGTGAACAGGTGCAGACTGGACATGAAACACAGTAAAAAAAGGAGACTGTTGCACTCTGCAGTGCTAAGATATATGGAACAATGAATATGGGAATATAGACATGAAAAAATTAAGATACTTACCACACAAAATTGGCCAGTTTTATTTGATCCCAACAGCCAGTGGCAAGGTGACCTCATTTTTGTTGTGTCCTTATCAAACTAATGCCTTTCTTTATGTTAAAAAAACTTACAATTTATGGGTAGACAGGAATCTGAAAATGGAGAATTTACGTAGGAGTGGTATTTTTAACCAAAAGAGAGGCATTAGTTTGATAGGAACCCAACAAAAATGAGGTGGCCTTGCCGCTGGATGTTGAGCTAACATAAAAATGGCCAATTTTGTGGGCTAAGATTCTCAATTTTTTCATAGCAGTAATGTATGTTTATATTCCCATATTCATTGTTTCACATATCCTACCACTACATATCTTAGCACTACACAGTGCAACCGTCTCATTTTTGTTAGCTGGAACTACTTACATATGGAACTGCACAGCTTCGTCAACTGTAAAGTGTTTGTAGCTAGTTACTGCCTATCTGCCATCTATTGAAATCATTAGGTGCATATGTGCTGTGCAGCTTTGGAAACCAAGTACTTCCAGTTGGCAGTGGCACCAGGAACAGCTGATTATGGGTGTGCCAGATGCTGCACCTTTACAGATCAAAAATTGATGACTAGGGATGATCAAATACCTAAAATATTCGGCTTTGCGAATATTTTCCGAATAGGTCGCCACTATTCGCGAATAATCAATGCGCAATGTAAGTTTATGAGAAAC
This sequence comes from Anomaloglossus baeobatrachus, assembly GCF_048569485.1. Taxonomy (NCBI): domain Eukaryota; kingdom Metazoa; phylum Chordata; class Amphibia; order Anura; family Aromobatidae; genus Anomaloglossus; species Anomaloglossus baeobatrachus. The sequence continues at coordinate 186,636,794 of NC_134357.1, forward strand.
CTGAATAACAACTATTTGGAACTATTTGGGCTTCCCATAGACTTACATTGCGCATCGAGGATTCACATAGCAGCGACCTATTCGGAAAATATTTGCAAAGCCAAATATTTGAGGTATTCGATCATCCCTATCACCAAAAATATCTAAAAAAAATATATTTTTTCCAATTTGGAAAATTTTTCACCTTTCTCCTGCTGCTATTATGCTGGCCCTAGTCGTAGTTGTCATCACTCATTATCTTTACATACAAGTGAAGGGGCAGTCAGCCAACCTAATATGGCATTACTGCAGTGGCCTGTGTTTGGCTGGCCTTTCTACAGTATATACAAGCTTCACATGAAAATAAAAGTAGCAGAGAGTTAAAGAGAGTCCGTGACACCAAATTTACCCTTCAAACTAACCACATAAGCTTGTAGGAGATAGAGATACAATAAAAAAATTTCTTTTGCTTTTCATATCTTTTCCTCTATTGCCCCCCAAAAGAACTATATTGAACAAAAATATAAACTCTACACTTTTGTTTTTGCTCCCATTTTTCATGAACTGAACATTTGGCCACCCAAGTCAGTTATGACAATGAACTGCAGTTAGGTGGAGAACGTGGAGCAGCAGGTGAGCTTCACTGGCACAGTTTCTGGCAGGTGGTGCAGACATTCCTTGCTTATGCAAACTGATTGTTGCAGCAGGTGGCTGGTCTCAGACAATCTTGAAAGATTCTAGATATGGAGTTCCTGGGATGAAGTGGTTACACATAGTCTCCGGTTGTGAGGCCGATTGGATGTACTGCCAAATTCTCAGAATTGCTTCTGGAGGCATCTTATGGTAGAGAAATTCAATTCACGGGCAACAGGTCTGGTGGACATTCCTGCAGTCAGCATGCTAACTGCTCACTCCCTCAAAACTTGTGACATCTGTGGCATTGTGCTGTGTGATAAAATTTCACATTATAGAGTGGCCTTTTTTGTGACCAGTCAAAAGAACACCTGTGTAATATTCATGGTGTCTAATCAGCATGTTGATATGCCACACCTGTGATGTAGATGGAGAAGTGCTCACTAACACAGATTTAGATACATTGCATTTTTACCTACGTTCACTGGTCCCGTCGAGGCATCCGTCCGTTCCCCCCCCCCACACACTGGCTCTGGGCCCGGCTCTTCCTGTTGCCCTGGTGCGGTGGCAGTCAGGATAATAAGGAGTTAATAACAGCCCAAAGCTGCTACTAAGCCCTAGATTACTGATGGCAGCTGTCTATGAGACACACCCCCATCACTAACCTGTAAGTAAAAATAAACATAAACACCCAAAAAAATCCTTTATTTGAAATACAAGACAAAAAAGCACTCTCTTTCACCAATTTATTAACCCCCAAACACCCCTCCAGGTCCGACGTAATCCACATGAGGTCCCACGACGCTTCTAGCTCTACTACATTTGACAATCCAGCAATGCTCTGCTGCACACACATCTTCTTGCAATGCTCTGCAGCACACCCACCTGCAATGCTCTGTCGCAGGCACGTATGCACGCACATTTTTACTGCCCGACTTTTAAACAATCATGCATCCATTTCAGCCTTTTACTCAGCCCCGAGACCGCTTTGTAGGGTCCAGCAGACAATTACTCGCATTTCCCATTGACTTGCATTGTACTTGCTACTCGTAACAAGTACCCAAGTATTAGGACCTACTGGGTCTCGGCCTCCTCTGCCGCAGACCCTTCATGCAACTTTTCCTCTCCCAGGGCGGTGTTGGATGGGATTGGGGGATGCTTTGCTGTGCCACCCGTGGTGTGCGGCCAGGGAATAGCCGCCGCTGCATAGTCTCTCTCCGGGGCAGGTGTTGGGTGCAGCCAGGTTGATATCGCTCCCCACAGGTGGAGCAGGACCCTGGGAGATTGGTGAGAACAGGACCGCAGTCCACGGAAACGCCGGAGCATAGGGCGGCGGCATTTACTCACAGAGTCACTGGGTGACCGGGTGCGGGTTCCATATGCTTTTATTCTCTGGTTAAGATGGTATCACACCCCAGGTGTTGGTCCTCGCAGTTGGAGACTCCGGTCGATCCCGGGCAGGTCAGAGGTCCAGTCCGGTCTGGTAATCAGTGGGCTTTCTTCTCCTTGCACAACTCTGTATTTAGTGGGTCCCGGTGGCCTAAAGCATCTTGGGATCCTCCCCTTCCCTCTCTCTCTCTCTCACTCTCTATCTTGGCCCGTATGGCAGGCAGCTTGAACCTCTCTTGGGTCGGACCTCTGTCCCCATTCCCAGGTTCCCTCTTTGCTGCTGCCCCAGACACTAACGTTGGTAAGGTTCATGATGGTTCCCTCACCGGGCAGTTTTTTATCAGATGACCCTGAAGTGTCTTCCTGAACTAGGGCTCTGTACCCCGCCTGTGCTCAGTCCCGTGAGTACTTCACTGGCAACTGTACTCCTTTGGCCCACGATTACTGGTGTTACGCTCACCGAGGAGCGTCGAGAGTCCAGGAGGTGGACCCACTGGACCGTGCACTGGACTCCCCTGAGAAGACAACCAGCAGTGAACCCCTATACAGGGACTGTGCGGTGCCTCCTCAAAGGGCCTAGATGCACGGCAGCCAGGAACCAGTAGTAGGAGTCTCTGTACGGCCAGGTGTAGCACGGGTGTGACGTCCGCAGCAGGCAGAACACGGTTGTGGCACCGGAGATGTTCACAGCAGGTGGCATGGAGATGTTCACTGTAGGTATGGCACGGTGACGTCCACTGTAGGTATGGCCGGTGATGTCCACAGCCGGAAAGGTACAGATGGCACTACGGCGAGACAGAAGATTAGCAACAGGTAGATGATGCACAGATACAAACAGTAGTATACAGGGGCCTGGACACTAGCAATGCACTAGTAGGAGCGTTGCTCGGGCGCCTACTGCCAGGGGAGGCAAACTTAAATACCTATATGGTAACAGGTGACCTCTGAGGTCACTTCCAGATAATGGAGAGCTACCACTTTAAGAAAGGGGGCGTGGCCTCGCGCGCAGCTTAGAATCACTCACTGCAGAGCTGTGTGTGGCCGGGAGAAAGGAAGAGGCTGCAGCAGCCCCTGGAGCAGGACGCCAGATCTGGGAGTGAGCAGGACGCACAGCAGGAGCCGAACCAGGAGCAGAGCCTGCAGAGCCTGCAGAGCCAGCAGAGCCATGGGACCGGTAAGAGGAAGGACGTCGCTGCCGGAGGCTGGGACCGGGAGTGCACGTGGGGGCCATGCTGGGGCTGGGCAGATGTGAGGGAGAGCGCCCCCTTCGGGATTTGGAGGGACCAGGCGCTACAACTGGTACCGGGTCCCGTCCCTCCAGGTGTTTCAAGCCCCAATCTGGCTGGTTTCCCTCTGCAGGAGACTCTTGCAGAGGTCGGTGCGGTGTTATATCGGAGACGGTTCTGTTCTGCCTCCCTGAGGGGTGTCTGGCAGCAACCCCTCAGGGAGCTACAGCACAGCGTGTCTGCTCTGTCTCTGTCTGACTGGAATGACTTCACTTCCTGTCTGCTTTGTAACTTACTCCTACTCCTGGCTCCCCACCTTTGCAAGGATTCAGATCGTTGTTATGGTGACCTGGAGTTCCACTAGTGCCTGTGTCTGCTAGGAACTGGCTGAGTCACTTCCTGACTGTGTTTAGATGAGCGTGTGTGTAAACTTACCGGGTTAACCTCTTCCTACTCGGAAAGAATATAATGATATACTCTGTAGCGACCAGTCTCAGGGCCACTAAATTATTTCTTGTAAAAGTGAATAAATTGGGGCTAAAGCAACATTTTTAGGTAAAATGTATTTTTTTTTTATTTTCATTCCACTTTGCATTCATTGTGAAGTGCCTGAATGGTTAATAAACTTCTTGAATGTGGTTTTGAGCATTTTGAGGGGTGCAATTTTTAGAACAGTGTCACTTTTGGGTATTTTCTGTCATCTAGGTCTCTCAAAGTCAGGTTTTGTAAGTTGTAGGAAAAATGAGAAATTGCTGATAAACTTTGAATCCTTCTAACTTCTTAACAAAAAAAATTTTGGTTCAAATATTGTGCTGATGTAAAGTAGACATGTGGGAAATTAATTAACTATTTTGTTTGACATATCTCTATGGTTTAGGGGCATACAAATTAAAAATTTGAAAATTGCGAAATTCTCAAACTTTTGCCATATTTCCGATTTTTCACAAATAAATGAAAAAATATCATCCTAAATTTACCACTAACAGAAGTACAATATGTCATGAAAAAACAGTCTCAAAATCACTGGGATCCGTTGAAGTGTACCAGAGTTATTACCTAAGAAAGTGACACTGTTCAGAACTGTAAACTTTGGCCTGGTCATTGAGGTCAAAATTGACTTCATAATTAAAGGGAACCTGTCAACAGTTTTTTGACTACTAAACCAAAAGTGTCACCTTCGGCAGCTCCTGTGCTGCATTCTATGAAGGTGCACCTCATTGCTGACCCCCCTTGCAGACCCCAAAAAGAATTTTATAAAATCCCACCCTGTTGTATGCTAATGAGCTGTGTTGGCCAGATAGGTGGGCTCTATTTCAGCTCTTGTCCCTCCTTGTTGTTTTGTTCGCCGTCCTCGTGTCATGATTGTCAAGGGCGCGCCGCCGTCATCATCCCACGCTGCTGTCCAAGTCTTGCGCAGGCACAGTTCTCTCTGCCCCTATTGCGGGCTGAGCATAAAAACAGTTTACCTCGCGCCCGCCAGTGATGTATCTGCGCAGGCGCGAGATCATGGTCGGGTACGAGGATGACGCTGCTGTTATGCACAGCTCCGACCATGATCTCGCGCCTGCGCAGATACATCACCGGCGGGCGCGAGGTAAACTGTTTTTATGCTCGGCCTGAGGGGGGGTCAGTAACAAGGTGCACCTTGATAGAATGCAGCACAGGAGCTGCAAATGGTGACATTTTTGGCTTAATAGTCAAAAAACTGGTGACAGGTTCCTTTTAAAGGGAACCTGTCAGGTCCAATATGCACCCAGAAGCACGAGCAGTTCTGGATGCATATTGCTAATTCCTGCCTATTCCTAACCATCCCTGTAGACTGTACACTAGCATAGATAAAGGAATCTTTAGAAAAATATTTCTAAAGATCTTTTAGCCTATGCTAATGAGCGCAGGGACTAGTCACCTGGGCATTATACCCCCCGACTAGCCGTTTTCTTAGCATGTTAGTGTGCCCACAAGGGCATGCTAACATGCTATTCCATGCAGCATCACTGCTCGTGTGCTGGGTGCATATTGCACATGACAGGTTCACTTTAAAGTCTTTACATGCCAGTATGGCTCCTGAGGCAAGTGGTTGCCTGCAGTGATGATGTAAATGTTGGATATGATGCCATCCCTCAATGTCTGTTGGTGACCGTTGGAGTGGTGAGGCTTGATCAGATGAGCAATGCGTAATTATTATGTCATACTTTTACAGCCTGTTTAATATGCTTTAGGCTAGAGCTACGTGTATATGTATATATGGCGACATGTGCCGCCCAACAGCAATTCTCAGACCATTCCCACAACTATATTAGAGTTTTAATTTTGCAGTAAACAAATGGCTAAATTGCAAGTAAGGCGCATGCAAGTCGCAGTTTCATGTGACTCGCACTGAAGTCTATGGCAAACGATTTACATGTGACTTGTGACTGAAAATCCAACACAGTTTGAATCATTTGCCACTCAGTGTAGCAGGCGCATGAGGTCACAAGTCGCAGTGCGACACCAAAGGAAAGCATTACATGTAATATCACAATGCAATAGTGTTGCACGACACTTTCACCATGTATCCCTAGCCTTAATGATGCTGAAGAATCACTAACTCCAGGTGATTGTCATACGATTTAGATAGTAGTCAAATATTCTGGAACATGTATTAACCCCTTCATCCCCTGGCGATTTTTCATTTTTCGTTTTCATCTTTTCCTCCCCTTCTTCCAAGAGCCACAACTTTTTTATTTTTTCCTTCAATATTGCCACATGAAGGCTTGTTTTTTTTACAGGTCGAGTTGTGCTATTTGCCAAATAGTGTACTGGAAAATAAGGAAAAAATTCCAAGTGCAGTGAAATTGCAATTGCATGATTGTTTTGGGAGTCTTTTCTTCACCCTGTTCGCTATATGGTAAAACTAACATGTCAGTATGATGCCTCACATCGGTACGAGTTCGTAGATACCAAACATGTATACTCTTACTTTTATCTAAGGGGTTAAAAAAAATTCTGTAAAAAAAGAGCAGCGCTATTGTCACCATTTTCTGAGACCCATAGCATTCTCATTTTTCGGGATCTGGGGCTCAGTAATGGCTTATTTTTTGTGTCTTCAGCTGACATCTTTAATTCCACCATTTTTGCACAGATGCAATGTTTTGACCACCTGTTATTGCATTTTAATGCTATGTTGCGACAACCAAAAAAGGTAATTTTGGCGATTGGAATATTTTTTCTCGTCATGCAATGTACCAATCAGATTAATTAATTTTATATTTTGATAGATTGGGAATTTCTGAACGTGACAATACCAACTATGTGTATATATATTTTTTTATTAATATTGTTTTATTTTCAATTGGATGAAAGGGGGGTGATTTAAACTTTCAGGTTTTTTATTTTTTCATGTATTTTAAAACTTTTTTTAATTAATTTTACTAGTCCCTCCAGGGGACATTATTACTGCACAGTGCATTTCTGCTGATCAGAGCACTATCACTCTGATCAGCAGAAATGCAGCATTTCTGTGAGTGCCACCCAATCTTTTAAACATTGCATTAAAAAAAAAAAAGCTGTCAAGACCTCAAGCAAAAACTTGTGGGCTTCCTCATAATGCATTGCAGCAATCATATCACATAGTAGAATACAGCCAATCAGGTGGGTCTATCATAACGTTTATTAAATCTTAAGCAGGGAATGCAGTGGGCATTTGGAGGTGATTATAAAATTGAGACAATACAAGAGCTCAGCAACAGAGATAGGAAGAAAAAGCCTTAAAACTTTCAACAATACTTCAGACAGTAATGTGTAAAGGTGGTGTCACACACAGCGACGACGACAACGACGTCGCTGCTACGTCACCATTTTCTGTGACGTTGCAGCGACGTCCCGTCGCTGTCGCTGTGTGTAACATCCAGCAACGAGCTGGCCCCTGCTGTGAGGTCGTTGCTCGTTGCTGAATGTCCTGCTTCATTTTTTCGTCGTCGCTCTCCCGCTGTGAAGCACACATCGCTGTGTGTGACAGCGAGAGAGCGACGAAATGAAGCGAGCAGGGAGCAGGAGCCGGCGTCTGGCAGCTGCGGAAAGCTGTAACCACTGTAAACATCGGGTAACCAAGGGAAGACCTTTCCCTGGTTACCCGATATTTACTTTCGTTACCAGCCTCCGCCACTCTTGCTGCTAGTGCCGGCTACTGCTCTGTGCACATGTAGCTGCAGTACACATCGGGTTAATTAACCCGATGTTTACTGTAGCTAGGAGAGCAAGGAGCCAGTGCTAAGCAGTGTGCGCGGCTCCCTGCTCTCTGCACTGTGACATGTAGCTGCAGTACACATCGGGTTAATTAACCCGATGTGTACTGTAACTAGGAGAGCAGGGAGCCAGCGCTAAGCGCGGCTCCCTGCTCTCTGCACATGTAGCGACATTATGATCGCTGCTTCGTCGCTGTGTTTGACAGCTAAGCAGCGATCATAACAGCGACTTACAAGGTCGCTGTTACGTCACCGAAAATGGTGACGTAACAGCGATGTCATTGTCGTTATGTGTGACACCAGCTTAACGTAATGTGTTGTATATCTACAGGAGAAGAGATAAGTAGGAAAGGAGCGAGCAGCCATGATAGTGTGATTGAACAGTGATATGGTGGAGTATCAGACAGGCGGCCTGCCATTCAAAATGAACTGCACAGAATTGTTTCATTACTTGTGCAATTGTTTTGTGACATGTGGGATAATTGTTTTGTTTTTGCTTTTTTTAATATAAAACAAACTTCCCTAAAATGTAAACATTTTACCATAACTTTCTGACTCAAAGTGTGTGTCACAAACCATTGTTTTACTAATCAAATTTTAGGAAAATTGATGGTGATGGGGAGCAATTTTAAATATATTGCACATAACTCATGTCAGTCATATCAGGATGATATTACCTCTAACAGCAACACTGTCCATTTGAGTCAGTTGTCTGTAGAGCAGAGTCTGTCTAATAAAAAAACATGGATACATTTTGGACCATTTTTTAATTCACGGCTGTCATTAACCCCCTACATTACCTTGATTGCCACCGCACCCAGGCAATCAGGATGAGCCAGGTAAAGTGCCTGAATTGGCACATCTAATAGATGTGACAATTCTGTTGAGCCTGCAGGCTGATATTTTTATACAGGGGGCCCAATAACAATGGGCCTCCCCAGCCTGGGAATACCAGCCCCCAGCCATCTGCTTTATCTTGGCTGGGTGTCAAAATTAGGGGGGAAACTCACAATTGTTTTTCTTAATTATGTATTTTATATAGTAAAAAAAAAGCATTGGGGTCCCTTGTATTTTGATACATAGCCAAGATAATGCAGACAGCTGGGGGCTGCAGCATGTAGCTGTCTGATTTATCTGCACGGGGTATCAAAATACAGGAGATCCTGCACCATTTTTTCCAATTATTTATTTATTTTTACACGCTACCATATTCACAGGCGCCAGCATGCCAGCAGTTTGACTTCTACTAATCACAGACACTGTCACAGGGCAGGGAAACAGGACTGCAACAAATGACAGACATTATTACAGAGGGTAGGCAGAGGAAGCAGTGCATATTCATGAACTTTAATGATCGGACCAGGAAGCAGTGTGAGAGACAACTCTGTAAGTATTATTCTCCTGCTTTATGCCCCATAATACTCTGACAACATTATTCCCAGAAACCAGTTGTGAGTCAGGGATGTATCCAGGCATCTTCCTCATGCTGCTCCCATTCATTTTCAGCACTTTTTCATCCATTGCAGCATTTTTACAGCCCTCCCAGACCTACTTCCAAGGTAATCCGTAAAATTATTTGTGTTTCCCTTTGACTTGCATTAGGTTGGCTATTCAGTGTAAATACATGAATAATTGAAATTATTTGGCATGAATAATCTATCCGAACTTGAATATGTGACTGTTCGCCCATCTCTACTTAAGATCATCCAGCAGAATTCTCTATCTGTTAAAGACGCCAGCAATAATATTCAGACCTTCATTAGGTTCATTAGGATCATCATGATGACCATATTCCCGTTTAGAGGGGACATCCTTTTGGCTGCAGTGTCATACTCTTTCTTTGATTACAGAATCCCTTTTGATCTTGCTCACTGTGATAAGAAGGTTCAGGGGAATTTAGTCAGCATGAATATCCAGCAGCCTTTCCTCAAATAAGATAAAATGAGTGGTAATTGGGAACTGACTGTAATTAGCATACAGTATGCAGTATGCATTAGGTCGCTGGAGGTTTTGTCATTTCTGTGCTGATACTGTGCTGAGGCCTCTGGCATAGGAATTCATTGGATTCTAATACTCATATCACTTACTAAGGTATAAACACCATTTAAAACAGAATAACTGTTTGAAAAATACTAAAGATGTAGTGTCTTAAAGGGAATCTTTCACCAGTTCTTGCTATCCCACCCAAGAGCAGCATGATGTAGTGGCAGGGACCCTGATTTCAGCAATGTAACACTTACTAGGTTGCTTTATGTTTTCTGGTATTTTGATAAAAGCAGAGTTTTCTCTGCTGTAGATATATCAGTTCTCTGAATATTGAGCTCTGTATAACCCCACCCACAACACTGCATAGTGAAAAATCTGCCAATCAGTGCTGGGGGCGGGGTTATACAAAGCTCATGAATGCAGATCAGTTCCTGTCAGCAGGTTTACTAGTCACTTAAATTAATCTACTCTGGTAAAACCTGAATTTAATCAAAACAATAGCAAGCAGTCCAATAAGTGACATATCATTGCATTCAGAGTCTCTGTCTCTACATTTTTCTGTTGTCAGATTAGGTAACCTGGTGAGAAATTATTTTACATTTTTGGGACAAGGTGCAGGTTTGGTGCAGTTTTGTTGTGACAACAAAACTGCAGCGTGCGCATGTAGCCTTAAGGGAATTTGTCACTAGCTTTTTGCCACCTAAACTGAGAGCAGCATAACATATTGGCAGAGACCCTGATTCCAGCGGTGTTTCACTTACTGGGCTGCTCAGTGTAGTTTTGATAAAATCACTGTTTAATCAGCAGCAGATTGTCATTAGAGGACTACTTGGCCTGCTGTCAAGTAGTCCAGCATATTCATGAGCTCTGTATAACTGCTAGATCTGCAGCAGAGAAAACATTGATTTTATCAAAATTACTTCAAACAGCTCAGTAAGTGACACATCGCTGGAATCAAGGTCTCTGACCCTATTTTATGCTGCTCTCAGATGGGAAAGCAAAAACCTGGTGACAGATTCCCTTTAAAGGCATCTTAAATTGGTTGCCTCAAGTCTAATGAGCAAACTTGCAAAGTTCTTGTAAAAACAATGTAAAGATTTTTAATTTTATAATGCACAACTCATTGCTAAGGTTACTGGCCACCCTCCAGTCTATCAGAAGTGACCAGTTTCCTATGCTTTAGTGCACTGACGGACACAAACTGAAAAGGGTCCAGGTGCAAGAACTACCGTATATAAGGGCCCTTTAACCCCTTAACGACCTTGGACGTACTGAGTACGTCATGGTGACATGGTGCTAAAGGACCCATGACGTACTCAGTACGTCCTGGCGAAATCGCGGTCCCGGAGCCCCGGGGAGTGAAATTTATTTACTTAAACGGTGGATTCGGGAAGGAGGGGACCTCTGCCTGACGTCAGGAGGGGTGGTGCCTCCTCCCCGAACCTACAGAGGCTGTGATTGGCTGACGAACGCCGCTCAGCCAATTACAGCCACTGTAATGTTCCAGCCATTGAAAATGGCTGGAACATTGAAATCCAGCCCTGATCAGTGCTGCTGTAGCACTGGCCATTGGCTGGAGCTGGGTGATCGATGCTTCACCCGCCCCCAGCTCTGATTGGAGAGACCGGTCTTGTGACCGCTCTCTCCAATCAATGTGGATCTGCGGCCTGTGACCGTCCCTGGAAGCCGAAGCTCTGCGGGTGCCCATCGGTAAGTTGCTGCCCCCGCTCGCCCGCCCCTGTCCCAGCCGCTCGCCCGCCCCTGTCCCAGCCGCTCGCCCGCCCCTGTCCCAGCCGCTCGCCCGCCCCTGTCCCAGCCGCTCGCCCGCCCCTGTCCCAGCCGCTCGCCCGCCCGCCCGCCCCTGTCCCAGCCGCTCGCCCGCCCCTGTCCCAGCCGCTCGCCCGCCCCTGTCCCAGCCGCTCGCCCGCCCCTGTCCCAGCTGCTCGCCCCTGTCTCCGATCGCCCCGCCGCCACGCTCGATTTACCGCTGTCCCCGCCGCCGCTCCGATCCACCGCTGTCCCGGCCGCCGCTCCGATCCACCGCTGTCCCGGCCGCCGCTCCGATCCACCGCTGTCCCGGCCGCCGCTCCGATCCACCGCTGTCCCGGCCGCCGCTCCGATCCACCGCTGTCCCCGCCGCCGCTCCGATCCACCGCTGTCCCCGCCGCCGCTCCGATCCACCGCTGTCCCGGCCGCCGCTCCGATCCACCGCTGTCCCCGCCGCCGCTCCGATCCACCGCTGTCCCTGCCGCCGCTCCGATCCACCGCTGTCCCGGCCGCCGCTCCGATCCACCGCTGTCCCGGCCGCCGCTCCGATCCACCGCTGTCCCGGCCGCCGCTCCGATCCACCGCTGTCCCCGCCGCCGCTCCGATCCACCGCTGTCCCCGCCGCCGCTCCGATCCACCGCTGTCCCGGCCGCCGCTCCGATCCACCGCTGTCCCGGCCGCCGCTCCGATCCACCGCTGTCCCTGCCGCCGCTCCGATCCACCGCTGTCCCTGCCGCCGCTCCGATCCACCGCTGTCCCTGCCGCCGCTCCGATCCACCGCTGTCCCGGCCGCCGCTCCGATCCACCGCTGTCCCGGCCGCCGCTCCGATCCACCGCTGTCCCGGCCGCCGCTCCGATCCACCGCTGTCCCCGCCGCCGCTCCGATCCACCGCTGTCCCCGCCGCCGCTCCGATCCACCGCTGTCCCGGCCGCCGCTCCGATCCACCGCTGTCCCTGCCGCCGCTCCGATCCACCGCTGTCCCGGCCGCCGCTCCGATCCACCGCTGTCCCGGCCGCCGCTCCGATCCACCGCTGTCCCGGCCGCCGCTCCGATCCACCGCTGTCCCGGCCGCCGCTCCGATCCACATGTGGGGGGAGGGTGGCTTGCAGTGCTCCACATGTGGGGGGAGGGTGGCTTGCAGTGCTCCACATGTGGGGGGAGGGTGGCTTGCAGTGCTCCACATGTGGGGGGGAGGGTGGCTTGCAGTGCTCCACATGTGGGGGGAGGGTGGCTTGCAGCACATGTGGGGGGGGAGGGTGGCTTGCAGCACATGTGGGGGGAGGGTGGCTTGCAGTGCTCCACATGTGGGGGGAGGGTGGCTTGCAGTGCTCCACATGTGGGGGGAGGATGGCTTGCAGTGCTCCACATGTGGGGGGAGGATGGCTTGCAGTGCTCCACATGTGGGGGGGAGGGTGGCTTGCAGTGCTCCACATGTGGGGGGAGGATGGCTTGCAGTGCTCCACATGTGGGGGGAGGATGGCTTGCAGTGCTCCACATGTGGGGGGGAGGGTGGCTTGCAGTGCTCCACATGTGGGGGGGAGGGTGGCTTGCAGCACATGTGGGGGGGGAGGGTGGCTTGCAGCACATGTGGGGGGGGAGGGTGGCTTGCAGTGCTGCAAGCCACCCTCCCCCCACATGTGCTGCAAGCCACCCTCCCCCCCCCACATGTGCTGCAAGCCACCCTCCCCCCCCCACATGTGGAGCACTGCAAGCCACCCTCCCCCCCACACATGTGCTGCAAGCCACCCTCCCCCCTCCCCCCTCCCCCCTCCATGTTCTGGGGCCCCCCCTCCTCCATGAGCCATCTCTCTCTCCCATCAGACTCTGCCCCCCTCCCCGATCTGCTGCCTGCTCTCTCCCATCCTCTTCATCTACTGCCCCCTCTCACCCTCCTCAATCTGTTGCCTCCTTCATCTGCTGCCTCTTCTGTCTGCTGTGATCCTGCTGCTAGATCCATCCTGTAAGGTAGGTATCCCCAGCTCACCTCCCCCCCCCCCCCCATCCTCTGCCGCTCCTCCACCCACTGCGCCATTTCCCATCATCCATCCGTTGCGCCCTTTCCCATCCTCTGCCGCTCCTCCATCCGCTGCGCCATTTTCCATCTTCCATCCGCTGCGCCCTTTCCCATCCTCTGCCGCTCCTCCATCCGCTGCGCACTTTCCCATCTTCCATCCGCTGCGCCCTTTCTCATCTGCCGCCCCGCCCTCTCGCATCGCATTATCCAGCGCAGTTGCTTGCTTCCAGACTGGAGTGGATGATGCGATGCGAGACTCGTGCATTGCTCTCACGTTTGGCACTGGTCTTAGTGGCAGGCGCTCATATTTTTTTTTTTATTCATTTTTTTTTTTTTTTTACTGATGTCTGTATTTTTTATTTCGCCAAACTAATTTTTTTGTATGGGGGGGGGGTCTAGTTTCCAAAATGGGATCACATGTGGGGGAGCTCCATTGTTTAGGCACCTCAGGGGGTCTCCAAATGCAACATGGCGTCTGCTAATAATTCCAACCAATTTTACTGTGAAATGGCGCTCCTTCTCTTCTGAGCCCCGCCGTATGCCCAAACAATTGATTTCCACCACATATGAGGTACCTGTGTACTCAGGAGAAATTGCACAATACATTTTATGGTGCATTTTTTCCTGATACCCTTGTGAAAAAAAAGCTACCTGTTTGAAAAAACAATTTTGTGGTAAAAAAAATAATAAAATATTTTCACGGCTGAACATTACAAACGTTTGTGAAGCCTCCAGGGGTTCAAAGTGCTCACTAAATAGCTAGATAAATTCCATGAGGGGTCTAGTTTCCAAAATGGGATCACATGTGGGGGAGCTCCATTGTTTAGGCACTTCAGGGGGGTCTCCAAATGCAACATGGCGTCCGCTAATAATTCCAACCAATTTTGCTGTGAAATGGCGCTCCTTGCCTGCCGAGTCCTGCTGTGTGCCCAAACATTTGATTTCCACCACATATGGGGTATCTGCGTACTCAGGAGAAAATGCACAATACATTTTATGGTGCATTTTTTCCTGATACCGTTGTGATAAAAAAAGCTACCTGGTTGAAGCAACAGTTTTGTGGTAAAAAAAATTTTTTTTCTTTTCACGGCTCAACGTTATAAACTTCTGTGAAGCCCCCAGGGGATCAAAGTGCACATCAAACATCTAGAAAAAATATTTGAGGGGTCTAGTTTCCAAAATGGGGTCACTTGTGGGGGAGGTCCATTGTTTAGGCACCTCAGGGAGTCTTCAAACCCGACATGGCGTCCGCTAATGAGTGCAGCTAATTTTGCACTCAAAAATTCAAATGGCGCTCCTTGCCTTCCGAGTCCTGCCGTGTGCCCAAACATTTGATTTCCACCACATATGGCGTATCTGCGTACTCAGGAGAAAATGCACAATACATTTTATGGTGCATTTTTTCCTGATACCGTTGTGATAAAAAAAAGCTACCTGGTTGAAGCAACAGTTTTGTGGTAAAAAAAATTTTTTTTCTTTTCACGGCTCAACGTTATAAACTTCTGTGAAGCCCCCAGGGGTTCAAAGTGCACATCAAACATCTAGAAAAAATATTTGAGGGGTCTAGTTTCCAAAATGGGGTCACTTGTGGGGGAGCTACATTGTTTAGGCACCTCAGGGAGTCTTCAAACCCGACATGGCGTCCGCTAATGAGTGCAGCTAATTTTGCACTCAAAAATTCAAATGGTGCTCCTTGCCTTCCGAGTCCTGCCGTGTGCCCAAACATTTGATTTCCACCACATATGAGGTATCTGCGTACTCAGGAGAAAATGCACAATACATTTTATGATGCATTTTTCCTGATACCCTTGTGAAAATACTAATTTTTATGGCTAAAGTAACATTTTTGTGTTAAAAAAGTAAAATTTTCATTTTTTCGTCTACATTGCTTTGGTTGCTGTGAAGCTCCTAAAGGGTTAATAAACTTCTTGGATGTGGTTTTGAGCAGAGTGAGGGGTGCAGATTTTAGAATGGGGTCACTTTTGGGTATTTTCTGTCGCCTAGGTTTCTCAAATCACTCCAAATGTGATGTGGTACCTAAAAATTTTTTTTATGTAAATTTTGTTGGAAAAATGAGAAATTGCTGATGAACTTTGAACCCTTCTAACTTCCTAACGGAATTTTTTTTTTTTTCAAAAATTGCGCTGGTGTAAAGCAGACAAGTGGGAAATGTTATTTAGTAACTATTTTGTGTGACCTATCTCTCAGATTTATGGGCATAACATTTCAAATTTTGAAAATTGCGAAATTTTCAAAATTTTCGCCAAATTTCCGAAATTTTCACAAATTAACGCAAAACATATCGGCCTAAATTTACTACTGACATGAAGCACAATATGTCACGAAAAAACAATCTCAGAATCGCCAGGATCCGTTGAAGTGTTCCAGAGTTATAACCTGTCAAAGTGACACTGGTCAAAATTGCAAAAAATGGCCGGGTCTTTAAGGTGAAAACAGGCTGGGGGCTGAAGGGGTTAAGCCCGCTTTACACGCTACAAGATATCTTACGATGTGTCGGCGGGGTGACGTCGTGACGCACATCTGGCATCGTAAGGTATGTTGTAGTGTGTGACAGCGACGTGCAATTGCGATTGAACGAAAAACCGTTTATCGCATGCACGTCGTTCATTCCTGACGAATTGAACGTCAGGTTGTTCATCGTACCCGGGGTAGCACACATCGCAGTGTGTGACACCCCGGGAACGATGAACAGATCTCACCTGCGTCCTGCGGCTCCCGGCCCACAATGAGGAAGGAAGGAGGTGGGCGGGATGTTTACATCCCGCTCAGCTCCGCCCTTCCGCTTCTATTGGCCAGCTGCCGCGTGACGTCGATGTGACGCCAAACTTCCCTCCCACTCCAGGAAGTGGACGTTCGCCGCCCACATCGAGGTCGTATGGAAGGTATGTGTGACGGGGGTTAATCGTTTGTGCGGCACATTCAACAAATTGAACGTGCCTCACATACGATGGGGGCGTTGCAAATCGCATACGATATCGTATGCAAAATTGCAACGTGTAAAGCAGGCTTTACAATCAAAAAGCTCATTCTAATGCACAAGTCAACTTGCATTGGAGGCGAAAATGGACCCCTTTACTCCTTGGGCCCCTGTAAGGCCACACAGGTTGCAACAATGATATGTCCTCCCCTGCTGATCTGACCTGCTTTAGTTCCCCTGCATTTCCCATATTGCAGAGGCAAAGCTCTCTCTGATAGTAGAAAAGCACTCAGTCCATAAACCCTTAAAGCATTTTATTATAGAAGATGTTTGTCACCTCTCCATGGTTAGATCAATCATGTCTGTTAGTCACCAGTGTGACTCCCATTCATGGGAAAGGGGGTTTCTCGTTTGTCCATGTTTCTCTCAGATTGAATGAAGAGCCTTAAGGCCGCTTTACACGCAACGACATCGCTAACAAGATATCGCTGGGGCCACGGAATTCGTGACTCACATCCGGCCTCGTTAGCGACGTCGTTGCATGTGAAACGCACGAACGACCGTTAAACGATCAAAATTACTCACCTAATCGTTGATCATTGACCGGTCATTCTAATCCCGATTATTGTTGCTGTTGCAGGACGCAGGTTATTCGTCGTTCCTGCGGCAGCACACATCGCTACGTGTGACACTGCAGGAACAAGGACCATCACTGTACCTGCAGCCGCCTGCAATGAGGAATGAAGGAGGTGGGCGGGATGTTACGGACGCTCATCTCCGCCCCTCCGCTTCTATTGGGTGGCCGCTTAGTGACGCCGCACGAACTGCCCCTTTAGAAAGGAGGCGGTTCTCCGGCCACAGCGACGTTGTTAGGCAGATAAGTACATGTGACGGGTGTTAGCGATGTTGTGCACCACGGGCAGTGATTTTCCCGTGACGCACAACCGACGGGGGCGGGTGCTTTCACCAGGGACATCGATAGCGATGTCGCTGTGTGTAAAGCCCGCTTTAGTCTGTATAAGCCTCCTCCGTCCTAACATATCTGAAGAGGTAGAAGATGAAAAACTGCTACAAATGGAAAAGTCAGCAAACAATTATGTGTCCAGACATTCACTTGCAAAGTCTTCTGGTGGTGCTAACAGTTGTAAGTTCTTATCCACAATTGAATCTCTCCATTGTTTGATAATTCAGGGATAATTCGGAGGAGATAAATCGCTGGATCTGGTCCCGTGAATTATTAGACCAGATACGATATCAGATCTACAGGTTCGGGTGCATTTGGGATGCAGCGACCACAACATAGAAAATTTCAAAGTAAAATTCAACAAACATTTCAAAGGGGAAATACAAAAACCTATAACTTTAGAAAAATTAAAGTCAGTCAGTTAAAGGAAAAGCTTAGTCTTGTAGACATGTCCTGGAGACTGAACAAAATGGCGCATGTTTAACCCCCTCACAACCCTGAATGTATCGGTACATCCTATTTGGCGGGGATTTCCTGATCTTGGACATATCACCTGGTGATTGTGCGGGCACAGGAGCTGTGCAGATGTGATCACTGCCGGGAGCTCTGCTTACATGATTGACATCTCCGTGCCATCGGTGGCTGTTTAAACCCCCTAAATGCTGCCATTGCTATTGATCACAGCATTTAGGGTTCTTAGAAAGGGAGTACACTCCCTCTCCGGTCCAATCGTTGTCCCCGCGACATCCTCGCCAGAGCCTGATTGTTGCTATGGTGACCCAAGGTCATCATGATCCATTCATTCAACATTATATGTTTTCCAGAGACAAAATCATCACTACACCTAAAGATGAATTCCTATAGGGGTGTAATGTCAGAAATTTAGTCACTTTTTGCTCTTTTTGCTGTTCTGGCACTTAAGGCTGCTTTACACGCTGCGACATCGCTAGCCGATGCTAGCGATGTCGAGCGTGATAGCACCTGCCCCCATCATATGACCGATATGTGGTGATCGCTGCCATAGCGAACATTATCGCTAGGGCAGCATCACACGCACATACCTGCTCTGCGACGTCGATGTGACCGGCGAACCGCCTCCTTTCTAAGGGGGCGGTTCGTTTGGCGTCACAGCGATGTCACTAAGCGGCCGCCCAATCAAAGCGGAGGGGCGGAGATAAGCGGGACGAACATCCTGCCCACCTCCTTCCTTCCTCATTGCCGGTGGACACAGGTAAGGTGAGGTTCCTTGTTCCTGCGGTGTCACACGTAGTGATGTGTGCTGCCGCAGGAACGAAGAACAACATCATTACTGCAGCAGCAACGATATTTGGGAATAGGGGAGCATGTCCCCGATTAGCGATTTTGAACGTTTTTGCAACGATTCAAAATCGCTAATAGGTGTCACATGCAATGACATCGCTAAAGTGGCTGGATGTGCGTCACAAATTCCGTGTAAAGCTACCTTTAGGGGCTATGCAAATGGAGTCCGCAAACTTCTCTAGGAAACTTTGTGCTGCAGAAGCACAGTAAAATGGCGCTTCTTCCCCCCCCCCCAAACCCTACCATGTGGCCAGACAGTACTGTACTGTCACATGTGGGGTACTGCCATGTTCAGGAGAAGTTGTGTAACACATTATGGGGCCTTTTTTAACTATTCCCAATATGAAAATTGAAAATCTGAAGTTAAAGTAACATTTTAATGGTAAATGTGTAATTATTTTTTCTTCACCGCCCCATACTATAAAATTTTGTGACACACCTGTAGAGTCAATTTGCTCACTGCACCCCTAGATGAATTCATTGAGGGGTGTAGTTTGTAAAATGGGTGAATTTGTAGGGAACTTCTGCTGCTGTGGCACCTCAGGGGCTGTGCCAATGTAACACAGCACCTACAAATCATTCCAGCAAAATCTGAACTTCAATATGGTGCTCCTTACCTTCTTCACTTTGTACTGTGCCTCAAAAGTAGTTTTCTAAAACATATGGCGAATTGAAGAACTGAGGAGAAATTGCATAACAAATTTTATGGTGCATTTTCTCCTATTACCCTTGTGAAAATTAAACATTTGGGGTTAATGCAACATTTTTATGGTAAAAATGTATGTTTTAATTTTCTGGCTCAATGTTATAAAATTCTGTGAAGCACCAGGGGGTTCAAGGTGCTCATCAAACATCTAGATAATTTCCTTGAGGGGCATAGTTTCTAAAATGGGGTCATATGTGAGTGTGTTCCACTGTTTAGGCACATCATGGGCTCTGCAAATGCAACATGGTGTCTGCTATCAAATCCAGACAATTTTGTGCTCTAAAATTCAAATGGTTCTCTTTACCTTCTGTGTCCTGCTGTGCGCCAAAAGAGTAGTTTTCCACCACATATGCGGTATGTCACAGTGTGCAAAGTAATCACTAGGAATAGGGGTGCCTAAACTGGCCCTCAGGCTAGGGGAACCCTAACTGACCCTGATCCCAAAGGTATGCTTGAAGGTGACCATATATGTTCCGCCCCCGTGCCAGCAGCCGAGCTGCTCAGATCTGGATCCATGGTGGCTCGAGGGTCTCCGGACCCGGGGGTCATGCAGCCACTCAAATGAAAGGGGTATTTACAGGGGATTGTATTAGAGTTTGTGACGCCACCCGTGGTATGTGGCAATTAGGAGTACCACCACTGCAGTTGGGAGTACCCGGGGATGATGGAATGGGGAGGCCAGGTGTTGTGACCCTCCACGGGTAGGGGGGATACCCCGGGACTCGGTGATGGCAGGGGAGTGCCGTTGGATGCAAAAGGGGGTCACTTGTGTACTCACTCAGTCCATTAAGCTGACACTGACAACTGGATAAACCAAATTTCTGGAAACCGCTGCCGCTGAGAGGAGCTTAGTTCGGGTCCCGTCCCCAATGGTGCTGCTTGGTGATCCGTGACCTGCCTCCTGGCACTCAGTGTACTTCTTGGGTGGTCCCGGTGGTATGAAACCTGCTGGGTCCCGCTCCCCACTATGGCTAAGTGTGGGAGCTTGCTCTCAGGGTTCACGCTTGGGATTTTCTGGACCGTTTGAGTGGAAAGTCCTATCCTCCTCGTTGTGCTAGTACCCCGATTTTGGAGCGAGTGGGAACGGCTCTTGAAGACTCCGTTCTCCTCGGGTAAATTGTCAGGTTGCCTGAAGCTACTCCCTGACCTAGGGTTCACGTTCCCCGTCGTGCCCTGGTCCCAGCCCGGTGATGGTGCAAGGCCGCCGGCTGTCCTCCCCGACAGTTCCATGCCCCTTGCCAAGATCCCCTGTGACCTGGGGTCCAGCTCCTCTAGGCCCAGACCACCATCTTCCACCTAGATTATTCCTCAGGAGCCCTGCTCCTGACCTCCTCTCACTTTCTCTCCTCAAGCTCGACTCTCTCCTACTGACACCCCTGATCTCTTCTCCAACCCCCCCCAGGTGGTCGACACTATTCCATTCAGGCCGTCCACTGGTGTGTTTGGTGGGTGTGGTGCAGGGTGTATCTAGGATTTGATTAGCTGATGTAGGCAACACCATGTGGTTAGGGACCCAAAACCAAGGAGGAAGTGGATATTGCACGGAAGGGCAGATTGTACAATACCCTGTGATGACCTGATAGTCCAGGGGCGTCACATGTATAGGCTGCATTCCTTGCCTAGCTCATGAACAACTTTGGACTAGTGGCAACCCTACTCAGCATTAATTAGACAACAAATTTTATAGTTCGTTTTCTCTTTTTTAGCCTTGTGAAAATGTGAAATTTGGGCCTAAAGCAACATGTTTGTAGGGAAAAAGTAACATTTTTAATTGTTTCCCTCCAGTTTGCTTTATTTCCAGGGTAACACCTAAAATTTTAAGAAAGTTCTTGAATGTGGTTTTCAACTGTTTGAGGGGTGCAGTTTTTAGAATGGTGTCACTCTTGGGTACTTTCTGTTGTTTAGGCCCCCCAAAGTAACTTCAAATGTGATCTGGTCAGGTCACTAAAAAAAATGATTTTGTAAATTTTGCTGTAAACAGCAGAAATTGCTAATAAACTTTTAACCCTTTTAACTTTCCAGCACAAAAAATGTTTTAAAAATGGTGCTAATGTAAAGTGGACATGTGTTAAGTGTTATTTATGAACTTTTTGTGACATAACTAACTCTCTGGTTCTGGTCTAGAACCATAAAAATTAAAATTTTAAATATTGCAAAATTCTAAAAATATTTTGGACAAATTTTCAATATTTTCACAAATAAATGCAAAAAATATCATCTTAAATTTACCACTTACATGAAATACAATATGTCACAAAAACAAACAATCTCAGAATCACTGGGATCCATTGAAGCGTTCCAGAGTTTTTAACCCATAGTGACACTGGTCAGAATTGAAAAAATTGGCTCGGTCAGGAAGGTGAAAATAGGCTGGGGGTGAAGGGTTTAAAGATTTATTATTAGAATTCAGTAAAAAGCTTATACCCTTAGTAATAAAATGTCCAGGAAGAAAAAAGAAACCATTGTGGATAAATTAGACAGTACAAAGTATAGTGAGACAAAAATAAAGGGCATTCAAAACCTTGAAGGCTGAGAAATCAGAAATAGCATTTTAGGAGTATAAAGATTTCAATAAGCATTGTAAAAAAAGAAATCAAGCTGCAAATTTATCTACACAGAAACAAATTGACAACAACAACATTAAAATACAGTAAATCCCAACATTTTTATGAATAATGCCAAAAAGAAAAAAATCTGTTGTTACCGGCCTCTTAAATGATGATAGTAATATAATTATAGAGGACAAAGAGAAGGCTGAGATATTAAACATGCACTTTTCATCAATGTTCAACAATGAACTACCTGTACCAAGTACCATTCAGCAAAGCAGAAATATAATAAAAATAGGTTGTATTTATACAGCACCAAACATATTATTCAAACAAATTTGCTTCTG
The DNA here is from genome assembly GCF_048569485.1 of Anomaloglossus baeobatrachus. Lineage (NCBI taxonomy): Eukaryota > Metazoa > Chordata > Amphibia > Anura > Aromobatidae > Anomaloglossus > Anomaloglossus baeobatrachus. The sequence continues at coordinate 186,658,836 of NC_134357.1, forward strand.
CAGTGCCCCACGGGGCAGGTGGTTAACCTACTCGTTGCCGGGCTGTTGAGGGTTGGGTCAGGCAATGTAACGGGTGGCCTTTCCCAATTCCGTTGCCCTGAGGCATGCAGTGGAAGGAAGGGAAAGCGGCGTGTTTGGGAAAGTTTGTCGTGACACCATCTGTGGTATGCAGCCAGGGAGTAGCCGCCGCTGCAGAATTCCTCGCCGGAATGGTGTCACTCCCCACAGGCGGAGTGGGCCCTGGGTGGATGACAAAGGGTTTGGCAGTCCCCTGGGAGTGCTGGAGCGTGGGACAATGGCATCGCTAATAGGAATGATCAAATATCACAAATATTCGGCTTCGCGAATATTCGACGAATGGGTCGCCGCTATGCGAATATTCAATGCGCAATGTAAGTCTATGGGAAGACAGAATAGTTGCTATTCGGCAACTATTCGGGTTTCCCAAAGACTTAAGGGGGTTTTACACGGTAGCGATATCGCTAGCAATTTGTAGCGATAGCGAGCGTGTAAGTACCCTCCCCCGTCGCGCATGTGTGTCGCCCTGGGCAAGCCAGGGGACACAGATAACAACACCACTACACCCCACACTCCAGGTAGGCACACCTGCTAAGCAGAAATCCTTGTTGCCTCCCTCCAGGAGTGTGTGATGCACACCAGGGGGTGGGCCAGGCGGTTGGCTCCGCCCACCAAGGAGCTCACAACTCTGGAGGCAGGAAGTTACCAGGCAGATTAGCTCAGGAGGAGCTTGAGTGAAGAGCAGAGAAAGCTCAGGGAGGAGCAGGAGTCCAGTCAGGGACATGAATGAGTAAAGAAGCAGCTTAGCCCAGGCAGGGGCTAGAGTAAACAACAAGAAGTGAAAGCGAAGGAAAGGAAAGTGGAAAAGGAGGAAAGCAAGAAGTGGTGACAGAGCAGAGAGAAGGAGAAGCCTGAGAGCCCAGCTGTGTGTAGGGCTAGAACAGCAAGGTCAGCGACAGCGGTGACTGTCCGGAGGGGGACCGTTTGGAAGTTCCTGGAAGGACCCCGTTGGCTGTGTGCCCGGTGGTCTGGAGCAGTGTTCCGAAGGACAGTCAGCACCAGGGCAGGGGCCTCTCGGACCCCGGCAAGGCTAGGAGTCGCCCAATTTGCCGAATCCGTCAGTGAAGGGGACGCAGATCCCCCAGCAACAAAGTCCCGATTGACGGCAACAGCCCGACCATTACCGGGGAGACACCGCCATCGCCAAGGCACCAGTTTCCCCAGGGCCAGCGCCTGCGGGCAAAGTGTAGAGCTCCTCCGGCCCAGATTGCAGTCGGGGAGCGGGTAACCGGAGGGAATCCACCGCTACCATCAGTCAAACAGGTGCAAGGAAGAGAGACGTCACCGTCACCTACTGGGAGTGCAGGTGCAACCGTCTGTGGGACCGTCCTACCAGCCGTTGGTTTACCGTACAAACTGTGTCTGTGTCTCAGGCTGAGTGAGTACCACAGTGCCGCAAGGCATAGCGCTGCCCCCGCGTCCCTGCGCCCTCCAGGCCCTACACTTCACATCTCTTCACCGGGCCCCGGGATCACCAACCCCTACCCACGGAGGGGCAACACAACACCTGGCTGCTCCCATCACCATCCCCGGGACCCTCACACTGAGCAGCGGTGGTGCCATCACCACAACCGTGGGTGGCGTCACAAACTATAATCCCAACAAACACCCCCTTTTCACTCACGGGCGAGGAGTGTCGCTCGAGACACCCCGGGATCCGGCCCGCAGCTCGAGCCACCAGGAGCAACTGCCGGACCCGAGCAGAAGGGGTGAGCGCGGTGTGCTGACACCCTCCTCCCCGCCCGCGACAACTTGGTGTCACGAACAGGATCTTACCGCTCTGCCGTCAGGTAGAGGTGCGCCTTGTTACCGCCGGAGTTATCCGGCAGAAAAATTTCAGAAGCCGCCATCTTTGGCGCGAAAAGTTCCCGCTCGAGCGTCTTCTCGAGCAGTAGAGGCGCGAAGGCCAAAACCCCGCCCCGAGAGAGGAGGGGCCGGAAAGAGCTAAGGGGGACGCGATGGCGGCTGGCGGCATGTAGTCGCCGCTATAAAAGCAGGGACGCCAGGACTCTGCAAACATCCCGTTCCTGGAAGCAGACAGCAAAGACACCATGTGGATGCCGTCCCGAAACACCGTGGCCCCCGCACCGGGAACCGCAGCGTTGGTGGAGATCCGGACCGCGCAGCTCCATCTAAGGCTGCAGGTCAAAATGCAGCTCCTCCTGGAGGAGTGGGAGACCGACATGGCGGACGTTTTGGCAGCCGTGCGGAGACGCGAGGAGGAAGCGGAGGAAGGGAGGGTGAGTGACCCACGCCCCTATGTCCCGGAGGGACCGGTCGCTGCGGCTGAGGGACCCGGTCCAAGCCCTCTCCCCCCGTTGCCTCCTTCGCCACCCGTCTCGGAGGCCGTGACCCCGCCACTAGGCCCGCTACCACCGCAACCGGTAGCGATACCCAGCCCGTCCGCCCCGGCGGACCGACCTGTAGCCGGAGCCAGAAGCAAACCGGAGGCATTGCCATGGAAGGCCCCGAAGATTGCGCCAGAGACAGTCCCCGAGCAGTTCCCCGAGCCGGAGCCGATGACCCGCTCCGAGCCGAAGGCCCAACTGCGGAAAGCCCCTGTGCCCATCCCCCACACCTCGGCTGAGGTGGCGCCGGGTTGTTGCTGCAAGGCAGTGCCCAAGGCCATGACACCGCGGGATACGCCACCCACCTTCCTGACAGTGGGTAACGTGCTGAATGTCCCGCGGGGCTCAACCCGTGCGCCGGAGCCATACTGGGACAGGGAGCCGACCAAGCTGGGCCTGGAGATCGCGGAGAGGGAGCGTAGGAAAGCCGAGCTGGTGGCCCGAGTCATACGGGAAAAGGAGAACCTGCGGCAAGCGACCTTCCGTGTCCGAGGTCCGTTCTACGAGGGGCAGGTGAGGCGATTCGATATCCGCCGGGGCTACGGGTTCATATACGAACCGGGCCTGGAGGCCGAGGTGTTTGTAGCCCGGCGGGATGTGCATGCTCACCTGCCCGAAGAGCATCCTGGCCGCAATCTTATCCCGGGAGACATGGTGCGGTACACTCGGCACTGCGGAGAGAGGGGGTGGTTTGCCCTGGATGTAAAGCTGAGGGGCAGCCCGGAGGGCAAGATGAGCTCTGCACCCCCTCCCTCGGATGAAGCAGCAGCAGGACCGGAGTAGGGCAATGGAGGCCCGCAGCACCGTCCCCGTAGGGACCAGCGCTTTGTTTGTTTGAAAGTTTGTTGAAAGTTTTGAAAAATGAAAAACACTGATTGAACCGAGTTTTCACCTGATTGTCAGCTGTGATTAGCAACCGGCAGGAGCCGGCACCGTTGTCCCCGTGGGGACCGTTAAAAGTTTAAAAATGCATGAGAACTAGCCATGGACAAGCCCGTGAACTCTGCAGGGCAACCACAAACGTTAGTGGCTTGTAAATATGTTGGGTACCGTTACCGTTTCCGCAATGCCGCCTCCGGAGAGGCAGGTTGGAGGGAGGGCCCTGAGCAGAGCAGGCCAGGGCCCAGCCACCAAAGGGACCGGTGGCTACCCTCTGGAGGGAAGGACAGATCCCGCTCGGGTGACTTGTGCTGGACTGTGGGTCAAGGGGTGCTGCCTGGGTTTTAGGGGCAGCATCAGGGCCAGGTTGCTTGGGTGGGAGAGAGCGGAAACCGTGACCGTACACCGTTGAAACGTTAAAAGTAAAATGTGCCTCCCGTCTTGGGAAGAGTTGATTGAAAATGCTTATGTTATGTTTAACCCTGTTATCCCCTTTTTACAGAAAAATAAAACCGGTGTAGGACGGCAGCCCGCGGACGGTCTGCATTTTGCTAAGGGGGAATGTGTCGCCCTGGGCAAGCCAGGGGACACAGATAACAACACCACTACACCCCACACTTCAGGTAGGCACACCTGCTAACCAGAAATCCTTGTTGCCTCCCTCCAGGAGTCTGTGATGCACCCCAGGGGGTGGGCCAGGCAGTTGGCTCCGCCCACCAAGGAGCTCACAACTCTGGAGGCAGGAAGTTACCAGGCAGATTAGCTCAGGAGGAGCTTGAGTGAAGAGCAGAGAAAGCTCAGGGAGGAGCAGGAGTCCAGTCAGGGACATGAATGAGTAAAGAAGCAGCTTAGCCCAGGCAGGGGCTAGAGTAAACAACAAGAAGTGAAAGCGAAGGAAAGGAAAGTGGAAAAGGAGGAAAGCAAGAAGTGGTGACAGAGCAGAGAGAAGGAGAAGCCTGAGAGCCCAGCTGTGTGTAGGGCTAGAACAGCAAGGTCAGCGACGGCGGTGACTGTCCGGAGGGGGACCGTTTGGAAGTTCCTGGAAGGACCCCGTTGGCTGTGTGCCCGGTGGTCTGGAGCAGTGTTCCGAAGGACAGTCAGCACCAGGGCAGGGGCCTCTCGGACCCCGGCAAGGCTAGGAGTCGCCCAATTTGCCGAATCCGTCAGTGAAGGGGACGCAGATCCCCCAGCAACAAAGTCCCGATTGACGGCAACAGCCCGACCATTACCGGGGAGACACCGCCACCGCCAAGGCACCAGTTTCCCCAGGGCCAGCGCCTGCGGGCAAAGTGTAGAGCTCCTCCGGCCCAGATTGCAGTCGGGGAGCGGGTAACCGGAGGGAATCCACCGCTACCATCAGTCAAACAGGTGCAAGGAAGAGAGACGTCACCGTCACCTACCGGGAGTGCAGGTGCAACCGTCTGTGGGACCGTCCTACCAGCCGTTGGTTTACCGTACAAACTGTGTCCGTGTCTCAGGCTGAGTGAGTACCACAGTGCCGCAAGGCATAGCGCTGCCCCCGCGTCCCTGCGCCCTCCAGGCCCTACACTTCACATCTCTTCACCGGGCCCCGGGATCACCAACCCCTACCCACGGAGGGGCAACACAACACCTGGCTGCTCCCATCACCATCCCCGGGACCCTCACACTGAGCAGCGGTGGTGCCATCACCACAACCGTGGGTGGCGTCACGAACTATAATCCCAACAAACACCCCCCTTTTCACTCACGGGCGAGGAGTGTCGCTCGAGACACCCCGGGATCCGGCCCGCAGCTCGAGCCACCAGGAGCAACTGCCGGACCCGAGCAGAAGGGGTGAGCGCGGTGTGCTGACACCCTCCTCCCCGCCCGCGACACATGCGATTGTTTGTGATCGCTGCCGTAGCGAACATTATCGCTACTGCAGCATCACACATACTTACCTGGTCGGCGGCGTCGCTGTGACTGCCGAACAATCCCGCCTTCAAGGGGGAGGGAAGTTCGGCAACACCGGTGATTAACCCCATTAACCCCCCCTTACCTGAGATGGATTCCGCACCGTAACTGAGGTGTAGTACCCTGGGTCGACCAGAGCCTCAGGGGCTCCACACTTCCATAGAGATAATTTTCTTTCTCATGGTCCAGGTTTTTGGTAAAAATCACTATTTTATGTGCATTGACAAAGGTGAATTCTCATTTTAGAACTTTGACGTAGACCACAGGCCTGTGCATGTGGATTTTTAGGAGACACACAGGATATTTCAGTTGTTCTTCTGGATTTACAGGCTGCAACAGAATGGTTTAATAGATCACAAATACCTAAGAGGGGTAATTTTTTGACCATTTTTTAATTTAAAAAAGTCTGAAAGTCACTGTATTATTAAACACCAGTCACCATCTGCTTCTATGGTGAAGTCACTTTGACATTAATAAAGCTGTGTTTGTGTTAAAGAGTCTGAAAGGGATTGGATATAGTGCTACGAGAATTCAGAGCACCTTCTTCCACGTACCTTGTAGAGGACACAGCAAGAATGTAGAAGAAGGTGCTCTGGTCAGATGAGATCAAAGTAGAAGTTTTGGAGCTAAATGGAAAACAATGAGTGTGACTAAATATGGTGGTGGCAGCATTATGCTGTGGGGATGCTTTTCTGCATGAGGGATAGGGAAGCTGGTCAGAGCTGATTCATAGATGGATGGACCTAAATGCAAGGCAATCCTGGAGGATAACCAGTTAGACGTGTAATAGCAAGCTTGGGATGCAGGACACAGAGAAGGAAGACACAATGGTGATTCAAGCTATATTTATTATTACACAAACTGGGAGAGGGCTAACACAGGGACTTGTCACAAGTAAAATTGATCACAGTCACTGCAGATTGCACATGCAATAGACAGGACAGTTGTTTATACACATTCAGCTTAGGGCTCAGGTTAATCCTATGGCACACTAACTGACTATTTAGGAGTAACAATCAGGCCACTCGACTCTTCTGCAGGGGAGGAAACCTTCCTCACCCCTGCATGCACATCTCTCTGCTTCTTTTCCTTGGCGCCAAAACTCCCCTTCCGGTCACCTCCAGGGCTTTTATATCCTGCTGCTGAGTCGCTGCTCCCTTCTGAACTCATCCTTACCTGAACAGCCTCCTTCCAGGAAGCTGCTGGCTGGATTTTCCTTCCTAGGTAAATCTTTTTTCCTAGGCGTGAACAGGCTGTTGTCTAACCCTTCCTAGAGAAACTGCAAAAGACTTGAGACTGGGGCATAGGTTCACCTTCCAGCAGGATAATGACCTTAAACATACTGTCAGAGCTACTATGGAATGGTTTATGTCAAAGCATATTCATGTGTCTGAATGACTCAGTCATAGACCAGACCTAAATCTCATTGAGAATCTGTGGCAAGACTTGAAAATTATTGTTCACAGAAGCTCTTCATCCAATCTTACTGAGCTATAGTTATTTTGCAAAGAAGAATGGGCAAAAATTTCAGCCTCTACCTGTGCAAAGCTGGTAGAGACATACCCCAAACAACTTACAATAAAATACTTAAAAGTTAACGAAGAATGATGACTTTTTCAAGACACTGTATATATTCATCGGGTGAAATAAGAATTGAGCCCATTACCAATTTTCTAAGTAAATATATTTCTAAAGTGCTACTTACATGATATTCTTAACAGAGAACAATAGAGAAGGGGTTTATGCCGCGCTATTCATCAGGATGGAGAACAGAGAGATGAATAGCATACATACAGCACAAAAACAACATATCTCAGAGATATGTTGTTTTTGTGCTGTATGTCCTGATGAAGGGAGCAGAGCTCCTGAAACGCGTAGACACAAGCTACAATAAAGGAACATTGATCATCTCTCTGTTCTCCATCCTGATGAATAGCGCGGCATAAACCCCTTCTCTATTATTCTCTGTTATCAACCACGGGGGCTGCAGCAGACTTCATCCCAACAACATAAGCTTTCATAGGAGTTGTGACTGTCACAACTCCTTGAGGTGAGTGCATTCCTTTTTATTTTTCCCCGGATATATACCGGGTAAGACCCTATTGCGCTTTTTCTCTCCACAGTTTACTTCGTTACATGATATTCTTAACAGATGTCAGTAACAACCCATCCAATCCACACAGGCATAGAACTCAAACCATAGATGTCCATATCTTAAGTTATGTGTAGTAATAAGAAATGACACAGGAAAAAAGTATTGAACACATGCAAAAAGAGAGGTGAAAAAAAGCTCTTGAAAATCACGACATCAGTTGAAATGTATCAGTAAATAAAAAGCAATCTTATTGAAAAATATATCTAAGCAAACTTATTGAAAAATATCAGCTGGTTCAACTGGTGGCCTACAAAAAGGTGTCTCATTATACCAAGGTGCTACACAAGAAACATCTCATGATGGATAAAACCAGTGCGATGTCTCAAGACCCTCTTAATCTTATTATTGCAAAACATACTAATGAATTGCTTACAGAAATTCTAAACTGCTGAAGGTGATGGCCGGCAGGGCTCCCCTCTCATGCTTCATTCAGGTGTTGTGCATGTGTTCCGCCCTAGCTTAGGGGGACAACACTTACTTGCGTCTTCAGCGGCTCGTCCACCACCCCATCGCCAATCACTGTCATAGACATACTTGGGCAACAAATCACAGAAACAATTTCTTTTTAAGTCAAACTCCAACTTCTTTATTAAGCACAAATCTTCATGAGAGATACCTTCACAATAAACTTTCCAGGACAGACATGCCACTTTCCTCCTGAGTTACTGTTCTGCTGTTGTTGTTCTATGGAGTAAACTTCAGTATAGCCCTCATTCTGGGTATTACCTTTCCAGCAGCCGAGTCTTAGATACATATTTAGCTGCATTCTGTGTTCCCGTCTCTTGCCTTTGCAGCTTGCCCTGCCCGTGGAACACAATGGAGGGATACCTCTTGAGGCCTGGGTGGACTCCGAAACAGAACGCGCTATTCCAGGATGCCCTATGCAGAACTCCACTTACTCTCTGGCTTGTCTGCCTAACTCACTCCCTGCTTCTTCCACTGAGCTCTGTCTCCCAGGCTACCACAGCATCCATATATTGGCTGCTAACACCTGCATATAATACTTCCTATTGCTAACACACTATCTACCGCTTAACCCTCTCCTGCACACTTGGTCCCTATGTTGCATTAAATCCCACTTAACATTCTTATACTTTACATAATACAATACAATCCTTCCCTGCAATTAAAGACCTTACATAAAACACATTACTTTTCTTATATGACAAAATACAACATTGCTCAGCAGCTTTGACATACATTACATACTCAGTCACAATAGGATCAATTCTATCAATCTGCCCACCTCCTGCAGGGCCAAAATCTGAAAGTGTACAGAACATTATTTCACCATAAAGTCGCCAGGACCAGGTGATCCACACAAAATTTCAGACAGAGGGGTAAAAAGAATTATCAGAAGAGTGGTCCAAGAACCATGGACCACCTGTGGAGAGCTACAGAAAGACCAGGAATCAGCAGGTACTATTATTTAAAAAAATAAAACAAAAAAAACAATACGTTAACCTGCATGGCCTGTAAGTACACACAAAGACTCCATTGCTGAGCAAAAAGAATATTCATACACGTTTAAAGTTTGCTCAATCACATTTACACAAGCCTGTGACATACTGGGAGAATACAGTGTGGTCAGATGAGACCAAAATTTAACTCTTTGGATGCCATAATACACACCATGTTTGGAAGCCTTTAACACCATGCCACCAGTGAAGAGTGGATGTGGGAACATCATGGTGAGGTCCTGCTTTTCAGCATATTGCACTGACAAACTTCCTATAATTGAAGAAAGGATGAATAGGCAAATGTACCAAAACACTCTTAATAAAAATCTGCTGCCATCTACCAAGATGATGAAAAGAGGATGGACATTTCAGCAATGATTGATCAATGATTCAAAACACACAGACAAGGAAACTCTCAATGTTTCAAAAAAAGAAAATAAAGCTGTTAGAATGGACCAGCCAATCACCTGACCTAAAAATTAGAGAACATTTATGGAAAGAACTAAAGCTCAGAGTTCATACAAGGAGCGCTTCTGGATTTAAAGAATGTTTGTGTGGAAGAATGAGCCAAAATCATACCTGAGCAATGCATACAACTAGTTTCCTTATACAGGAGCCATCTTAAAGTCGTCATCACTAGAGATGAGCGAACCGGCCGTAGTTCGGCTCGCCGAACGGAGGTCTCGTTCAAGTTCAGTTCGGCGAACCACTCGAACCGCATAGGAAACACATAAAAACACTTAGAAAACACCCTCAAAGGTGTCCAAAAGGTGACAAACAACTCACAACACAAACACATGGGAAAGTGACAAGAACAAATTATCATGCTTAAACAAAACAGCGTTACAAGGAAAGGAGGATGAGACACAGATATAGGCATGGCATGCCCTTCTAAAATCATGCAAAACACCGCAAGGGTTACTCAAAGCGGAGTCTCCCTTTTTTTCCAAAAATTGGGCCACACAGACACCCACCCCTTCAGTGTCAGCACTTGTGCCCCAGTTGTACACTTCACAGGTAGATTTGCATCAAGCACATTCAAAAATACGCCATCCTTAACCGTCCCCAGGATGACACCGGGGTAGGTAGCTAAGTCTTTCCTGATCCCAGCTCTGTTCATCTTGGATCATTTTTAAAAACAATGTAAGCAAGGGTTACTCCAAGCGGAGTCTCCCTTTTTTCCAAAAATTGGGCCACACACACACCCACCCCTTCAGTGGCAGCACTTGTGCCCCAGTTGTACACTTCACAGCTAGATTTGCATCAAGCACATTCAAAATCCACAAGCATTTACTCTCCCCAGGATGACACAGGGGTAGTAAATTCCTTGTGGATCCATGACTTGTTCATTTTGATGAACGTTAGTCTGTCCACATTGTCACTGGACAAACGCGTGCGCTTATCTGTCAGCACACATCCAGCAGCACTGAAGACACGTTCAGAGACAACGCTGGCAGCTGGACACGACAAAATCTCCAAGGCGTAAGTGGAGAGCTCTGGCCATTTTTCAAGATTTGAAGCCCAAAATGAGCAAGGCTCCATTTGCAAAGTCATGGCATCGATGTTCATTTCGAGATACTCCTGTATCATCCTCTCCAGCCGTTGACTATGTGTCAGACTTTTTGTCTCTGGTGGCCTTGCAAAGGATGGTCTAAAAAAATTATGAAAAGATTCAATAAAATTGCTGTTACCAGCACCAGATACGGTGCTGCTGGTATGGGTAGACTGTTGAAGATAACGAGACCGTCCCATGTTTGTTAAGTTACAACTGGGAGATTCACTCCCTGCACCACGGTTGTTTGGTGGAAAAGCCGAGCTAAGTTCGAGTAACAGCTTTTGCTGATACTCCTGCATACATGCGTCCCTTTCTATGGCTGGAATTATGTCACAAAATTTGGACTTGTACCGGGGATCTAATAGTGTGGCAAGCCAGTAGTCATCATCACTTCTAATTTTGACAATACGAGGGTCATGTTGGAGGTAGTGCAGCAAGAAGGCGCTCATGTGTCTTGCGCAGCCATGCGGACCAAGTCCACGCTGTGTTTGTGGCATAGAGGTGCTAACCGTTCTTTCTTCCTCTTACATCTCCCCTCAACCTCTTTCAACTGAAATTTGACCAAGGTCTCCCTCATCCGCTGAGTCTTCATGTCCATGGACAGTTCGTCCTCCATTTCTTCATGTTCTCCTGCATCTTCCTCAACATTTCGCCTGCTACCATGCGCCCTTGTTGATCCCTGTCCCCCATGGTCCCATGCCTGCCGCGTTGGTGATGATGAACGTCTGGACCTTGGTGATGTTCTTGTCTCATGCGCATATGAATCCCCCTGTAGTTCCTCCCCTTCCTGCTGTCCCACCCCCTGACTCCGAATAGTGTTTAGCGTGTGCTGCAGCATGTAAATGACTGGAATTGTCATGCTGATAATGGCATTTTCAGCGCTAAACATAATCGTCGCCATGTCGAAACTGTGCAGAAGGGTGCATAGGTCCTTGATCTGAGACCACTCCATCAGGGTGATGTGCCCCACCTCTGCATCTCATTGGCCCGTATTGCACCAGGGCTCGACGATGCTGCCACAGTCGCTGTAACATGTGGAGAGTTGAATTCCAGGGTGTCGGCACATCGCATTTCAGGCAATGAACCGGCAGGCCGAAAGACTTCTGGAGCGATGCAAGTCGCTCAGCAGCGGTGGTAGAATGGCGGAAGTGAGCAGACAGTTTTTGTGCCCTGTTCAGAAGGCCATCTAGGCCGGGATAGTGTGTTAAAAATTGCTGGACAACAAGGTTCAATACGTGAGCCATACAAGGCACGTGTGTCACCTTGCCCAGGCGAAGGGCCGCACACAGGTTTGCAGCATTGTCGCATATGGCCTTACCAGGCTGCAGGTTGAGTGGAGACAACCATTTAAACTCAGTCTCCAGAGCTGCCCACAACTCAGCCGCTGTGTGACTCTTATTTCCAAGACATTTCAAGCTAAAGACCGCATGATGCCGTTGCGCTCTGCTGCCAGCATAGTAATGAGGGGTGCGTGATTCCTTCTGCGCAGTTAGAATGCTGGTGGCCTGACCAGGCAGGCTTGGGGTGGAGGTGGAGGACCCAGACAAGGTGGAGGAAGCAGAAGCAGTGGCGGAACTTGGACAGACAGAGCATTGACACACAAGTCGTGGGGACGGCAAGACTTGTGCAGCAGACTCTTCACCATCTATCACCATAGTTACCCAGTGCCCAGTCAGCGACATGTAACGTCCCTGTCCATGCTTACTGGTCCAAGTATCGGTAATGAAATGCACCCGTTCACACACAGAGTTTCTCAAGGAAGCGGTGATGTTGTGTGCGACATGCTGGTGTAGCGCAGGCACACCTTTCTTAGAGAAGTAGTGGCGACTGGGCATCTGGTACTGGGGCACAGCGACAGACATAAGGTCTCTAAAATCCTGTGTGTCCACCAGGCAGAAAGGCAGCATTTCGGTAGCCAAGAGCTTACAGGGGGATAAAGTCAACCTCTTAGCTTTGTCATAGGTCGCAGGAAATGGCCTTTTATTTGTTCACATCTGAGGGACAGAGATCTGGCTGCTGTGTGTACAGTCATGGCCAAAAGTTTTGAGAATGACAACAAAATTATTTTTTCACATGATCTGTTGCCCTCTGGTTTTTAATTGTGTTTGTCTGATGTTTACATCACATACAGAAATATAATTGCAATCATATTATGAGTTCCAAAAGGTTCTATTGACAGTTAGAATGAGTTAATGCAGCAAGTCAATTTTTGCAGTGTTGACCTTTCCTCTTCAGGACCTCTGCAATTCTCCCTGGCATGCTCTCAATCAACTTCTGGATCAAATCCTGACTGATAGCTGTCCATTCTTGCATAAGCAATGCTTGCATTTTGCCAGAATTTGTTGTTTTTTGTTTGTCCACCCGTCTCTTGATGATTGCCCACAAGTTCTCAATGGGATTAAGATCTGGGGAGTTTCCAGGCCATGGACCAAAAATCTCTATGTTTTGTTCCATGAGCCATTTAGTGATCACCTTTGCTTTATGGCAAGGTGCTCCCTCATGCTGGAAAAGGCATTGTTGGGCGCCAAACTGCTCTTGGACAGTTGGGAGAAGTTGCTCTGGGAGGACATTCTGGTACCATTCTTTATTCGTGGCTGTGTTTTTAGGCAAGACTGTGAGTGAGCCGATTCCCTTGGCTGAGAAGCAACCCCACACATGAATTGTTTCAGGATGCTTAACAGTTGGCATGAGACAAGACTGGTGGTAGCGCTCACCTCTTCTTCTCCTAATAAGCTGTTTTCCAGATGTCCCAAACAATCAAAAAGGGGATTCATCTGAGAAAATGACTTTACCCCAGTCCTCAGCAGTCCACTCCCTGTACCTTTTCATAGAATATCAGTCGGTCCCTGATGTTTTTTCTGGAGAGAAGTGGCTTCTTTGCTGCCCTCCTTGAAACCAGGCCTTGCTCAAAGAGTCTCCGCCTCACAGTGCATGCAGAAGCACTCACACCAGCCTGTTGCCATTGCTGAGCTAGCTCGGCACTGCTGGTAGTCCGATCCCGCAGCTGAAACAGTTTTAAGATACGGTCCTGGCGTTTGCTGGTCCTTCTAGGGCGCCCTGGGGCCGTTTTGGCAACAATGGAAGCTCTCTCCTTGAAGTTCTTGATGATGCGATAGATTGTTGACTGAGGTGCAATCTTTGTAGCTGCGATACTCTTCCCTGTTAGGCCATTTTTGTGCAGAGCAATGATGGCTGCACGTGTTTCTTTAGAGATAACCATGGTTAACTGAAGAGAAACAATGATACCAAGCACCAGCCTCCTTTTAAAGTGTCCAGTGGTGTCATTCTTACTTAATCATGACTGATTGATCGCCAGCCCTGTCCTCATCAACATCCACACCTGTGTTAATGGGACAATCACTAAAACAATGTTAGCTGCTCCTTTTAAGGCAGGAATGCAATGCTGTTGAAATGTGTTTTGGGGGTTAAAGTTCATTTTCTTAGCCAATATTGACTTTGCAAGTAATTGCTGTTAAGCTGATCACTCTTTATGACATTCTGGAGTATATGCAAATTGCCATTAGAAAAACTTAAGCAGTAGACTTTGTAAAAATTAATATTTGTAGCATTCTCAAAACTTTTGGCCATGACTGTAGACAGTGGTTAGTAGGGTGTCCCTGAAAAAATGCAGGTTTGTGAGGAAAGTGCAGGCATAGACATGATGTTGCCTTCATCCAACGTTGATGCTATCGATGTCTGAGAGAGCTGTACACACGCACTTGTTTCCCCTTCCAAACCAAATGACGAACTACCAAGCAAAATGCCTGTTGCGGTTACAGTGGTGGAAGTTGTGCGTGGAAAACCAGGTGTGACAGCTGTCTTACACAGTCCTAGAAGATGAAGAGCGCGCGGATGCACTTGAAGGGGCAGGCGGTGGATGGTTCGCTCCGCTAGACCGCATTGCAGCACGGTGAGCTTCCCACTGGGACATATGATATTTATTCATGTGACGATTCATGGAAGAAGTTGTCAAACTCCTGAGGTTTTGCCCTCTACTAACAGAATCACGACAAATTTTACATATCACATGATTTGGGCGATCTTTTGATATGTCAAAAAAGGACCAGGCTAGGCAAGGCTTAGAGGGCATGCGTCCTGCTGAGCCCCCCCGACTAGTGCTCAGAGACAGAGTGGTGGCTGAGGATGCAGTTGTAGACGTGCTACCAGTACTACTCCTCTGTCCAGGAAGGCACAAGGTAACTTCGTCGCCAGTAGCATCCTCCTCCACCGCCTCTGTTGACCTCTTTGAGTGCCTGACTGTGGGTTGACAGTAGGTGGGATCTAGAACTTCCTCATCAAACGTTGTGTTTGCACTCCCCTCACCCTCAGACCGAGCCTCTTCCTGACGTAACCAATATTTAAGTTGTCATCCCAATCTGGTATCTGCGTCTCATCGTCATCAGTATGTTCCTCATTGTCTATAACAACAGGTGTTACAGTTTGTGAAAAAGGGTCAACATTATGCTCAGAAACTTGGTCCTCACGGCCTGAATCAGAGTCACAAAGGTTCTGGGCATCACTGCAGACCATTTCCTGGTCTGTACTCACTGTAGCTTGGGAGCAGACCTCTGATTCCCAGGCTATAGTGTGACTGAACAGCTCTGCAGACTCAGCCATCTCAGTTCTACCATACTGTGCAGGGCGGATGGAGACTTCAGAGCTGGGAGAAAGCAAGTGTGATTGGGATGACAACTCAGAGGACTGGTGTTTTTTGGATGCGGTAGTTGAGGTGGAGGAGAGGGCACTTGTTGGACCACTTGAGATCCATTCAAGCATTTTCTTTTTTTGGCCATCATCAACCTTTGTTCCAGTTGTTCGTGTCCATAAAAAAGGGAGCACATCGGATTGTCCACGGTAAGTAGTAGATATCTTACTTTTGCTGGAAGATGGTCTATCTTCAGCAGATGTTAATGGAGCTTTGCCACGGACAAACCCTTTTTTTCCTTTTCCAACACGCCTCTTCCCCTTTCCACCAGCATCTGTCATTTTGCCACTCATGTTGATTGCGACAAGATTGTGCACTTAAAATGTGGTAGTAAAAATTGAGAGGTGGTGTAGATTGCAGCGGTGGTCTAGCTTTATTAACAGCAGAATAAACAAACAATAACTATCCCTGACAATGCAACTACGGCCCTTAAACTGGCAGCATAGTTTGCTAGTATAATGGCTTAGTAACAATGAGTTTCAGTGTGCAATGCAGAGGTGCTGCAAATATCTTTGCACCAATGGGACACTAATGGAAGTCCAACAGCCACTTTTAGGATGCCACTAAGTTTCCTCAGTGTTTGCTAGTATAATAGCTTAGTAAAAATGAGTTTGAGTGTGCAATGCAGTGGTGCTGGAAATAGCTTTGCACCAGTGGGACAATAATGAAGTCCAACAGCCACTTTTAGGATGCCACTAAGTTTCCTCAGTGTTTGCTAGTATAATAGCTTAGTAAAAATGAGTTTGAGTGTGCAATGCAGTGGTGCTGGAAATAGCTTTGCACCAGTGTGACAATAATGAAGTCCAACAGCCACTTTTAGGATGCCACTAAGTTTCCTCAGTTTTTGCTAGTATAATGGCTTAGTAACAATGAGCTTGAGTGTGCAATGCAGAGGTGCTGCAAATAGATTTGCACTAGTGGGACACTAATGGAAGTCCAACAGCCTCTTTTAGGATGCCACTAAGTTTCCTCAGAGTTTGCTAGTATAATGGCTTAGTAACAATGAGCTTGAGTGTGCAATGCAGAGGTGCTACAAATAGATTTGCACTAGTGGGACACTAATGGACATCCAACAGCCACTTTAAGGATGCCACTAAGTTTACTCAGTGTTTGCTAGTATAAAGGCTTAGTAACAATGAGCTGGAGTGTGCAAAGGGCAGGAGGGTACAGTGGCAGGGTTGTGGGTCTGTGTAGAGGAAAGGAAGCCTCACTCTATATCCCTCCTAATGGGGAAATGCAGCGAGGAAGTCCCTGACCTTAGCTACACAGACGCTCTTATCTGTAGCTGTTAAAATCTGTTTCCATGGACCTGACTGTCACCTATGGCTCTGAGCCTGTTGTAATTAGCCCTTACAAGGGCTAAAAGAAACTTATATCCCTATTCTGTATAGCGCTGTGTGTAGAGCGTACACAGCAGTATCGGAGACAGGAGCTACGCCAGCGGTGACTGACACCCAGACGCAGAAGGCAGATAATGGCGTCCTGACGGGCAGATACCCGTTTTTATAATGCAAGGACATGTGACATGGACATCCTATCACACATGCCGTTGCTTCTCTGGCTAAAAGTTCACTTAGCTGTGTGTGTGTCTGGGATTGGCTGACATGCTGGCCCGCCCCACTACACGCTCGCGCTTAGGGATGGAAGACAAGGAAAAAAAAAAAATGGCGATCGCCATTATCCCAGCAGCAGTGATCTGAATGCACTGTTCCCGCACACTATACACTGAAATTTCATAATAGTGTGAGTCACAGAGTCACTTAAACTATTACAGCGGAAAGCCAGCCAGGTAATTAGCTTGGCTTTTTGCTGCTAGAACCGTTCTCGAACGTAACTAGAACTATCGAGCTTTTGCAAAAAGCTCGAGTTCTAGTTCGATCTAGAACAGCCCCCAAAATCACTTGAACCGCGAACTTTAGAACCCCGAACCACGAACCGCGCTCAACTCTAGTCATCACCTTTAAAGGCTTTTGTACAAAGTATTAAATACATTTCAGTAAGTATGTTCTATACTTTTTCCCTGTGTCAACTCTCATTATTACATGTCATTAAATGTATGGATATCTATGGTTTGATTTCTTTGCCTGTGTGGAATGGATGATTCGTTACCGACATCTGGTGAGAAATTAATGTCAATAGATTTACTTAGAAAATTGGTGATGTGTTCAATTATTTTACCTGGTGTTATACATACACAAATGTATAGATTAAACAGTACAGCATGTTGAATCTGTTTATACTATATACTATAGATTGTGTTCATATGAAGGGGTGATCTCCTGGCAATAATGTTTATAAAGGTCTGTTAGTAAAGTTTTACAAATCAGTGGTCACCTAGTAGCTTGGTTACATAGGTCAAGCGCAAAAACCAATATGCACTGAGAGATCTGTAATAATCAGTGCATATACAGTACACTGCCACAGTTCACGCCAATGCTAGCCCTTTTTGCATAAGATGATGCACTGCTGAGAACGATGATTTTTTTTGAGCTGCACACAAGGTAATTTCATCAAATGAACAAGAGATTTGCTTATTATAGATGAGTGAGTGTGCTCGGCACTTCTCGATACTCGATCGAGAATTGGGGTACTCGGTCAAGCTCGTTACTTGTCCAAGTATCACAAGTAATGAGCGTGACACTTCCAGAGTGGCGTACACGGCAGAGAGTGTGCATGCTCATTCCTTAGCATTTTCACTGGAGACCTGAGAAGGCACTGGGGGCATAGAGACGTGGCAAGGTCTAATGTGGAAGCAACTTCACGGCTGGGGCGGTGAGTGTGTCGGCCTCCCTGTCGGCTTGAGTGCAGGGACCCTAGCGACATCACAACTTGTACCCTTTAGTGCCTTTCATATGGCACTAAAGGGTGCTTCTAGCCTAGTTTAATTTAATAAATAAATAATTTTTGATAACCAGCCAAAGTAATACATACAGCTGTGGACTGATATTATCAGACTGGAAAGCCCCATAGTTAATTTGGTCTTTCGGATCCTAAAAATATCAGCACGCAGCCACCCCAGACTTGGCACATGCATTAGTTGCACCAATTCTGTTACTTCATCCCAACTTTTCCCGATTGTCCTGGTGCAGTTGCAATGGGGGGTAATAGAGTTAATGGGGTAGATCTAAGCTGTCATCAAGCACAGGGGTTAGTAATGGAGATGGGGCTATAAGACAACCCCATTACTAAACTAATAAGTGTAGAGTTAAAAAAACACACACACAGGAAAAAAATAGTTTATGTCAATAAAAACTCCCCCACACTATTCACCAGTTTATTTAAAAAAGAAAAATGAAGATCGTAATCCATTGTGTAGTGATGCCACAATGTCCCTCGAATCCATACTCCAACTGATGAAGCCTAGTTCAGAGAATGAGGCTCTATAAATCAGTCTTGGTCAGCGCCAGACCTGGAGTTTCTCATGTGCGGTGATGTCAGCAACTCAGTGACGTCACCGCTCGTGAGAAATTCCAGGACTGGTGCTGAATGGAAGTGTCTTATGGTGCTTCGTTCTCTGAACGAGTCTCCATAGGTTGGAATACGCATTTGGGTAACGTCATGGGACCACTACACAATGATTTACATCAGATCTTCAGATTTTGTTATTTTAGCCTTTAGCGTTTAGCCTGGTTTAACCTAATCAAAAAATAAATAAATAAAAAAACGACAACACTCATCAAAGCTGCCAACTCAAAGCTGCACTCAGCGAGACCCGGCAATGCTCATGAGTATTGTAGTCACTACCCAGCTTCTGTCAATAGTTGTACTTTACTGCTATTCACAGTCACTAGAATTGTAGTCCGTGACTCATGGATTACGTTTGAACTTCATGAGAACATTTTTTTTAATAAAATGGTGAAAGCGAGAAAGTGTGGGGGAGTCTTTATTCAAATAAACTATTTTTTCCCTTTGTGTGCTTTTTAATTTTACACTTACTGGGTTAGGCCTCTTTTACACATTTGTGCAAAATACAAATGTTTTGCACTGTCACAGCTGAAGGTGTGTATGTGTGCATGTGTGTGTGACATCCGGAAAGCACACAGACAGAATGAGCTGGTAAACTTACCTGTCCCCGACACTGCTGTTGCTTCTGGGTCCGTGGTGAGTGCAGTGAATGTGCATGAGCTTAATGAGGGGGACCCGAAAGCAACAGCAGTGCCGGAGACATCAGCACCGGAGATAGGTAAGTATAAAAGTTCTTTAATCTTATGTGACTTGTGTTTTCTCCAGTACGTGTCCCACTGATGCCATCAGTGTGCCGTCCATGTGACAACCATGCTGCTGGCAGAAAACGGCCATGCCGCTGTGTGGCGCACACGGATGTGTGAACAAGCCCCTTGATTTTAATGAGTCTAAGTAAGTCCGTGTCTCTGGCATGTGTCAAAACAGACATCATTCTGGATACACGGATTGTGAATGAGGCCTTGGTAATAGGGGTGTTTGATTGACACCTCTCCATTACTAACCCCTGGCCTTGATGCCAGCTGACATAAAAAGCTGACATCAACCCCATTAACATATTACACCGATTGCCACCACACCAGTGCAATCAGGAAATTCCAGAGTGAAACGCCAGAATTGCTGCATCTAATAGATGTGCCAATTCTGGGGATGGCTGTGAGCTGGTATTTTTAGGCTGGGAAGGGCCAAATTACCATGGGCTTTCCAAGCCTGATAATACTAGCCCAAAGCTGTCTGCTTTACTTTGGCTAGTATCAAAAGTGGGGGGAACTGGACCCTATAATTAAATTAAATAAATAAATAGTTAATTAATTAATTAATTAATTAAAAAAAAACAGCATGAGGTCCTTTCTATTTTTGATAAACAGCCAAGGTAATGTAGACAGGTCTGCTTTTCCTTGGCTGGTAATCAAAAATAAGGCTAGAACCCACGCTTTTTTTAAACTATTTAATTTTTTTACTTTGCAACAGCAATCTGTGAGTCAGACATATATCTAGTCATCTGCAACATACTGTCCCCATTCAATTTGAGAGGTGTTTTCATCCATTCCAGCTATTTTCCAGCCCTCCCAGCCCACCTTTTGGAGTCTGCTGGAAAAATTCTTGAGTTCCCCTTTGACTTCCATTTTACTGATTACTTGAATCGGGTAAGTCCGAGTGTCAAACACGCTCAATTTGCGTAATGAGCATCCAGCACTTTAGCACTCAATTATCACTGTTGCTTATTGATCAGGTTATCAGCAACCTGCCTGCACAGAAAGATCATCAAGACAAGTATTTTTAAGAACATTTGCTTGCAGTGTTCATGGGAGCATCGCTCTGCTGTCATGAGAGTGATTACATTATTCTCATAACATGTTCATTATGGGGAATAAGGGGTACTTTTCACACTACGACATCGCAAGCCGATGCTTGCGATGCCGAGCGCGATAGTCCTCGCCCCCGTCGCAGCAGCGATATCTTGTGATTGCTGCCGTAGCGAACATTATCGCTACGGCAGCTTCACATGCACTTACCTGCCCTGCGACGTCGCTCTGGCTGGCGAACCGCCTCCTTACTAAGGGGGCGGGTCGTGCGGCGTCACACGGCAGGCGGCCAATAGAAGCGGAGGGGCGGAGATGAGCGGGACGTAAACATCCCGCCCACCTTCGTCCTTCCGCATAGCCAGCGTGAGCCACGGTGACGCAGGTAGGAGATATTCCTCGCTCCTGCGGCTTCTCACACAGCGATGTGTGCTGCCGCAGGAACGCGGAACAACATCGTACCGTTGCTGCAGCTACATTATAGAAATGTCGGACACTACACTGATGATACGATTATGACGCTTTTGTGCTCGTTAATCGTATCATAAAGGATTTACACACTACGATATCGACAGCGACGCCGGATGTGCGTCACTTTCGATTTGACCCCACCGACATCGCACCTGCGGTATCGTAGTGTGCAAAGTGCCCCTTACTCTGCTTGTGAGAGGGGATTAAGAGATCTAAAATATCCATGAAAATAATTCTCAAAAGTATGTTATGAATGTGTTTTTCTGTATGGCAGTCTTTGAAAATATTTGTTTACATTCCATGATGCGGTGATATCCTGTAATTGTACAGCTCTGTCCAAAACAAGTGGATATCTGAGATTTTTTCAGAGAACATGTAGTCCTGTCCTTTAGGCCGAGGTCACACTTACATATAGCATCCGATGCGAGAGATTTGGAGGTGATATGCTAAGGAAACTGGGCTCAAACTCTGCTGCATTAGTGATCCGAGTGTCATTCTCTGTGATCTGATTCTCTCACATGTGAGAATAAGAGGAGATTATATAAGAAATGGAGAGATTATACTGCAAGAAGACGGAAATATTATACTGCAAGCCCCTTACAGTATGTTCACACAATGACATTTTTAGGTGGGCAAACACTTCAAGTTTTTCAAGAAAACGCTTCAGGAAACTTCTGTTTTCCCTCTCATCCCCACCCACGCATCTTTTTAGGCACTTTTGCACATTTTTTATTACTGTGTTTTTTTCATTGTTTTTTCAGAATTTTTGTGGAATCTTTTTTACTGGCGTTTTCGGGTCCATTCACCAATAAAGTAACCACAAGCATATTTTCAAAAACGATGCTTTAGCCCCATTTTTTTATTTTTACAAAATTTATCATTTGCTGGTCTTTCCTTTTTTGACTTGTGGCAGTATTTGCTATTTTTAATGCCAAACTGAAAATGGCACATGCGATTTATGATTTTGGCACACAGTAGAAAAATGGTCTTTTTTGTGTCTTGAACTGCTTTTGAGACACTTTGATGCAAAAGTTGCATGTTTTGCAAAATAGTGCAAAAATTGCTCAAAAAATAATGGTGTATTTAAAATATACGAGGGGAGGACTATTATTTATATATATTTATTATTTTTTTTTATTAAAACCTATAAAAAATGTATGAAAAATGTATCGCTGAGGCCGTGTTCACACGTAGCGTAAATGCTGCGTTTTTAACAATCTTCTCTGATTATTGTGGTCTGCGGTATTTTTTATACATTGTCCCCCTTATTTGATACATGTTTGCTGCCGATGTGAATCCTGAAGCGTATAAAGAAAAAAAAAAACCACCAAAACCGCACAGTTCAGCGGTGTCTTTAGATGCACCAGGGGTGGAGATTTCATGATGTCTCATCCACTTTGCTTGGGCATTTAGCCCGTGTTCACATGTAATGTACAGTAAATGCTGCATTTTTTTTCTGCTGCTTTTGTGCACATATATTCTGCTGTGTTTAATTGTCCAAGCAAAGTGAATGTGGTTCCATGAAAGACGTCGCTGAATTTTGCGGTTTTGGTGGGTTTTTTTTCTCTAGAGGTTTCCATGTGTAGCTTAAAAAAAATACACGGAGAAAGCTTTTCTGTACAAAAATACTTAAAAACGCAGATTCACATCTGAACCAAAAACGCATTAAATAATGGAGAAAAGGCATAAAAAATGCCGCAAAAATGAAATAACCACAAAATATTGTTATTGCGTAGTTTGGTGCAGACAGCGGCAGAAACAACAAGAAACAGAATTTATGCAACATGTGAACACGGCTTTATAGGCACAAATAAGCAACATGTCATATAGTGACACATAGAAATATAAGAAAATTCTGATTGGGCAGCCAGCACTGCTTGAGAAAGGCATGCAAACAATTAAAAAGTGAAAATTCACATAATATTCCAACTGTACTATAATGCAAAATGAGATTTTTAGCAAATAATTGATCAATTTTTTGAGCCGCCCCTGCCACATCACGGCAAATCTCGATAGGGGGATCCTACTCTATATTTAATATTTACATTGTGCCATGCGGCTTCCTAAATTCATTAAAAGCAAAACCATATTGAAGCAAATATAACCTTGAAGTATAATATAACCTTATAACTATATATAACTATAACTATAAGTGTGGTTTGGGTAAAAGCAAAATTTATGTTGCTGCACTTCTTGGTGAAACCAGATGCCAGTAACTTACTGATGGGCAACATCATACCTGGTAGTAGGTTGTCCTGTCATGTAATGATGATTATTTGCTTGAACCCTATTATTGTATTTACAAATTGCATCAAAAGATATTTCAGGCTATTTTTGAAGTAATATCCATTGTTATGTACGCTGTTGATTTTTCAGGCTATAGACAATGTATTCACGCAGACTTGTGACCTCCTACTGGGATTGTGTATTTACCAAAAAGACAATTGTTGTAAAATGTAACTTCCTCAAAGAAATATTTCAGGAATGCATTTATGAAAATTCAGGATATTCATCAATCAGCAAGGATTTCCCATACAGCAAAAGTCAGCTGTGCATAACAGAATAAGAGAAGTAAAGCTCCTCCATCATCCTATATCATTACATATTTCTGAGTGGTTGTCAGGAAATGTATTAGGGCGTCATATATGACGAGTATTGTCCATGTTTTCACAGATAGCACTCATGTGACGCCCTGGACTACTCAGGTCGTCACAGGGTTCTGCACGCTCTTTCTGTTAGTGTAGGATTCAACCCCCCATGGTTCTGGGTCTCCATCCTGCAGTACTGCCTCCACCAGTATTCACAAATCCTAGATACAACCTGCACCACACCTGTCAGACACACCAGTGGGCTGCTTAAGTAGGAATAGGGCCACCCACCTAGGGGTCAGAAAGGGAGGTGTCAGTTCAGTTGAGTGGTAGTCCTCAAGCTGTGAGAAGCTCTGAGGAAGCTGGGAGTTGTAGTTCCCAGGGGAGAAGCAGACTAGGTCGCAGACGGTGGTCTGGACCTAGAGGAGGCAGACAACCGGTCGCAGGGGATTGAGACTAGGTGCCTGGGACCTGTCTTGGAGGACGCTTCAGGGGACCCGGCAATTAACCTGCGGAGGACAGGGCCTTTATGGACTGTTCCCACGAAGCTCAGAGATCGGGGGCACTAGTGCAACGAGGGGATAGGGCTTTCCAAACAAGCGGCCCACTGAAATCCCAAGCGTGAGCCCCTGAGAGCAGGCTCCTTCACTTAGCCATAGTGGGGAGCGGGGCCCGGAAAGCTCCAAGCTAATGGGCCACAAAGGACCCTCTAAATTTGTGCCAGGAGGCAGGTCACAGACCACCAGGCAGTGCTGCAGGGGACGGGACCCAGACGAGCTCCCCTCAGGAGACAGCGGCAGTCAGAGACTTGGTTTACCCTGTTGTCAGCGTCTGCTTCATTGCTGAGTGAGTACCTGACAGACCCCTGCACTGCACCTCGTATCACCATCCAGACTCCCGGGGCCTTCCCCCTACCCGTGGAGGGTAATGGCATGTTGCTGCCCCACTCCATCACCCCGGGTACTCCCAACGGCAGTGGCGGTACTCCCAATTATCGTACACCACAGGTGGCGTCACGAACTATATCTATCCCCTGTAAATAATCTCCCTTTTTTATTTGAGTGTGGCCCCTAGCCCCCGGGTTCAGAGACCCTTGAGCCACGAGTAATCACCACCCCCGGATCCGAGTGGTTCGATCCGCTGCAGGGGCGGCACACTCATACCCAGCATAGTCTATGGGGTTACCACATATTTCATTTTTAATTTTGTGCAGCTAGCAGTGAATGCAAAATCATAGACACTTGTTAGATTTTGATCCGAGTATCAGATCACAAACACTAATGCAAGTCTATGAGTCCATGAAAAACTGGGACAGCACTCAGATGCCATCCATAGAGTTGTTGATACAAGAAGGTAGAGAGAATTTTTTCTCACCTGAGAAATACTGATGAAGCTCAGACCAAGCTCTGATGACACTGTGATGACACAGATGAAATTCTAAAAGCACTCTTGATAAAAACATTGATGAAACCAGGTCCATTTTTCTCATACGTGAGCCCAATGGCTTTCTTCACATGCATGTACAAAACACATACAGGTGCATGTCAATAATTTAGAATATCATCAAAAAGTTAATTTATTTCAGTAATTCAATACAAAAAGTCAAACACATATATTATATAGAGTCAATATAAACAGAGTGATCTATTTCAAGGGTTTATTTTTGTTAATGTTGATGATTATGTCTTACAGCCAATGAAAACCCAAAAGCCATTATCTCAGAAAATTAGAATAATTACCACAAAACACCTGTAGAGGCTTCCTAAGCGTTTAAAATGGTCCCTTAGTCAGGTTCAGTAGGCTGCACAATCATGGGGAAAACTGATGACTTGACAGGTATCCAGAAGGCAGTCATTGACACACTCCACAAGCAGGGTAAGCCACAAAAGGTCTTTGCTTAAAAAGCTGGCTGTTCCAAGCATATCAATGGAAAGTTGAGTAGAAGGTAAAAGTGTGGTAGAAAAAGGTGCACAAGCAACTGGGATAACCACAGCCTTGATAGGATTATTAAGAAAAGGTCATTCAAAAATTTGGGGGAGTGGACTGCTGCTGGAGTCAGTGCTTCAAGAACCACCACACACAGACGTATCCAGCACATGGGCTACAACTGTCACATTCCTTGTGTCAAGCCACTCACGACCAATAGACAATGCCAGAAGCGTCTTACCTGGGCCAAGGAGAAAAAGAACTGGACTGTTGCTCAGTTGTCCAAGGTGTTGTTTTCAGATGAAATTAAATTTTGCATTTTATTTGGAAATCAAGGTCCCAGAGTCTGGAGGAAGAGTGGAGAGGTCACAATCCAAGCTGTTTGAGGTCTAGTTTGAAGTTTCCACAATCAGTGATGGTTTGGGGAGCCATGTCATCTGCTGGTGTAGGTCCACTGTGTTTTATCAAGACCAAAGTTAGCACAGCCGTCTAACAAGAAATTTTAGAGTACTTCATGCTTCCCTTTGCCAACATGCTTTTTGGAGATGTAAATTTCATTTTCCAGCAGGAGTTGGCACCTGTCCACACTGCCAAAAGTACTAATACCTGGTTTAATAACCACAGTAACACTGTGCTTGATTGGCCAGCAAACTCACCCGACCTAAACTCCATAGAGAATCTATGGGGTATTGTCAAGAGGAAGATGAGGGACACCAGACCCAGCAATGCAGACGAGCTGAAAGCTGCTATCAAAGCAACCTGCACTTCCATAACACCTCAGCAGTGCCACAGGCTGATCGCCTCTATGCCACGCCACATTGATGAGTAATTCATGCAAAAGTAGCCTCGACCATGTATTGAATGCATTTACTGTACATACTTTTCAGTAGGCCAACATTTCTGGGTTTAAAATCATTTTTTCAGTTGGTCTTATATAATATTCTAATTTTCTGAGATAATGACTTTTGGGCTTTCATTGGCTGTAATCATCAACATTAAAAGAAATAAACACTTAAAATAGATCATTCTGTGTGTAATGACTCTATATAATATATGTGTATTGTATTAATTAACTGAAATAAATTACGTTTTTGGTGATATTCTAGTTTATTGAGATGCACCTGTATGTGAAAAAACAGTTCCAGTGTCATCAATGTGACATCAGTGTCATCATTTTTTCAGTATGGGTAAAGAAAGAATGAAATTACAAAGCTTCTCCTATTCTTTGAAATGTCAAACACACACAGCACACAGACGACATATAGATGACCCACGGATACCACCTGTGAGCTACATGTCTATTTCATGTACCCATAGATTGTATTGGCTCTTATCATCTGTGTTGCCAGAAAAAAATTGATATTTCTCTGTGCAGTTCACATGGACACACTGTCAATGTGAAAACACAGATGTACCGTTGGGTAGTTGGCGTGTGGGGTGCCGTTGGGGATAGGAGAAGGGTTTCCAGTGTACTCACTCAGTCCAGAAATAATCACACCGACAGCTTGTAAACCAGAGTTCTGAGCACCACTGCAGCTTGGAGGGAGCACGCTTGGGTCCATGCCCTTGGTGTTGCGGTTAGTCTGTGGTCCTTTCCTTGGAACCTGTGTTTCTCTTTAGACCCTCGAGTCTGAAAGTGTTCGGGGTCCCGCTCACCCGTATGGCTAACGGAGTGAGCTTGCTCTCAGGGTTCACGCATAGGATTTCTGTGGACTGTTTTGGGAAAATCCTATCCCATCGGTGCGCTAGTACCCCTATTTTGGAGCGGATTGGGGATGACACTTGAAGTCTTCACCCCCGTCCGGTAAATTACCAGGACGAGTGAAGCTACTTCCCGGCCTATGGTCCACGTACCCCGTCGTGCCCTGGCCACTGCCCGGTGATAGCTCAAGGCCGCTGGCTGCCCTCCTCGGCAGTCCGTGCCCCTTTACACAATCCCCTGTGACCGGGGTTCCAGCTCCTACCAGGCCCAGACCAGTGTCTGCCACCTAGTATCTACAGGATCCCTGCTCCGTGACCTCTCCTCACGAGAGTCATCACTCCATCACCTCTCCTTTCACTCTCCACAACTCAACCATCACTTTCTTCACTTTCCTTCACCAACCCCCATGTGGGCAGCCCTATTCCCTTCAGCCCCCCCCCCCCAATGGTGTGTCTGGTGGGTAAAGTGTAAAGTGTTCCTAGGATTTTGATTGGCTCAGCTGTTAGCAACACCAAAGGACCAGAACCCGTAACCAAGGAGGGTGGATACTGTGCAGGAGGGCAGATTGTGCAATACCCTGTGACGACCTGATAGGCCAGGGCGTCACATAGACATGTGAAGATCACCATAGATTATAATGCATACTGGTGGTAGCCAAGAAAGAAACCAATTCCCACTATAATGGAAACACGTACAGTGTAAGAGACCTAACTATGTAAAACATTTATTTACAAGACATCTGCCAAACAGTTACACAAAATATAGCACATACAGTATATACAAGCAAGATGATTGCACCCGAATAGTCCACATTCACACCTAACCAAATGACTACTCAACAGTCATAAATGCACTGCCTGGGAAGCACTGGCATTTATTAAATAGGTAGTGGCTCATTCAGTATTAATAGCTCTAGTTTCTATAATGTGTTTTTCCTGCAGAAACATAAATGTATCTAGTACTAATCTGACCATAGTCATTAACACCTCTGATCCTCATAATTAACACTACCAATTCCCCACTCCCTCCCTTTCCCTTTTTTCCATTAATATACGTATTTGTGTTGGCAGTAACCACGGAAATTCATATGTAACAAGAGGAAAAAGTACAAATAAATTTGGGTCTTCTACCTATCTCATAGAGAGTTTGTGGTTTCATAAATAGAAAGTCAACACTCATATGCAACAGTAGTATAAGGATCAAAGTCACTAAATAGGGTTTTCCCACAAAAGACATTAAACACCTTTATACAAAGGGCAAACTACTAAATAGTTACATAGTTCTATAGGTTGAAAAAAAAGACAGAGGTCCATCAAGTCCAATCTTTCTCCATCAGTTATACATTCTCTATTACTAGAGTATTTATAAATAATGGGGGGAAAAAAAGCATTCATCATTTTCAAAAAGTCGTTTCTTCTTCTCTGCACCGGTTGCTCATTGTACCCGGGGCAGCACATGGCAGCACTCCGGGTGACACCCCGGGAACGATGAACACAGCTTACCTGCGTCCCGCCGGCTATGCGGAAGGAAGGAGGTGGGCGAGATGATTACGTCCCGCTCATCTCCGCCCCTCCGCTTCTATTGGCCGGCCGCTGTGTGACGTCGCTGTGACGCCGAACGTCCCACCCCCTTCAGGAAGTGGATGTTCGCCGCCCACAGCGACATCGCTCAGCAGGTACGTACGTGTGACGGGGGTTTAACGACTTTATGCGCCACAGGCAACTAATTGCCCGTGACGCACAAATGATGGGGGCGGGTGCGATCGCTTATCGTCTCGTGTGACGCCAGCATTAGGAGGATATTTGTTTGTGCAGGTAACTATTAGGCTGGGGCCACATCGGGGACTAGTACGATCCTCGCATGGCACTCGGCTCACGCTGGCAGCACAGTCATGCGATCGGACCACAGCTGCGGGGGGCAGGCCGGCGCTGAGGAGGGGTGGACTGGCACTGCGGAGGGCAGGGAGGGATTTATCTGCTTCTCTCCTCCGTAGCCGGTTATTGCCATTCTCGCCCTGCACTCGCGGTACACCCAGACACTGTTCCGAGAGGTGTACTGTTTTCCCTCCCTGTAGATCTCACATTTTATGAGGGACCACAGGTTCTCTATGGGGTTCAGATCAGGTGAACAAGGGCGCCATGTCATTATTTTTTCATCTTTTAGACCTTTACTGGCCAGCCACGCTGTCGAGTAGTTGGATGCATGTGATGGAGCAATGTCCTGCATGAAAATCATGTTTTTCTTGAACGATACCGACTTCTTCCTGTACGACTGCTTGAAGAAGTTGTCTTCCAGAAACTGGCAGTAGGTCTGGGAGTTGATCTTTACTCCATCCTCAACCCGAAAAGGTCCCACAAGTTCATCTTTGATGATACCAGCCCATACCAGTACCCCACCTCCACCTTGCTGGCGTCTGAATGGGAGTGGAGCTCTCTGCCCTTTACTGATCTAGCCTCTGGCCCGTTCATCTGGCCCATCAAGAGTCACTCTCATTTCATCAGTCCTTAAAACCTTTGAAAAATCAGTCTTAAGATATTTCTTGACCCGGTCTTGACGTTTTATCTTATATTTCTTGTTCAAAGGTGGTCATTTTTCAGCCTTCCTTATCTCGGCCATGTCCCTGAGTATGGCACATCTGGTGCTTTTTGATACTCCAGTAACATTGCAGCTCTGAAATATGGCCAAACTGGTGGCAAATGGCATCTTGGCAGCTTCACGCTTGATTTTCCTCAATTCATGGGCAGTTATTTTGCGCCTTTTTTGCCCAATACGCTTCTTGCGACCCTGTAGGTTATCTGCCATGAAATGCTTGATTGTTCGGTGATCACGCTTCAAAAGGTTTGCAATTTCAAGACTGTTGCATCCCTCTGCAAGACATCTCACAATTTTGGACTTTTCAGAGCCCGTCAAATTTCTCTTCTGACCCATTTTGCCAAAGGAAAGGAAGTTGCATAATAATTAAGCACACCTTATATAGGGTGTTGATGTCATTACACCACACCCCTCCTCATTACAGCGATGCACATCACCTGATTTATTTAATTGGTAGTTGGCTCTCAAGCCTATACAGCTTGCAGTAGGACAACATGTATAAAAATTATCATGTGATCAAAATACTCATTTGCCTAATAATTCTGCACACAGTGTAATGTGCCATGTATTCCATAACTCCCTCTACTGTCTTCTCACTAATACAGGTGATGGATGGAAAGGACCTGAGTTTAGTAGTACTAATGACCAGGTGGCTGGTGGTAGTGATGGTGCTAGTGGTGGTGTTGCTACTACAGCAGCTAGCAGATCAAACATTCTTAGATGTGATATAATGTTTTTTGTCTTTTATTTCCACTTTTTCTTTTACTATACATTTTGCTGAAATCCCCCCTCACCCTGATCCAGGTGTTCCAGCTATAACGAGGCCCAGGACAGTTTTGCGTGCAGACGCAAGGTCACAGCACACGTCATCAGGACAGTATAATGCTTGAGCAGTACTCTGCTGGGACGTATCAGAGCCGATAGTCCCAGCTCAGTGTGTGAGGAATAGGGATTACGGCACCAGCATCGAGGATCAGAAGAAGTGATGGGGACTGAACGATTGATGGTGGAAGTGTAATTACGGAAAGGTGAACAGAGAGGTGAATTTAAGGAACATTACATTTTTGGAGAATAACTTCTGTGAGAATCAAATTTCCTGGGTAAATCCATGCAAACAGGCAAATTGGAATCTTACCTAATCTGCTCATATCTAGTTGCTAGTGAAGTTATTTCCTGACAAAGCGGTTTGCCTCATTGAGCAGACAAAATCCCGACAGGAGCAAATATAGAACTGTAGGATTCCGTGTTCTGAAATACGGTGTTACTGTGTGGGCCCGCATTCGCTCTTGGAAGCAATCTAGGAGTATAGCTTCCATATCTGAAAAGTGCTCTATATAATGCCAAATTCACAGTTCAGGGCTTTTTGTAGACACAAAAACTGACTGATTTTAATCACTGAAATGGATTTGCTTTTCATACATTTTTGGTCCTAGCATCCATTTTCACCATCAGTGTGTCATCTGTTTTTCTGTAACCTCTCCCCAAGAAAACTAATTAATATTTCCCAACCCTCATAGAATATAATGTGCCAATGTGCTGTCGGTGAAAACACAAGAAAACCCGACTTGTACTGACGTGAATAAGCTTTTACAATTAGGATGCAGCCGAGATTATGAATTCTTAAGTTTGCAATATTCTAAAACAATACTAAGCTGGAGCACCACTTCACTTTATAGGTCATTCTAGATCTGTAGGAGTTTTCTTTTTCCTAGAGAACATTATGATGATTATAATAAAAGTACGTTATTTCCCATATCCGGAGCAGTCCAAGTGATATCAGATGAACTTTCATCCCCTATAAATAACCACTTGAGTTACGATTCCTCTTTCTGCTTTCCTTGCTGTGTGACGTACAGTTAGATAAAAATACTTTAGGGAACTGGACTAATGACTTTCAATGGTGCCATTGATACTGTAGTGTAAACAGTGCACTATGATGCAAATCCAGGAGCTTGAATGAATTTTTTATGTTCACTGAATTCAATGACAATGTTTGGGCCAAATGATTATATAGTATAAGCTGCTGCCTATTATAACCCAGTTTATAAAGCATTTATTATGAGTTGTGCTATAGGATCAGGCTCTCGACTGGAATCTGCTTATCTGAGGTCCCATGTTTTGAGTTTCATATTTTATTCTGGCACCTTACCTTGCTAAATTGCTCATGTCTGTTGGACCTTGCTCCAGGTGATTTACCTCTATTTTTTACCTCTGTATTTGAGTCACCCAGCCCAAACCTGGGTCATCTTGGTTGTTATTGAGGTCATACCATCTTTCCTGTTCTTTATTAACCTTGCTATTATACTGTTCTGTATCTTTGATATATGGTTCAGATATTACCTATTGTCAGGTCCATGGGACAGGTGTCTTGTTTTTAATTGATTTATTGGTGTCTGCACTAATTATTTAATAATAAAATATTTGTTTGATTTTTTGGCATTATCTTGTGAGCCGAGTGCTTTTTACCTACCTTCTCCTTCTCTTTGCTCTTTCCCAGGTCGGTCTCTTTCCCCGTCTGTCTCCCCGTCTCTTTGTCTGTGTCTTTTCCTGTCTGTCTCTTTCCCTGTCTGCCTGTCTCTGTCTCTATTTCTCTGTCTCTTTCCCTGTCTGTCTCTATCAAGGTCTGTGTCTTTCCCCATCTATCTTTGTCTGTCTCTCTGGTTGTCTCCCCCTTCCCTGTCTGCCTGTCTCTGTCCCTGTCTGCATGTCTGTCTGTCTCTTTCCTCATCTGTCTCTTTCCCCATCTGTCTCTTTCCCCATCTGTCTCTTTCCAGGTCTGTCTCTTTCCAGGTCTGCCTCTTTCCAGGTCAGTCTCTTTCCAGGTCCGTCTCTGTCTGTCTCTTTCCCCATCTGTCTCTGTCTGTCTCTTTCACCGTCTGTCTCTGTCTGTCTTTTTCACCGTCTGTTTCTGTTTCTCTGTCTCTTTCCCTGTCTGTCTCTCTGTCTGTCTGTCTCTCTGTCTGTCTGTCTCTCTGTCTGTCTCTGTCTGTCTCTCTCTATCCATCTCCCCACCGACATCTTATTACCTCACATATAAGCTTCTTATACTATGAATGTCTCTTGTTCCTATAGCAACCAATCACAGCTCCTACTAATAACCTGTAGTTCCAGGCTCTATTTACTTTAATGGAGCCATGTTTTTTGGAGAGTAACTGTAAAGCGCGGGGTTACATTTTCCTGTCAAAACATACTCTACAATGTTCCCTGGGTCACATTAGGTGTCTGTGCAAAATTTCGTGATTGTAAATGCGACGGTGCGGATACACTTTTTGTTTCACTTTTTCCCCATTATGTAGATAGGGGCAATATTGATTGGTAATGCACGGGGTTAAATTTTCGCCTCACAACATAGCCTATGACGCTCTCGGGGTCCAGACGTGGTAGTGTGCAAAATTTTGTGGCTGTAGCTGCGACGGTGCAGATGCCAATCCCGGACATACATACAGTACATACATACATACACACATTCAGCTTTATATATTAGATTTGTGCCAAACTCTCATTTTCACCCAACTCCACCAGTCCACCGGCTCTACTGGAATCGGAGGAAACTAGCATCTCGAAATACCTCAGGGCAGCCTGTCTCTCACTAGTTGCCAGTTGCTTCAACTCTCAGCTGCCATATCAACATCACTCACAGATCCACAATGGCTCCCAAATTCTCCAGACTTCAAAACAACTTTTCCTTAGGCCTCTGTCACATGTTCGTGTCTCCGGTACGTGTTTGACAGTTTTTTCACGTACCGGAGACACGTACACACGTGGACCAATGTTACCCTATGGTAACAGGCACATTAACGT
Organism: Anomaloglossus baeobatrachus; assembly: GCF_048569485.1. Lineage (NCBI taxonomy): Eukaryota > Metazoa > Chordata > Amphibia > Anura > Aromobatidae > Anomaloglossus > Anomaloglossus baeobatrachus. The sequence continues at coordinate 186,692,295 of NC_134357.1, forward strand.
AAATCCACACGGAACGTGTTAGTGTGGATTCTACGTTTGTGCGTGTTTAAAAACGGCCGACATGTCCACGTATCCTTCTGCATCACGGGTGTCACACGGCCCGCACCCGTACCACACGGATGTAGTGTGGATGCGGTCCTGTGTGACACGAACTGGAGAAACACGCGTCTTTATTATAAAATAAAAAAAACAAATACTCACCTCCTTCTTCCCTGCTGAATCTTCCGCAGTAAACTGTTGCTGCCGGCCGGTGCTCATTATGAGCGTGTAAAGGAGGTGGGCGTGATGTCACGGGCGCTGATCTCCGCCCCTCCGCTCAGCTGGAAGCAGCATCAGCGGGGAGTGGGTGTGGCTGGAGCCGAAGATCAGTACCCTGGACAGCAGCATCTACCACGTGAGTATGCAAATTACCGGTTCTCCATGTGTTATCGCGGATAGCACATGGAGAACACATGTGGACCGCACGTACCAGAGACACGTACTTACCTCAAGCAACACGCAAGGAAAATACGTCTCGCGGCACGTGCGTGATTTTCACGTGAGTGTGGCACAGGCCTTAAGCAGCATGAATCAGACACTGGATGGTGAGGATTATGCTTTCTCAATCAGAATTCACTGAATACGTCCACGTATTGATTCTGTCTGCAGCCTAGCACTTCCTATTGTGAAGCTAAACCATCTGTGTTTACACCCATCCGTCCTCATCTAATGTTAAGATTTACAGTAGAACCTTGATCTTCATGTCAGGGACAGGTGCTTCATAGATCTGCAATTACGCTGAGCATCTTTTTTCTCCTGCAAGATGGCAGTCAGGATACTGGCAGGGTTTAGTGGAGCAATGCGAAGGCTGATCAGGTGCCCAAACAAGAGTGTAACTTTAACATCTGAATAGAAGCAAACATAATTTATTAGGTTTAGTATTTGGTTTACAGTCAAAGTATACCATATTCAAAGTAAGACTCAAGTCTTTTGTATTGGGTCTTACTCCAAGATATACTCCTTAACCCAGTTGACACTGCCTCTTTACTCACATCTATGTTCCAGTTATTTGGTTTACTTATTTACTTTTTTGATATTTAGTTTCTGCTACATTATTATTTCAAAACTGAAAGAATAAGCCGGAGTACAAGTTGGCATACATCGGTACAAAGTATTAGCACTTGTTCACACTGGCCATTAAACAAACAAAACCTAAGATAAAAAAATCATATAGATATGTGCTCTACTGTAAATAAGCAAAAACAAAAAATAAATAAATAACATAGAATACTTAGTAAAGACTATTTTTGAAAAAATAAGTAAAGCTATCCCACTGCGACAAGGTGTACCCAAATTGGGATGGTACCTACACTCTCTAATGTGAAAACCTTACTATGTGTCAGAACAGGCCTCAACCACTATAGCTTTTCACTTATTTCCAGCAGGGTACACGTCTATATTATTTTTAGGTTTTGCACATTATTTCGACAGCAAAGGTCAATGCTCCTGTGAAAGTCCCTGCTGAAGTCATTGCCTCTCCATTCTATCCGAATTAGAAATAGTAATGTTCACTAAGAAACACTAAATAACAATAAGTACTATTGTTCAGTAAACTTTCACTTACTAGACAAGGTTAATATTTATATTTACATGATTGAATTCATCTTAAATTTATCATTAGCGTCACTTGTTCCTTTGACCTTATTTTGGCATTTGGTTGACATACAGCAGGAGACACGCCTTACATTGCTGATTTCTATGGGTGTTACTTCCAGAAATTTACACACAAAAATAGCCTTTAAAATTTTAACAATACAAATTGAAGAAGTTAATGATTTACTAAGTTTCCTCCAAACTCAAGCTAGAGTGATAGGTCTTAAATAGTTGGTGTCCAAAACAAAAATCTAAATATAATTTATCCAAGTTATAAAACACTAAAGAAAATTTAGAGCTTCTCTTTGTACTTTCAGAGTGATCCTATTGTAGCAGCAGATTTGTTTACAGAAAAAAAATCATCAAAAGTACTGTACTTACCCTTAAAATCCCTTTAAGAGGTTGTCAGAGTAACATCCTTATGTTTCCCCCCAACAAAATCAAAACACCTATACTCACCTCCGGTGCCAACGTCGCTCCAGTGGTGCCAGCGCTCTTCCTGCGGTGTCAACACAACCTCTCCCAAGGCTCTCATGAGATTATGTCATCCCATCTCTGCAGCCAATCAACAGGCACTTCACATTCACTGAAGTGCTTGATAGGAGTTATTTTGTTGGGGAGATGTACAGGGGTTGTCCAAGTAGTGGACAAACCCTTTAAACCAACAAAATGAAATATCTCAATTTCCCAAATATCTTTTGCTACCATTTTTTCCCAGCTCTGCAGCCACTATTCATGATGTGACCCTTTTACCATGTGCTAACTGCAAATTAGCCAATAGTGATGAGTAAGCATGCTCGCCACTAGTCAGGTACACTCAATCGAGTATCTTGGGTTCTTGAGTGCTATTGTTAGACAGAAAATCAACATGCAGGGATTGCCTGTCATATACGGTAATGCCATAGCCATGATGGCTCCTGGCATTACTGTGATTGGCCAGCCACATCGCATCATCTCGGATCTCATAAGAGAGCATGATGTTTGGCTCACTCTCCTCTGAAACCAGTTCAGGAAGAGTTTATATGGGAGGGAGAGCTTAGATTAGTGCAGGCATATAGGCAGTTTAATTGCTTCTACAATACATTGTATATTGTACACCTGCAGTCTTTAGTGCCGTTTATGTGGCACTAAAGGGTGTTTTGAGATTTTTCTGACGTAATAATAGTTTAAAAAAATGACATGGTGTCCCCCCTATTTTTGATAACCAGCAAAGGTAAAGCAGACAGCTTTGAGCTGATATTACCAGGTTGGGAAAGTCATGCTTTTTGGCCGTTCCCAGCCTAAAAATATCAGCCTGTAGCTGCTCCAGATTTGGAACATCCCATTAGATGAGCCAATTCTAGTGCTTTGACTGATTCTTCCCAATTGCCCCGAGAGTGGCAATTGAGGTAATATTTTTGAAGGTTCTTATCAGCTGTGCAATGTCATGCTGGCATCAAGCCCTGGTGTTAGTAATGGAGAGCCGTCTATCAAACACCTCCATTACTAACCCAGTAATGAAAAAAACACACACAGGAAAAAATAGTTTATTTGAATAAAGACTCCACCCACTATCCCTCACTCACCAATTTATTATCAAAAATGGTCCCATGAAGTTCTGTCATAGTTCACGATCCCGGAATGAAGCTCCAGAGACTATAAAAAGCAGTAAAGGACAGCTAATCACAGGCAACTGGTAGTAACGACAACTCTCATCAGAGCCTCCGGCTCAACACTGAACTTCGCGAGGCCCAGCAACATTGATGAGAGTTATCGGCACTATCCAGCACCTGTGAATAACTGTCCTTTACTCACAGTCGCCGGAGAATTTGGGAAAGTGAACTCTGATAGAGGAGCTTCATAGGAGCATTTTTGATAATATATTAGGGAACTAGGGATAGTATGGAGGAGTGCTTATTCAAATAAACTATTTTTCCTGTCTGTGTCTTATTTTTCTTACTTTTTATTAATGGGGTGTCTGATAGACATGTGGCGCCCCTGAGGCTTCCGTCGCCACAGGGACATTGCACCCCAGTCAGAGGTGTAATGTCCCATCCTGGGTAAGGAAAGGGGTACATGCTAGTTCACAGGTAAAACTGCACTACACCCATTGCTAGGCACACACTGGGACCAGGGACAGTGGCAGCAACCCTCCCATGCTGCATGCTGGGAGGGGTCGTAAGACCCATCCCTGCTCCCATAGGGTGGTAGCTTAGCAACCGGGGGGTGGGAAGAGCCAGCCGAGTGTAGAGCAGAGAGGAAGGTCAGAGTTTCAGTTTACCTCAGAGATAGAGAGAGAGAGGGGAGAAGGAGGAGGAGGTCTGCGGGAGGCAGAGGAGAAGGAGAGAAACAGAGAGTAGAAAAAGAGCTCTAGTCAGGCAGGAGCTAAAGAAAGAAGAAAGTGACGCTTCCTGGTGAAGACCCTGGGACTCAGAGGGTGCAGGTGACACCAAGCAGGGAACGAAGGGATTCCAGGGCCACAGATAGCATCAGAGCTGGTGGCCTATTCCACAGGAACATCGGTGGAGGGATCAAGCTGCATCAGGGGATGGTCCCTAGTCACTGGAGGAGAAGCCATCTCCAAAGGTTAAAAGACCGAGGTCCAGGGAAAGCTGCATGCTCCCCGGACCAAAGCCCACAGCAAGAATCTCTGGAAAAGGGGCAAATACCGACAGGTGAGCTCCCAGCCCGGAGGCTGCAGTGGAGGCCGAGCCAGGTTCATCCAGCAAAGGCAAGGCTAGTGAAGTCAGCTGAGAAAGGACACAATTAGAGGGGTGCACTGGCATTTATCCCCAGATCTACTCGGGATCGGCGGAGGTCCCTGATGGTGGTCCCAGCAGTCCAAAGGCTCCTGCAGGCCTTGACAAGAACTGTGAGTAAACACCTTGAAACTGCACCCCTGGTGTTGCCTCAGTTATTTATCTGCATAGACACTTACAAGCACCAACAGTGTCACCCGGGCACCGCTCCACCTGTGGGGAGCAGTACCACCATTGCTGCCATTTCATCACCCCGGAGGCCTCATACAGCAGCGGCGGCTTAATAGCCGCAAACCACAGGTGGCGTCACGACAAATATAAACTTTATTCACCCCAAGTCACTAGCCAAGTTAATTGACACCCACCAGGGCCACGGAGCCGGGCCCCGCCACCACTGACGACCCCCAGACTAGTCCGGCCCGGCACCGGGTGTCCCATAGCCCTGGGGTTGGCGTCACGAACAGGATTTCGTGCCCGGTCCCACCGGGTACTGTGTGCCTGAAGAAACTGTGCTGAAGAGACTTTCCCTGTTTGAAAACCGCCGCCATTAGCCTGGCTGAGCGTGGGAAGAAGAGGGGCGTGCCTGCAGGAAAGAGCATGAAAATAAGCCCCGTCCCCTCCCTTCTCGGAGGAGGATTGAGAAATGGCGCTTTGAAAAGAAAACTTACTGCTCGACAGTTGAGCTTGCTGTCTAGAGAAAGGAGAAGTCGACTTACCGGCCGGAGAACGAGGATCACGAAAAGACCAAGGGGGAGCGGAAGTCTGCGTTCAGCCCTGTCGGCGGCATGGCGGGACTCCGAAGTGGAGGAGGCAGAGTGGCTCTTGATGTGGAGGAATGCGGCCCGAGTGAGCTCCCCGCGGGAACCGCTGCCTGGTTGGAGCGGGAACTGGGTCAATTCTGTGTCCGGGTGAGAGGACAGACGCTGCAGCAGGTGCTCGACTGGAAGGCGAAAGTCCGGAGGATGGTCGCCGTAGTGTGGGCCCAGGAACAGAGGGTCGTCGCAGCAGCCGTGTCGCATGAAGATAAAGCCACGCAGACCCCCATGGCATCCCTCCTCAGCTGGGAGCCAGGACCCGACAGCACTGTGACGAGTGAGCCCTGTGAAGCACCACTCCGGGATCAAGAGGTTCCGTGTGCGCTGCCCCCGCCACCGTTCCCGCTGGAGGTTCAGAGCCCGGGGATGTATTGTGCCTGGAGAAGAAGTCCGGTGTCCCGTACGACATTGGCACAGTACGGTCCCCTGCAATGGTAACCGCATCTGTAAGTTAACCCCTGAAGTTAAACGTTCGAGTTGAAAGTTTTAAAGGACCTGCTCCAGAAATAATGCCTCCTGCCTTTGTTGAACGTCCCTAAGTTCTCCAGGAGACGCCACCCAGCACAAGAGGTGGAAGGAGGAGGACCTTGTCTGACTTGTTGACCGTCGCTGGGTCGGAGTCCCAGTGGGCGCCATCAAGGGTCGGAGCCCCTGGTGGAGGACGACAAGGAGTTAATGGAGTCAGGACAGTACATAGCCCCTGAATGTCTGCCCATTGTTCTTTTCGAAGATGACACCCTATTCCTGAATCCTTGTGCCCTGTTCTTTTTAAAGATGACCCCCCCTGTTTATGTGTTACCGGGCCACTGGACTGGAATGTGGTCCCCGGTGAATGTGTTATTTATGTGCCTCCCATAAAGGGATGTAATGTCCTAAAGTTTTAATGTTTTATGCATAACAAAATTTTGCAGTTTCTTCCCTTGTTTTTGTTGTTTCAGCCTGAGGACGTGCTGGGATTCACTGTGGGGGAGTGTGGCGCCCCTGAGGCTTCCGTCGCCACAGGGACATTGCACCCCAGTCAGAGGTGTAATGTCCCATCCTGGGTAAGGAAAGGGGTACATGCCAGTTCACAGGTAAAACTGCACTACACCCATTGCTAGGCACACACTGGGACCAGGGACAGTGGCAGCAACCCTCCCATGCTGCATGCTGGGAGGGGTGGTAAGATCCATCCCTGCTCCCATAGGGTGGTAGCTTAGCAACCGGGGGGTGGGAAAAGCCAGCCGAGTGTAGAGCAGAGAGGAAGGTCAGAGTTTCAGTTTACCTCAGAGATAGAGAGAGAGAGGGGAGAAGGAGGAGGAGGTCTGCGGGAGGCAGAGGAGAAGGAGAGAAACAGAGAGTAGAAAAAGAGCTCTAGTCAGGCAGGAGCTAAAGAAAGAAGAAAGTGACGCTTCCTGGTGAAGACCCTGGGACTCAGAGGGCCCAGGTGACACCAAGCAGGGAACGAAGGGAGTCCAGGGCCACAGATAGCTTCAGAGCTGGTGGCCTGTTCCACAGGAACATCGGTGGAGGGATCAAGCTGCATCAGGGGACGGTCCCTAGTCACTGGAGGAGGAGAAGCCATCTCCAAAGGTTAAAAGACCGAGGTCCAGGGAAAGCTGCATGCTCCCCGGACCAAAGCCCACAGCAAGAATCTCTGGAAAAGGGGCAAATACCGACAGGCGAGCTCCCAGCCCGGAGGCTGCAGTGGAGGCCGAGCCAGGTTCATCCAGCAAAGGCAAGGCTAGTGAAGTCAGCTGAGAAAGGACACAATTAGAGGGGTGCACTGGCATTTACCCCCAGATCTACTCGGGATCGGTGGAGGTCCCTGACGGTGGTCCCAGCAGTCCAAAGGCTCCTGCAGGCCTTGACAAGAACTGTGAGTAAAGACCTTGAAACTGCACCCCTGGTGTTGCCTCAGTTTTTTACCTGCATAGACACTTACAAGCACCAACAGTGTCACCGGGGCACCGCTCCACCTGTGGGGAGCAGTACCACCATTGCTGCCATTTCATCAACCCGGAGGCCTCATACAGCAGCGGCGGCTTAATAGCCGCAAACCACAGGTGGCTTCACGACAAATATAAACTTTATTCACCCCAAGTCACTAGCCAAGTTAATTGACACCCACCAGGGCCACGGAGCTGGGCCCCGCCACCACTGACGACCCCCGGACTAGTCCGGCCCGGCACCGGGTGTCCCATAGCCCTGGGGTGGGCGAGTCAGACACATCTCCATTACTAACACCAAGGCTTGATGCCAGCTGCCATTACACAGCTGATATCAAACCAAAAAAATATTACCTTAATTGCCACCACCAGGGTAATTGTGAAGATCCAGGCAAACCACTAGAATTAACTAATATCATATACTAATACTCATACTAGTATCTAATGGATGCAACAATTTTAGGGCTGGTATTTTTAGGCTGGTAAGGGCCAAATAACCATGGACCTTCCCAACCTGATAATGTCAGCCCCCAGCTGTCTGTTTTATCATGGTTGGTTATGAAAAATAGGGGCACGCTATGCCATTTTTTTAAGCTATTTGTTTGTTTGGTTCCCAGCAGAGTCCTGGCAGTCAGAGACATCCAGGTGTCTTGACCATGCTGTACCCATTCCATTTAACACTAGAACTACTGGACTCGTGACACCTATATAGAAATACATGGTGCAAAGTAGTCAAAATGACTGCCTCAGTAGTTCTAGTGTTAAGCACTGTTCCTATCCATTTCAGCACCTGCCCCCCTCAGCTCTCCTGTTAGGATCTTCCGGAAAAATGGCTCAGTTTCCCATTGACTTTAGTACTCGAGTTGAGCCGGTCCAAATGTCCAACCTGCCCAATTTAAGTACTGAGCACTCGAGCATTTTAGACAAGTTATGAATGGCAGCAATTCATGAAAGCTGGAAAGCACTTCCTTATAACTGCAGACTAATAATATTTAGTCTTCTCAAAGTTATTTTATAGTTTTTTCCCCAAAATTGAGTAATTCTATTATATAGTTGACCTATGCATTAATAGTAAAATACTTTCATTTGTTTGAGGGTTGTTTCACAAAGTGTGAATGTTCAGTTTTTGAACAAACATTGTTTTTTCCATCCTTTATGCGATTTGTGTCTTTGCTATGAAGTAGCTGTGTGAATAGCTTTAGCTGTTCTGCCTGTTCCATACATTTTGCTATGGGTTATAGTCAGAAGATTTATTGTGGAGAGCTCAGTATGTCCACATATGAAACGAACAAGACCTTTAATTTAAAGAAATCCTCCGACTCATGTTAAAAATTTTTTACAAAGAAATGCAATTAAAATACACAGTTCTTCGCAATTCAAATTTTTCTGGCATGGTTGCAAAAACTTCCAGTTCTCAGCTTTTCTGTATAATGACTTCCAGCTTCCCAGACTATTCTATAGAAAAAAACCTTTTCTTTTTTGAGTGCTACATTGTCAGACTTAGGCTAGGTTCACTCACTGCGTTTTTTTGACGCTGCGTTTTTGTGCGTTTTTTGGGCAAAAAACGCACAAAAACGCACCTACGTCAAAAAAAGCGGTCAAAAACGCACGCGTTTTTGCCGTGATTTGGTGCGTTTTTTGCAGCGTTTTGCTGCGTTTTTGCTCACTGCGTCTTTATGCGTTTTTTATCAGTGAACAAAAATAAAAGGTCTGATGTCTTTTCCTTCTTCAATATGTTCTTCATTCTCCACTAGTGTATGCAGGAGAGCAGACAGCTGCAGAACTACAAGGCTCAGCATACTCCATCCAATAGTGTATGCAGGAGAGCAGACAGCAGCTGCAGAACTACAAGGCTCAGCATGCTCCATCCAGGACTGTATGCTGGAGGGAGAGTCAGGGGGAGCAGACCTACAAGGCTCAGCATCCTCCATCCAATAGTGTATGCAGGAGAGCAGACAGCAGCTGTCGAACTACAAGGCTCAGCATCCTCCATCCAAGAGTGTATGCAGGAGAGCAGACAGCAGCTGTTGAACTACAAGGCTCAGCATCCACCATCCAATAGTGTATGCAGGAGAGCAGACAGCAGCTGTCGAACTACAAGGCTCAGCATCCTCCTTCCAGGACTATATGCAGGATTTCTTTGCCCCCCAAACAAAAAAAATGACGTGGGCTTCGCCATATTTTTGTATGCTAGCCGGGTACAGCAGGCAGGTACGGGCTGCCCCCAACCCCCAGCTGCCTATTTGTACCCAGCTGGGAACCAAAAATATAGAGAAGCCCTTTTTTTTAATTATTTCATGAATTTCATGAAATAATTTAAAAAAAAAATGACGTGAGCTTCGCCTAATTTTTGTGTCCAGCCGGGTACAACTAGGCAGCTGGGGATTGGAATCCACAGTGCAGGGTGCCCATGTTTTCTGGGCACCCCCGCTGCGAATTGCAGTCCGCAGCCACCCCAGAAAATGGCGCTTTCATAGAAGCGCCATCTTCTGGCGCTGTATCCAACTCTTCCAGCTGCCCTGATGCCGGGTGGCTCACTGAGTAATAATGGGGTTAGGGCTAGCTGTATATTATCAGCTGGCCCTAAGCCCGAAATTCATGGTGTTACGCCAATATTAGACATGGCCACCATGAATTTCTAGTAAAGATAAAAAAACCACAACACACAGAAAAATATTTATATTAGAAATAAAACACAACACAATTAGTGACTCCATCTTTATTGAAATAAAGAACCCCCTTCCGCAGTAATCCTGGGTCAAGGGTCCCGCGCCGTCCAATCCAGATCCAATGTCATCTGATCGGTTTGCTGGAAGGGAAAGCGATCAGATGATGTGTCAGGATCAAGTGCCTGAATCACATCACACAGCAGCTGATTGTATAAAAGCCATTTATACAATCAGCAGAGGCATCGGTGCAAAAAAAAAAAAAAAAATACTCACTTATATGCTGATTACCGGCAGCTCCTAGAGCGAGTCTGATCCCGTCCGATCGCTGCAGGAGCTGCCGGTAATCAGGGATGAAGTCTCCTGACGCATCCGCTGATAGGTTAAACCGGCCGGGCGCTGGCGTCACCCCGAGACTTACGATCAGCTGACGCGTCAGGTGACTACATCAGGTGATCCATCGCCAGGTCCTGCATCCTGCAGGCATACGTACCCGGGGCGACTGCACACACCCGGAGCGGCGGTACCGGGAGGAGGATCTGGGAGCGGGCATGGCACCGGGAGCATGCAGACAGGTGAGTATGACTTTTTTTTTCTACTGTTCACTTTTGTTTTCGCAGCCGCTTCCACCTCCTGCCCGTACATGACGCCGCACGGCAGCTGACATGCACAGGATGGGAGGTGGAAGCGGCGGTGACGGTACCGGGAGGATTCACGCTTCTGTGTTTACTGACAGAAGGAATCCTCTTCCTGTACATGTCACTTTACTACCCACCTCCTGCATTTATAGCTGCGTTTTTGGTCTTAGAAACGCACCAAAACGCACCAAAACGCACCTATTTGCGTTTCTCATTGCGTCTTTCAACATCTCATTGCACTCAATGGATGAAAAGCGCAGTGAAAAACGTGGGAATAATTGACATGCTGCGTTTTTGTGACACCACAAAAACGCAGCTGAAAAAAAACGCTGTGTGCAGGCAGCAAAAATGAAAACTCATAGACTTTGCTGGGGAAGCAAAGTCATGCAGTTTTCTGAGCAAAAACGCACCAGAAAACTGCGCAAAAACGCCGCGAAAAACGCACTGTGTGAACTTACCCTAAACAAATCCAAAGACACAATAATACCTAAAGGGGTAAATGTATCTTAGACATTTATGGCACATCAAAAGTATATACCATAGATGCTAGGTAGGTTCATTTCTACTTCTAGGACTCCCACCTTTTTGGGGAATAGAGATTCCCATTTCCTCTGTTCACAATCCAGAATCTAAGTGACCATGCGTGCATTGTAGTTTGTAAGTTGCTGAAACAGCTGAGTGTTTTACTTCTACAATATTGCAATGAAGATATTGCCATCCATTCATGGCCACCATATGTTTTCCTTTATGACGTGCCAATATAGAATCAGGATCTTCATGTTGCCAATATATAAGGGGCTTATACCTGGAGAGATTACAAAACATTCTGTACCTGTATAGATCGAAATACATGTGAGCCCCCACCAGACACATACACTCTTATCTGTGACAAGCTGACTACCAAAGCACAATGTGCATACAGTAGTTTGAGAAGATAGCAGCCATTTTACAGAAATGAAGAAAAGAAAAATTTTGAAAATGAAGAACCACACCAGAAAGATTAACCAGGAGGGTACCGCATATCGTTACACTGCATTATCCATTTATTGTGATTTCTTTCTGTGGTCAACTGAGGGGTCACTATAAATGAAGACTGAGCTCTGCTCCATTTCCCAGTGGTGGCACTCCAGGGAAATTAAACATTTGATTCTAGTTTTTTAAAGACCTTACAGCTGAATGCTTGAGCCCCAACAAAAACAAATACCCTGTGACTATCTTACATTCAGTAGATAGGAAAAGGGATAGTTATTAACAAAAAATCAACCATTTATCAGCAACAGGAAGATTTCAGGCGTAATTCTCTATCTTTCCATATTTCTCATTTATTAGGTATGCTATGTTTGTAATTTCATTTATGCTTTTGGAGCTAGTTCTAAATGGATTTTTTTGCCATTATTTTGCCGCAGTTATTTTCACATGTAAAATGTGTTTGCACAAATATTCTATGATATTCTACTGTAGCAAAATTTGGATATAGTTATGGGCTTCACATTTCGTCATCCTTCTCGCTAACTAACTGACCCAAATGCATGTAACTGCATTACTACCATGTAGCTTCAGCTTTTATTAGAACGTCATTCTTTTGCTACAAAATAAAATGTGGTGTCAGAGTTTGTGATTTTGTCATGGTTCATTATAGGAAAAACACCATAAAGTGTGACAATCAAAGAGAACCTGTCAGGTCCCTAGAGCCTAAAAAACTCCCCAAATACTTATGTGTGCACATGGGTATAGGAACCTCCCCTAGCATAGTACGACTTCACAATAATGTACCTGATATAATAGCTCTTATTACTGGGAAAGAAACTTCTAATGCCATCTTTGCATATGTAGATCTACCTAACTATTCTGAGGACCTTAGTTCAGTCAGACAGTCCAGCTCTACACGCTGTATTAGGCTATGTCCGCACGCTGCGTTCTGGTTTGACAACAAAAATGCCCCTCTGGCAGACTCTTGACAAATGTAAACACTGCATTTAACAAAAAAAAGTGTTTAAAACGCACGCGTTTTCGATGCGGTTTCCCTGCATTTGGGCTGCGTTTTGGACAGTGCATTTTTAAAGGAGAAATAAAATATGATAGGATTTCATAGATAGCTAGAATAGATAGATAGAGGGATAGATAGAAAAAATAGATAGAAAGAATAGATAGCATGACTGCCCTCTGACAGCTGACAGAAACAGAGCCTTGCAATGAGAATGCACTCGGGTGAACCTCTGAGGTCAGTGTCAGGACACAATGGGGAGATAAGGTATGCACACCAGTGACTATGTAAGGGGAATACATGAAATAGCAGAAACTGCTGTGTGAATACTGACTTGAAAAATCCAATAGCTATATGCAAGAGTGCAAATGCAAAAAATGTGAAAAATGGAATCTGAATTACTGCCATGAACATATGAATCAAGAGAAATTTAGCTACTGAATTGATCAATGCAATAGAGCCCCAACAGTACGCCAAAGTATTTCTCTACGTTGGGGTCCCTAGCTAGTGTGTGTCCTCTCATGCAGTTAAAAAACTTACCGTGTATGGGAAGCTGAGACCCAGGCTATTTATGCGTATGATATGGATTGGCAATAGGTGTGGTTGGGGAGGGTTCACAAACGAAAAAATACTAACAAATAGGAATAACGTTTGGAACACCATTCTAAGTCCGAACTGGGTGCAAAAACCTAAAAAAAAACATCACTATGGGGAGATAAGGTATGCACACCAGTGACTATGTAAGGGGAATACATGAAATAGCAGAAACTGCTGTGTGAATACTGACTTGAAAAATCCAATAGCTATATGCAAGAGTGCAAATGCAAAAATGTGAAAAATGGAATCTGCATTACTGCCATGAACATATGAATCAAGAGAAATTTAGCTACTGAATTGATCAATGCAATAGAGCCCCAACACTACGCCAAAGTATTTCTCTACGTTGGGGTCCCTAGTTAGTGTGTGTCCTCTCATGCAGTTAAAAAACTTACCGTGTATGGGAAGCTGAGACCCAGGCTATTTATGCGTATGATATGGATTGGCAATAGGTGTGGTTGGGGAGGGTTCACAAACGAAAAAATACTAACAAATAGGAATAACGTTTGGAACACCATTCTAAGTCCGAACTGGGTGCAAAAACCTAAAAAAAAACATCACTATGGGGAGATAAGGTATGCACACCAGTGACTATGTAAGGGGAATACATGAAATAGCAGAAACTGCTGTGTGAATACTGACTTGAAAAATCCAATAGCTATATGCAAGAGTGAAAATGTGAAAAATGGAATCTGCATTACTGCCATGAACATATGAATCAAGAGAAATTTAGCTACTGAATTGATCAATGCAATAGAGCCCCAACACTACGCCAAAGTATTTCTCTACGTTGGGGTCCCTAGCCTGTGTGTGTCCTCTCATGCAGTTAAAAAACTTACCGTGTATGGGAAGCTGAGACCCAGGCTATTTATGTGTATGATATGGATTGGTAATAGGTGTGGTTGGGGAGGGTTCACAAACGAAAAACTACTGACAAATAAGGAATAACGTTTGGAACACCATTCTAAGTCTGAACTGGGTGCAAAAACCTAAAAAACATCACTATGGGGAGATAAGGTATGCACACCAGTGACTATGTAAGGGGAATACATGAAATAGCAGAAACTGCTGTGTGAATACTGACTTGAAAAATCCAATAGCTATATGCAAGAGTGAAAATGTGAAAAATGGAATCTGCATTACTGCCACGAACATATGAATCAAGAGAAATTTAGCTACTGAATTGATCAATGCAATAGAGCCCCAACACTACGCCAAAGTATTTCACACAGCAGTTTCTGCTATTTCATGTATTCCCCTTACATCGTCACTGGTGTGCATACCTTATCTCCCCATAGTGATGTTTTTTTAGGTTTTTGTACCCAGTTCGGACTTAAAATGGTGTTCCAAACGTTATTCCTAATTGTTAGTATTTTTTCGTTTGTGAACCCTCCCCAACCACACCTATTGCCAATCCATATCATACGCATAAATAGCCTGGGTCTCAGCTTCCCATACACGGTAAGTTTTTTAACTGCATGAGAGGACACACACAAGCTAGGGACCCCAACGTAGAGAAATACTTTGGCGTAGTGTTGGGGCTCTATTGCATTGATCAATTCAGTAGCTAAATTTCTCTTGATTCATATGTTCATGGCAGTAATGCAGATTCCATTTTTCACATTTTCACTCTTGCATATAGCTATTGGATTTTTCAAGTCAGTATTCACACAGCAGTTTCTGCTATTTCATGTATTCCCCTTACATAGTCACTGGTGTGCATACCTTATCTCCCCATAGTGATGTTTTTTTTAGGTTTTTGCACCCAGTTCGGACTTAGAATGGTGTTCCAAGTGTCAGGACACAGGCAGTTGTGCGGGGCCCGCAGCTGTGATGTCAGAGCTTCATCAGTTCTTTCTCATCGTGCGGCTCTGTCTCAGTCTCTGTGTCGTGGCTTGATTAGCGGTCACAGGTGATGGACTCACCTGTGACCGCAAATCACCTGAGTGACGTCCTGCTGATCTCACAGCTCACTTCAGTCACTCAGGCGACTTGCTGTCACAGGTGGAGGACTCTATGGTGCTCACTGTGAGCTTCCGATGTAGCAGAGCTGGAAGCGTCGTGGGACCTCGTGTGGATTACGTCGGACCTGGAAGGGTGTTAATAAAGTGGTGAAAGAGGGTGTTTTTTTGTCTTTTATTCCAAATAAAGGATTTTTTGGGTGTATGTGTTTATTTACTTTCACTTACAGATTAATCATGGGGGGTGTCTCATAGACGCATGCCATGTTTAACCTAGGACTTAGTGGCAGCTATGGGCTGCCATTAACTCCTTATTACACCGATTGCCACGGCACCAGGATAATCGGGATGAGCCGGGTAAGGTCCTGGGGCTGTTGCATCTAATAGATGCGGCAACTCCTGACGGCTGTTGGCTGATATTTTTCGGCTGGGGGGCAGCCTAAAAACGATGGGCCTCCCCAGTCTGAGAATACTAGCCAGATGCTGTGAGGCTTTATCTTGGCTGGGTATCAATTGGGGGGCACCCGCACCTTGTGTTTTTAAATTATTATTTATTTATTGCATATATTGCATGTTGATATAGACCCGCAACCGACGGCTGTGATTGGTTGCAGTGAGACAGCTGTCACTCAGCATTGGGGCGCATCTGTCTGCAACCAATCATAGGTGCCGGTGGGTGGGGGGAAGCAGTGAATATCAGATGAGCCTATGAGCGGCCAGCTCTTTCAGAAGCAGGAGAAGCCACGAGAGCAGGGTGACAGCCACGCCGCACCGGTGATCAGTGATCGCTGAGTATGAAGGAGGGAGAGAGGTGGGGAGAGGGAGAAAAAGAGGGCGAGACCGACAGAGAGAGAGAGTGAGAGACCGAGACCAACAATGAGAGAGAGACCGAGAGAGAGAGAGACCGACAGAGAGAGACCTGCGTTTTTGTTGACAAGAAAGGGATGCAAAATGCAACCAAGATGCAGTGCAAATGCATGGCTAAACATTTAGGCTGCATTTTGACACACCTCATTCATTTCAATGGGTAGAAATTGTTCACAACGCAATGAAGAAATGACATGTTGCTTTTTTTTTTACGCAACGATTTTGACAAATATTTGTCAAACAAAATGCTGCCTAAAAGAAGCAATGTGCGGATGGAAATTTTGACTTCTCATAGACTTTGCTGAGGAAGTGTGTCGCCCTGGGCAAGCCAGGGGACACAGGTCACACACCACCACACCCTACATCCCAGGTAGGAACACCAAAGCTAACCAAAAATCCTTGTTGCCTTCCTTCAGAGACTGATGATTCACACCAGGGGGTGGGCCAGGCGGTTGGCTCCGCCCACCGAGGAGTTCACAGCTCTGGAGGCGGGAGAAACCAGGCAGTTGAGTCCAGTGAGGGACATGAGAGAGTAAACAACAAGAGTAGCCCAGGCAGGGCTTGAGAAAACAGCTAAGTGCAAGTGAAGGAAGAAAAGTAGTAAAGGAGGAAAGCAAGAGTGGTGACAGAACAGAAAGAGTGTGCAAAAGCCTGAAGTAGTCCAGCTGTGTGCAGGACAGGTCAGCAAGGTCAGCAACGGCGGTGACTGTCTGGAGGGGGACCGTTTGGAAGTTCCTGGAAGGACCCCGGAGGCTGTGTGCCCGGCGGTCTGGAGCAGTGTTCCGAAGGACAGTCAGCACCAGGGCAGGGGCCTCTCGGACCCCGGCAAGGCTTGGAGTCGCCATAATTTGCCGAATCCGTCAGTGAAGGGGACGTAGATCCCCCAACAACCAAGTCCTGATTGAAGGCAACAGCCCAGCCAGTGTAGGAGAGACACCGCCCCCGCTAAGGCACCAGTTTCTCAGGGCCAGCGCCTGCGGGCAAAGAGTAGAGCTCCCCCGGTCCAGCTTGAAGCCGGGGAGCGGGTTACCGGTGGGGACCCATCGCAACCAACAAGTACACAAAGGTGCTAGGAAAAGGGACATCACCGTCACCTACCAGGAGAGCAAGTGCAGCCGTCCGTGGGACCGTCTTACCAGCCGTTTGGTTTACCGTAAAAACTGTGTCAACGTCTCAGGCTGAATGAGTACCACAGTGCCGCAAGGCACAGCGCTGCCCCCGCGTCGCTGCGCCCACCAGGCCCTGCACCTCCCAAACCATCACCGGGCCCCGGGATCACCAACCCCTACCCACGGAGGGGCAACACAACACCTGGCTGCTCCGCATCACCATCCCCGGGATCCCCGTATCGAGCAGCGGTGGTGAAATCACCACAACCGTGGGTGGCATCACAGACAATAAACAATCCCCACACCCAACAAATCCCCTTTCACTCACGGGCGAGGAGTGCCGCTCGAGAAACCCCCGGGATCCGGCCCACGGCTCGAGCCACCACTGAGCAGCAGCCGCCGGACCCGAGCAGAAGGGGTGAGCGTAGTGTGCTGACACCCTCCTCCCCGCCCGCGACAGAAGCACAACGCGTGCATTTTGTCATTGACACGGTGCAGTTTAAAACGCAACCAAAATGCAAGAATAAACGCAGGGTGCGCACATGACCTTACATCTCCCCAGATTGATATTCTCCTGACTTTGCATCTTCTCTTATGTACTTAGGAAGCAAAGAGATTGCGAGCAAGATGGGATTTCATGAAAACTCATGCTCATTGTGTATTTAAGGCCACGTGCACATGTTGAGTATTTGGTGAGTTTTTATTTACCTCAGAATTTGTAAGACAAAACCAGGCGTGGAACAATCAGAGGAAAAGTGTAATAAAAACACGTCAGCACTTCAGTATTGTTCACCCTGACCTGGGTTTGCCCTACAGTTACTGAGGTTAAAATCTCTCCAAATACTGATCGTGTGCACATGGTTTTGAGGTGGTGTCACACATAGTGACGCAACAGCGATCACGACCAGCGATCTGACCTTATCAGGATCGCTGCTGCGTCGTTACATGGTCGCTGGTAAGCTGTCAAACAGGCAGATCTCACCAGCGATCAGTGACCAGCCCCCAGCCAGCAGCGACGCATGGAAGCGTAACTAAGGTAAATATCGGGTAACCAAGGAAAGCACTTCTCTTGGTTACCCGATATTTACCTTAGTTACTAGCGTCCGCCACTCTCACGCTGCCATTACCGGCTTCCTGTTCCCTGCACTCCTAGCCAGAGTACACATCAGGTTAATTACCCGATGTGTACTCCAGCTACGTATGCAGTGAGCAGGGAGCCAGCACTGGCAGCGTGAGAGCGGCGGACGCTAGTAACTAAGGTAAATATCGGGTAACCAAGGAAAGGGCTTCTTGGTTACCCGATGTTTACCGTGGTTACAGCTTACCACAGGCTGCCAGACACCGGCTCCCTGCTCGCTTCAGTTCGTCGCTCTCTCGCTGTCACACACAGCGATGTGTGCTTCTGTAATACTATTGTACGTTCTGAGGATTTAGATAGCGTTAGGGCAATGACAACCAGAGACGAGTTCTTGGTACAAGATGTTTATAATATGTAACCACGGTAGATACACAACGGAACAAACACAGTAGAACACACACACGAAATACCTTCCCGAAACGGAGCGAAGGGGATTCCCAGGGCCACGCACCGGACTCCCCCAGGGAGACCACCAGAGCGAACCCCTATACAGGGACTGTCCGGCAATCACCCCGAAAGGCCTAAATGCGCAGCAGCCGGGAACACAAGGGGCAAGTGGTAAAGTCCAGAAGTGTCCGTACGGGATGATAGTCCAGAGTGGTTACGAACCAGAAGGAACCGGGCAGAAGTGCTGACCAAAGACGGCAGACGGAGTCCGGGCACAGCTTGGAGAAACCGGGTATGGTCCAGAGTCAGTCGGTAGTCTTTCAGAAGGATCCAAAAGGCAATCAGGAAGTAGAAGCAGCAAAGCAGGAGCACACAGCAAGCAGTATACTCAGGCACTGGACTAGGCTTAGAGGCGGCCTTTTAAGCAGCTGGACAGGAAGTAGGGCAACAGAACATTAAACTCCATGTTAACTGAGGGCAAGCTCTTTTAAAAGAGAACTGGAAAACCCGGAAACCTGACAGCTTCACAGCGGGAGATCAGCGTCCAAAAAATGACGCAGGACATTCAGCAACGACCGGCGACCTCACAGCAGGGGCCAGGTCGTTGCTGGATGTCACACACAGCGACAGCGATGGGACGTCGCTGCTACGTCACAGAAAATGGTGACTTAGCAGCGACGTCGTTGTCGTCGTCGCTATGTGTGACACCACCTTTAGTGAGGTTTTTCCTACAGACTCCTCTGGAGGCCTGATAAATGGCATGTCAAAAAAAACATTAAAAAAGTGCTGAAACCTGCACCACAACAGCATAAAACATTGGAAAACACATTACAAAACATGAAACAACACTGCAATGATCAGTGCAGATACTGCAGATATACAGTGCCTACAAGTAGTATTCAACCCCCTGCAGATTTAGCAGGTTTACACATTCGGAATTAACTTGGCATTGTGACATTTGGACTGTAGATCAGCCTGGAACTGTGAAATGCACTGCAGCAAAAAAGAATGTTATTTCTTTTTTTTTTCTTTTTTAAATTGTGAAAAGTTTATTCGGAGGGTCATTTATTGTTCAACCCCTCAAACCACCAGAATTCTGTTTGGTTCCCCTAAAGTATTAAGAAGTATTTCAGGCACAAAAAACAATGAGCTTGACATGTTTGGATTAATTATCTCTTTTTCCAGCCTTTTCTGACTAATTAAGACCCTCCCCAAACTTGTGAACAGCACTCATACTTGGTCAACATGGGAAAGACAAAGGAGCATTCCTAGGCCATCAGAGACAAGATCGTGGAGGGTCACAAGGCTGGCAAGGGGAACAAAACCCTTTCCAAGGAGTTGGGCCTACCTATCTCCACTGTTGGGAGCATCATCCGGAAGTGGAAGGCTTATGGAACTACTGTTAGCCTTCCACGGCCTGGACAGCCTTTGAAAGTTTCCACCCGTGCCGAGGTCAGGCTTGTCCGAAGAGTCAAGGCCAACCCAAGGACAACAAGGAAGGCGCTCCGGGAAGATCTCATGGCAGTGGGGACATTGGTTTCAGTCAATACCATAAGTAACGTTCTCCACCGCAATGGTCTCCGTTCCAGACGAGCCCGTAAGGTACCTTTACTTTCAAAGCGTCATGTCAAGGCTCGTCTACAGTTTGCTCATCATCACTTGGAGGACTCTGAGACAGACTGGTTCAAGGTTCTCTGGTCTGATGAGACCAAGATCGAGATCTTTGGTGCCAACCACACACGTGACATTTGGAGACTGGATGGCACTGCATACGACCCCAAGAATACCATCCCTACAGTCAAGCATGGTGGTGGCAGCATCATGCTGTGGGGCTGTTTCTCAGCCAAGGGGCCTGGCCATCTGGTCCGCATCCATGGGAAGATGGATAGCACGGCCTACCTGGAGATTTTGGCCAAGAACCTCCGCTCCTCCATCAAGGATCTTAAGATGGGTCGTCATTTCATCTTCCAACAAGACAACGACCCAAAGCACACAGCCAAGAAAACCAAGGCCTGGTTCAAGAGGGAAAAAATCAAGGTGTTGCAGTGGCCTAGTCAGTGTCCTGACCTTAACCCAATTGAAAACTTGTGGAAGGAGCTCAAGATTAAAGTCCACATGAGACACCCAAAGAACCTAGATAACTTGGAGAAGATTTGCATGGAGGAGTGGGCCAAGATAACTCCAGAGACCTGTGCCGGCCTGATCAGGTCTTATAAAAGACGATTATTAGCTGTAATTGCAAACAAGGGTTATTCCACAAAATATTAAACCTAGGGGTTGAATAATAATTGACCCACACTTTTATGTTGAAAATTTATTAAAATTTAACTGAGCAACATAACTTGTTGGTTTGTAAGATTTATGCATCTGTTAATAAATCCTGCTCTTGTTTGAAGTTTGCAGGCTCTAACTTATTTGCATCTTATCAAACCTGCTAAATCTGCAGGGGGTTGAAGACTACTTGTAGGCACTGTAGGTGCAAACAACTGCAGAAAAAATACTGGAGAAAAAAGCAGCGTTTTTACACATGGGAACAAGAGTTATGCCTTGCTCTCATTAGCATATGGCATCGGACTTGATCTGCTAATGACACTGGGCTCAGACTATACTGAGTCTGTGAGCCAAGTGTCATACTGTCCTCTGAGTCTGTCACATGCTAGAATTCGATCACAGGTGTGGAGAACATGTAGATATTAATTTCTCCCTCTCCGCTGCCTGTCTCTGCATATGTCGGACTGCACTCGGATGACATCAGTGCAGTCTGATGTTTCACACGTACCTATAAACTGGTATGGCTACGTGTGATCCGATATACGCTGCCAATCATGCATGCTGCCTTTTTTTTCTAATGCCGATTTGGCATGAGAAAAAAAAAATCACAGATGAACACTGCCTCATTGGTTAACATCGGTACGAGTGCAATCTGATGTTTTCTTGGATTGCACTCATCTAATTAAAGGGAACCAATCACCAGGACTTTCCTATATAGCCTAAAGCTAGTGTTAAGCCTGCTTTACACAATGCAATATATCTTACAATGTGTCGGCGGGGTCACGTCGTAAGTGACGCACATCCGGCATTGTAAGGTACATTGCAGTGTGTGACAGGTACGTTAAAACGTTCATCGCATGCACATCGTTCATTTCTCTAGAATTGAACGTCAGATTGTTCAACGTTCCCGGGGTAGCGCACATCGCAGTGTGTGACACCCCGGGAACGATGAACAGATCTTACCTGTGTCCTGCGGCTCCCGGCCCACAATGTGGAAGGAAGGAGGGGGGCGGGATGTTTACGTCCTGCTCAGCTCCGCCCCTCCGCTTCTATTGGCCGCCTGCCGCGTGACGTCAATGTGACGCCGAACGTCCCTCCCACTCCAGGAAGTGGACGTTCGCCGCTCACATCGAGGTCGTATGGAAGGTAAGTACGTGTGACAGGGGTTAATCATTTGTGTGGCACGTTCAACAAATTGAACGTGCTGCACATACGATGGCGGCGTTGCAAATCGCATATGATATCGCATGCGAAATTGCAACGTGTAAAGCAGGCTTTATACTGGCACTATCAGGCTGATTCTCTAAATACCTGTAGTTGTCAGCTCAGATATGCAGTGGAAACTTGCTTAACGAGTAACCCAGTTAGCGAGTATTTCGCCTAACGAGCAAAGCTTGCTATAAATTTGTAACTCAGTTTACGAGCAAGCTTTGCTGAATGAGCAAAATACTCAACGAACACACTTCCGGTTTCGTACATCCACCGCGCTCTAACCTGCTCTTGCAGTCCACACAAACACACACAAGTACGCATAAACACACACAAACAAACACGCACGCACACACATAAATTATGGTCACCTTACCTTCTGTTCCCTCGCCGGCCTCCTGGAACTTGCAGTTCGCCCGTACAGGCTGTGTATTGGGTAACCATCGCGACCGGTGCCGGACCTTCCGCTCCCAGCGCGCTGACGTCAAAGGCAGGAGCCGCTTGCCTCTGATTGGCCAGTGCGCTGCCTTTGAGTAGCGGCTGACAGGGGAAGGTCCACCCTCGTCGCGATGCTTGTTGATACACATCCTGTAGCGGCGAACTACAAGAACCATGACGCCGGCGATGGAACAAAAGGTACACATATTATGTTCACTTTACCTTCCGTTCCATCGCCGGTCTCATGGATCCTGTAGTTTGCCGCTATAGGATGTGTATCCGATAACCATCGCAACGAGGGAGGAACGTCCCCTGTCAGCCGCTACTCAAAGGCAGCGCGCTGGCCAATCAGTGGCAAGCGGCTCCTGCCTTTGACGTCAGCGCGCTGGGAGCGGAAGGTCCGGCATCGAGCTCGATGGTTACCCGATACACAGCTTGAACGAGTAACTTGGTTAACAAGATTGTTGATTAACGGATTGTTGTCGTTAACCAAAGTTCCACTGTACAATTCAATGGGTTTTTGTCCAGCACCGTCCAAAATATTTCTTTAATCCACAAAAACTTTCTTAGATAAAATTGTATTTTTTATTGTGCATATTTAAAAAATATTTTATCCTTTAAAAACATTAAACTCATTGCTATGAGTAAGAGCTCCTAGGAGCTCGAAACGCGTAAGGACGGATATTTTTTAAATATGCACAATAAAAATTATAATTTGATCTAAGAAAGTTTTTGTGGATTAAAGAAATATATTGGACGGTGCTGGACAAAAACCCATTGAATTGTATAGAATCTTCCTCCAGGAGCCGGCCTACCTTCTGCCCGTGCACTTACCACTGTACATGGACTCGTAATGGGTGAGTTGAATACTATTTTTATTTTGTTTATCTATAAGGTTCCACTATATAGGTTTTGAAATCCAAGGAAGTAAACTCTATAAAATAAGAAGCATCTTGAGTGACAGCAGCTGAGGATCAGATAATAGCTGGGGGGGTATTCATAGTTATCCCCTTCCCTTGATTGAATTAGCATAAGTATTATACAATCGATTTACTTTTTCTCTTGCAGGAACTGTGCTAAGGTCATACCCATGTGACCAGAAGGGGCGGGGCCCCAGCCAACAGAAAATGTTGCTTCCTGGTATCAGCGTTGTTGGCCGCTTCTGGTCACATGGGTATGACCTCACATAGGTCCTGTTAGTGAAAAAGTAAATTGATTGTATAATACTTATGCTAACTCTAACAGGGGGAGGGGATAATCCTGAATAACCCCACAGCTATCATCTGATCCTCAGCTGCTGTCACTCAAGAAGATGCTGATCTTATAAACTTTACTTACTTGATTTCAAAACCTATACAATCTAGCTGACCACTAAAGGTATGTAGAGAATCAGCCTGATAGTGCCAGTATAGCAATGGCTTTAGCTTATATACGAAAATCTTGGTGATTGGTTCACTTTAAATACAAGTGGGAGCGAGGCCTTAGACCGAGCTTTTACAAAATCAGTCCACAAAATGTCTTTGTGCTCACTATCATCAGCTTCTGCAGAATGCCGTACCCTTACAGATGCCTTCAGATGCAGCAGTCCCATAGTTTTGGAGGTCTACATTTTTAAGCATGTTCATGCACCAAACAAATAGCCATGGATTTTCTACTCCTGAAGCTTCAGACACCAGATAATGCTTAATTCTGAAAATAACCCCAAGGTGTTTAAAATTAAGTGGTACAACCGGCTATCAAATTAATTTTGGAATTACAAGGTGTTCTATATAAACCCTTTAAGAACTAGATAGATTTTGGATTATTTCCTCTTTGCAATTCTGCAAACATTTTTACCTTAACATACAGCGGGTGGATGAGGCTCTGTTTTGTGGATCACAAGTTGTTTTATGTAGAAGTTATGATAGATTAGAACTTAATTTTACTTTACTTTTTTACTTTACTTTAATTTTCCATTAAGGACTGCAGAGCCCATTTACACGGTCCTGGCTTTATAACTTTATTAAATAGCTCTTTAATTGTGATGGCCTGGCAGCTCCATATATTGGGTAATGCTTCAATTTCATAACATGTTCCTTGTAAAAAAAAAACAAAAAAACAAACTTTGAACCGGTTTTATTTGAAATGTTAACCACACATCACAGTTATATAACTCTCATATGTGAGCGTACATGTTTCTACTTCTCGGAAACCTTCTTCCATCTTTTTATTTCGCTTAAGTTTTTATGTTGACTGCCGGACTCTTGTTATTCTGTATATCTTGTCCTTTTTTCTTAAACTCTTATCTTAGCAGCAGATCTTTTAGTTTAATATTCTGCTTTATATAAAGGCATCAAACTGCAGTTATAGGTTTATGGGTCTAGTAGCCAAAACATTTTTTGCCATTTGGCTACTAGGAGTCTACAACGCTGCTGAAAAATATGTCCACCCTGCGGCTGACAGACAGCGTGTGCTTCCATTTGTGCATTGTACTTCGTGCATTAGGTGGATGAGCAGTGATTTCTTGCATGAAGGGGGGTTCATCTGGATTCGGCCCTCTAGCTACACAATCATCTTCCTGACGTCAGTACGAGCTGATAAAAGCTTGTGCTCCGTACCTCACCGTGCCATTGCAGAAAACTCCTGAATTTACCAGTATTACAGCAAAACATGTTAGCGGGCTTTGACTATCTCTTATAAACAGCCATCTGGTTCAGTTTTAACTCTTGTGGCTGTAATTTTCAGTATAAGAAAAGTTAAAGTATGTAATTACAATCGAGCGCTTCCATACTGTAGTAGCTGCATCCATGAACGTCCTGCAAAGCTCACATTTTTGGGTGCTTGTTCACTATTGACTTCCGTGAATAAAAATAGATTAACAATAAAAACATCTTGAACAGGTTTACTCACATGTTTCTGTAGCTTTAGAGGGATTGGATGAGATTAGGACATAATTTCTGTTCCAACCATAAACACTACCTCTCTTGTGTAAGCGGTGTCCGGTATTACAGCTTAGTTCCTATTCACCAGGCACATGCTGATCAGCAGTTTGTCTTAATAATCTGACTGTTAAGAATTAATCTATATTAATTTAGATTTGACTGTATTGTATAAAAAGATGGTTCAGATATCATCATACATATGACATGATGTGTGCCATGATCAGCTACAATTAGAGGTAAATTATGAAATCGGAGGGGGGGGGGGGTTTACCTCTGTTACTGAAGGCTGAAGACTTTGTATTTTAGCCAGAGTCCTGTTCCTGTAGCGCTGGCACAGCAGCAGTGGGCATGAGACTAGAGTGCTGTAGTAGCACAATACAGATCTTCTGAGGACTCCTGACTGTGCAGTGCTATTATACCAAGGCTAAGCAAAGGGTTAAGCTAATAATGTGAGAGACAAGTCCCCCTTAAATGAATGTCTCCTTTCTAATTCAATATTTATTATATGATTAGATGTTAAAGGGTTTCAGGGTTCTTGAGGTCCTGCCGTCTTGGTGGCTAGCCCTAGTCTGTCCGTGACAGTCATCTTAGTCTGTGGTCGAGGGCAGACGGTACACCTTTACACTTGTTTCCCATCAGTTCAAGCCATAAAAATGTAACCAGTTTTCTTCTAAGGCACTTAATCTCTTGAATTTTAGGATAACATTTTCTATATTATCAAGAAACTCAACTCAACCATTAAGCAATACTAAAGACATCCATGTGAACTCAGAGTATACATATTGGGGCAGATTGTAACAATGTGACTGCAAGTGTCATGACAGGTAGGAGGGGACTCCCAGCGAGCGGCACAACACACAGGGAATGTGCCGCCCCCACGACAGCCGACGGGCTGCTCGGATCCGGATCCACAGTGGCTCGAGGGGTCTCCAGACCCGAGGCGGGGTCGCACGCCGGTAGAAATAAAAAAGGGGAAGAAAGGGTGGATTTTATAGTGTTTGTGACGCCACCCACGGGTCGTGGTAAAAATGGGATACCACCGCTGCTGCGTTTAGGAGAGAGTGAGAGCGCCCGGGAGCGATGGGATGGCAGCTGGTGATGTTAAACCCTCCGTGGGCATGGGAAGGTGTCCCGGGGCTTGGTGATGGTAGGCTGGGGACCCGTTGGAAGCAAAGGGGCACAACGTACTCATACAGTCCAGAGATGCTGACACTGACACCGGGTAAACCAAAGTCTTGAACGCCCTGCAGCTTTAGTTCGAACACGCTGGGTCCGTGCCCTTTTGGCATTGCTGGTTGGTCTGAAGCCTTGTCCCTTGGCACTGTGTTTAGTCTAGGTGGATCCCATTCGCCTAAAACTACTCGGGTCCCGCTCACTCGCGTGGCTAGCAGGGTGAGCTTGCTCTCAGGGTTCACGCTTGGGATTTTCTGGACGCTTTTGGGAAGTCCTATCCCTCTCGTTGCACTAGTACCCCGATTTTGGAGTGGGTGGAGAGCGGTTCATGAAGATTCCGTCCTCGTCGGGTGAATTACTGGGCTGCATAAAGCTACTTCCCAGCCTAAGGTCCGCATACCTCGCCATGCCCTGACCCCTGGCCAGTTGTTGCACAAAGCCACCGAATTGCCCTCCGTGGCAGTACCGTACCCCTTGCCACTACCCCCTGCGACCGAGGTTCCAGCTCCTTCCAGGCCAGGCCAACGTCTGACACCTGGGACGGGTACAGGAGCCCAGCTCCACAGCGTGACCTCTTCCTGTCACTGCTCGCTGACACTCTCTGACTACTACAGACACTTCTGGCCCTCCTTCCACCATCCCTCCATCTGGGCGACCCTATTCCCCTCAGGCTGCCCAATGGGTGTTTGGTGGGTGTGGTCCAGAGTGTTTCTCAGGATTTGTGTATACCTGTTCTTGGCCACACAAAAGGGACAGGACCCGTAACCAAGGAGGAGCGGGTACCATGCAGAAGGGCAGATTGTACGGCACCCTTGTGACGACCTGATAGGCCAGGGTGTCACAGGAACACCAGGGTAGCAATACAACTGGAGGCTCTGGTGCGAGGAAGAGGGGAGCAGGGTCACGGCAAACACTCACTTTCGGTTGTTTCCTACACTCCCTAATATCTCTAGACGAGTCCTTTCCCCATGTGTCGTCACGTGCCTTGGTTCTCGCTGGCCCTGAACTCACCCTGACTGGTGAAGGCCAGTGAAGCGCTTGACTAGCTACTGCAATAAAACAATAAGAGGAAGGTAAGAAAAATAGGTAAGGGAAGACACAACAAATAACATTCCACAGCTTCTCCAGCAGGAACCTCTCAGCTGCAACAGAAGGAACACCTCATCATCTCCAGAGACTGGTTCCTTCAAATTTGACAGTATAGATATGAGCTATAACCGGCATAGGGAGGAGTGAGGAGCAGATATTTATAGCAGAAGGCAATGGCTGCAGCTGAGGCTCTAACTACCTGTTAGATCACTGCAGAATAGAAATAAACCTTAACCCCTTCAGTACTGGATTAAATGAAATATGCTACAACTCAGGGTAAAAGACGAGCGGGCACAAAAGAGGATTTGCGATCAACAATACGCTGTGTTTGTTCTGATGCTAGATCCCCCCGAGATCACATCAGGCTGTGACACACCCATTAAACAGATTTACTAATCTTTTCTTATATTTACACAGTGAAAATGATGACTAAACAGTCTAGAAATGATCCATTTGTAGTATCATTAAACAGTCTAAAGGGTACTTTACAAGCTGCGATATCGGTACCAATATCGCTAGCGAGCGTACCCGCCCCTGTCGATTGTGCGTCACAGGCAAATCGCTGCCCGTGGCGCACAACATTACTAACACCCGTCACACGGACTTACCTTCTCTGCGACGTCGCTCTGGCCGGTGAACCGCCTCCTTTCTAAGGGGGCGGTTTGTGCGGCGTCACAGCGACGTCACACGGCAGCCGTCCAATAGCAGAGGAGGAGCGGAGATGAGCGGCTGGAACATACTGCCCACCTCATTCCTTCCTCATTGCCAGTGGACGGAGGTAAGGAGATGTTCGTCGCTCCTGCGGTGTCACACATAGCGATCTGTGATGCCGCAGGAACGAGGAACAACATCGCTACTGACCAGACAACGATTTTTCATAAATAAACGACCTCTCTCAGACAAACGATTTTTGCCTCTTTTACGATCGTTTAAAGTCGCTCCAGCCTTTCACACGCTGCGATGTTGCTAACAACGACGGATGTGCATCACAAACACCGTGACCCTGACGATATATCGTTAGCGATGTCGCAGCGTGTAAATGTCCCTTTAGTTAACACCTCCTCATTTTAGGCCAATTTTGGCACATAATGCCATTTTGTAGGCAAATGTCCACTCCCATGACAAGTTAAATCATATTATTGTTAATCCACATCCACCTGCCAGGAACTGTGTCTATAAATTGTGGTGCACAGCAAGTATGACAATTTTTTTTACTTCTGATTGAGCGGTCCCTAATTGAGATGCTTATCCATTGGTCAGAATAGAAAGCATATATATATATATAGGGTATATCTCACACTGCCTCATAATGCTTCATATTCCATAAAGTGGTGCTACACGGAAAGTCAGCTTTGCTGCCACATTTCCCTTAAAATTATAGCCAATCATGGGGGATCTTGACATGGATGGAAGCAAATATAATTCACTTATTTTCAACGGACCCTCAGAAGACCTCTTTTTCTCTAGATGCAAGATAATACTGACAGGTTTTAATTAGTGTGCTGATATGAATTCCATCCATCTTTGATCCAGTGGTCCATTTTTCCCATCAATGTGGCATTTTTTTTTCCCAGAAGTAAAAAATGGACCCGTAAAAGCACTTGAGAGTTTAAAACGGTCATTGTCGTAGGGGAGCCTGCACACGGCTTCACCACTGCTATTTTAATGCACACTCTTTTTTTAAATAAAGCCAAAGTTTTATATGGATGTTGGAGTGGAGTTGCTCGTTCTTTCTTACATGTGAGATTGTGGCGCCCCTGAGGCTTCGGTCGCAAAGGTACTGCATCTCATTTAAGGCGCAGTATCCATCCCAGGTATAAGGAGGTTAATGTCTGGTATGTCTCACTTACACCACACAGTTAGAGAATGAGTCAGCAGTTTCCTTGCATAACAGATACAGCAGGTGCTCTCCACTAATTAGGCTGAAGGTGATAACCATAACAACTG
This sequence comes from Anomaloglossus baeobatrachus, assembly GCF_048569485.1. Lineage (NCBI taxonomy): Eukaryota > Metazoa > Chordata > Amphibia > Anura > Aromobatidae > Anomaloglossus > Anomaloglossus baeobatrachus. The sequence goes on from NC_134357.1 coordinate 186,721,803, forward strand.
GACTTCCCCAGCTTGGTGATTCATCTGGAGGATGGGGGGGAGCACTGGTAAAATACAGGAGCAGGGAGAGAATTACTTCAGAACGTCTGGGACACAGAAGACCACAGTCACCCGAAAGGCATGCTTCAGAGCTCCTCCGGGTAGAATCGGCCAGACCGGGGGAGCAGGCTGGAGACACCGGGAGGAAGGAGCCTACTGGTAGATCTTGTGGGACGAAGGAGAATACGGTAGTTGAGGAGAGAGCTTCATTGCTCCCTCGGGACAGGTTCTACTACAGGGTGCAGAGCCCTAGGGCTAGCTATAATTCACATTGGCAACCAAATCTGCAGGACGGGAGGATTCCATGTCTTCCCAACCACTACCCACATAGCTCGAGGCACAGTGATACATAGGGTCTGGGGTCTAGATCGCAGTCGGACTCCATGGTGAGGATTCACTTCACTTGCGACAGAGTTGGGACACTTAAACAACCAAGGGGGTCCCCAAGGTGCTTCATGCCACGGGGACTCACACAGTACACACAAAGGAAGGCCCACAGACTGCCATACCGGATCTGCCTCTAACCTGCTTGGGATCGACCGAAGCCCATCACGGCAAAGACCAGTACCTGGGGTAAGTACCAGTAAGTAAAGACCTGGAACCCAAAGCCCCTGCCTCTCATTTGCCGTCGCTCAGCACTGCGGTGCCAACGGCGACTACCACCACCCCCGTCCGTCCTCCATCATCCTCCCAGGGGTAACAGCTCTCCACCTATGGGGAGCGACACAATCCTGGCTGCAGCCTTCAACATCAGCCCCGGAGAGCAGCACTTGCAGGGGTGGCCCTTCTCTGGCCACGGACCACAGGTGTTGTCATGATCTAAAAAGACTTTCCTCACTGTCACTACCCCCATCTTCCATCCTTCCTTTCTTCCACTGTCTTCCCTCCCTCCTGTATGCCTCGGGGTCACGAATCCAGACCAGGCCAGCCCATAATGACGCAGAGGATCTCCATTCCCGGCCCGGCGACGAGTCGGATTAACCCCCTTGACCCCGGAGTGTTACATTTGGCATCACCAACAGGATAACATGCCCGGGCAAAACCCGGGTACTGTGTGCCTTACAGGATTGTGTCAATTGTTTATTTTGTGCCCGCGGCTGCGGGTTCTTCGCGACTGCGAGATTTTGACTGTACACTGGTGGCCATTGGAAAAGAAAGGATGGGCGCCATGTGTACCCAAAAGGACTGGAACCACCCACCCTTCGTGTGTGGGATTGCAGTGGGGCACGAATACCCGTGCCCGCCCCTACACGACATTCACCTTAAGGAGCCAAGAGCCTCGCTTCCCCAGGATGCAGGAAAAGATGGGGTAGTGGCATGGACTGAGACCGGGTGCCATAATTGTCCCAAACCTGGATGCCTGGAGGGCCCTGGAGCATCACTGAGTGGCATGTAAACATTTAAAGTACTTTTCCGCTTGTTCTACCGGATGGATTTCTGGGCCACTGGGTTATGCGTGGCCAGGACTGCCGCTGTAAGTAATTGGCACCGGTTTATGGCATTATGGACTGGGTCGCTTGTTGCTGCCGGTTAACAACGCATTACTTTTTTGATTGAAATGCAAAGTTTTTTTCTCCTATGCAAAAATTTTTTTTATTAACCTGATGACCTGAAATGTTTGCAACGTTTGATATGTTGAAGTAATCTGCCTCCCATAAAGATAAGACTGTTATCTTGTTTTCTATGCATGACAAAATATTGCGGTGTTTAACTGTGTTTTGTTGCAGCCCCGGAGTGCTGCGATTTGCTGTGGGGCAATGTGGTGCCCCAGAGGCTTTGGTCGGAACAGGGTACTGCATCTCATTTAAGCACAGTATCTATATTTTTCATGAATGTGTTTAAATACGGGTGTATAATTGAGGCCTTCTAATGTTATAATCCCTCAAATATAAGAGGGTTTCCCAGTTAAGTGAATTGTGATAGGACACATAAAGTGATTTTATAATGGATTCTTTCTTTTTCTATTTGAATTGTGATTATTATTTATTATTTCATTATATATTATTATTATTTATTATTTCACTCACTTATATAGCGCTATTAACTCCACAGTGCCTACCATCATTGTCTGTACTGGGGCTCACAATCTAAATTCACTATCAGTATGTCTTTGGAGGGTGGAAGGAAATACACACAAACACAGGGAGAACATACAAACTCCTTGCAGATGTTATCCTTGGTCAGATTTGAACACAGGACCCCAACGCAGCAAGACTGCAGTGCTAACCACTGAGCCCCCGTGTAGACAATGCTATGCATGTAAACCTCAAACATCGGCAATTACTAAGAATAACTTAGGATTTTTCTTCACATTTTTTTTTACTCTGTATAACATGTGGGATTTCAGGAATAAGACAGTAACCACAATAACATTTTTACAGAAATAGCGGTACACAATAAAGGATTTTTATAACACAAGAATTTCTCAATAAACACCTCTGTCAAAATAATAGAAATAGATGTGTCAGAAAGATGCCGGGGGTTCTAAGGTGAAATAGCCCCTTCATGTAGCAGGTCTGCAGAAGATGCCATCATTCTTGTTCCTGATCAGCATTTCTCAGCAGGGAATTAGAGATATAAAAGAATCCAGCCATAGCTAATCCTGATGAAGTGTATCAACTGGGACCAGTCTTGGAAGAACAATTTGTCTTTGGTGGGAGACCTTTAATTGAATTTTAGACGCAGCAACTGTTTTCATTGACTTGCGGTAATTCATGTTTTCGACAGAACAGTAACCCAAAGCAGATTAACGCCCGTCTTCTAGAAGAAATATCATGCTATTTGTAACCTTTCTACACCTCTATATCATTCGTGCACTTGTAGCTTGAATGGTTTCTGTGAACCGTGGTCCTCTCAGGATTATGAAATTGCCAATAATTCACACTACCAGATTAGCCTTGTTCAGATTATTAAGAAGTATAACAAAATGCTTTAGAGCTGCACTGTCGTTGGCTGGCGTGCATGCGATTTATTTGCCTTGCAGATATTGCACATGTTGTCAACTTGTGGTTAAACTAATGCAGTAATTGAATATAATAGCTGTACTTGATGTATTAAGTTACTAAAAGAGTTTCTGTGGTTTTCTATAAATAACGCTGAATGTATGAAGCTTTTAGGTTTTTTTGGGATTTTGTTAGATCTTCCAAACCATGGGCATAACGGGTGCAGTTGAATGGGGTGAGACTGTGACCAGTTCAACAGTGGGCCAGCATTATTTTTTTTGCTGGTGCAGAACTAATAGAGATAGTGTTCAGAGCCAAATCTGCTGATAATTTGTCCAATAGGGACTGTGTAAAGAAAAAAGAAAAGAAGATCTAAGACTCTCAGAAACCCCAACAGTAAGGAGAAGAGGAAGGGAAGAAGACCGGGCACAAGGTAAAATGAAGAAGCGGTCAGAGAACTAGAAGGAGAACCAAGAGAGAGCAGTGTCTGTGAGCCCAATAAAGCGGAGCATGGTGAGGAGGAGGTGAGGAGGAGGTGGTGATCCATGGTGCCTAATGCCCCAGTGAGAACCAGGAGAATCAGCAAGGAGTAGTGGGCACTATATTTAGCTGTTAATAGATCACTAGAGACTTAAGTAAGGGCGGTTTCAATAGAGTGTTAAAAGCGGAAACTGGACTATAAAGAGTCAATAAGAGAATTATCTGAGAGATAGCGAATCCATGGACCAAGTGTTCCAGGAGTTTACAGATAAAGGGGAGATTATATTTCTAATTACTGCGCCCCAGATTATCTACTGATATGTAAAGAAGTGGGTGAAAAATGTAGTATTACACAGCACCTATTTATAAAAAAAAAGTAATAGTAATATGTAATAGGTGGGCAATGCCCCAGGATGTAAATATACTATGTTTTGTGTATTTACTGTTGTATATTATAAAAGCATGTGTGGACATTTAAGTGTTTTAGAAGAGATTACCATTAGGATGTAGCAGAGCTAGGATTGTTCAACAGGTTACTAAAGGTTGTATCCAGCGGTTGGTTTAGCCAGCAGTAGAGCGGGTTTAGAAGAGGTGTTAGATAAGACAGGGTTAAAGTAGTAAGGGAGGAGTGACAGATGGCAGGTCGGATAGTTGGGAAGGCGAGTTCCAGAGGTAGTCATTGAAGAAGTGGATTCAAAGTGAAAAGATGTGGTCTTAGTGTTAGGGCCAGACAGCGAACCCTGAGGTAACCTTTGGATGTCAGGAGCCTACTGCTCACCCCGGCGGGCCTAGAGTGTCACCCAGCTAGAGAGCCATCGGGGTCCAGAAACGGATGAAGATGTGCAGTATTAGAGGGAAGACCTGAGAGTATTGCGGATGCGGTCCAAGATTGTGGGGACAGCAAGAAGAGTAGTACCCAAGAGAGAAAAGAAGGAAGGCCATGCGTGTAACAATGTGAAGAATAAAAATAAACAAAACTGTTGGCCAAGTGAACTCTACAGTAGTGTTGTGTATCTTACTATGTCATGAACCGGCAGCAAGGGTAACGGACACTGGCATGACGCAGCAAGTAAGAGTCGTGTACCCCACGGAAAGTCAGTTCCACACACAGAGTCTCCTTGGTAAAGGTAAGCGGCGCCCACCCGGCCCAGAGCCAGCACCCTCCTTCATATACACAACTCCTTTAAGGGTAAGTGCCTCAAGGTTCTTTCTGCTAAAGGTAACCTAAAATGGTGCACCATTAATGGGTATGTAGCAGATTTCAAATTCTCAACACCAGTCAATATATACTACTGATATTCTCACAGTGCTGCTGCTGTAATGTGTAGTGGAAAATTATGGTTTTACAGCAAAACACTACATTTTTGCCCTGACTTCTGTGATAGCCATAAGTTGGTTGTAAGGTAGTAAGTAGCCAAAAGGACTCTATGAGCACAAAATGACTGTTTAGAGGTGCTCATGCATTATAGCAGAGGTAATCATTTAAATACACCTTCCACCTGCTGTTTTTTCATCTGTTTCCACCCTTTCCTGGTCTACAAAGCCAGAGCCATCAATCAAAGAAGGATAAGAGTGGAGATTGATTAAAACGAGCGGGGGTAAATGTGTCGTTAAATGATTAGCCCCACCATGATGCACGAGAGCCTGTACTTGGTGTGCACAGTCATCCCAGAGTACAGTGGACACATGAATGTAGGAAGGGGGGACCCTCAACTCCCGAGTTATTATCTATATTTATATTGATTGTATTAGTGTGGTGTTTCCCTTTCTAAAGTCCATTTATGTGCCTGCTTTGTTATTCTGTTAGAGGGGAGGAGCTTAAAAAAATATTACTTCCTGTCTCATTGTCTTTTATAGAGTGCCTAACTATTCATACTCTCTATACTCATAACGAGTACTGTCTAATACTCACGTATTTGTTCTGAATAGTGTGTACAATGCAAGTCAATGGGGAAAAACTCGCTATGTAACGAGTAACCCGAATTCCATACTATTCGAGCAAGTAGTGAATAGTGCAGAATTCCGGTTACTCGTTACATTGCGAGTATTCCCCATTGACTTGCATTGCACACGCTCTTTGGAATCAATACGCAAGTAGTAGACAGTATGAATAGTTAGGTACTCGCTCAACTTTAGTCTCTTCCTTTCTCCTACCAAAAGAGATGGTAGAAGCGTTTCAAGCCCACCCACTCTCTATTCCTCTGTTTTACTGATACCTTCCTTGACTACTTACCTTGTCTAGGTTAATTGTTTGTATCATTATATCTTTTATCTGTAACCTTACTTTGTACATGTTATTATATAAGGGAAAAAAAAACAAAACATTGATTGGCATGTCTGGCATTAGCCTTCTAAGTCTAAGGGAGAGTAATCCTTCAGTTATCAATCCGTTGTCCATTTTTCATGTACATGTCCTGTTTGTCTTTTTCATAGATATAAAACGTACCCATACCCTTACTGGGTGGCCCAGAAGAAGAAATTGAGACATGTCTGCTTTGGATCCAAATTACAGATCAAAATAACCCATGCAAATCAATGGGACGAAAAGTCACGATAAGCACTCATTGGTATCCTGGAGGAGCTGTGAGTGGTGGGTAGGAGAGGCAGATATTTTTTTCTTTTAGCATATGAGAAAATGACTGATGAAACTGTTAGAAAAAAACTGACACATGGACCAAATACTGATGAAACTCAGAACCAAAACCAATGGAAATTGGTTAATTTTTTTTTGTGTGACAGAAATCACTGACATTTAAGGACTAATTTTGCACCACCTATTAGTTGGCTTACATTGTGCCAGAAATGTGCATCTACAAATAAAGATTGTGAAAAATTACTAGAAAATAAACTATGCAAAACAGTCTGTCTAAAGGAAGATTTTTTTAATGATTTTTCTTTTAAAGTAGAATATAATTGGCACTATAACACTTAGGGGCTTGTTAATTTACCATTGGCAGAAACGATGATAGCTTAATTATTATTGCCTGTCGCATTTAGCGAGAGAAGGTCCCAAAGAATGAGGCTTACACAACATCGGCAAAAGGAAACAACCTCTCGCTTGCTCCAAAAACGACATGGTTTGCCACTAGGTCTGTTGCAGGTGTGTTTTTGTTTTCATGAATACTTAACCTGGAAAACACTCTGTTCTCTATTTTAGGCCTCTTGTAAACAAAGATACTAATTCTGCGTGACAGAAAAATTACAGACATCACATGGCAACACCTCAGGTCTAACACCTATGATGATGTTGACATCATGAAGTGACACACTAAACTAACCCCCACCCATGTCTATACAATAAGAATACGTCTGGCATGGCAGCTGTCACTACCAGAACGTACTGCAATAAAACATCTGACATTTCAGGGCTGTAATCTGACCTACAACATGTGCAAATACTAGAAAGTGTATGTTTCGTGTTTTTTATCTGCATAACCATATATTAATAGTGTTTAGAACAGGCAATTCAAGTCCTGCACCTCAATTGTGGCAGGTAAATTTCAGTTATCTGGTATTTAACCCTATACATTTACTATCTATATACAGTACTCATAGCAAATAAAGAAGAGTAGAAAATCTCAGTAAAATTTCTTTATATACTTAGTTTTGCATTAATACATTTACCACCATCATGTCTCTGCCACAAGAATGGATGGCATCAGATGGTGACACAAGAAGTACCTACAAGTATTATTTACAGCTACTTTGTGGGTTTGTTCAGACAAAACTATTCTTTTCTATAGTCAAAGCTTGGTCTACTCGCATATTTTTATCCCAATTCTCCTAGAACACATGCTGAGCCAAGCATGTAAATGTTTTTAAGGAGAAGAGAGCAATAAATGTCCCCATACTCATTAGACTGCCAGCTCACCCCACTGACATCGACGGGTTCGAACAATCATCTAATGTGTATCGGGTCACTAACCAACTGATCATCGGTGAAGATTTAGATGGCCCATGTCCTATTTCAGCCGGCAGCTTTCTTATAGCCGGTTTAAACCACTGCCCCATTTTAACTCCTGCTAGGGCAAAGGAACAAGATACAGGCTCATACTAGCCCACAGGAGAACAGGAGAATCCTCTGGTGGGCCCCTTTGCAGTATTATGTCACTTACCCCCCAAACATGATCAGTAGTTGGCACAATACACTTGTTTCACTATGTGCAGAGAAAGGAAGCATCTCATCATTCATTTTATAAACTACCCAGTATATCTAATATATAAAGCTGAATGTGTGTATGTATTTATGTATGTATGTATGTGTGTGTGTGTGTGTGTGTGTGTGTGTGTGTGTGTATGTCCGGGATTGGCATCTGCTCCGTCGGAGCTACAGCCACAAAATTTTGCACACTCACACTTCTGCACCCCGAGAGCGTCATAGGCTATGTTGTGAGGCGAAAAGAGACAGACGGGGAAAGAGACAGATCTGGAAAGAGACAGACAGAGCACATTACTTGGCCAATTAAGTTAAATCTGTGTGGAATATCTGTGGTGATGAAATATATGTTGTGAAATGCTTCTATTAGCTTAGTTTTTGCCTTTTAATAATTACATTTCTATCTATTTGTTTTGTGGTTTTTGTGTGCACAATACATTTTTGTTAATACATTCTATTTTTTTAACAGGAGTTATTAACCCGGGCGAAGCCGGGTAGTACAGCTAGTTATTATATAGAAGCATAGGTAAATTTATGAGTGTAATATTTATAGGAATTGATCAGTAAACCCCTAGAGTCAATGTTAGTGGCAGGCCCCTGCTGCCCCAGTCTGAGTGACCATGTTGAAATTTAACAAGTTGGATCCTTGTTTACTCCCATCTAATGTCAGAGGACAGTCCCACAGTAAATGGTGGATTCAGACAGTTCTCATCTGATTGTCCCAATAACCTGTGACTAATATACTGAGGACCTATCCAAAAGATAGGTCATCTGTGGGAGATCTATGGGGATATAAAACTCGGCACTCCCACTGATCATTCCACGCACTCTCTTGCTATTAGTACCTGCACATGTACAGACACTGGCTGGTGACCGGTTCATGCAGCATTATTTGATTGCCCCTATTTATTATACAGATGGCTGGACCTTACACGACAAACGTAATATTTTTATCTTTTGTATTACCACTTATTACCTTATAGGTTGTAAGCTTGTGACCAGGGCCGTCACTTCTGTTGGTTGAACTATTTGTTACTCTGTAAAGTCTTCTACTGCTGTACGATTACCCTCTGAATTGTAAAGTGCTGCGAAATATGTTGGCGCTGTAAATATGTAAATTATTATTATATCATTTAATCTAATATCTGCTCCAGTGGCGGCCATAAGTAAGCAATTTACAGAACCTAACACAGCTGCTCAATATATTGTTTAGTGGCTGCTGCCAAGTGCTGCAGTTTATCTACCGTTCACTTTTAATCTTTGTCTACAATTGTAACTTTCTTTCTCCTAAGACATATTTGATTCATCTTAATGGAGATGTCCATGACTAAAATGTGGATGTGTAGATCATCAACATGAAATTGGTGGGATGTCAGCAATGTACAGAGTGGATCCCACAGCCAGAGATGTAACTTGCAAAATCTCCAATAGGGCCCCCAACTGCTATGGGTCTGTAAAGATATATATTGGTGTTTTCATATGAGCCAAAGGGATATATAGGCCCCCCTTAGGCTGCAGGGGCTTGGGTTTGGCTGCAATTCCTGTAGTCACTATGGGTATGGCCCTGCTCACAACTTAAAATATATTGTTTAGTGGCAGCTGAGGATTATTACAGTTCATTTGAATGGTGGATAAATCTGTAGGGGCCACTAAACTATTTACAGAGCCACAGTTTTCTGCCATGCTTACATCTGGTCACCGGTGGACCAGCTATCACCTGATCACTGGAGGTCTAGGATGTGAGACACCCACTAATCTCATACTGATGATCTATTTTATGGAAAGATCATCACAGATGAGTAAAATGTTTGCTGTGAGAGAGGAAGAATAGACTTGTACTGGGCAAAAAGATTAAAAGTATACATGGGTGCAAAGTCTTCTAAATCCATTTAGAACTGTAAGTGCTTCCATTAACCAATGGATATGATATTTTTGTGAGAAGAAAGATACACAAACAGGAGGACAAAAATCCAATCCAAGCAGAATTTTGGTATGTCGGCTAAAACCACTGAGTTGTTCTCTGGAATTATCTTGTCTTTACCCTGCTCTTGTTTGGTAGACAATGTTATCTTATGATCATTGCAAAATGTATTTTTCTATTGTCATGTTGTTTTTACAGAAGTCACAAATAGAGAATAGAGCTGTTTTTTCTATGTCTTTCCTTGTGGGCGCAGTATAAAGGCATTCTGTGAGTCATCAATATGTAGAAAAATGTCCTGAGGTTTAAGCTGTATTCAGATGCATTGTGTACAACACAAGGGACTGGCATTCAAGATTAACAAAGGGATCTAATGCAATTCATTTGGCTTGGATCTAAAAAATTCAATACTGCCCTTCTCTCCAACTTAAATTTGTAGAAGTCCGGACATTCTTTAAAAAAAACTCTATGTGGTTATTGTAATAGCAGAAAAGATGCGCCAGCATAACCACCAGGACAGGAACAATATATCTATAAAATCAGGATCTCACCCCAAGTCTACGAAGACCAATTCCGGCAATCATTGAGGTCTATTATATACAGTATATACAGTATAAGTGCAATCAGCATACATAACTAGAATACAGGTTAAGAAAGCATGAAGTATGGCCGGCAGGAACGCATCTAAGCACTGTGGGGGAGGCGTATTAATGATTTTCATACACCGCCCTTACAATGATGTTAGCTGAGGTAAGATGCACCAATTTTATTATGGGAAGGGGCCTCTTGCCATATAACTTACAACAATTTCCTATGTGGATTATATATTATAGTAAGGTTCCATCACTTGCTAACCCCTTAACTTAAAAAGTTAATGAGCGTGGAAAACAGAAAAATTCACAAATCATGGCACAAATATGGCATACCCAATGGTTTTTCCACTAAAAAACTAGCTCAGTGCTAATAATACAATTAAACTCTTCCCTACACCCAAATTCCCCAGCTGTATGCAACAGTATGCTACTGGCTCCCACCGAAAAAAGGATATAATGCTGAATATATATATGCATAGAGCTGTGCTAAAAAGTGTAAAACAGTACTTATCAATGCAGTTAAGGCTTAGGGTATTTTAATACTAAAAGGGATTATGGGTCAAACCCATTAATCTTTTTTTATGATTTGTCTGAACACATTAGCATAGTACCGGTCTCACCATAAATGAGTACACCCCAACAGATTTGTCAGAAACTCGTTAATTTCCTTTCAGAATCACCTTTTCTATGCTATACCATTACCGTAGATAGAGGGCTTTGTGGGGGCCATTATAATATCTGGAGGGCTATGAGGGAGCCTTTATATTTTATGGAGGGCTATTTGTGGGCCATTATACTGTATGAAAGCAATTATACAGTGCGAAGGTTTGTGTGGCGTCCGTAATACTGTGCAGATGGCTGCGTAGGATCCATTATACTGTTTGGAGGGCTAGTGGGGGGGGCCATTATACAGTATGAAGAGAGCCATTAAACTGTATGTAGGCCCATTATACTGCATGGAGGGCTTTGTAGGGGTCACAGTTGGGGATCATACTGTGTTGGGGTCACCATACTTTGCCGGGGTAGTTGAGGAGGGTACAGTAGTGTCATCATACCGTGTATGTAGAGGAATTCATTGTCGAGGTATCATACACCGGTTGTGGGGCACTTATGTTGGTATCATGGTTTATGGGTGCAATGAAAGGGAAATCTAAGGGGTTCAATAGCAAGAAAATTACTTTGTAAAGCTATAAAGTTGTGAGATATGTTCTTATATGACCTAGATGAATATTATTAATTAATTTATTTATTTGGGGGAGACAAGTTGTCATTACTCTCCATCCAGCACCCAGGCTCTAAAAGAAGTCATTGTTAAAGAATGGGAAAAGGGAGCTATTACAATATGTCGCCAACTTAATCACAGCATGCCTAGAAGAATTGGGTCTGCGCTTAAAAATCATGAAGGTCATACAAAATACTGGATGTAGTAGTTTTTGATGCGGGGTATATTTATTTTTAAATCAATAGAAAAATTGAAAATTTTATATAACATCATATAATAATATATAACAATAATATAGTATAACAATACTTTCATGTTATGAGTTAATAAAGGTTCTATTAAACTCAGTCTTGACAAAATTTGGGAAATTCTCCTTGTGTTCAGTGACATATTGGATAAAATGTTACTTTGCAAAAAGGGTGTACACATTTATGCAGAATACTGTACTTCAGGAAAATTATCTGCCAAATATGCTAAATATAGTCCCCAAATGAAGTGTTAGATTATTTAGTGTAAATTTTATATTGTAGTTGTCAGTAATATGTAAAATATGATCATCTAGTGACCGCACCCATTATGGCTTAAAAGAACGCAGTATTAAATCTCCTTGCTTCTTTATCCAAATCATTATAGTTATATAAGTGATAGTGTGATGATATGAGCATAATCACTAACGCATCATTGTATTGAAAAACTATATTTCGATCCTATTTAATAAAATTCTAAAGCATTTGCACATAACAACAGTAATCTTTCTGTGCCAAGTCTAAAGCGGGCTTTACACGCTGCGATCTCGCTAGCGAGATTGCAAGCGATTGTACCCGCCCCCGTCGGTTATGCGACACGGGCAAATCGCTGCCCGTCGCACACAATCTCGCTTACCAACATCACACGGACTTACCTGTCCTGCGACGTTGCTCTGGCCGGCAAACCGCCTCCTTTCTAAGGGGGTGGGTTGTGCGGCGTCACAGCGACGTCACACGGCAGCCGTCCAATAGAAGCGGAGGGGCGGAGATGAGCGGGACGTAAATTTCCCGCCCACCTCCTTCCTTCCGCACAGCCAGTAGAGGCAGGTAAGGACATGTTCCTCGCTCCTGCGGTGTCACACACAGCGATGTGTGCTGCCGCAGGAACGAGAAACAACATCACTAATTAGAAGAAAACGATTTTTTGTTTTAGGACGACCTCTCCGCGGCAAACGATTTTTGCCGCTTTTGCGATCATTTTAGGTCGCACATAAGTGTCACACACCGCAATATCGTTAATGATGCCGGATGTGCGTCACAAACAACGTGACCCCGACGATAATTCATTAATGATATCGTAGCGTGTAAAGCCCGCTTAAGGCCTCCTTCACATGTCCATATAAAAGACATACATGAAAAACATGGTAGGTAGGTATCATGTCGGTCAGTATTTTGCATCAGTTTGTCATCCGTGTGTCCATTTTTATCATCAGTGTGTCATCAGTGTACAGTTCGTGTGTCTGTGTTTTCCATCAGTGTCATCAGTGTACAGTCCGTGTGTCCATTTTTACCATCAGTGTGTCATCAGTGTAAGGTCCGTGTGTCCATTTTTACCATCAGTGTGTCATCAGTGTAAGTTCCGTGTGTCCGTTTTTACCATCAGTGTGTCATCAGTGTACGGTCAGTGTATCCATTTTTACCATCAGTGTGTCATCAGTGTATGGTCTGTGTGTTTGTTTTTATCATCAGCGTCTCATCAGTGTACGGTCCATGTGTCCGTTTTTACCATCAGTGTGTCATCTGTGTACGGTCCGTTTGTCCGTTGTTATCATCAGTGTGTCATCTGTGTACGGTCCATGTGTTTGTTTTTATCATCAGTGTGTCATCAGTGTACGGGCCATGTGTCCGTTTTTATCATCAGTGTGTCGTCAGTGATTTTCACAGATAGCTAAAGAAATAAGGATATTACAAAGCTTACCCTTTACTTTGCAATGCTAAACCCATAGACTTGTACTGGCGCTTGTCATCCATGCGGACAGAAAAAAACTGACATGTCTCCTTGTGGTTTGCACAAACACACAGTCCATGTGAAAACAAGGACATATGAGGAGCCCCATAGGTTATAATGGATATGTGTAATATTTGTGAAAAAAAAAATACCACACGTACGGGAAATACGGTCATGTCAAGGAAGGATAGGAGGTGGCTGACATCAGGTGGAGCTTCATTACTTTCTAAGGCTACATTCACATGACCGTTCCGTTTTTGCGGTCTGCAAAACATGGTCTGTTTTTTTCACGAATGCATCCGTATGGTATCCATGTGACATCCGTTCCATTCCGTATACGGGCCGTGTGTCATCCATGTGTCATCCGTATGCCTTCCGTTTTTTTGCGGATCACAAAACACAGAAGCAGCTAGATAGATAGAGGGATAGATAGAGAGACAGAGAGATAGATAAAGGGATAAATAAAGGGATGAATGAATGAATGAATGAATGAATAAATGAATGAATGAATGAACGAATGAAGGGATAGATAGAGGGATAGCTAGAGGGATAGATAGATAATAAATGAGAAAGACATATAATGTCCCACTCCCCAGCATTTTGTAATCTTGCACCCTTTAGTGCCTTTCATAAAGGGTGCTTAGCCTTGTATTTAGCCAAAAAATAAATAAATAATTAAAAAAAACGATGTCGGTTCCCCCTATTTTTTGTTGCCAGCTCGGGTAAAACAGACGGCTGCAGCCTGCAGACCACAGCTGGCAGCTTCTCCTTGGCTGGTAATCCAAAATAGAGGGCACCCCACGCTGATATTTTAAATTAAATAAATAATTTAAAACAAAAAACGTGGGGTCCCCCCAAAATTGGATCACCAGCCAAGGTAAAGCGGACAGCTGTGGTCTGGTATTCTCAGACTAGGGAGGTCTGCAGTTCTTGGACCCTCCCCAGCCTAAGAATAGCAGGCTGCAGCCACCCCAGAAGTGGCGCATCCATTAGATGTGTCAATCCTGGTGCTTTGTCCCAGCTCATCCCGATGCCCTGGTGCGGTGGCAAACAGGGTAACATATGGGGTTGATACCAGATGTGTAATGTTACCTGGCATCAAGCCCTTGGGTTACTGATGTCAAGGCATCTATCAGATACCCAACATCAGTAACCCAGTCAGTAATTAAAAAAAAATAGATGACAAACAAATTTTTATTTGGAAAAAACACTCCCCAAAACATTCCCTCTTTCACCAATTTATTGAAAAGTAAAATCAAATCCGGGTCCGGCGTAATCTAATAAGGGGGTCCCACAACGATCCATACTCACTGTCCCAGTCAATGAAGACCAGAACGTTCCCCATTGGCTGGGAGAGCAGTGCAGTGACCTGAGCTAACATCAACAGGTCAGCCCAGGTCACTGCAGGGCATGACCAGCGCTGACTTCAGTAGGTTAGCTAGGTACATTACCTGCAGTGATGGAAGCCGCTGAACTCCTGACATCAGCGCTCCTCACTGAGTTCTATGCCCAAAGTGCTTCCGTATGCCATACGATCCTACACATAAGATATTAAAAAGATGGTCCTGTCTGTGGGTCTGCAAAAAAACAGAAACTGAACAGGACAAACGGAATGGTCATGTGAATCAGCTCTAAGGCGTACTTTGCACGTTGCGACATCGCTACTGCGATGTCGTCGGGGTCAAATCAAAAGTGACGCACATCCGGCGCCGGTAACGACATCAGAACGTGTAAAGCCTAGATGCACCGATAAACGATCGCAAAAGCGTCGATCTGTGATCTGTGTAGTGTCGGTCATTTCCATAATTTCACTGCAGCGACAGGTACGATGTTGCTCCTCGTTCCTGCGGCAGCACACATCGCTGTGTATGAAGCCGCAGGAGCGAGGAAAATCTCCTTACCTGCCTCCACCGGCTACGCGGAAGGAAGAAAGTAGACGGGATGTTTACGTCCCGCTCATCTCCGCCCCTCCGCTTCTATTGGCCGCCTGCCGTGTGACGTCGCTGTGACGCCGCACAACCAGCCCCCTTAGGAAGGAGGTGGGTCGCCGGCCAGAGCGATGTCACAGGGCAGGTAAGTGTGTGTGAAGCTGCTGTAGCGATAATGTTCCCTACGGCAGCTATCACAAGATATCGCATGGGCGACAGGGGCGGGTACTATCGTGCTCAGCATCGCTACCATCGGCTAGCGATGTTGCAGTGTGCAAAGTACCCCTAAGTCTTTTTCTCTAGCATTGTAACCTATGTATGTGCACTGCAGAGAGAAACATCTTCTTTTACCATGATAACTTTTATTCACCAGCAAAACCAAAGCAAGAGTAATACTGAAAATATCATTAATTAATAGGATTTACAATGCATGACTGCAGACATCGAAGATGGCTACGTACCCTGTATATTCTGGCTACATATAAATTTGACAGCAATAAAAACTTGAGTCATGGGCCGGCATTACAAAGTTAATGAGCATGAAATGAACATGTCGCGTTAATAAGAGTCAATGATTTTTATATTGCTCTAGGCTCCCCTGTCATTTATTTTCAGTGCAGAGAAAATTCAGTGTTTCCAGCACACCTATTCCAGCATTATAGGAAAAGTATCCCGAGGCCATCAGAGCACTGTGACATGCGGCCAAAACACTACAATGGAGGGAAAGATGAGTGATGCTCTTGGCATGTTGGTGTACCTTCACCCCTTTCTTAATTACATTCCGTTTTTTTCTCTTTTGATATTTCCCTTTCTTCCAGTGCCATATTTTTTTTCTTCTTCCATCCATAGAGCCTATATCTGTTTGATGGCCAGGGGCGTATATAGGGGGGGGGAACGCAGTTTGCCCTGTCGGTATTACACCTTATAAGAAATTCTTCTTATGCACCTAATAAAATATGAACTTCATTCTTGGATCAAAATTGCTAACAGCTTTAAAAGGCTTTGAGACCCATAAAGATGTGGCATTTCCCACTGACTCAATTACATGCTTGTAGAACGACAAGCTGTCTTTATGAATTCACTCGGACTTGACATAGTTCACATAATTTAATACCAGTCATTAAACAGTTCCATTAATTTATGGACGTTACTGAATCTATGGGTGACAGCAGGCCTAGACTATTTTGCCAGGAGGACTGTAGAATCCAATTGTTCAGGAGACAGAACCACTTCTTTCTTTTCAGCAAAATAATATCTGGGTGCAGAGCAATGACATGTCCAGGTGCAGGGGACAGCCATAATCCATGAACAAATAGCTTAATGATCGAAATTTTGCTTGTAGATATTTAAATAAACACCTTTTTTGCATCAAATTTGCTACAGGTCTATTAAAGGAAAGCTGTGAGGTCCCCTATGCCCTCCAAGTTCCAACCCAGCAGGATTCATAGCTGTATGACTAAATTCCCTGCCTAACCTGCTCTGTGTAATGTTATTCACTTAACTCAATTTTTTTTAAAAAGGATTTATTATCTCCGCTTTCCCTATGCTAATTAGGTCTTTGACTAGTCAATGGGGCGTTAGTTCCCAATATTAGTTGGCCCTCCTTCTTTGTTATCAGGTCACTGTAAGCGTGATGACATGATTTTCCCCCAAACACGTCACCCCCGGCTCCTGGAAATCATGCGCATGTGCGCAGCTTTCTTCACTCACATTGAATCTCTGAAGCCAGATGTGCGTGTCCTCCCAACTTCAGAGAGGCATACGGCACATAATCAGAAAGCACAGCTTCTGCACTTCCAGACATGCACAGTGTGCCTCTCTGAAGTCTGGACGCGTACACCCGGCTTCAGAGGTTCAATGTGAGTGACCAAAGTCGCCAGCATGCACGAGATTTCCATGAGCTGCCTGTGACGCCGGCTCGTAGAAATCATCTTAGCACTCCAGACATCATGGAAAAAGGGTTGACTAGTTTGAGGAAACCAATTCCCCAATGACTAGTCAAAGGCCTAATTAGCATAGGGAAAGACGAGATTAGAAATCCTTTTTTAAACCTTAAGTTCACAACTAGTGATGGGCGGACCCGGACTGTAAAAGTCCGGATCCGCACTGTTTCAAAGTTGCCCGGGTGCCAGGCCCGGGTGTTTGATTCAGATCTGGAGCTCAAGAAATTAAAAAATAATAAAGGAAAAGTAAACAAAATAAGAATGAAGTGAGCGCTTCATACTTACCAAGGCTCCATCGCAGCTGTACACATACAGGTGCATCTCAATAAATTAGAATATCCATAAAAAGTTAAATTATTTCAGTAATTCAATACAAAAAAGGAAACACATATTATATAGAGTCATTACAAACAGAGTGATCTATTTCAAGTGTTTATTTCTGTTAATGTTGATGATTATGGCTTACAGCTAATGAAAACCCAAAAATCATAATCTCAGAAAATTAGAATAATTACTAGTGATGAGCGAGCATGCTTGTTACTACTCGGTACTCGCACGAGTATCACTGTACTCGGTCTACTCGGCGGGGACCGAGTAATCTCGCGATACTCGTGCTGTACTCGTGGTCTTCATCCCTGCATGTTGGCGCTCTTTTGAGAGCCAGCCCTCATGCAGGGATTGGCTGGCAGACCACTGCAATGCCACAGCCCTGTTAGTTGTGGAATTGCAGTGATTGGCCGGCCTGCAC
Organism: Anomaloglossus baeobatrachus; assembly: GCF_048569485.1. NCBI lineage: Eukaryota > Metazoa > Chordata > Amphibia > Anura > Aromobatidae > Anomaloglossus > Anomaloglossus baeobatrachus. The sequence goes on from NC_134357.1 coordinate 186,739,746, forward strand.
AGCGTGACCGAGCCTTTATACCGGCGGGCGCGCTGTGCTCTGCTCACAGCTATCCAGACAGTCAGTGCAGGGAGAGTGTCGCTGCTTCAGGGAAAGTTTTGCGGCCCTTTATAGCTATTTCCGTATCAGGGCTGCAAACAGTGTGACCAAAAGTCCTTCTCAGGACTATTCTAGTTGTATACAGGCAGGCAGGGTATAGCCAGGTCGGAGTACAGTAGCAGAGTCCTTCTCAGGACTATTGTTGCTGTATACAGGCAGGGTATAGCCAGGTCAGAATACAGGCTAGTGACCAAAAGAGTCCTTGTCAGGACTATTGTAGCAGTATACAGGCAGGCAGGCAGGCAGGCAGGCAGGCAGGGTATATAGCCATTCCTAGTGGTGACCGTATACCAGCCTTCATCATATCTGGGGCTGGTGTACACAGTCTAAAACAGTCCTGATAGTGTCAGACTTCTCAGCAATTGTCGCTCCTAAAACCTGTTAGGTTCTTAGTGCGTCCGTGCTTGCATTTAAAAACCGCACGTGTGTGCCTGTCGGTGGCAGCGTACAGGTGCACTTGTGTGCGTTTTTACCAAACTATTATATAACGCACAAGTGTAGTGTATAATACACGTCAGTCAGCAGTGGCTGATAGTGTCAGAGTTCTTAATTTTTGCTCCTAAAACCTGTGTTAGGTTCTTAGTGCGTCCGTGCTTGCATTTAAAAACCGCACGTGTGTGCCTGTCGGTGGCAGCGTACAGGTGCACTTGTGTGCGTTTTTCACAAACTATTATATAACGCACAAGTCTAGTGTATAATACACGTCAGTCAGCAGTGCCTGATAGTGTCAGACTTCTCAGTAATTGTCGCTCCTAAAAACCTGTTAGGTTCTTATTGCGTCCGTGCTTGCATTTAAAAACCGCACGTGTGTGGCAGTCGGTGGCAGCGTACAGGTGCAGGTTTTTCACAAACTATTATATAACGCACAAGTCTAGTGAATAATACACGTCAGTCAGCAGTGGCTGATAGTGTCAGACTTCTCAGTAATTGTCGCTCCTAAAAACCTGTTAGGTTCTTATTGCGTCCGTGCTTGCATTTAAAAACCGCACGTGTGTGTCTGTCGGTGGCAGCGTACAGGTGCACGTTTTTCACAAACTATTATATAACGCACAAGTCTAGTGAATAATACACGTCAGTCAGCAGTGGCTGATAGTGTCAGACTTCTCAGTAATTGTCGCTCCTAAAAACCTGTTAGGTTCTTATTGCGTCCGTGCTTGCATTTAAAAACCGCACGTGTGTGCATGTCGGTGGCAGCGTACAGGTGCACTTGTGTGCGTTTTTACCAAACTATTATATAACGCACAAGTGTAGTGTATAATACACGTCAGTCAGCAGTGGCTGATAGTGTCAGACTTCTCAGTAATTGTCGCTCCTAAAAACCTGTTAGGTTCTTATTGCGTCCGTGCTTGCATTTAAAAACCGCACGTGTGTGCCTGTCGGTGGCAGCGTCAGGCTCTATATTGTCCCTGGATTGAGATGTGCATGAGGGCCTCAAAACATTGTTCCCATTGCAAAGGAGCGGGTCTCCTGTCGTAATGCCCATTCTGAAAGAATGGGCGAAAAAATTTACCACTGGGGTATACCTGAAACAACGTCCTAACTATTGTAACGGTCATCAAGGTGGCGCATGAGCAGAAGGAGGAGCAGTCCAGCGATTAGCCAAAGTCCAGAAGTGTGTTACCATGGGTGAGTGGAGGTACATGGCAAATTCCCGTTACAAACGTTAAATTCCGCTCTCATTTGCTGGTGGTGTGGTGAAGTCTGGCCCAATCCAACCCTTGTTCATCTTGATCAGAGTCAGCCTGTCAGCATTTTCAGTTGACAGGCGGGTGCGTTTATCTGTAATGATTCCACCTGCGGCACTAAAAACACGCTCTGACAAAACGCTAGCGGCAGGGCAGGCCAGGACTTCCAAAACGTAGAGAGCCAATTCATGCCACGTGTCCAGCTTGGATACCCATTAATTGTAAGGCACAGAGGAATGTCGGAGTACAGTTGTTTGATCTGCAAGGTACTCCTTGAGCATCTGGGCAAACTTAGGATTTCTTGTGGCACTACCCCGCACCTCAGGGGCTGTGGTATGTGAGGGGCTGAGAAAACTGTCCCACATCTTAAAGACTGTTCCCCTACCTCTGGCGGATTGGACTTGTGCCCCTCTCGGCTGTATGCCTTGGTTGTCCACTGATTCCTGACCTATGCCGCTAGCGTTTTGTGAGGGGAATGCTTTGCCTACTTCCGTGACTATGGCCTTCTGGAACTGCTGCATTTTTCCTGACCTCTCCGCCTCGGGAATAACAGACATAAAGTTCTCCTTTTAGCGTGGGTCTAACAGTGTTACCAACCAGTAATGATTGTCGGCCAAGATGTTCTTAACGCGAGGGTCACGAGACAGGCAGCTTACCATAAAGTCAGCCATGTGTGCCAGACTCTTAACAGCCATCACTTCAGTATCCTGACCAACACGATGACTGAACATGCTGTCCTCCTCCTCCTCCTCCTCCTCCTCCTCATCATCTACCCTGTCCTCTGGCCAGCCACGCTGAACCGAGGATATGACTGCATGTCATATCCTCAATTTGGCCAGAGAGTTGCTACATGTCTTCATCCTCCTCCTCGTCATAGTCCTCCACTGCACGTTGTGATGAGACGAGGCTGGGCTGTGTGTTATCACCCACACCCACTACTGTTTCTTGCTCAAACTCATCGCGCTCCGCCTGCAATGCATCATGGTTGTTTTTTGAGCAGAGACCATTTTAGAAGGCAGAGAAGCGGTATGGTGACGCTAATAATGTCGTCATCGCCGCTCACCATCTTGGTGGAGTCCTCAAAGTTTTGTCGGATGGTACATAGGTCGGACATCCATCTCCACTCCTCAGGTGTTATGTGTGGAGTTTGACCCATTTCCTGACGGCTTAGGTGATGCAGGTACTCAACAACTGCCCTCTTCTGCTCACATATCCTGACCAACATGTGCAGAGTTGAATTCCAACGCGTGGGGACATCACACACCAGTCTGTGAGCCGGAAGATGCAAATGGCGCTGAAAGCCGGCAAGGCCGGCTGAAGCAGTAGGTGACTTTCGAAAATGTGCAGACAGGCGGCGAACGTTTACCAGCAGATCAGACAGCTCTGGGTATGACTTTAGAAACCGCTGAACCACGAGGTTGAGCACATGGGCCACGCATGGAACATGTGTCAGCTGGCCTCGCCTCAAAGCCACCACCAGGTTCCGGCCATTGTCACACACGACCTTTCCTGGCTTTAGGTTCAGAGGTGTGAGCCAGTGATCTGCCTGCTGTTTCAGAGCTGTCCACACCTCTTCTGCATTGTAGGGTTTGTCACCTATGCAGATTAGCTTCAGCACAGCCTGTTGTCGCTTCGCCGAGGCAGTGCTGCAGTGCTTCTGTGTCGCCCTGGACAAGCCAGGGGCCACAGAGCACAACACTTAAACACCCCACACTCCCTGCAGGCATATCATAGTCAACACACAAAATCCTTGTTGCCTTCCCCAGGGGCTGTTGTCCACACCAGGGGGTGGAGCCAGGCGGTTGGTCTCCACCCACCAAGGAGGAGGGAAAACACAGGCATTGAGAGTTAAGCTAAGGAAGTGGAAGGAGGAAAGTAGTAGAGAGGAGAAAAGTGACAGCAAAGAGCCTGAAGTTGGTCCGGGTGTGTGGCCCGGACAGGACAGCAAGGTTGGCAGGATGTGGTGACCGTCTGCAGTGGAGGCCGATTGGAGTCTGCCGTAAGGACCGTGGACGGGTGGTGGCCCGGCCGTACCGGACCGGTATACAAAGAGAAGCCAGCACCATTGGCAGGGGCCTTTCGGATCCCGGCAAGGCTTGGTGTCGCCGTGAATTTGCCAAATCCGTTAGTGAAGGGGACCTCAGGGTTTCCAAACAGCCAAGTCACGATAGAAGGCAACCGTCCAACCGTAAAGGGGAGACACCGCCACCGCCAAGGGCAACCGTCTCCCAGGGCCAGCGCCTGTGGGCAAAAGGGGCTCCTCCGGCCCATATCCAGGTCGGGGAGCGGGTTACCGGTGGGAAACCATCACTACCAACACTGAACTTAGGTGCAGGGAGAGACAGTCATCACTAACCTGCAGGGAGGAACAACCGCAGCCGTCCGAGGGACCCGTCCATCCAGCCACTTGTTTTACCGTGAACTGTGTCATCATCATTGGGCTGAGTGAGTACCTCCGTGCCGTGCGGCACAGCGCTGCCCCTGCGACCCTGCACCTCATCAGGCCCCGCAACCCGCCTGTCATCCATCTCTACCCCATCACCGGGCCCTGGGACAACCAACCCCCCTACCCACGGAGGGGAGAAATAACAACAAAGCTGCTCCCTGTCACAGGCTCCCGGGATCCCCGTCCAGAGCAGCGGTGGTGTCCACACAATCACCACAACCGTGGGTGGCATCACGGACAATATCCCCAAAACCCAAACGACCCCTTTTCACTCACGGGCGATGAGCGCCGCTCGAGTCCCCGGGATCCGGCCATCGCTCGAGCCACCGAGCAGCAGCAGCCGTAGATGAGCGGCAGCCGGACCCGAGCAGTGGGAGAGCGCAGCGTCCCCTCCTCCGCCCGCGACACTTCCAGCTTGTGACTGGTGTGTAGGGTAAAGTGGATGAGGATGCGCAGGAGGAGGCTGAGGAGCATGACATTCCGGAGCTGTAGAGTGTGGGTGAAACCCTGACTGAGGTAGGGCCTGCAAAACTTGGTGTGTGAAGGACGTGTTCCGTCCCTCGCTCAGACTGGGTCCCAGCTTCCACAATATTAACCCAGTGTGACGTCAACGAGATGTAGCGGCCTTGCCCACATGCACTTGTCCACGTGTCTGTGGTTAGGTGGACTTTGGCTGAAACAGCGTTGTTCAGGGCACGTGTGATGTTTTGTGACACGTGGTTATGCAATGCGGGGACGGCACACCGGGAGAAATAGTGGCGGCTGGGGACCGAGTAATGTGGGACAGCTGCCACCATCAGGTCGCGGAATGCTTCTGTCTCAACCAGCCTAAAAGGCAACATTTCCAGCGCAAGCAGTCGCAAAATGTTAGCATTTAGAAGTGTGGCATGTGGGGCGTTGGCAGTGTATTTGCGCCTGCGTTCAAAGGTTTGCTGAATGGATAACTGAACGCTGCGCTGGGACAAGGACGTGCTTGATGATGGTGTTATTTCTGCGTGGGCAACTGCAGGTGCAGGGCCGGAGGAGGCTTGTTCGCGGGCAGCATGGACAGGGGATTGGCTCGCATGCACAACAAGCGAAGACGTAGCAGTGACATCAGCAAGCACTGCTCCTCGACTCTGTTGTACATCCCACAAAGTCGGGTGCTTGGCTGACATGTGCCTGATCATGCTGGTGGTGGTCAGGCTGCTAGTTTTGGTACCCCTGCTGATGCTGGCACGGCAGGTGTTGCAAATGGCCTTTTTAGAATCATCTGGAGCCAACTTAAAAAACTGCCAGACTCGGGAAGACCTAACATTTGTACAGGCACCTTGTGTCGTGTTGTTCCGGGGAACAGTTGCCTGACGTCTGCCTGGGGCCACCACCCTGCTTCTTACTGCCTGTTGGGATGCTACGCCTCCCTCCCCCTGTGCACTGCTGTCCTCGCTCTGCATAGCCTCCTGCCAGGTTGGGTCAGTTACTGGATCATCCACCACGTCGTCTTCCTCTTCCGCACCCTGCTCCTCCTCCTGACTTCCTGACAATTGTGTCTCATCATCGTCCACCCCTTGTTGAGACACGTTGCCAACTTCGTGAGAACGTGGCTGCTCAAATATTTGGGCATCTGTACATACAATCTCGTCATGGCCCACTTCAACAGGAGCTGGCGAGAGGCCAGAATGTGTGAATGGAAACGTGAACGAACAGCTCTTCCGAGTGTCCAAGTGTGGGATCAGTAATGTCCGTGGACGTGTACTCGGCCTGGTGGTAGGAAGGAGGATCAGGTTCTGAAATGTGCGGTGCAGTATCACGGCTACTGACACTTGACCGTGTGGAAGACAGAGTGTTTGTGGTGGTGCCAATCTGACTGGAAGCATTATCCGCTATCCAACTAACAACCTGTTGACACTGGTCTGGGTTCAAGAGCGGTGTACTGCTGCGGTCCCCAAGAATTTGGGACAGGACGTGCGAGCGAGTAGATGTGGCCCTTTGTTGTGGCGAAATTAGAGCTTGCACACGACCTCGGTCTCTGCCTGCACCACCATCACGTCCACTTCCTTGTTCGTTGACAACGCCCTTGCGCATTTTGCAATGCTGTGCTGATGTGTATTCACTAGACTTGTGCGTTATATCCAAGGTTTTGCAAAACGCACACAAGTGCAGCGGAAAGCTGCCACCAACAGGCACACACGTGCAGTTTTTAAATGCAAGCACGGAGGCACTAAGAACCTAACAGGTCTCTATCCAGGGACAACGTGGAGCCTCCCAATTTTTGGCTGCCCTGCCAAAGGGCTATACTACAATAGACCCACTTCCTTACAATGGGCACTTCAGGTTTACAGGCCCTCATGCACGTCTCTATCCAGGGACAACGTGGAGCCTCCCAATTTTTGGCTGCCCTGCCAAAGGGCTATACTACAATAGACCCACTTCCTTTCAATGGGCACTTCAGGTTTACAGGCCCTCATGCACGTCTCTATCCAGGGACAACGTGGAGCCTCCCAATTTTTGGCTGCCCTGCCTAAGGGCTATACTACAATAGACCCACTTCCTTCCAATGGGCACTTCAGGTTTACAGGCCCTCATGCACGTCTCTATCCAGGGACAACGTGGAGCCTCACAATTTTTGGCTGCCCTGCCTAAGGGCTGTACTACAATAGACCCACTTCCTTCCAATGGGCACTTCAGGTTAACAGGCCCTCATGCACGTCTCTATCCAGGGACAACGTGGAGCCTCCCAATTTTTGGCTGCCCTGCCTAAGGGCTATACTACAAAAGACCCACTTCCTTCCAATGGGCACTTCAGGTTTACAGGCCCTCATGCACGTCTCTATCCAGGGACAACGTGGAGCCTCCCAATTTTTGGCTGCCCTGCCTAAGGGCTATACTACAAAAGACCCACTTCCTTCCAATGGGCACTTCAGGTTTACAGGCCCTCATGCACGTCTGTATGCAGGGTCATTGGTGAACCTCAAAATTTTGGACTGCCCTGGCAAAGGAAAATACTACAAAGACTCAGTTCCTCAAAATGGGCACATTAGACTCAGAGGCCTTTATGTACGTCTCTTCTCAGGGACATCGGAGTGCCACACAATGTTTTACGTAAAATCTTTCATGTATTGATCTCAAAAAGTAACATACATTAGCTCTATCTCACTATTGGGTATGTGCCCTTAACATTTCCGCCATGAAAATTCATTTTGGTGTCATTTTGGAAGGTTTTCTGGTGAGTCCGTAAAAATGGCGTAAAACGCGGACAAAATTGTTCACAGCTGTGACTTTTGAGTGATAAATGCTTCAAGGGGTCTTCCCCATGCTGTTGCCATGTCATTTGAGCACTCTTCGGAGACTTTTGTGCCATTTTTAGGGTTTCTACATGCTGCCGGTGGTCATTTCACAAAAATACTCGGGTCTCCCATAGGATAACATTGGGCTCGTTGCTCGGGCCGAGTACACGAGTATCTTGGGAGGCTCGGCCCGAGCTTCGAGCACCCGAGCTTTTTAGTACTCGCTCATCACTAATAATTACCACAAAACATTCGCAAAGGTTTCCTAAGTGTTTAAAATGGTCCCTTAGTCTGGTTCAGTAGGCTACACAATCATGGGGAAGACTGCTGACTTGACAGATGTCCAGAAGATAATCATTGACATACTCTACAAGAAGGGTAAGTCACAAAAGGTCATTGCTAAAGAAGCTGTTCACACAGTGCTGTGTCCAAGCATATTAGTAGAAAGTTGAGTGGTAGGAAAAAGTGTGGTACAAAAAAGTGCACAAGCAACCGGGATAACCACAGCCTTGATAGGATTGTTAAGAAAAGGCCATTCAACAATTTTGGGGAAATTCAGTCAGTGCTTCAAGAGCCACCATACACAGATGTATCCAAGACATGGGCCCCAACTGTCGCATTCTGTGTCAAGCAACTCATGACCAATAGACAATGCCACAAGTGTCTTACTTGGGCCAAGGAGAAAAGTACTGGACTGTTGCTTAGTGGTCCAAGGTGTTGTTTTCAAATGAAAGTAAATTTTGCATTTCATTTGGAAATCGCGGTCCCAGAGTCTGGCGGAAGAGTGGAGAGGCCACAATCCAGGCCGCTTGAGGTCTAGTGTGAAGTTTGTACAATCAGTGATGGTTTGGGGAGCCATGTCACCTGCTGGTGTAGGTCCACTGTGTTTTATCAAGACCTAAGTCAGTGCAGCCGTCTACCAGTACATTTTAGAGCTCTTCATTCTTTCCTCTGTTGACAAGTTTTTTGGAGACAGAAATTTAAATTTCCCAGCAGGACATGGCACCTGTCCACACTGCCAAAAAGTACCAATACCTGGTTTAATATCCATAACACCTCAGCAGTGCCAGAGGCTGATCATCTCCATGCCACGCCGCATTGATATAGTAATTCATGTAAAAGGAGCTCCGACCAAGTATTGAGTGCATTTACTGTACAGACTTTTCAGTAGGCCATCATTTCTGAGTGTAAAATCATTTTTTCAGTTGGTCTTACATAATATTCTAATTTTATGAGATAATGACTTTTGGGTTTTCATTGGCTGTAAGACATAATCATCAATGTTAACAGAAATAAACACATGCAAGGAAAACAAAAAAAAAAAATGCACGGTTTCGCTGCGCTGCTCAGAAAGGTAGTGATAAGGTTATTTGGGATGTAGATTTATTAATTATTTACATGCCACTACGCGTTTCGGGGGTACAACCTCCCCCTTCCTCAGGTAGCAGTAAAATGCAGGAAAATCAAATCTTAAATACACAAACTGGATGAAGAGAAAAAAAAAAAAAAAGAGAATCCTTATTCCCTTAATCAGATTGAATCCCCATCGGGGTGGGATCATTCAGACAATTAGTTGATTAGGAAGGCTCTCCCCTAGAAGATACCGATCTTTTGCATTCATAAAAAAACAATGGTATATACGGGTTTACAAAAAACACCAATATATAATGAAATAAAATGTGCATTAAAAACATTGATAAAAGACAATAAATGTGTATTTTGCCTCCATTTGGTGCAATGCATGTGTGATGCCATATTGGCAATATGGGGAGTGACTAAAAAACAGGAAGGTTACTGTTAGTTAAAAAAGCGATGATATAAAATCAATATAGAGACCCAACTGATTTTCCATGTGAATTTTCATAAAATAGTCACTCCCCATATTGCCAATATGGCATCACACATGCATTGCACCAAATGGAGGCAAAATACACATTTATTGTCTTTTATCAATGTTTTTAATGCACATTTTATTTCATTATATATTGGTGTTTTTTGTAAACCCGTATATACCATTGTTTTTTTATGAATGCAAAAGATCGGTATCTTCTAGGGGAGAGCCTTCCTAATCAACTAATTGTCTGAATGATCCCACCCCGATGGGGATTCAATCTGATTAAGGGAATAAGGATTCTCTTTTTTTTTTTTTCTCTTCATCCAGTTTGTGTATTTAAGATTTGATTTTCCTGCATTTTACTGCTTGGGGTCCCTAGCTCTGTGACCCTAACTGTGTGTCATCTCATTACAATTAAAAACTGCTATGGGTGGAGAGGGGTAACTAAGGACTTTCTTATATAGGAGATGGAAAAAACATGGCCGAAAGGGGCAGAGCTGTGTTCACATTCAGAAAAAAAAAAACTACATGTAACTGAATAGGATAACTGAAGTGAGCACTAATATATATATTATGAGTGCAAGCCAAAAATTACATACTATATACGGATAAGGCTGCACATCAAACTTAGATAATAGTATAATGCCTCAAGCATATGGACAAATATTGGAATATACAATGAAAAATGCTACTTGCTAATTTGAACATGTGAATAATGAATTGCATACCTGCCATGAATATTAGGAAAAAGGAGATATTTAGCAATCGCATTGATCAATGTAACTGAGCCCCAAGGCCTCGTCAAGGCATATCTCTATATTGGGGTCCCTAGCTCTGTGACCCTAACTGTGTGTCATCTCATTGCAATTAAAAACTGCTATGGGTGGAGAGGGGTAACTAAGGACTTTCTTATATAGGAGATGGAAAAAACATGGCCGAAAGGGGCGGAGCTGTGTTCACATTCAGAAAAAAAAAAAACTACATGTAACTGAATAGGATAACTGAAGTGAGCACTAATATATATATTATGAGTGCAAGCCAAAAATTACATACTATATACGGATAAGGCTGCACATCAAACTTAGATAATAGTATAATGCCTCAAGCATATGGACAAATATTGGACTATACAATGAAAAATGCTACTTGCTAATTTGAACATGTGAATAATGAATTGCATACCTGCCATGAATATTAGGAAAAAGGAGATATTTAGCAATCGCATTGATCAATGTAACTGAGCCCCAAGGCCTCGTCAAGGCATATCTCTATATTGGGGTCCCTAGCTCTGTGACCCTAACTGTGTGTCATCTCATTGCAATTAAAAACTGCTATGGGTGGAGAGGGGTAACTAAGGACTTTCTTATATAGGAGATGGAAAAAACATGGCCGAAAGGGGCGGAGCTGTGTTCACATTCAGAAAAAAAAAAAAAAAACTACATGTAACTGAATAGGATAACTGAAGTGAGCACTAATATATATATTATGAGTGCAAGCCAAAAATTACATACTATATACGGATAAGGCTGCACATCAAACCTAGATAATAGTATAATGCCTCAAGCATATGGACAAATATTGGAATATACAATGAAAAATGCTACTTGCTAATTTGAACATGTGAATAATGAATTGCATACCTGCCATGAATATTAGGAAAAAGGAGATATTTAGCAATCGCATTGATCAATGTAACTGAGCCCCAAGGCCTCGTCAAGGCATATCTCTATATTGGGGTCCCTAGCTCTGTGACCCTAACTGTGTGTCATCTCATTGCAATTAAAAACTGCTATGGGTGGAGAGGGGTAACTAAGGACTTTCTTATATAGGAGATGGAAAAAACATGGCCGAAACATGTTTCTCAACGCAGTGATTCTAGAGCAATGCCCCCTGGGAAATATTCAAAGCAAGAAGGCCTGCGGAGACACCATCACATGTTTCTCAACGCTGGCAGGAAACTAGCCAGGTCTTTCACCGGGAAGGAACAACCACGGGAAGGGCAGTCTCCAGTCAAGGAGACCACCTATGCCAAACATGGTATCCATCCACAGACAGCCGTTTCGGGGTATTTGCCCCTCATCAGTGGGGAGTAGGAATCTGGCTAGTGGGAGCATTGCCTAGTAAAAGACTATGTGAGCAAGGATGGTTGACCTTAGGGAGATCAACATCCACCACTGCGGAGACACCATCACATGTTTCTCAACGCAGTGATTCTAGAGCAATGCCCCCTGGGAAATATTCAAAGCAAGAAGGCCTGCGGAGACACCATCACATGTTTCTCAACGCTGGCAGGAAACTAGCCAGGTCTTTCACCGGGAAGGAACAACCACGGGAAGGGCAGTCTCCAGTCAAGGAGACCACCTATGCCAAACATGGTATCCATCCACAGACAGCCGTTTCGGGGTATTTGCCCCTCATCAGTGTGGAGTAGGAATCTGGCTAGAGGGAGCATTGCCAGTGTTGAGAAACATGTGATGGTGTCTCCGCAGGCCTTCTTGCTTTGAATATTTCCCAGGGGGCATTGCTCTAGAATCACTGCGTTGAGAAACATGTGATGGTGTCTCCGCAGTGGTGGATGTTGATCTCCCTAAGGTCAACCATCCATGCTCACATAGTCTTTTACTAGGCAATGCTCCCACTAGCCAGATTCCTACTCCACACTGATGAGGGGCAAATACCCCGAAACGGCTGTCTGTGGATGGATACCATGTTTGGCATAGGTGGTCTCCTTGACTGGAGACTGCCCTTCCCGTGGTTGTTCCTTCCCGGTGAAAGACCTGGCTAGTTTCCTTCCATCCTGAATAATAGGCTGGGAGTTTTATATACCCTGTGGATGAGATATATTTGAGAAAGTCTTCGGCACTCAGAGACCGCCAGTTTAGGGACCTGTTCTAGAATGTCGGACCACTGGTCTTCTGTCAGGGGACCAACGTCCAGTTCCCATTTACTTTTAACAGTCAGCGGGTAAGTCTCCAGATGGGCAGGTAATAATCTTTTGTATAGTTCAGAAATAAGACCTTTAGAGGACTCAGATGTAAGTAGCATATGTAGTGTAAATCGTTTTTGATACGATTAACGAGCGCAAAAGCGTCGAAATCGTATCATCGGTCATTTCCATAATTTCGGAAGGACTGATGTTACAATGTTGTTCCTTGTTCCTGCAGCAGCACACATCGCTGTGTGTGAAGCCGCAGGAGCGAGGAACATCGCCTTACCTGTGTCCCGGCTGCAATGAGGAAGGAAGGAGGTGGGCGGGATGTTTACGTCCCACTCATCTCCGCCCCCCTGCTTGTATTGGCCGCCTGCCGTGTGACGTCGCTGTGACGCTGAACGACCCGCCCCCATAGGAAGGAGGCGGTTCGCCGACCAGAGCGACGTCGCAGGGCAGGTAAGTGCATGTGAAGCTGCCGTAGCGATAATGTTCGCTACGGCAGCTATCACAAGATATCTCAGTTGCGACGGGGGCGGAGACTATCGCGCTCGGCATCACTACCATCGGCTTGCATTGTCATAGTGTGCAATGTACCTTTTAGAGTTGCGGTGTGGCACACAGATGACGTCATGCTAGCCCGGTTAGTCAAAATCTGGGCCTGTAATCCCGGAATTCAAGAGATTTGTGAGCCTCCATCCCCAACAGCCAGTGACTACTGACCTAGCAGGTGAACTGGAGAGCCCCAAATCGATTTGCCCAACCCTAGTCGCAATCCTACATTAATATTTCTTTCCATACAAAAAAATCACAGTTGTAGCAAACACTGTTAGTAGTAACGTATCTGGAGACTGTACTGCATGCCATATATACATAATAAGAGATCAATGAATTGAATAATTAAATAATCGGCTGCATCATAACTCATGCACATGATAGATTCATGAGCCAGGAGTATATGAAGCACATGGAGTTTTGTAACTGTGTAGTACTGAGCCATAAGCAATCCAGATGGTACCATATTGTCTTTCCATACGGCCCGGAATTACAAAGAGATTTTTCATATTGCAGGATATGATGAAATCAACAGAAAAAAACTGAACATGCCTTCATTGGAAATTGGAAGGATATAAAGATGCAGTATTGTTCCACCAAAACTCGCCTATTCAGAGCTGTATGCTGGTTGTGTACCTGAGCCCTAATAATGTTGTGCCATATGTGTCCAGCTTGGACAAATCTATAATATTTGTCTGTATATTTCATTAGTAAGAATTAGTAATCCATAAAGCTAACCCCAGTCTCAGGCATCATGCACAAGCAAATCCACATCAAAATCTGAGGAAAAATGTTTTCGTGTGAAGGAGGCATAAGAAAGTACAGTAATGGCTCACCTTTCTAGTGGTGGAGATATCTCTATGATGAGAATAAATGATTAGACATGAAAAAAATCAAACACGCCTTATCCTTCTTTCCACCAAGATATTCCATCTAAATAAAAACTCACTAAGATAGCACAAATGGCTAACGCACACTGACTACGACTACCGTAATTAGCCCCAATTCCAATTAATGAAAGCTCAGTTATTCATTATGAAAAAAATGTAACAATAACCACCCTGGATTGAATACAAATATACCAGGTCTACCAAACATGGCATATACATGATGGAGTGTGGGGCAGAGATGTGAAGAGGGTCACTATGTGTGGGTTTCTTTCAGATTCATAGGCTTCAAATTGATTAAAGGTCAGGGTGTGCTGAGCTGTCAGTTGGGTGAGTGACAGCTCAGTCATCCAATCTTATAGTGAGAAGTGCTGGGTTCTTCAGGTGTTCCCTGATCTCTGTGATTGCTCGACTACTTTGCTGAGCAGTTATTCCCAGAATACTGTCAGCAGTGTAAGCGTGATTGAGGTAGTAGCCGTGGGCGAGGGACTTGGTTTCCTCTCACTGGCACAATACGGAAATGAAGGGTTGCTGTGTGTATGACACCTTTACCATGAATACCTTTGCCACCGGACTCGGGTGACCCATTCCTTCTTAAACCCCTCATTCCTCAGAATAAGGAGATCAGATGAGATGTTACAAATAGGGCACACTTTACTGGCCAGACAACTTTAGTATATAGGACAGCAGGCAGCACACTTCATCTTAACTTCTGTACAGCATAGAAGCATATTCTTAAGGGTTCCCGGCAACAGCGATGTACTTATGTACCCTAAACAGACAGGACAAAATGGGCACCTCCTTTCTCTCTTCGTACGGGGCCACACAGGTCAATGTATTATGCTATGGCCACATACCACACAGAGTTTTGCTCAAACTTTGCCGACTGTCATGGTGGTGCTGGGCTCTGTTCAGACTGCAGAATCTGACACTCTGCCTGATGATTTCACTGGTGTCTGGGATCAATACAGGCAGACTCGGGCATCAACCTGCTGTGTGCTGACTCATAGGCAGGCTAGCAAGAGATAGGGGCACTTTGCACACTACGACATTGCAAGCCGATGCTTGCGATGCCGAGCGCAATAGTCCCCACCCCCGTCACAGCTGCGATATCATGGTGATAGCTGGCGTAGCTACACCAGCTTCACATGCACTCACCTGCCCTGCGACATCGATCTGGCCGGCGACCCGTCATAGCGACGTTACACGGCAGGCGGCCAATAGAAGCGGAGGGGCGGAGATGAGCATAGCCGGCGTGAGCCGCAGGACGCAGGTAGGAGATGTTCCTCGCTCCTGCGGCTTCACACACAGCGATGTGTGATGCCGCTGGAACGAGGAACAACATCGTAACATCGGTCATTTCCAAATTATGGAAATGACCGACGCTACACCGATGATACGATTACGATTACGTCGATTTTGCGCTCGTTAATCGTATAAAAAAGGCTTTACACACTACGATATCGTCTGCGACGCTGGATGTGCGCCACTTTCAATTTGACCCCACCGACATCGCACCTGCGATGTCGTAGTGTGCAAAGTGCTCCTTAATCTCAACTAGTCTGCTCCTTTTATGACATGTTATTGGGAAACCTATCACATCTGCTCCCTTCCTATTTATGCTGGGCGAATCTGTCTACCTATACCAGCAATATTTCTATGTTGCTTTGGATGGTGTGGTGTCACAGATTCTCTGGTGAAAATAGTGCTATTTGCTTGTTGGTGTGGAAGTTTACTCCTGTTGTTTTGTAGCTTCTCTCTTATTCTTATGTTTCCTCCTGAATCTCTTATTGCCTTTACCTTTGAGTATGTGTGCTGTGTGACAGAGTTTTTGTTCACCCTTGTCTGTATATATTTGTGAGTTTCATTACTCTCCTGTTTCATCCCTCCCTGGGGGGAGGGGGAATCAGATCAGGACTTGTCTGGAGCAGTGCCAGGAAGGAGACTCAGGCATTAGGGGCAGGGGTGGGATTCAGCCGGTTCTGTCCGGTTCTGGAGAACCGGTTGTTAAAATAGCAGCCGGTTCCCAGAACCGGCAAGAAACAGCTCTGGAGATCTGGTTCCCTGCTGTATTCATTTGTGTTAGTGTCTCTTTAAGACTCTAGCACAAATGAATCTGCATACCTCTGTACCGCACTTCCTGGTTCAGTGCAGCCTCGGCTCCCTGACCCGGCGTGCAGTGACGCGCTGGCGCTGCAGACACAGGTCACGGCAGTGAGAGGAGGGAGCTCCTCCTCCTGCCGTCTGTCAGCGTCACTGTGACTGCAGAGAGCCGCAGAGAAGGACGGTAGACACAGGAGAGGCCGGTGCTGCTTGGATCAGGTAAAGCGCTCAGTGAACCGAAGCTGCAGGGAGAGGGGCCGCATAAGATGGGAACTGTTACTATATGTGGCTATATGGCGAGAGGAGGGCATAATGGGATGAGATCTGCAGGGGGGGAGGAGGCCATAATAGGATGGGATCTGCAGGGGAGAGGAGGCCATAATGGGATGGGATCTGCAGGGGGAAAGGGGCCATAATAGGATGGGATCTGCAGGGGGAAAGGGGCCATAATGGGATTAGATCTGCAGGGAGAAAGGGGCCATAATGGGATGGGATCTGCAGGGGGAGAGGAGGCCATAATGGGATGGGATCTGCAGGGCGAAAGGGGCCATAATGGGATGGGATCTGCAGAGGAGAAAGAGGCCATAATGGGATGGGATCTGTAGGGAGAAAGGGGCCATAATGGGATGGGATCTGCAGGGAGAAAGGGGCCATAATGGGATGGGATCTGCAGGGAGAAAGGGGCCATAATGGGATGGGATCTGCAGGGGGAAAGGGGCCATAATGGGATGGGATCTGCAGGGGGAAAGAGGCCATAATGGGATTGGATCTGCAGGGGGAAAGAGGCCATAATGGGATGGGATCTGCAGGGAGAAAGGGGCCATAATGGGATGGGATCTGCAGGGGGAGAGGAGGCCATAATGGGATGGGATCTGCAGGGGGAGAGGAGGCCATAATGGGATGGGATCTGCAGGGCGAAAGGGGCCATAATGGGATGGGATCTGCAGGGGAGAAAGAGGCCATAATGGGATGGGATCTGCAGGGAGAAAGGGGCCATAATGGGATGGGATCTGCAGGGAGAAAGGGGCTATAATGGGATGGGATCTGCAGGGAGAAAGGGGCCATAATGGGATGGGATCTGCTGGGGGAAAGGGGCCATAATGGGATGGGATCTGCAGGGGGAAAGAGGCCATAATGGGATTGGATCTGCAGGGGGAAAGAGGCCATAATGGGATGGGATCTGTAGGGGGAAAGAGGCCATAATGGGATGGGATCTGAAGGGGGAAAGAGGCCATAATGGGATGGGATCTGCAGGGGAAAGGGGCCATAATGGGATGGGATCTGCAGGGGGGGAGAGACCACATGGGATGAGATCTGTCCATTCCAATTTAGCAATAATTTTTAGTAATAATTTTTAAAAACTGTAGAAAAACCATTTAATACAATATGACTGACAGTGACGGGAACAACTTGTACTGGACAGGAGAGTGACGGTAGAGGAGGGGAAGAAGGGGAAAGAGATGATACTTTAAATTACATGTATTTTTGATTGAGGAAAGTGCGTGAAAATGGGTGTGGCTAACAAAGTGGGTGTGGTTACAGAATGGGTGTGGTTTTGAAATGGGCGGGGTTTACAGAGAACCTGTTGTTAAAAATTTTAATCCCACCCCTGATTAGGGGTATCCCTGAGAATAGGGATAGCATAGGGCTCCCTAGCTTGGGAGACAGCTTAGAAGCCCCAGTTCCCCGCTAACCCATAGTCATTGTGACATTATAGCTGGCCTTTATATTCCAGCATGGACCCACTTGCTGAGCTATTGAGGCAATTGCAGACCTTGTCTCTCCAGGTAACTGGATTAAAGGGGGTGGAAAAGCAACAGGCGCAGTCCGCCACACCGGTGCAATCTGTTCTGGTCACTCAATCACCCGAACTTAAATTACCCCTCCCGGAAAGATTTTTGCATTTAGGGAAGGATGTAAATTGTACCTCCATCTAAGTGACCTCCACTCCTCTGGTAATGAGCCAAAGTGGGTGGGAATTGTGCTCTCACTTTTTAATGCGGACCCACAAGCAGGGCTTTTTATGTGCTGTCTGAGTCACCATTTTTTTGTAAGTGGACGGGTTTTTCCTCAACACTCAGCCTCATTTATGATGATCCAGACAAAATATCTTTAGCCGAGTCACTGCAACAGGGGAATCGGACTGCAGAGGACTATTGCTCCAAATTCTGGCTCTGGTCCGTAGACACTCAGTGGAACAACCCAGAGCTCAAAAGTCAGTGTTTTTCCAGGGTGTAACCAAGAGAGTAAAAGAGGCATTGATGTGCCATGTCTCATGCTATACATATTGACCGCCGTTTCCTGCAGAGGTCTCATAAAACTAAAACCCTCTGGGAGAGGAGAGCAGAGAAGAGGTCTCACCCGAGCCCATGCAGCTTGGAGGTCCCATGTGGGGAGAAATTTCTCTACTCTTTAAAGGGGAGGAGTTTGCTTTTTCTGTGGTAAAAAGGGACACTTTGTCAGCAACTGCCCCTAACACCCGTTAGGGTTAAAATTGGGGGCCTAGATGTCCCTATTATGGTCTTTCTGGAATATAATTGATGAACAGTTTGCTCGCTCTTCTGGGTTAGAGTTAAAGGAGTTATCTAATCCAGTACTCATCCCCTCTTTCTCAGGGGGTTTTGTTGACTGTGTACATGGGGCTGAAACTCCGTATAGGGGTACTCCATTCGGAGCTCATATCTTTTTGTGCTTAAGGGCCTTCCTGCACAAATTGTTTCAGGGTTTCCCTGGTTTGCACTACATAACTGCACTGTTGACTTTATAACCAAGGACATAATTAAATGGAACACATTTTGTAAAGAACACTGTCTAGGGACCTGTATTTCGGTGGTTACCTCTAGTCTTCTGGATCCTCTCTCAGATTTTTCTGTTGTGTTTTCTGAGAAGGATTGTCAGGTGTTGCTGCTGCATAGACCTTATGACTGCACCATAAGATTCAATCCAGGGGCCAAATTGCCCAAGTGCAGACTGTATAACTTGTTGGGCCCTGAGAGATTAGCTCTCAAGAATTATATAACGGAGAGTTTAGCTATAGGGCACATTAGGTCATCCTCATCTCCAGTAGCTGCTGGTTTCTTCTTTGTTAAAAAAGGGATGGTGGATCAGGGCCGTGACTGGACTTTCGTGAGCTCAACCAGGTAACAGTTCATGATCCGTATCCCCTGCCACTCATTCTTGACTTATTTAATCAAATTGTCGATGCTAAATGGTTCTCTAAACTTTACCTTAGGGGGGCCTATAATCCTATAATTTGACCCGGGTCGAACAGGGGGTGGGTGGAAAACTGTGTTTATTATGCCAGAGGGGCATTTTGAAAATTTGGTAATGCCATTCGGTCTAACCAACGCTCCAGCAGTAGTCCGTTTTGTTAGTGATGTGTTTTCTCATCTGTTAGGGAAATTTGTAATCATCTACCTTGATGACATTCTCATATATTCACAGAATTTTGGGTTTCATTTGGAACATGTTAGCCAAGTGTTATAAATTCTCAGAGTGAATAAATTGCACGATTAGCTGAAAAAATGTGTGTTCGCCGTTCTAGAACTTCCGTTTTTGAGTTACATTATTTCTGCTGTGGGATTTTGAATGGATCGCACTAATTGCAGGCAATTTTGAAATGGGACTGACTTGAGAACCTCAAAAAGCCCTGCAACGTTATATAGGTTTTGCTATTTTTTACTGGAAGTTTATTAAGAATTTCTCAGCTATAGCAAAGCTACTTACTAACATGACTTCTCTATATGGACTCAGGCTGCTTTGTATGCTTTCGACTGTCTTAACAAGTGCTTCTCATTAGCACCGATACAGTCTGATGTGTCTCAGCCTTTTATGGTGGAGGTTGAGGCGTCAGAAGTGGGGGTGGGAACTGTATGGTCTCAAGGGCTATCTGTGTGTAAACTGTGTCCATGTGTCTTCTTTTCTAAAAAATTATCTTCAGCAGAATGTAATTACAATATTGGTAATAGGGAATTATTGGTGATTAAATTGAGGAATGGTGACATTTTCTTCAGGGAGCTAAGGTATTTATCCTGTTACACTAATGTATATTTAGGATCATGCTTCCTTGCACTTTCAGCATCTCACTAGCCTTGTATGCTCTCAACAGACTTTCCACTCTTCATACTGCACTCTACACACTCTGCAGTAATGAGAAAATACATCTTCCTTTAACAACTCAAACCCTGTTCTCCATCCTTGTCAGGCTAGGCTTAACCCCATTACTAGCCCAGAGTAATCTAGTCCTATCCTATGAGAACCATTGACTGTTTACATATTGTACCTCATAATAACATCATTATCACTCACACTATGTCACACCTTACATATTATCACATAGTAAACACATTACATTCTTGTCTTGTGTTAATATCATTGGTGTCTTCGGGGGGAGCACACGATCATAGGTACTCACCCTTATAGTAGCATGCTGCTCAGTAGTGCTTGTTGGTCTAATTCATCTGCGCTCTGTGTTCTGATCTATTGCTGCCAGACTTATGACATCATATGACCTTTCTTTTGCGTTGTCCCTTGGCTCTGATGTGCTACCCACTAGGTATTCTGACTCCAGACCTAATTTCGCCTCTGTTATTATCTTTCACGTGCTCTCCTGGTATTTAACCCAGGAACGTTTAACTACCACGTTTGAAAACTAATGTTACATTCTGACTGGCCATATACCTTTTTTACCCAACTTATGGATCCAGTTTCTTTGCTCTATGATCAGGTGGCAAATCTGACCCAGATGTTCATCATGATCTGTCCATGGAACAACAGAAACTCCACACAGTCCCTGTTGATGGGTCAGTTTTCTAGTACTATGGGTGCTTACCAAAGTTTTCTACTGCCGACTGTATTTATGACTTCTGAGTCTTCTGACGTGCAATTGGTCTATCCCAAACCTGTGGTGGCACTTCCTGATAAACTTTCGGGGAAGAAAGACCAGTTTAGAATTTTCAGCCAGAGCTATAAGCTATTTTTTACATTGCAACCCCGAACTTCAGTGTCCCAGCAGTTAGTAATAAACATGTCCCTTTTGCAAGGGGTCCCTCAGACTTGAGCATTTTCATTGTCTCCACTAGCCCCAGAATGGTCTTCTGTTGACACCTTTTTTTGACAAACCAGGGTTGATCTATGATGAACCTGACAGGGTCCAAGTGACAGATGCAAAGATTATGAACTCGACTCAGGGGGGTGCTGTGACGAGTGTGTCATGGGTGATAGACAAACGAGAAGAGATCCCTGGCACACAGTATGCCAGGGATCTCTTCTGGTTTGCACTGCTTTTTTCTCCTCCTGAGCACCAGGCTAGCAGCAGTTGAGCCCAGCATAATTCCAATTTTTTAATGGGTGATAGACAGACATGTGATGTCCGGCAATAGAAGGTCACAGCGATTAGCTGCACAAACTGACATCCTGCTTAATGTATTTGTTATCCTATGTATCTCTGCTTTGTTTTCAACCTCTTCCCTTTAGGACCCTGCAAAATCCTCTTCCCTTAACAAGTCTTCAGTAGTAATGGGCTGACCTACAGATACCCGGGATCGGCGGGCCCAACCGGATTTTTAAAAAAAAGACAGTTTGGGCTCGGAATTGATTCAGGATATCTGGCCAGACACCAATCCCCATATACGTCAATAGGGACCTGAATCAGGTGCTTACAAATGGTGGTAGAAGGGGTAGGGGGATTTGAGCAAGTGCTTCATACTTACTGGTCTCTTCGCGGCTTTAACGCTACTTCCGAGTCTGCTCACTCTTCTTCCAGGCTTGCTCATTAGCTTCATGCATATGCACTGATTCTCCCGACCACCAGTAGTCCCGGCATCTCTGATTGTTTGGAGTCAGACAGCACCCCCAGCCTCTGTGACAGCATGTCTGACTGCAACCAATCAGAGGCGCTGTCTGCATCTACATTGCTGTTTATTAAAATCAGCAGGTTTTATTGTTCATAGTTCTATGCGTTTTGGAGCTAACATGCTCCTTCTTTAGGAACCAACAATAGCTGCTATTCGGCAGCGCGGCATTACAACACCTCTCTCCTGCTTCAATGAATTACTAATCTAGGGCTTAGTGGCAGCTGTAGGCTGTTATTAACCCCTTATTACCTCAATTGCCACTGCACCAGGGCAATCGGGATGAGCCAGGTAAAGTTCTGGGATTGTCGCACCTAATCAAACCTGGGTGGCTCCAGACTGCTATTTTTAGACTGGAAGGGGGCAATAAGCATAAGTCTCCCCAGCCTGAGAATACCAGCTCCCAGCTATCGACTTAAATAATATAAAAAAAGTTGCATGTGGTTCCTCTTGTTTTGATACACAGCCAAGATAACACAAACAGCTGGGGGCTGCAGCCTATAGCTGTATGCTTTATCTGTGGTGGATATCATAATATGGGAGGACCCTGTACCTTACGTGACAGCCGCACTACTGAGAATTATAGTTGCACGTTTTGGCAACGGTCCCCTTAAGTCCTGTGGAATGATACAGCTCTCAGGTGCCAGTTCAACAGAGACCTTTCAGATGCTCTTAAAGATGCTCTGGCCCTGCATGCGTCACTTTGTTCTCTGAGGGAGGCCATGACTATTTGTATTGATCTAAAATATTGTTTAAAAGAACTGAAGTCCTCAGTGGTTGATACCTTTTAATGGCTAACTGAAAAGATGGTGATAATAGCAAGCTTTTGAGACTACTCAGGTCTCTTCATCAGGCATGGTATAACACAAAATCTGAAGAGTCACATATTTATACACAACAGGACATAGAATAGCGCAGTGAAAAAAAAAACAAAAAAAAACAACAAGTTATATGAAACAGAACTATCACTATGGTATAGTACCTATCTTTGCCATAGTGATAGTTCTGTTTCATATAACTTGTTGTTTTTTTGTTGTTTTTTTTACTGCACTATTCTATGTCCTGTTGTGTATAAATATGTGACTCTTCAGATTTTGTGTTATACCATGCCTGATGAAGAGACCTGAGTAGTCTCGAAAGCTTGCTATTATTACCATCATTTCAGTTAGCCATTAAAAGGTATCAACCACTGAGGACTTCAGTTCTTTTAAACAATTTTTTATCTCTACTGGCTAACACGGTACAAAGATATATTTTACCTGTATTGATCTAAGAACATTTGACTTCCCTGCCTCACGACTTGTCCGTGTAGTGACTAGCGTCACACTATACTTGCTCTACGCAATAACACATTATGGAGCTTAAATTTGATTAAGGAGTTACCATCAGATCAATTGCTTCTTGTAGGACTTAGTTTATGTAGGTCCTACAAGATATAAAGCAACATTTCTGTAAATCTTGCACCCCGTTAAAATACCAAAAAATGTCAAAAAAAACAATAGCTTGCAAGCGAGCCAACTACAGAGGCAGATGGCAAGTTCTTGTTGTTTCTGTTGATGCATCAAAGACTGATACATCTCTTATCTTTTGTATCATGTGTTATTTCAGCCAAAAAGCACACACATTACAATGGCATGTTGTGGAGTATTAGCATAACATTCTTGTTCATTCTTTGGCAAGTATCTCAATGAAGGAAAATAGTTATAATTCTTTCTAGTGTATACGGGTTTATCTTGGACTTTGCTATCAAAACCTAGTGGCATTGTGGGCTTCTTTAATAAGCCTTTTATAAGCCAGGCCTCTTTACATTAATAACAACCCTTGAAGTAAAGGTACCGTCACACTAAGAGACGCTCCAGCGATCCCACCAGCAACCTGACCTGGCAGGGATCGCTGGAGCGTCGCTACATGGGTTGCTGGTGAGCTGTCAAACAGGCAGATCTCACCAGCAACCAGTGACCAGCCCCCAGCCAGCAGCGACACGTAGAAGCGATGTTGCGCTTGGTAACTAAGGTAAATATTGGGTAACCGACCCGATATTTACCTTGGTTACCAGCGCACACCGCTTAGTGCTGGCTCCCTGCACTCCTAGCCAGAGTACACATTGGGTTAAATACCCGATGTGTAGTCTGGCTATGTGTGCAGGGAGCAGGGAGCCGGCACTGACAGTGTGAGAGCGGCGGACGCTGGTAACAAAGGTAAATATCGGGTAACCAAGGAAAGGGCTTCTTGGTTACCCGATATTTACATTGGTTACCAGCGTCCGCAAAAAAAGCCGTCTCCCTGCTGACTGCACATTCAGTTGTTGCTCTGTCGCTGTCACACACAGCGATGTGCGCTTCACAGCGGGAGAGCAACAACTAAAAAATGTCCCAGGACATTCAGCAACGACCAGCGACCTCACAGCAGGGGCCAGGTTGTTGCTGGATGTCACACACAGCAACATCGCTAGCAAGTTGTGCCTCAGCAGCGATGTTGCTAGCGATGTTGCTTAGTGTGACGGTACCTTTATATTCACATCTAGCAGATTTGCTGCAAAAATTTCTGTGACTTACAGAAATCCATTTGATTGTTGCTTAACATCCCCATTCAGATAAGTAAGACTAAAATTTTCTGTTACATTTTTATAAAAAATCATGCCATGTGTGAATAAACTTTGCAGACATTGTTATCACTAATAGTTTATCAACTTCCTATTTATTTAAACCAGATCAAGGTAGAAAGATAACCTCTTTGCTTAGAAAAACGAAGCTTGAATTGTATTGATTTTTTCAATATGTGCATGTTCATCTACAGTACATTAAATGAGGATCTAAAACTCATGAAATAAAAGAAGACCAAATGCAATTTATAAAATATATTTTATAATTGTAAAAATATAATCTTTATTTCAGTGATAAAAAGCTATTATAGGAGCCCTTAAGAAGGGAAGCTTGAAGTCAGCACAAGTTAGCCCTCCACTGTTTCACTATTTTGACAGCTGTGTGAGACTTCCTGGGGGAACACAACAGTGTTCACTATAGAACCACAAGGTGATCAGTGCATCTATCTTACTTCATGTTGAATGAATGAATGAGAAGCAATCTAAGGGTATGTGCGCACGTTGCTTTTTACCTGCTTTTTACCTGCTTTTTTGCTGCTTTTTCTTCTGCGCTGTTTAATGCCAAAATGGATGTGTTCTTCTATTCAAGCAAAGTCTATGGGAATTTGGGTTTCTTGTTCACACTATGTTGTTCAAAATGCTGCCTTTTTGTGGCAGAACTTTGGTCAAAAACTCAGCTTTTCAAAGAAGCAACATGTCAATTGTTTTTGCCATTTGGGTTTTGCACTGCAAAGCTGAGTTTTTGACCAAAGTTCTGCCACAAAAAGGCAGCATTTTGAACAACATAGTGTGAACAAGAAGCCCAAATTCCCATAGACTTTGCTTGAATAGAAGAACACATCCATTTTGGCATTAAACAGCACAGAAGAAAAAGCAGCAAAAAAGCAGGTAAAAAGCAGGTAAAAAGCAACGTGCGCACATACCCTTAGATGGATTTGTATATTCACCCCTGCTTTGTTACAAAATACCAGGGATTTTCTGTCTGCTGTATCTCAAAGCATGTCCTCCCTCTATCTGAAACTGAATCTTTCCAAAACTGAGTTTCTTGTGTTTCCTCCCTCTACCAACCAATCTACACCCGACATCTCAATTACCTTCGATGATTTAATCATTACTCCCAAACAGCATGCTCGCTGTCTTGGGGTCATATTAGAACTCTCCTTCATTCCTCATATACAATCACTCACTCGCACATGTCACCTGCATCTTAAAAACATCTCCAGAATCCGACCATTTCTCACTTTCAAAACTGCAAAAACCCTTACTGTCGCTCTTATTCATTCACGCCTGGATTACTGCAACTCTTTATTGATTGGTCTCCCTCAGACCAAACTCTCGCCTCTCCAATCCATCTTGAATGCAGCAGCCAGGGTCATATTCCTGTCCAGCCGCTTCACTGATGCCTCCACCTTGTGCCAGTCACTACACTGGCTACCTATCAGCTACAGAATACAATACAAATGCATATCCCTCACCCACAAAGCTCTCCACAGCTCTGCATCACCATATATCTCATCCCTTATTTCTGTCTATCATTCTACCCGCCCCCTGCGTTCCGCAAATGATCTTTAGGTACCGTCACACTAAGCAACGCTTCAGTGAGCTCACCAGCGATCTGATTTGGCAGGGATCGCTGGAGCGTCGCTACATGGTCACTGGTGAGCTGTCAAACAGGAAGATCTCCACAGCGATCAGAGGTCAGCCACCAGCGACCCGTGTAACGACGCTGTGCTTCGTAACCATGGTACACATCGGGTTACTAAGCAAAGGGCTTTGCTTATAGTTGCCCAATGTGTACCTTGGCTACGTGTGCAGGGAGCAGGGAGCCGGCTTCTAGAAGCTGCGGATGCTGGTAACCAAGGTAAATATCGGGTAACCAAGCAAAGCCTTTGCTCCCTGCACATTCAGATCGTTGCTCTCTCGCTGTCAAACACAGCGATGTGTGCTTCACAGCAGGAGAGCAACGACCAAAAAATGGTCCAGGACATTCAGCAACGACCAGCGACCTCACAGCAGGGGCCAGGTCATTGCTGGATGTCACACACAGCGATATCGCTAGCAAGATCGCTGTTGCGTCACAATAACCGTGACTCAGCAGTGATGTCACTAGCGATGTCGCTTAGTGAGACGTGGTCTTTAGACTAACATCCTCCATAATATGAACCTCACACCTCCATCTCCAAGACATTTCTCTCGTGCCGCGCCAGTTTTCTGGAATGTACTACCCCAAAGAATGTGACTAATATCCAGCCCCCAAGTTTTTAAGCGTACATTAAAAACACATCTCTTCAGACAAGCTTATCATAATAACTTACTAACCTAACTCTCCCCTGTCCCACCTTCTAAATGCTACTCGTAACCTTCTCTCTCCTATTTCTGTCCTCACACCTTACATACAACCAATAGCATGTAAGGGCACCGAAAAGGTTACTATCTAATGACCACATCATTCATCTTTATATGTAACCAATAAACTAGCATAACCATGGCCGCACCAGATCTACAAGTGTGCTTCACCTTTTGTGTCCCCCCATTTTCCCATAGATTGTAAGCTTTCGAGCAGGGCCCTCATTCCTACTGTAGCTGGTGAATCGTGTACTATTTTGTTTTGTTTTTGTCTATACAACCCCCACCGGATTGTAAAGGGCTGCGGAATATGTTGGCGCTATATAAATAAACTTTATTATTATTATTATCATTATTGGGCAGAAGGAAAAGAAACATTGAAGCAGCAACACAGGTAAATCTTACATGTTTCTCATCTGTGTGGTTTAGCTGCTTTGTACAATGTGTGAAAAAAAGACTCTGATTAAGACTTTACGACCAGATATGTCATTTTTTTACAGATTAAAGCATAAGTGATAAATTGCAGATTGGTGGAGATGTCACAGCTGGGACTTCCACTGGTCCTAATAATCGAATGCACTTATGTACCACCGATCTATTTATGCTGTATGGGACTGCTGCAGATAGCTTCTGCTGGCAGTTTTTTTCTACTGTTTACTGTATGGAGTAATTTTATATTTTGAAAGATTGATCGTTTATAAATGTGGCAATACCAGATATGCCAGGTATTTTTATTCTTTTTAGTTTTCTTACATTTTTAGGTACATTTTTACATATGCTTTTCTTTCCATTGGGAAACTTGAACTTGTGATTTTTTGATTGTGTGTAAAATGTTTTGTAGTACACTAGTGTTGCAGTGTATTGTAAGCAACACCTCGGATTTGTGTTGCAAGAGTGTTTTAAAGGATAAATAAAACATAGTAATGTTTGTATAGAAGTAAAACAAATCCCCCATACTGATCCTTTACTTTAAGGCTACTTTCACACATCCGGCTTGAGCCCTGTGGCTCAATCCGGCTGTGCAAGCTATGCAACGGATGCGGTGAAAACACCGCATCCTTTGCATAAGTTTTTCCCATGCGGCCCGCCCGGTTTTTGCCGCTTGCGGCATGCTACTGAGCATGCGCAGTGGCAAAAACCGCATGCGGCGCACGAATGCGGTATTTGCCGCATCGCGCCGCATCCGGCCGCCATAGGCATGCATTGAGAGATGCGCCGCATCGGCCGAATGCGGCGCGATGCGGTTTTTTTTGCCGCACGAAAAAACGTGCCAGGCAACGTTCCATCCGGCCGCCGCACCGGCTAAATCTGCCGCATGCGGCAAAAACCGGATGGAACGCAAGGCCATGCGGCACAATGCGGCACTAATTAAAGTCTATGCAGGAAAATCGCAACCGGCAGCAAAAAAAACCGGTTGCGATTTTCCTGCAAAGTGCCGGATTGTGCCGCAGAAGAAAAACCGGAGGTGTGAAAGTAGCCTAATGGGGTTTCCAGGATTCTCGCTGCTGCATCCTTTCATACTTTGATGAGTGGGGTGCCTTTTAAACTTCCTAGGTGTTTCAGTTATACAAAGAACAGAATACACAGCAGTGTCATCTCGCTTAGAATTGTATTGTAACATTACATCACAATCAACTATAAGTGGTTGCATATGTTAGATGATCATACGTTTTGTACTTGTGAGCTTGAAGAACCAGTAATTTCTAAACTGTAGTGTGCCAATTCCAATTAACACTGCTTAGAAAGTTTCACCGGTAAATAACATTCTACAAGCATAATAATTTAAAGAGAACCTGTCATCAGGATCTGGCATAATAAACTAAAGGTATGGGCATAAAGGCACTGTTCTGATTTAATATGTACCGACCTTAGCTGGGGGCGGCGTTTGCGCAGATTGATCTGTGTTACAGAACTGCCTAATAAAAGGTGGAAGCAGGCTATCAGGCAGTCAGGGTCCACCGTGCAGAGGAAACCTGCTGCTGGTGGTAACAGAAGGTAGGAGGTATCTGTACCACAAAAGCGGTACTTGGACCAACTTCTGTCCTCTCTGTTAACTAACAGAGACTACCAAATTAGCATATGTGTAAATGAGGGTAATTCTAAAAGGTTTATGTTGAGTGCCTAAATAATAATAGAGATAGACTTGCAGTTCTTGTTACTTCACAGAAACTAAAGTGAAAGTGAGTGCGGATGGTTAACCCAACCGTAGTCCACTAACTAGAACCCCTGTTGCCTCACAGAGGTAAAGTAATATATAGTAGCACATGTGTTAATGCTCACATAACGTATATAGGAAGATAGGGAATCCGTTACAGGTCACGGAGATCCCTGGACGTTAACCTCTATTACCTCATAAAGGGTGAAGCATGAAGCTAAGATATGGGTGAGACCAGTACTAACCGTACTGCTTAGTCTCAAATGTATGGAGCCCCGTACGTAAACCAGGGAGCTCTCTATGCTTGCCGCACAGTAGAGAACCAGAGAGTCACCTGGTGGCTCAGTGAGTGTATGAATCCCTGTCTAAGCCCTTTGTGCTTGCCGCACCGTAGGGAATCAGGGAGCTCTTTGTGCTTGCTGCACAGTAGAGAACCAGAGAGTCACCTGATAGCATAGTGAGTGTGAGAATCCCTGCCTAAGCCCGGTTCCACTGAGGAACGTAGAGAGCGGGCACTAGCGGTACACTAGCAGGTAAGGAGTGGTTAACCAGCAGGTGCACACTTGCTTGTGACTGTAGGTATTAGGCTAGTTAGTAGGAGAGGTCACACATGAGGCGGCTATCCCATGCATGCACCAAGAACGACTGAGCACTGAGCAGCGTGCTGCAGGGTCCTTTATAGACAAAGCACCACCCATAAGATGGAGGCACCCAGGGCACAATCGTATCTCAACCAATAGTGGTAGTGAAAGTCAGCGGGGACATCACCCGCGACCAATCAGCATCAAGCACGTCAGAGTCATGTGATCCCACGTCAGCGTTGACGTCACCCACGACCAATCAGCATCGAGCGCGTCACAGTCATGTGATCCCTCGTCAGTGGTGATGTCACTCGCGGCCAATCAGCGGCTGCCACGTGGTAGGCATGCGCAGATCGGGTCCAAGCTGACTTAGAACAAAATCAGCTTGTCTACTCGCACATGCGCAGAAGCCAGAGTTCTGGACTTAGCCTCCACAGCTAAGGAGTGAGCAGACGGGTAGAATGCCGTGGCACAGAGCGAGAAGGAGAAGAAGAAGGACGCAGACCAGCAGACCCACGACCCGTAACAGATCTGGTTGTAGGTGTCAGTAAAATGGCACCAATGTTGGTGCAGGTACACATTAATCTCCCTGCAGGCTTCAGAAAAATGACGCAGTGGTGGCATATGCGCAGATTGAGTTCTTGATTTGTCATTTAGCTGAGATTTTAATCTGTGGATAGCACTGGTGCAGAATTTTAAACAACATGAAGATACTTACACCAGAAACAGCTAAGGGGCTGTGGCAGACATTAAGACCTTACCCACAATTCCCCCTCTCAGTCCTGCCCCAATGCATGAACAGCTCATTGCCAAAAAACTTCTAATGGTGATTAAAGAAGAACCAGGCTGCGGATTTCTACAGTGAAGCTACCTATTAAATCAGCAGATCAGCGTCATTATGCCCGTACCTTTAGTTTATCATGCCTGATCCTGATGACAGGTTCTCTTTAAATCAATGCAATGTTTGTTAAATGTTGAGCCAGATTTTCATCAACTGAAATCTGAAAACTGGGCCAAAAGAGTTTAGGCACTTTTTGTGCAACTGTTTCATTCTGGAAGTCACTGTCGATCTGAGATCCCAATTCCACTAATGTTATCACTTTTAGGAGTTATGAATTGGTTAAATACAATACAATTTCATACAGAATTATTATTCCTCTTAAGAAATATGTAGGAAAAACCTGTTCATTATAAAGATGATTTTGTCTTGGTTTCTGCATGTGCTTAAGGACTCCTTGGGAATTTCAGTCAGCCTTTCTAGCATTTTTCATGGCAAAACAAAATATAAATAAATTAAGTACATAGGGATTCACTATCTATATGGCAATGGATCTAGTACAGCAGCAACAGCATTGTTATATACAAAAGCCATGACACCAAAGTGAATACTAAAAGCAATAATGTTCGGTACTTTGGGTGAGTGCCAAAGGATTTTTGTGTGATTCCTGATTTGTATGATTTGCACTTTATAATTTATCCCACTATTGTTTTGAGATTCATGAGCATCCCTCTTAAACATAATGTAATATTACGTATAACAGGGACACTAATAACACTTGTATACAAAAAAAAATATTTTTTGTAATCATCGCAGATGACTTTGTTTTTTTTGTGTCCTGATTTAAAAAATGTATATAGTTTTTCTGTATAGTTTCCATGGAGCAGCATCATTATTATAAGGTATAGGAAATATACTGGCGACATTAAGAAAACAGTAATCTACTTATCAGAAAAAAAAAATGCTTCACCTTACAAAACAGTTTTTATTGACCCAAAATAATTTCACATGCAAAATAGATACCAAAATATGAGCAGAAATTAAAAGTGCTTGACATTAGACTGTTGTTGATGCGATTTTTCAGGGTTGTCCCTATATAACATCCAACAGTAATCTGCCATAATTGAGTCATTCCAAAAACCCTGGTAGCGGTTCCATTACTTTAATGTCCTGGTGAAACCGCTCGCCTTGTTTATTGCTTACATCCCAGGATATTGAGGAAAGAAATCTAAATGTGAATGCAATAAAGTGCATTTTCAGACGAGTGCGACATCCAAGACACTGGTATGCATTTATCTGCTCCTCAACACCTTCTACATATTCTGGAGATTTATTTTTTCATAAGAAGTCTTCACAAATCCACTTGAAGGAGTACTTTGCACACTACGACATCGCAGCTGCGATGTCGGTGGGCTCAAATTGAAAGTGACGCACATCCGGCGTCACAGTCGATATCGGAGTGTGTAAATCGTTTTTGATACGATTAACGAGCGCAAAAGCATTGAAATCGTATCATCAGTGTAGCGTCGGTCATTTCCATAATTTCAGAAGGACCGATGTTACAATGTTGTTCCTCGTTCTTGCGGTAGCACACATCGCTGTGTGTGAAGCCGCAGGAGCGAGGAACATCTCCTACCTGCGTCCTGCGGCTCACGCCGGCTATGCGGAAGGAAGGAGGTGGGCAGGATGTTTACGTCCCGCTCATCTCCACCCCTCCGCTTCTTTTGGCCGCCTGCCGTGTGATGTCGCTGTAACGCCGCACGACCCGCCCCCTTAGTAAGGAGGCAGTTCGCCAGCCAGAGCGACATCGCAGGGCAGGTAAGTCCGTGTGAAGCTGCTGTAGCGATAATGTTCGCTGCGGCAGCTATAACACAATATCGTATGTGCGACGGGGGCAGGGACTATCGCGCTCGGCATCGCAAGCATCGGCTTGCGATGTCGTAGTGTGCAAAGTACCCCGAAGCTTTTCCAAGATCTCAATTCCTTATCATTTAGAGTTCCTTCAAACACATGATCTCTCATAAGCTCTCTGATCTGAGGAACAACAAATACCCATTTCTTCAGTTTTGCTGGTGAAATGCTGGAGAATTTCTGTTAAATGTACTGGAACCCTTGTGAATTTGTTTTTGCCATGGCTTTCACAAAGTTTTTAATCAATCCCAACTTTATATGTAGTGGAGGAAGAAAGATTTTTTGCTGGAGCAACTGAAGGATTATGCTGAACATTGTCTCTACCTGGAGCATAGATGTTTCTCTGTCCCCAATCACGACAAACATAATGCTCTACTGTATTTCTACTGCCCCATAAACACAAGAAGCAACAATATTTTGTGCAAGCTCCTTGCATTCCCATTAGCAGACGAAACACTTTCAAATCTCCACAGATATTCCATTGATGATGTTTATATTGTATAGCATCCAAAACAACTGACAGATTTTCATAACTTTCCTTTAGATGACATGAGTGAGCAATACGGATTGATGGTTTCATATTTCCATTGTGAAGCAACACTTGTTATGATTCAGGGACCGAGAAAGATCAAAAAATGCAGAATCCCAAATAGTAAGAGTGGCTGGAACCTTAACGGATTGCAGACCTAATCCTGACACACAACTAGAAGTAGCCGTGGGACGAGCCTACGATGACCTAGTCGTCTCGACACAACCAGAGAACTAAATAGTCTCACAGATAGAAATATACAAAAGCTAATCTGCCTCGGAGGAGTCCCCAAAGATAGATAGATAGCCCCCCACATGTAAAGGCTACGGTGATATAGAAAAACACAATACAAAGCCTGAAAAGACAGATTCAGCAAAGGTGAGGCCCAAACTATCATTATAGAAAAGGATAGGAAGGAGCACTGTCTGCAACCATAAAAAAAACCCTAATAAATACAAGCACTTCTGATATGGAAAAATCCTAAGGTCACACAACCTCTCTCCCACTGAATCAGCACTCAAATGTTACTGGGATCCAAAAACACTAATACAGATGAGGGACTGAATTAATACCAAGCATGACAAACACAATAACTTGCAGAATCATGGAGCTAAGTATACAGACACTCCCAACAGTGAATGATCCCATTCCACCAAGAACTCCACACAGACAAAATAGGAATCAAGCATTAGTATTAACCAGAAAAAAACAACAAGAAAGTGGAAAACAAACAGAAGAGGTACAAAGACCGATTCTCTGAGAGGAGTTCTGGCTGTGAGCAGGGCTGGTTACAGAATGTCCTTAACACACATGAGACCATTGAGCACTGGCAAGTAACAGGAGAAAACTACTCAGTTATATAGTCCCAGTCTGACCCTGATTGCCAGTCCTCTGCAGGTGTGTGACTTTCATTCCACAAATCAACTGCACCATCAGCACTGACCACAAGAGGGAGCCCTAAACTGGAAAACGGATTCACAGCAAACACTGCTTTCACACTATTCTGGGATGAGTTAATAAACAATCGCCAATGTGCAACAAAATACTCTTTATTCAGTTCTTCAAAGAGGCCATTCACATTTCACCACCTGGCTACTACATTTCCTTTCCACCGACATCCCCACCATCATTATGGGTGACTTTAACATCCCCATTGACACTTCTCACTCATCTGTCTCTAAACGTCTAACACTCGCTTCCTCCTTCGGCCTCACTCAATGGTACTCTGCAGCTACTCACAAAGATGGCCACACGCTGGACCTCATCTTCACTCGTCTTTGTTCCCTATCTAACCTCTCTAACGTGCCTCTCCCCCTGTCTGACCACAACCTACTCACATTCTCTTCCCTCTCTTCTCCAAGTACACAACCCCCCCTCCACAAACTTTCACACCAACGCAGAAATCTCAATCACCTTGACTTACACTCACTTTCTCAGTCCCTTCTCCCTCTTGCAGACATTGCTTCTTCACACGATGCAGATGCTGCTGCCACTTTATACAACACCACCATCTCTGCAGCTCTCGAATCAGCTGCCCCTCTCACACACCAAAACCCGCACAATCAACAGGCAACCCTGGCACACAAGCTCTCACCACTTTCAAGTCTGCACTCACTGCTGCAAAACAAACCTACTTCTCATCTCTCATA
Source organism: Anomaloglossus baeobatrachus (assembly GCF_048569485.1). Classification (NCBI taxonomy): domain Eukaryota; kingdom Metazoa; phylum Chordata; class Amphibia; order Anura; family Aromobatidae; genus Anomaloglossus; species Anomaloglossus baeobatrachus. The sequence goes on from NC_134357.1 coordinate 186,773,953, forward strand.
TCCTCTCTATCTCACAACCCTAAACAGCTATTCAACACTTTCAACTCTCTCCTCCATCCCCCGGCACCACCTCCATCTCCTCTCATCTCAGCTGAAGACTTTGCTTCTTTCTTCAAGCAGAAGATTGACAACATCAGAGCAAGCTTTGGCCCACAATCACCACAGCCACTCCTCACAACTATTCAGCCTTCTTCCTCCAAATCCAGCTTCTCCACCATGACAGAAGATCATCTTTCCACTCTACTCTCAAGATCACATCTCACAACCTGCCTGCTTGATCCACTCCCATCCCACCTCATCCTCAATCTCACCACAGTCCTCCTCCCGACCCTAACCCATCTCTTCAACCTCTCACTAACAACTGGTGCATTCCCTTCATGCTTTAAACATTCCTCAATCACACCCATCTTCAAAAAGCCTTCCCTTGACCCTTCCTCTGTGTCAAACTATCGCCCCATATCCCTTCTCCCCTATGCCTCAAAACTACTGGAACAGCATGTCCATCTTGAACTGTCCTCACACCTCTCTTCCTGCTCTCTCTTTGACCAGTTACAATCTGGTTTCTGACCCCATCATTCCACTGAAACTGTCCTGACCAAAGTCACTAACGACCTACTAACCACAAAAGCCAAGCGACACTACTCTGTCCTCCTCCTCCTGGACCTGTCCTCTGCCTTTGACACAGTAGACGACTCCCTTCTACTGCAAATTCTCTCATCTCTGGGTATCACAGACTTGGCGCTATCTTGGATCTCCTCATACTTATCCAACCAAACTTTCAACATCTCCCACTCTCACACCACTTCCTCATCTCGCCCCCTATATGTTGGGGTCCCCCAAGGTTCAGTTCTTGGACCACTGCTGTTCTCCATTTACACCTTCGGCCTGGGACAGCTCATAGAGTCCCATGGCTTTCAGTATCATCTCTATGCTGATGATACGCAGATCTACCTCTCTGGACCAGACATCACCTCCCTACTAACCAGAATCCCACAATGTCTGTCTGCTATTTCATCCTTTTTCTCTGCTCGATTCTTAAAACTGAACATGGACAAAACAGAATTCATTGTCTTTCCTCCTCCTCACTCAACCCCCCCACCTGACATATCCATCAATGTCAATGGCTGCTCACTTTCCCCAGTGCCACGCGCTCGCTGCCTGGGAGTAATCCTAGACTCTGATCTCTCTTTCAAGCCACACATCCAAGCCCTTTTCACCTCCTGCCGCCTCCAACTCAAAAATATTTCCCGGATCCGTACATTGCTTTCCCAAGAAGCTGCAAAAACCCTAGTACATGCCCTTATTATCTACTGCCTGAATTATTGCAACCTCCTGCTCTGTGGCCTCCCTTCTAACAGTCTCGCACCCCTACAATCTATTCTAAACTATGCTGCCCGGCTAATCCACCTGTCCCCCCGCTACTCCCCGACCTCTCCTCTCTGCCAATCCCTTCACTGGCTTCCAATTGCCCAACGACTCCAGTTCAAAACACTAACCATGACATACAAAGCCATCCACAACCTGTCTCCTCCCTACATCTGTGACCTAGTCTCCCGGCACTTACCTGCACGTAACCTTCGATCCTCACAAGATCTCCTTCTCTACTCCCCTCTCATCTCCTCTTCCCACCATCGCATCCAAGATTTCTCGCATGCCTCCCCCATACTCTGGAATGCTCTGCCACAACACATCAGATTCTCGCCTACCTTAGCAAGCTTCAAAAGGAACCTGAAGACCCACTTCTTCCGACAAGCCTACAACCTGCCGTAACCCTCAGTCTGATACAGCGCCGCACAATCAGCTCTACCCTAACCTACTGTATGCTCACCTATCCCTTGTAGACTGTGAGCCCTCACGGGCAGGGACCTCTCTCCTCCTGTACCTGTCTGTGTCTTGTATTGTTTATGATTATTGTACTTGTCCCTATTATGTACACCCCTTTTACATGTAAAGCGCCAAGAAATTGATGGCGCTATAATAATAAATATTAATATTAATAATTGTTACAGTACACCATTGGTCCATCAACTGTAAAAAATTGTGTTAAAGTGTTACTTCTGTTTTGGTAATGACACACTTTGACATCATCATGAAGAAGATTCTTCTGTTTCAACCTAGATGCAACAAATTCAGCTTTATCTTTTGACTATGAAAGGTCTCTGATGAGATTATTTAATTCATGTTGAGTAAAGCCTTCTGGCTGCTTGGCTGCTCTATCAGTTACAGACTCATCTTGACTTGAGGTCTCTATGTCTTCGCCAGTAACTTCAGCTCTATAGTTTTCATATTCTACTTCATTTTCATCCAATCCAGAAAGCGGTGATACAGGAACTGGCAAGGTACCATCATGCGGAACTGGCCTAATTGCAGATTCAACTTCCGGGTAATTATTCTTATGTTTGTTCTTTGCAGAAAAGCCCTTCAGTTTGACAAAATAAAAGTAGCAGTCATCACTATGATTTTTGGGTTCTCTCCAAATCATGGGAACAGCAAAAGGCATAGCCACTATCCTCATATTCAACCAGTCATGAAGACCATTTGAACAACTTGAGCATATCACATGAGGGGCCCAGCATACATTGAAAATGCAGAAATAATGTAAAATCAAAAAAATCTATCTCAGAAACATTATGTGATAGAGCAAAAGCAAGCATATTTTTGGAATCAGCACATCAAACTCCATAAAACAGACTTATTACCTTTGCTGTTAATTTTTTTGTGTTGATCATGATGGAAGGAGGTACCGTTTACAGTTCCTAGAAATCAAACATCCAGTGGCTGTCAAAATGTGCAAAATAAATTTGGTTGTTTTTCAACCAATTTCATAGAAGATACATTGAAAAGATAGAATTTGGGACACCAATGGACTGGCATCTCTGTGACTTGAACGATAAGATATTCCACCCCTTTCCAAAAGATTGTGCTCTGAGGATATGACTGTAACAAGTGTGTCAGTGAGCCATCCAATGTTCCACAACTCCAGCAACAATCTGGAATATTCTGACTGTATTTTTCAAAAGTGAAGGAACCAGAACATTAAAGAGAATCTGGCAGAAGATTTATGCTTCAGACCAGCTAGAGTCCTAAAGCCTTTGTAAATGGCAGAGCAACAGAGACGCACCTACATAGCATGTCCCTCATGAAGCTGTGTGAAATAAGTGTTGGGGTGCCAGGCTACGCACTGGCAGGGCTCCCAGCTCACGTTATATATATTTGTTATAAATCTGCTTATTCTGGCCCATAGTCCTCAGCTGGATATTCAAAGAAAATAGTAAAAAGAATTAAATGTACATTGCTGTAATAAAACAACCAATGTCTGATTCACTCTGCCTGTGGCCCGTGCTACATGAATCTACTTTCTAATTCCCATTAATATTTTTTTATTAGTTTTCTTTATGTGTAGGATGTGGGGTTTGGGTCATCATTAGTTTATCATGTGGTTTTTTATTTGTTGCGCTGTTACATTTCACAACATCAAGTCACATGAACAAAAACATTGTACTCGAATAAAGAACAGAGAACATTTAAAGCTTGTTCTTCTTTTTAAGGGTGGTAATTCTTATACTAGACAAAGAGTCTCGTAATTAGTCAGCTGGTTTTTGAATGACAAAGATGTTACAATTTTCCATGAGATGGGGACAGCAAGGGCCTGAATCATTTGGTTTAAGTACATAAATTAGTTAACAAATATGAGCAAATCAGAACTTTTATATGTGGAGTAAAGTACATTACTAAATCAGTTTTCATCGGCTCCATTTAGATAGGATAGATCTTTACTAAATACCATATATTTTACTCAAGTAAATTAAGCCATCTTTGAATAAAATATGAACTGGTGATTCAGAAACAGTGGGGTTCCCGCCAGTTGTTGTTAATTGGGTGGTACAGACCTTTGGACATGTTCTACTGGGTTCAGAAGGATAATTGTTAAGCCCAGTCATCCCCATTTTTTCAGCCAGCTACTTCTTTATTCCACTTGTCTCTAAGTTCATCACCATATAATTACATTGTACCTACATTATTTTCCCATAGAATATTCCTTATTATTGCTGGTGATTATAAAGATAACAAAACTGGCCTGAAAGACATTATCCTCTGAGTGCTTTGTGAAAAACTTATTTCTGGGCATAAATTTATAAGGTCAATTGACAGTGGGACCTGCTACTCTCTCTCTCTCTCTCTCTCTCTCTCTCTCTCTAGTACAGGTTTTTTGGCTAAGTAATGATTAAAGGAGTGATCCAAAGGTAAAAGGAAATTTCATTTAAATCCTGGCTATTTGATATGATAATCTAAGCTACTTTCTAATATACTTGTATTAAAAATTCCTTACCATTCCCTTACTACACTATCTAAATACCATTCTACTTTTTTCTATTTCCTGTCTGATGATGAATTGTTTGAGAGTCCAGTGCATTCTGGGATACTCAAACAAAGTGTCATTAGGGGGCAGAATCGGTGGCAGTGATAATAGCCTCTATACCCTCCCTGACACTAAGCGTCATCATGACGCTTATTCCAGGGGCCTTTCTGTCCCTCTTTGTCCCTCCCTGCTTTGTCCCAGCTGTCCCTTCTCTTACCCTCCTTGCGCTGTGCACAGTGCTTGCTCTGTTATCAACTCAGATCTATGAAGGGAATCTGTCACCACATTTGAGCTATTTACCTTAGAAATATGGATGGGCATACAAGTTATAGATTGCTAAAAAATACTCATAAGTTTATGCCTCATATCAGATGGCTTCTTGTTGCAAAATCATCTTTTTTAACTTTATGTTAATGAGCTCTTTCAAGCTATGCTACGGATGCTGCCCAGAAGATAACTCTGCATCTGCACTTCATTAGCCTAGCTATCACCTACCATCAGCATCACTGTGTCCCAGCAATGTCTTCTTCTTGTCCCACTCTGCAATTTCCAACATTAAGCTTTATTGTTCCTGTCTCTTATGGACATAAGCTTCACGCTCCTGCTATGCAGATGGAACATGAAACCTATGCCCATAGGAGGGTGGAACAATAAAGTGTAACATCCTAAATTGCAAGGTGCAGGCACGAAATTTTGGGGCAAAAAGCAGACGTCACTCAGACACAGTGATGCTGATGGGAGGAGATAGCTAAGCTAATGCAGTGCGGATGCAGTGTTATCTTACAGGCTACATCTCATAGCCTGCAAGCACTCATTAACATAAAGTTATAAACGATGATTTTTCAACAATAAGACATCTGATATGAGGTATAAAGGTATGATTATTTTCAGCAATCTATATCTTGTAAGCCCCTAGTAATAACTAAGATAGCTCAAATATGGTGACAAATTCCCTTTAACGATCAGCCTGTAACAGACAGCTGTCTATACCCAACATGCAGGAGACTAGTGTCCCCCCCGCTGGTGACGTCACTGGTCTCCTGAATGCCGGATATAGACAGCGCTCTGTTACCGGCTGATCATTACAGATCTGAGCAGATAGAGTAAGCGCTCTGCGCGCTGCAGGGATGGACAGAGCAGGGACAGCTGGGGCAGAACAAGAAGGAACAGGTCAGCCACTCAAATGATCGTCATGATGACACTTCATTTCTGGGAGGGGACAGAGGCTGCGGTCACTGCCACAGACCATGCCCCCTGATGATACTTGGTTTGAGTATCCCAACATGCCCTGGGATTCTCAAACAATTCATCAGACAGGAACTAGAAAAAAAAATAGAATGGTAGTTAGATCATGAAATTAGGGAATTGTAGGGAATTAATATTAGAAAAAAATGGAAAAAAGTAGTTTTCAAAATTGTAATGTTTTTGCCCTTACAACAAGCTCTCCCTTCAAGCTCTGATAGATTTGCATTGAGAGCTTGTGGCGTAATTTCTGACTTCCGGCCAGTCAAAAATTCAGGTGCAAAATGATGCCACAGGACCAGAGCAATGCCAAAAAAATGAAGATAATGAGCACACGGTAAGTCAGGGGGCAGGGGACTTAGCTTTAAAGAACCAATCCAGTGTGAAAAAGAAACAAAACGCTGAAGTTGTGCTTTACAATAATATTTTGTGTTATTTTTTTTAATTCTCCAAGATATAATAAGAAAAAAAAGTACCATACACTAAGGCGGGCTTTACACGTTGCGACATCGCTAGCAATTGCTAGCGATGTCCAGTGCGATAGCACCCGCCCCCGTCACACATGCGATATGTGGTGATTGCTGCCGTAGCGAACATTATCGCTATGGCAGCGTCACACGCACATACCTGCTCGGCGACGTCGCTGTGACTGCTGAACAATCCCTCCTTGAAGGGGAGGTGCGTTTGGCGTCACAGCGACGTCACCGTGACGTCACTAATCGGCCAGCCAATAGAAGCGGAAGGGCGGAGATGAGCGGGACATAACATCCCGCCCACCTTCTCCCTTACGCATTGCCGTCGGGACGCAGGTAAGGAGATGTTTGTCGCTCCTGCGGGTTTACACACAGTGATGTGTGGATCTGCAGGAACGACAAACAACATCGTACCTGCGGTCGAACGGACATTATGGAAATGAACGACGTTACACAGATCAGCGATATTGTACACTTCTGTGCTCGTTCATCGTCGCACCTAGGATTTACACGTTGCGATGTCGCTACCGGCGCCGGATGTGCGTCACTAACGACGTGACCTCGACGATATATCGGTAGCGATGTCGCAACGTGTAAAGCCCCCCTAAGTTATGCAATTCCTCCTGAGTATAGCAGTGCCCAATATATGAAGGCACACACTGTGGACAGCATGTCTCAAAAGAGAAGAAGGCTCATTTGGCTTTTGGAGTGCAAATTTTGCTGCAATTGATTTTGGTCACCTTATCTCATATTCAGGGCCCTTAAGGTTCCAGTACAAGGCAAAAACTGAAACATTTTTTCAATAAATGGTCGTACACTACTGAGTGGGCACATGGGAAGACTCAGAAAAGCATAAGCAACATTTTGGTTTTGTAGCACTAATTTTGCTGTTATGGTTTTTGGCTGCCTTATCCCATTTGCAGAGCCCCCTAGGTACTAGTACAGTGCAAAAATCTCCATTAATGATCTCAATTTTGTCAACACCAATAGAACAAAAAAAAAGTACCCCATAATCTATTAGCAAATTTTCCTGGGCACGACAAAATGCCACATGCAGTTATGTACTAATGTTCGGGCACACACAAAGTCTCAGAGCAGAAGGACGGCCATTTGGCTTTGAGCATATATTTTCTTGCTTTTGACCCTTGATACATTTGCAGACTACAGTGGAAAATTTCCCAGGACTGACCCTATTTTAAAAACCACATCCCCTCAAAGTTTTTTAACTTATTTACAGCAATAGTGGTTTGGTCAAATCACGTATACTTTACACTACAGAAAGAATAGAGGAATACAATTTACAATTAAAATGTAATCTTTATTGAACATTATGTAAAAGGTATATTATCTCATATTGTTTAATGCGCAACACTGTGTATTATAAACCATTACGCTAGGAAAAAATAACATTTATTTCTGCACATATCCACTTCTTAATGATATTTTGTAAAGAAAGGATATTATTGCAGAATTAGGAATTATGAATCCTTACTATCCCATAGTATAATGATATATAGAATTGTAAATAGTTTTCAAATGGCCCTTCCCTTACTGATCATTATCAGTAGGCATTTATTTTTCTTTATATTTGAGTGACACTTTGTGTCAGGGAAGTATGGGTCATTCCTCTATTGTTAGACAGACCATCCCTTAGTGGTCATTTGATTGTATGATTCATTCTTTCTCATATTCTTACATATGAAGGGTGCGGTGAAGTATTTATATAGGGTGCTGAGCCATAGATCATCACCACTACTTTAATGAATTACATCCAACCATGCTGCTGGGTTCTTTTCATCCCTAAATACTGTCCCTGACGAACCGCAGGTAGTGATGAAAGTTGGAGCAGGGATGAGAGAAAATTAGGGATAATTATTGTTACACTATTACTACACTTTAGAGTGATGGTGGATAATGATGAGCGCATTATCACTGTATTTTAATCATTTCAGCTAAGGCAGATATGAGAATAATTACAAAGGACAGATATATTGATCACAAGTACTAATAGGCTCTATTTATCAGGGATCTTTGGAAAATGAAATGATAATGTGGTTAAAATGCATAGGGGAGTTAAGGAGAGAATTTGAGAAAGAGAACAAATGATTGAATCGAATGACCACAGAGGGAAGGTATGTCTGATAATAGAGGAATGACCCATATTTGAATCATTATATTGTATGGGGCTGTTCACATGTCCCTGTATTTTGTGGACTATGTGTCCATAATTAACTGACCAAATTTAGATTTTGATAAGAGGATGAATCAAAACATGGTTAACAAATGTATCCCCTGAAAGTTTACTTTTATTGAATAATCTAAAAGATGAAATCCCCAACAAAACAACTCAAAACCAAAGTGCATTAAAATATACTCCAAGATGATTGGTATATATAATGATATGGATGATAGTTTTTAGTACTATCACATAATATGCTTCCAGGCCCAAGCAGCGTAACCATACAGTACATATTTGCGTTCAGTAAACACTCTATGCATAGCCTCCTCCAACCAAAGCCTAGACTCCTTAAAAACTCTCTTAGTCAAGAGTTCCAGAACACTAATATTAATTGGACTCTTCTTGTGACTATTTCAGAGTAAAAAAGAACAAGGATAAAAGTAACTGTCCTTCTGAAAAATAACAGCAGCCATCTCAACAGAAAAGGTATCTACCTCAACCACAAAAGGCAAATCAACATTGGGTTGACTGAGGACAGGAACGTTAGAAAAAGCTGTCTTGAGAGCCACAAAGGGATCAACAGCTTCAGTACAAGAAGAGGAAAAGTCGGTACTCTTCTTGGTCATATCAGTAAGAGATCTGACTATAACTGAGAAATTCTTAATGAACTTACAATAATAATTAACAAAACCTAAAGCTTTAAGATTAGTAGGTTGTACCCAATCAAGGACAGCCTGTACGTGAATGGGATCCATGTAAAAACATTGAGCAGGAACCAAATGACCCAAAAACTGAATCTACTGCACCTCAAATTAACACTTCTCGAACTTGGCAAATAAATGGTTGTCACGAACAACTTAAAATATCTGTTGAACATGCTACTAATGCTCGTCACAAGAACCTAAGTAAGCCAAGATGTCATCCAAGTCTATCACTACAAATCTACCCACTAAAAGAATAAAATATAATTTATGAAGTTCTGAAACACTACTGGAGCATTGGTCAAACCGAATAGTATCACCAAATTTTCAACGTGACCCTTGGGTGTATTGAGGGCAGTCTTTCACTAATCACTTTGATTAACAAGCTTAATGTCATGTGCGCATGTTGCGTTTTTCTTGCGTTTTAGTTGTGTTTTGAACTGCACCGTGTCAATGATAAAATGCATGCGTCTTGCTTCTCCAGCAAAGTCTATGAAAGTAAAAATTTCCATCCACATTGCTTTTTTTAGGCAGTGTTTTGTTAAAAAAAATTGTCAAAATCGTTGCATAAAAAAAGCAGCATGTCACTTCTTCATTGCATTTTGTGAACATTTTCCACCCATTGAAATGAATGAGGTGTGTCAAAATGCAACCAAAATGTTTAGCTGTGAGTTTGCACTGCATTTTGGTTGCATTTTGCATCTGTTGTTGTCAACAAAAATGCAGGTCTCTCAGCCTCTCTCTCTCTGCCGGTGTCGGTCTCGCTCTCTCTGTTGGTCTCAGTCTGTCTTTCTCGCTCTGTCGGTTTCTTCGTCCCCTTCTCTCCTTCCTTCATACTCATGATCACTGATCACTGGTGCGGCTGTCACACTGCTCCCGCGACTTCTCCTACTTCTGAAAGTGCCGGCCGCTCATTAGGCTCATCTCATAATAACTGCTTTCCCTGCCCACCGGTGCCTATGATTGGTTGCAATCAGACGCGCCCGCCACGCTGAGTGACAGCTGTCTCACCGCAACCAATCACAGCCGCCGGTGGGCGGATCTATATCGTGCAGTAAAATAAATAAATGCATTTTAAAAAAATGATGTGTGCTCCCCCCCAATTGATACTAAGCCAAAATAAAGCCTCACAGCTTCTGGCTGGTGTTCTCAGGCTGGGCAGGCCTATCGTTTTTAGGCTGCCCCCAACCTAAAATTATCAGCCAGCAGCCGCCCCGGAATTGCCGCATCCATAATATGCGACAGTCCTGGGACCTTACCCGGCTCATGCCGATTTCCCTGGTGCAGTGGAAATCGAGGTAACAAGGAGTTAATGGCAGCCCATAGCTGCCACTATGTCCTAGGTTAATCATGGCAGGCGTCTATGAGACACCTCTCATTATTAATCTGTAAGTGAAACACATACACCCAAAAAATCCTTTATTTGGAATAAAAGGCAAAAAAACACCCTCTTTCACAACTTTATTAATCTCCAAACACCTGTCCAAGTTTGACGTAATCTACACGAGGTCTCACGACACTTCCAGCTCTGATACATCAGAAGCTCACAGCAAGCGGCCATAGAGCCCATGACTGCTCGCTGTGAGCGCCACGCAGCAACTGAAGTGAGTCACGCTATCAGCGGTGATGTCACTAAGGTTACCCGTGGTCATAGGTGGAGTCCTCCACCTGTGACAGCAAATCACCCAAGTGACTGAAGTGATCCGCGTGATCAGCAGTGCCCTCACTCGGGTGATTTGCGGTCAAAGGTAAGTCCTTCACCTGTGACCTCAAACCAGGCAGCAACACAGAGACAGAGCCACGTGATGAGAAAGAACTCGGGTGAAGCTTTGACGTCACAGCTGCAGGCCCCGGATTACTCCCTGTGTTGCAGGACTGACCTCAGAAGTTCACCCAAGTTCATGACAGCACACAGAGAAAGAGCAGCGCAATGACAATGAACTTGGGTGAAACCCTGATGTTACAGCTGCGGGCCTTTCACTACTGCCTGTGTTGTGACACTGAACTCAGAGGTTCATCCGAGTTCCTTCACATCGCATGGCTCTATCTCTGTCAGCGGGCAGTCATACTATCAATTCTTTATATCTTTTTTTTCTATCTATCCCTCTATATATGTACAGTCATATGAAAAAGTTTGGGCACCCTTATTAATGTTAACCTTTTTTCTTTATAACAATTTGGGTTTTTGCAAAAACTATTTCAGTTACATATATCTAATAACTGATGGACCGAGTAATATTTCTGGATTGAAATGAGGTTTATTGTACTAACAGAAAATGTGCAATCCGCATTTAAACAAAATTTGACCGGTGCAAAAGTATGGGCACCCTTATCAAATTTCTTGATTTGAACACTCCTAACTACTTTTTACTGACTTACTAAAGCACTAAATTGGTTTTGTAACCTCATTGAGCTTTGAGCTTCATAAGCAGGTATATCAAATCATGAGAAAAGGTATTTAAGGTGGCCACTTGCAAGTTGTTCTCCTATTTGAATCTCCTATGAGGAGTGGCATCATGGGCTCTTCAAAACAACTCTCAAATGATCTGAAAACAAAGATTATTCAACATAGTTGTTCAGGGGAAAGATACAAAAAGTTGTCTCAGAGATTTAAACTGTCAGTTTCTACTGTGAAGAACATAGTAAGGAAATGGAAGAACACAGGTACAGTTCTTGTTAAGCCGAGAAGTGGCAGGCCGAGAAAAATATCAGAAAGGCAGAGAAGAAGAATGGTGAGAACAGTCAAGGACAATCCACAGACTACCTCCAAAGACCTGCAGCATCATCTTGCTGCAGATGGTGTCAATATGCATCGGTCAACAATACAGCGCACGTTGCACAAGGAGAAGCTGTATGGGAGACTGATGCGAAAGAAGCCGTTTCTGCAAGCACACCACAAACAGAGTCGCCTGAGGTATGCAAAAGCACATTTGGACAAGCCAGTTACATTTTGGAAGAAGGTCCTGTGGACTGATGAAACAAAGATTGAGTTGTTTGGTCATACAAAAAGGCGTTATGCATGGAGGCAAAAAACCGCGGCATTCCAAGAAAAGCCCTTGCTACCCACAGTAAAATTTGGTGGAGGTTCCATCATGCTTTGGGGCTGTGTGGCGAATGCCGGCACCGGGAATCTTGTTAAAGTTGAGGGTTGCATGGATTCAACTCAGTATCAGCAGATTCTTGACAATAATTTGCAAGAATCAGTGACGAAGTTGAAGTTACGCAGGGGATGGATATTTCAGCAAGACAATGATCCAAAACACCGCTCCAGCTCCAAATCTACTCAGGCATTCATGCAGAGGAACAATTACAATGTTCTGGAATGGCCATCCCAGTCCCCAGACCTGAATATCATTGAACATCTGTGGGATGATTTGAAGCGTGCTGTCCATGCTCGGCGACCATCAAACTTAACTGAACTGGAATTGTTTTGTAAACAAGAATGGTCAAAAATACGTTCATCCAGGATCCAGGAACTCATTAAAAGCTACAGGAAGTGACTAGAGGCTGTTATTTTTGCAAAAGGAGGATCTACAAAATATTAATGTCACTTTTATGTTGAGGTGCCCATACTTTTGCACCGGTCAAATTTTGTTTAAATGCGGATTGCACATTTTCTGTTAGTACAATAACCCTCATTTCAATCCAGAAATATTACTGAGTCCATCAGTTATTAGATATATGAAACTGAAATAGCTGTTGCAAAAACCCAAATTGTTATAAAGAAAAAAGGTTAACATAAATAGGGGTGCCCAAACTTTTTCATATGACTGTATTCTAGCTATCTATCAAATCCTATCCTATTATATTTTATCTCTCCTTTAAAAATGCACTGTCCAAAACGCAGCCCAAACTTTTTTTTGTCAAATGCAGTGTTTACATTTGTAAAGAGTTTGCCAGAACGCAGCATGCGGACATAGCCTAAGGATAAATGCCCCTGTAAGATCTAGTTTATAAAAACACTTAACTCTGCTAGTTGATTAAACAGATCAGAAATAAGAGGTATTGGGTAAGGGTTACGTACAGTAGTCTTATTAATTTCTCTAACATCCAAACACGGACGTAACCCTCCATCTTTTTTCTTAATAAAGAAAAATCCCACTGCTACTGGCGAGTTGAAGGGCTTTATGTGACTCAGACTAAATGATGGCAACTCAAACCTAGGCTGCGTGAACGAGTGAGTAAGAACAGACCATGTAATATAAAGTGAAAAGGTAATGTACATACTGCTAGAGAGTATGCCAATTGCTTCCTAACGGCAAAAAGAACGTAGGTGCTGGGTGAAGAGCAAAAAAACATAGAAAGATAAACCCTAACTGGTCTTCCACTGAGTGACATAAATAACGGCAGTGTGCCTGCACATCCAAATGAGATAAGCCAACCACAGGGTCATGGGTTCATTCCCCGATGCATAATTTTTCATGAATTATGTATCTTTGCGAAACGTATAGAGACATGACTGTTTTTTCCCAGCAGTATGGATAAAAAGGCCAATACAAGTCTGCGAGTCTTTCTATAGAGATGATTTGACCCTTGAAATGTAGTGTTGGCAAAAAAAAATCTTCTGTGTTCTTTAGTTATGATTTTTTTCCTTTAGTGTGGTACAACAATTGTCAAGTATCCATACTTTATTTATTCCCTAAAAACTAAAATTGTAGATTGCATCATGCGGATGTACAGTTGTGTACAGTACGTATTTAACATAGCAAAGTATAGAAAAAGCTTTGTCATCTACTTATTTATTTATTATTGATCGATCAATCCTTGAAAAACAATGATGACACTAATGATAAAAATCAGACATATGGATGTCACACTGATGCTAAACACTGATTGACAACAGCACCATTTTGTCACGTGCATGTTTAAACACAGACGTGTCAATGAGGCCAAAGGGAACGGAGAAGATTTCTCATTCATTAATTTATTTATGAATTTGTGAAAATCACTGATGAAAAACTCGCAGCAACTTTTTGCATGTGTGAAAAATCATGGACGTCTGAATGAGACCAAAATTATATGAAATAAAGGTGACATCTTACTTATAAATAGCATCCATCTCTTCTTTCTGCATCCATCAAAGCATTTAGATAAGAGTGTAGTTCATGTTTTCACTGCAAAGGGTACTTTACAGAAATTAGTAGATGACGGATCATGCAGAATGAAAAATCATAATTTTCCATAGCTATGCAAAATTATTATGTGTTTCCTTTTAAAAAAAAACAAAAAACACCCTAAATATGGCCCTAATCTTGTAGCTGAACATATAACTAGGCTCAGGAACAAAAGCGCACCATGTGTACTTGTACTAATGTGGTGGTTTACACAACAATTTCTGATATTGTTCTGCCCAGTTTGTGCCATTGTGAAAAGATAGCACTCTGGTTACCATGGTGTCTTTCCTATATACAGTATATACCATGCAACGGTTTAACAAGACAGGTTCTACTTAGAACTGACCTCACAGGGTCAACTGAAGAAGTTAAGTGCACATGTTCAGTGTCATATCCAGAGGTTGTCTTTTTAAAATAGACATGCGTTCTGCCAGCATTGCTGCAGAGGTTAAAGGGGTTGGGGGGTAAGCCTGTCAGTGCGCAGACCATACACTGCACACTGCATCAAATTGGTCTACATGGCTGTTTTGCCAGAAGGAAGCCTCTTCTAAGGTGATGCACAAGAAAGCCCACAAATAGTTTGCTGAAGACAAGCAGACTAAGGGGTACTTTGCACACTACGTGTTGTGAATGTCAGTTATGCTTTGGCTGCTGGGAGGCTCCCTCTTGTGGCCAGGAATGGTTTGGACATAGACCAGGTGTGTTGAGCTATGGGCGTTTCCATTGCTAACTCTCTGCCTATTTAAATCCTGGTCTGATAGCAGGCTATGCCAGATGTCAGTTGTTCTTTGTTCACCAGCCTGCTTCATTCTGCTCCCCACCACATCTACCCCAGATAAGTGCTTTGCTCTTTATTTGTTGTTTGGTTCTTTTACTCTTATCTGAGTTTGTCATTTGCTGTGGTTATTGTCAGTTCATTTGCATGCAGGAATATTACCTCTCTGTTGCTTAGCTGGGAAACTCCCTGCAGTTATGTTTGGAGTATTGCTCCTATAAGTCCATGTGTTTGTGGCATTTTGAATTTGTAATGATTCTTGTTTTCTGTTCATTGGTATGACAAGAGCGCCTGGTATAGGATGGAGTGCAGATCGTGCGATCTGAGGGCCTTTTTGTACTATCAGGAATTTGGAATTTTGCAGGGTTTTTCTCTGGCTACCATCAGCCCCTTTCCTGTCCTTTCCTATTTTAGTCAGTGGGGGCCTCACTTTTTGCTAATCCTATCATCTATCTGTGTATTGTGTTTTCCTATATCACCACAGTCTTTCAATGTGGGGGGCTTGCTATTCTTTGTCTATTTTCTGAGGCAGAGAGTTATTCATCTTTCCTTCCTTTAGGATAGCTAGTTCTCCGGCTGGGTTCGCGGTGCATAGGATGATAGGTCACCCCTCGGCTACTTCTAGTGTTGATGGTTAGTAAGGGGATGGCGGCCAGATTAGTTGCCAATGCTCTTGTCACCTTTTACCAATGATTTGTGGTGGTCTTCCATGGTTCCAGATCATAACATTTTGACATCACAGCTGCGATGTTGGTGGGGTCAAATCGAAAGTGACGCACATCCGGCGTCGCTCTCGATATCGGTTTTTGATATGATTAACGAGCGCAAAAGCGTCGAAATCGTATCATCGGTGTAGCATCGGTCATTTCCATAATTTCGGAAGGACCGATGTTACGATGTTGTTCCTCATTCCTGCGGCAGCACACATCGCTGTGTGTGAAGCTGCAGGAGCGAGGAACATCTCCTACCTGCATCCTGCGGCTCACGGCGGCTATGCGGAAGGAAGGAGGTGGGCCGGATGTTTACGTCCCGCTCATTACCGCCCCTCCGCTTCTATTGGCCGCCTGCTGTGTGACGTCGCTGTGATGCCTTACGACCCGCCCCCTTAGTAAGGAGAAGGGGGCGGTTCGCCGGCCAGAGCGACGTCGCAGGGCAGGTAAGTCCGTGGGAAGCTGCCGTAGCGATAATGCTCGCTACGGCAGCTATAACACAATATTGTATGTGCGACGGGGGCAGGGACTATCGAGCTCGGCATCGCAAGCATCGGCTTGCGATGTCGTAGTTTGCAAAGTACCCCTAACGGTATGGATTATTGGGACTATGTCCTGTGGTATGATGAGACCAAGATAAACTTATATGGTTCAGATCATGTGAAGCGTGATAAAGATGGTAAATGGAAGCTATGGCTTATTTTTTAAGTTGTCATTAAACATATTTTTTGGGTATTGCAGCAATAAAATACCTAAAAGTGTAACATTTACCTACTCACTACAGTCCAAGGAAAATCTCAAGAAAGTTTGAAGTATGTTTATAAAAGAAAGTGAAGCAGCAGGGGTAAGCCTATGTCCTACAGCCCGTGAAAATGCAATTGGAGGCATCATGGGTCCACAGCAGACTGAAGGTGGGAAGAAAAGTTTGGAAGTTGTGATTCTTCATGCATTTCTAGTGCATTCCCAGTCTGAGTTTTTTTCAAAATAATTATGAAGGAAATGACATTCCCACCAGACCTGCTTACATTTGTGCAACACTGACATTCAAAACATTGGCCCAGTGGGCCATGAGATTAAATGTGTGGCCCCTGACTGAAATTACTGCTGTCAATGGTGGAGCGTACTGTGCAGCATCATGATAATTCCCAGAAGTAGTTAATGGCCTCCGCCACGTGAAAGTACAAAACGGATGGATTTCTTAAAGAAATAATGGTGACAAGGTATTCTCTATTGAGGCAGAGTGCCCACTAAATTTTAGAAAAGGTAGAATGTAATTGTAGCGTCCCACGGGGCAGGCAGTTGAACCTACTCATCGCCGGGCCGTTTCGGGTCAAGTTAGGCGTTGTCACGGGGTGGCCATGCCCGATTCCGTTGCCCCAAGGCGTACAGTTAAATGGTGGGGGAGGGAAGCGGGATATTTGGAAAAGAGTTTGTCATGACACCACGTGTGGTATGCAGCCAGAGAATAGCGACCGCTGCCAGGGTCCTCTCCGGGGCAGATGTTAAGGCAGCCGCGATGGTATTGCTCCCTATAGGCGGAGTGGGCCGCGGGTGGATGATGAGGGTAGTAATGGCCGTTGGCACCTAAGTGCTGGGTGGCGCCGCCGGTAAGGACGAGCCAACACAGTCTCTGCGGCTTCAGGGTGTAATTTACTCACAATTTCAGCTGCCTGCCCGGTCACACTGGTCACTGCCGTGATGGGCTCAGGTCAATCCCAGATCCGGTAAAGGGGTCACCACCGGTGTTTTAAAAGAGAAGGAGTGAGAGTTCTATTTCTAGGGTGCCCCCTTCTGCAGTTAGGTACTCCAGCTGAGCTCCCGCTCCAAGCTCCTGGGCCCTGTGAAGTACAAGTTTTCCAGAGATGTGTTGGCCAGAACTATAGTCCTGATGGGTCTGACTGGCCATGATGTGCGTGTGTAGTGCCTATTTATACCCCAAGTGGAACCCGCCCCCCAGGTGGCTGGCTTCAGTGACCAGGCAGTCCATGTTCATATGGCCACCCCTCTGCCTACCCTGAGCCAACCCACTCTGTCTGAAGGTTCCTAAGCTATGTGTAGTGTATGAATGTGGAACACCGGGGAATAACCCCCTCCTTATCTGAGATAGATACCGCACCCTGATTGGGGTGCAGTACCAGAGCCTCAGGGGTGCCACATACTGTAATGACTGTCGTGATTTTGGACATGTGGAAGTTGAGTTTCCACACAAATAGATGGAAAAATGGATATTGCTATTTCCTCCCCACACATATTGATAACTGGCTTTGTAGGACAAAGAGGAGGAAAGAAGTAGATGATGAAGGTGATAAATTCAATGACCAGGCGCTAATTGAGGATGCTGCCTAGCTACCAGAAATACGATCACAAGATGAAGGAGGAGGACAGCTGGAGCTTAGCTCATATTGCTGTCCAGTTTTGCTTTTCCCTCATGAGTAGGTGATGCTGCTTCATGTGCTGATGGAGAGGCATTGTTTTTAGACGATTTGTGCCAGAACATCTACAGTGTACTTTTGTGGCTGCACAGTCTGCACAATATAACAGATTATTCCTCTGGTAAAAGAAAAGAATTCTTAGACATGAGATGTTCAAATTGTCTCTCCAGTAAAGGAGACAAACTCTAGCACAGCGCCACCTATTGGAAGTAGCGATCCTAAAAGTCACAAGTGGATTTTCGACAATCCTTTGCAATATGACTCAGGATATATAAGCCAGATCAGAATCCCAATTTGCAGACACGGTGTTTCGGGGTGCTTGCCCCTCGTCAGTGCAAAGTATGGGGGTGTCTGATCTGGCTCATGAGAAAGCTATGTGGGGACCACATGAGATGATCGCACTTAGGACCATGGGACTCACCAAGACCAATGCTGTTGAGGCTGCTCCAGTATCTGCATTTGAGGGCATCACTTGTCCTCAAGGTGACCGCTGAAAAGGCAAATAGCCAAAGAAAGACAATAGTGATTTGCGTTTAGTAGTACTACGTCCAGCCCGTTTGGTGCTAGATGTGGCGATGCTGCTGTGACAACTTGTGGCTCCTGCATCTCACTGTTTTGTCAGATGTTGGGGTATAGCTTTTTCTTTTACAATACCCAGGTCATTGCCACTAAAAGTTTTCTTTTGCCATATATTTTTACTACATTAGAATTAAATGTTATATTTTGAACCACAATATCTCCTTCCCAAAAAGGCCATGCCAAGTAATGTAAGCCAGACACCCCAAAAAATAACCGACAACAGGCAGCAGTATTGTGGATGTATGAATAAAAAGGGTTCACAAAACATCGGTAGTTTGTGACACATACACTGTGAGACAGAAAGTCACAAGGATAAGTTACTGTGTTTATTTTTGCTTCAGTATTTTTTACGCAATTCCCCTCTTTATGATAAAGATCAACCAAGATATGCTAGTCAAATGGCAATAAATAACAGCAGTAATAACCCCCATGTTGCGTGAATGTAAATAAAATTAGACTAATATAACAAGTTTGGAAAACGTCAGTAGTTTGTAATTGCCTATCACAGTATGCATGTCATAGAGTACAATCAGCAATATTGTTGGCTTGCTTCTACAGCAATATAACCATACTGATCAAACAAGCAGCAACTGTCAGCTACTTATTCTTTCTATCAGTCATGCTGGGTATACGGATGTACCAAGCACACGGTGACAGGGAAGGAAAGGGAAACCCTGTGTCTAGAGAAGGGGAAGATGGTGACCCCTGATCCAACCTTCTTCTGTCCCCAGGCTCCCCTGACCACCCTAGATAGGCTCTGCACCTATGTGCCGAGCAGGATACCAGGCCCTGGCTGGCCCTGAACTGGGCCCTAGGTAGAGAATGCATAGGATGAACACTTAGTCAACCCCACTAAGTTCTACAGAACACACTGAGAACACACACAGGGCAAAGGCAATGAACAACTTATCTCCCTGATGACTCTGGGAGAGGTACAGCAACAAACAACAACGTTTCTTTAGATGAATACAAGCCAACTGCTGCATTCCAAGGCCTGCATGGAAATATAACTCTATGACCAGCAAACACCAAAGGGAAATGTGGGTATTTAAGGACACAAGGGGAAGTGATGATGTTTAACAGCTGAAAGGTGAGGATATCTACAGGGTCCTAAAAGGAAAGTGATAAATCACAAGCAGAGAAGATTAGAATATCAAAGAGCAGTTTGTATAGCCAAATGCTGCAACCTTCTACAGTCGGACACCACCAGACTGTCTGTCAACCGTGACACACCCGTGACACTGTCAAATATTTCTCTCTTTTCTTCACACATCAATATTCACTGCTGTGTTGTCACACAATAGCTATATGGGGAAGCCCACACAGCTACACTGGGAAGCCCACCCAGCTATATTAGGAAGTTCCCCCACCCAGATATATTAGGAAGACCATCCAGCTATATTGGGAAGGCTGCCCACCTACCCAGAAGTCATGTGATTCTTTGCTGGCTCAAGCAATCTCCCATAATTTGCAGGATGATGGCATTTTATGCAATTTATGCAAAATACAAATGTGAATTTGTTACATTCAGCAGATTCCTCAAAAAAATTGCTACAGATTTGATTGGTTCATCTTTAGATCCTAGAGCTTCTGATTTTATAAAGAAAATACAAGTTTGGACTTTTATACCTGGATTCTCCTTGAAATTAGCCATTGAAGAACATTTGGCAATGAGGTAATAGTCATATGCATAGAAAGCAGCTGAATATAATAATATTATTAATAATAATAATAATAATAATAATAATATCGTGCTAATGCCAGATATATTTATTGAAGCATGGAAACTGGTCTGTAATCGCAACAATAATGCATGAAATGTTTGAGCCCCTAATCAATGCTGCTAATTCCATAAATGCTGTGTAATGTAAGCATGGAAATCTTATCTTATTTTAATATATCAAATAAATATCTACATCTACCCCTTATGTGGTAGAATAAGGTATAGAGCAAGGTATGCTGGTATAGTGTCTGTTATTACTACTTCTGGGAAGGGCATTGATGACTTTAATTGTAAAGAAACCTTTTTTATGTTGATTTCTAAATTACCTTACTTCCACATGGAATGAATGTCCCTCAGTCCATTTATTTCTTGGAACTAATAAATTATCTTGTAAAAATTTTCATTGACCACTCATTCATGTAAATGAGGTCACCTCTAAAGCGTCTTTTTTCCACAAGTTGACCATTTTTGTAGCCACTCTGGAGCCTAAACCTTAGTCTTATATTAAAAATGTGGTCTTATAAATGAGATATAGAGGGATAGTGTTACATTGGGTTCACAAGTTTTTAATCTCTCTTTTTATATACCCTAAAATCATATTTGCTTTTGCAGCTGCTGCCTGACATCGGATACTGTTGCTTAGCTTACTTGTAACCAGAATTCCCAAGTCCTTCTTTTGTTCTGTTCTCTCTGGCTTTAGCCATGCGTGCACTCTCTCCCAGAATGTGCAGAAGGCTCCTGGAACAGAAGATACTTTGCAGAAGAGTTGACATATCTACAGTGCACATTGTCTGAAAGCCTCTTTTTCAGTTGTAGGAAAATACACAATTAGGGAGCATAGCGCAGTGTGAACGGGTGTGACCATCAGGGACTGTGGGTGTATGGATATGTTTTCTTTCTGGAAGGCCTTTCTAAAAATTTTGGTTTTAGTCTATTTGGTGTTTGATGATTTGCAGTCTAGGTACACCATTTTCCATTTGTTGTTACACTTATGGCAGGGTTCAAGTAATTTTGCAATAAATAATTGATTTTTTAATCTAAACCTTTACTTTTTTTTGGCTACTTGTCTGCCCTAAGCTAGATAAGCCCTTAGATGCACTAAACCTCCTATATATGTAAAGCGATGTGGAATTAATAGCTAATTAATATATAGTATTATAGTATAGTATATATAATAATAAATGTATTAATAATTAATACATTTATTATTATTATTATTATTATATATAATATTAAAAGTTGAACAGAGTTTACATACAGTGTAGTGATTACACCCTCTTGTAGTTTTGTAATTTTTTATTAAATATTTTCAACACTGAAGATATGACACTTTGATACAATGTAAAGTAGTCAGTGTACAGCTTATACAACAGTCTAAATTTGGTGTGCCCTCTAAATACCGGTAACTCAACCACTAATGTGGGAGCAAAAGTGAGAATACCCTTAAGAAATTACCAAATTGTGCCCAATTAGTCATTTTCACATCCGAGTGTCATGTGACTCATTAGTGTTACAACACTTCAGGTGTGAATGGGGAGCAGGTGTGTTAAATTTGGTGTTATCGCTCACACACTCTCTCCTATTGGTCACTGGAAGTTCAGAATGGCTCCTCATAGCAAATAATTCTCTGAGGAACTAAAAAAAATTAGTTTTTCTACATAAAATGGCCTAGGCTAAAATAGGATTGCCCACACCCTGAATCTGAGCTGCAGAATGGTGGCCAAAAATATACAGTGGTTTAACAAGACAGTTTCCACTCAGAACAGTCCTCCCCATGGTCGACCAAACAAGTTGAGCGCACGTGCTCAGTATCATATCCAGAGGTTGACTTTTTAAAATAGACATATGAATACTGTTAGCATTGCTGCAGAGTTAAAGGGGTGGGGGGGTCAGCCTGTCAGTGCTCATACCATACGCTGCTCGCTGTATCAAATTAGTCTGCATGGCTGTCGTCCCAGAAGGAATCCTCTTCTAAAGATCATGCACAAGAAAGACCGCAAACAGCTTGCTGAAGAAAAACAGACTCAGGAGATGGATTACTGAAACTATGTCTTATGGTCTAATTGAGACCAAGATAAACTTATTTGGTTCAGATGGTGTCAAGTGAGTGTAGCAGCAACCAGGTGAGGAGTGCAAAGTCAAGTGTGTCTTGCCAACAGTCAAGCATGGTGGTGGGAGTGTCATGGTTTGGTGCTGCATAATTGCTGCCAGCTGTGGGGAGCTACAGTCCATTGAGAGAACTATGAATGCCAACATGTTCTGTGACTGACATTCTGAAGCAGAGCATGATCCCCTCCCTTCAGACACCAGGTCCTGGGGCAGTATTCCAACATGTTAACGACCCCAAACATACCTCCAATACAACCATTGCCTTGTTAAAAAAAACACAAAAAAACAAAAAAACAGAAGGTACAGATGCTGGACTGGCCAAGCATGTCTCAAAACCTAATAATTTAAATTATAGTAAAAATTACAGGAAAACCACCAATGTAGCTGATTTATTAAAAAGACTTTTCTTCCTGAATTAGCTTCGCCTAGCTATGGGTCCATTGGCATCTAAAATATGCGATGTTGCACGCGATAGTCCCCGCCCCCCGTCGTAGGTACGATATCTTGTGATAGCTGGCGTAGCGAAAATTATCGCTATGCCAGTTTCACATGCACTCACCTGCCCTGCGACCGTCGCTCTGGCCGGCGACCCTCCTCCTTCCTAAGGGGGCGGGTCGTGCGGCGTCATAGCGACATCAGGCGGCCAATAGAGGCGGAGGGGCGGAGATGAGCAGAATGTAAACATCCCACCCACCTCCTTCCTTCCGTATAGCCGCCGGCGGCAGGTAAGGTGAAGTTCCTCGCTCCTGCGGCGTAACACACAGCGATGTGTGCTGCTGCAGGATTGAGAAACAGCATCGTACCTGTCGCGGCAGCATAATTATGGAAAAGTCGGAGCCTGCACCGATGATACGATAACGACAGTTTTGCGCTCGTTAATCGTATCATCTAGAATTTACGCACAACGATGTCGAAAGTGACGCCGGATGTGCGTCACTTTCGATTTGACCCCACCGACATCGCACGTGCGATGTTGCAACGTGCAAAGCCGCCCGTATTGTGGCCATCAGAAAAACTATCCTCTTTGACTGAAGGAGGATTAGAGATAAAATGGCCATTATTTCCTGTATCACACCCCCGGACAGGGAAAAGCAACAGACTGTCCTTGTGCCACAGTCAGAGTTGGCAGAATTTGAAAGCCAAGAATCTGAGCTATCAGATACCACAAACAAATCTGCATCATTTATATTTTATTTTTTAGCAATTGCTTAAAGAATAACCATCATTTCAATGTTGTTTTTTTCATAAATGAATAGTTCACATAAAAATAAGAAACGTTTAAATACATATTATCAAATTGCCTCTTTCTTCTCCAGGATTACTCATTCTTGAATTCTAAATTCTCAGGTGAAATCTGTCTTCAGTGAATACAGATTATTACATTAGAAATAGGAGATAGAAGTTGGTGCTCAAAATGTTCTATGTAGATGGGAGAGGGAGGAGCTAGAGACAGAAATACCTCTTCCTCCCCTGCCTTCTATATGGACCTTATGAGCACTAACTGCCATCTCCTATCTCAATAATGCAACAATCTGTCTTTACTGAATACAGATTTGACCTTTAAATTGAGAATTTTTTAGAATGAAAGATCAGTCCATAAGGAGATATAAGCAGATTTATCTGATATGAAAATAAGCAACATTTTGATATATCTTAAGTATTATTGATTTATGAAATAAAAATGGACACAATGGTTTCACTTGAAAGTCATCCTAACATATTATATACATTGTATACAGTGCTACCTATATAATCCAGCACTCTCAGTCTGCTCTGTTCTCCAGTCCTTTAGGTATCCCTATGTTACAAAGTATCTAAATTCAGTGTGGCTATAGTGTGGGCATCCTGCAGTCTTTGCACACTGGTCTGATATGTTTATAGCTTTAAAATGTTATAATCCAACCTGCGTAATGTAGCATCTGACTTCTGGTAGCATATGTATTCTCCATTTCCTTTTTATCAAGGAGGCAGCAATGTCTCATGCTCTAGCGGTGTTTCACACCCTTTAATGGATATCCTTTATGTCTGGCCCGGGACAGTGTAACGCGGCTGGAAAAGCTTTCGGTAAACATTTCGCACAACAAGCAGAATTTTTATGAAAACAGAAATGAGTCCATTTGCGCAGTGACCCCACCTATGAGCAAATTTTGCTGCCAAGAATTAATAAAAAAAAAAGTAATAAAGATAGGTGTAGCTTGTTTTCCTTTTCCTGTCAGTGGCACAGAATAACGACACAGGACATATATATCCTTTTCTAGTGTGTCTCATAAGTCATGTAGATACAGAGCCTTGAAAATGTTTTCATAATCCGTGAACGCTTCCACATTTTTTCACTTAGCACCCATAAACCTAAATGTATTTTATTGGTATTTTTTGTGATATACCAACATTAAGTAGCAAGAATTTGTAAAGTGTAAAGAAAATGATACATGGCTTGCTACTGTAAGTATTTAAAATATAAATCTGAAACATTTGAGGTATATTTGTATTCAGTCCCCCTGAGTGAATACTTTGAAGGACCATCTTTTTCTGCAATTACTACTGCAAGTCTTTTGGAGTATGTCTCTACCGGCTTTGCACACCTTGAGGATGACATTTTTGCCCATTTTTCTTTCCAGAGTAGCTCTGGCTCAGTGAGATTAGATGGAGGTGTCTGTGAACAGTAATTTTAAAGTCTTGTCACAGATTCTCAATGGGATTTAGGTCTGGACTGTAACATTTACACATATTTATTTAAATAAAAATCTTTATTTTTTTTATATAGCGCTAACATATTCTGCAGAGCTTTACATAAATCAGGAACCCTGTCCCCATTGGGGCTCACAACCTAAATTCCCTAACTGTATGTCTTTGAAGTGTGAGAGAAAACCCATGTAAACACGGGGAGAACATACAAACTCCTTGCAGATGGTGTCCTTGGTGGGATTTTAACCCAGGACCCCAGCGCTGCAAGACTGCAGTGCTAACCACTGAGCCACCGGGCCGCCCTACATATAAATTTGCTTTGATGTAAACCAGACTATTGTAGATCCGGCAGTATGTTTAGGGTCGTAGTCCTGCTGTCTCAAGTCTTTTGCAGCCACTAATAGGTTTTCCTCCAGAATTGCTCTGTACTGTATTTAGCTCCATTCATTTTCCCATCAACTCTGACCAGCTGACCTGTCCCTGCTGAAGAAAAGCCTCCCCACAGCATGATACTGCCACCACCATGTTAGACAGTGGAGATGGTGTTTTTACTGTGATGTGCAATGTTAGTTTTCCACCAAACAGCATTTTGCCTGAAAACCTTTACTATGGTCTTATCTGACCAGAATACCTTCTTCCACTTGCTAGTTGTGTCCCCTACATTGTTATGTGTCTATGCTTAAAGCTACGGTAAGTTAAAGGGGGCTTAGTTTACATGGATTCATTTGGTTTAGCTGGACAAGTAGTTGTTGTGACAACATTGTGCTGTATTTCTTGCCATGTGGGAAAAATTGTGTGGCAAAAGAAGCACAGATTTTTACCACTAATTGCTGCAGTAATTAACTAAACCATGGCAATTACTCACATTACAGTATGCCATTACTTATTAAATCATGCCAATCTGTTCCAAATTTTTTAATGAAACATAAGTACATTAAATTAATTCCACGGATTGTGAGTCTGGAAACAATTATTTTCTATTACTTATATGCTGGAATAAAAGGCACCATACTAAACATCCATTTGTTCCTAAATTACATATATGCTTTAATGTATTCCGATAGTCACAATGAGGTATGACGCGCCCGATGTCTGTAGCACTCCAGCATCCACAGTGCGCAATGTAACAAGCGGATGGCAGTATGTGTCCTCTGATGTTGCCATAGTAAGAGTTTTGTGCCTGTGAGCTGGGGATTGCCACATGCTTGCATTCTGCCCCTTAACACTGAATAAGCAGCTCTCATTTTACAGAAATAAATTGCTCTCCGCCACACAAGGGAAACTCGAGCTTTTGTTAATGCTGAGCGGTGTGAATAAGGATTAAGAAGGAGGAGGTCTGAGGAGAAGGTAGAAACATTCCAGTCTCCCAAATACAAGGTTTAGAAAGGACTTCTCTCAACGCGCAAAGCCAATTTTGGAAACAGACGCTCACGACAACCATTGCTGGGTTATCTAAGCCTCACGCCAAAGCTGCTGCTTCATCATCGCATCCCTGTGGTAATTTTCATCACTCAGAATCATAAAGTTTCT
This sequence comes from Anomaloglossus baeobatrachus, assembly GCF_048569485.1. NCBI lineage: Eukaryota > Metazoa > Chordata > Amphibia > Anura > Aromobatidae > Anomaloglossus > Anomaloglossus baeobatrachus. The sequence goes on from NC_134357.1 coordinate 186,800,565, forward strand.
CAGCAGGTGGATAGCAATGGCAGTGCCGGACCTAAGCAGATGAGAATACGGAACTGAGGGGGCAATGTCTGGATGAAGATTTCCTGACGTAGAAGGTAGAATATTCTGCTAAATTGCATCTTTTTGCTTTTCATGCCTGAGCTCTAGTGTATGTATAGACAATACATTGCATGTGCTGATGGAAAGGGAAGGAAATGCCCTAGGGACAGAATCATTAGGTATGAGTGATGAGAATGTAGTCCATTTTATCTGTGACAATGTCATAGTCTCCATCCTGAATGTCACCACTGCACAGAATTGTGACATATTGTGGATGATTGAATTGTGGTGACTGCATGGGGAGCATATGAACTAAAATGTTACGTTAAAATGATGCTGATAAGTTCTACAGTCATTCCCTGTACACACTAATCATTGTGACCATACTCCATCTATCCTACGTGCAAGAAGGTGGTGAGTATGAAGCAGGGACTCTTCTCAGGTAATTATTATTTGTGTCGTGGCAGAACACTACACCCTGACCTTCATGACTTCCGCATGCAAGACATTTGGTAGCCAACACTTTCAGAGCCCAGAACCTGTGAAGTGCGCATACACAGCAGTGTCTGATTTTACAACTCACTGGTGTAGTATAGAACTAAGTCCTGGAGGAAGGACATGGGCCCTAAGTGCAAGCGGAAGCAAGAAGAAATTACTTTGCCCTGATCAAGGTAGTTAGAACTTGATCTTTGCCCTTATTACTGAAAGCCTTGCTATGATTGACGTAATTCGACAAATTCCATTGAACCTTGAAAGAAATCACAACATATTTGTGTTTTATCATAAGATGATGAATATAGAGTTGGATCAATAAAACAGAGTATGCAGCTGCTTTTTTAACAATAGGTTCCAATTGTGCAATGTAGACTTTTATGTTTATCCTATTCCATCACTTCCTTTATATTTGAGTTGTTGATTTTCAAATAAAAATTTGATTTCTATACCTTTTTTAAGTAGAAATCGGTCAGGATCTGAATTCGGTCTGGCATCTGTATGTGCATAATACTATGTCAGCATCTGCATGGAGTTTGCATTTTCTCCCCATATTGATACGCGGTTATTTGGTTTCCTCTCATATTTTCACAAGGCTCAGTTAATACTAGGGTACAGGGCCAGATTAAGGTTACTGCCGGTCCCAGGGAAAAAAAAAAGTGATGAGGACAATCATCCCACCTTTGGAACCGAAACCTCACCTTAGACTATAAAGCAGCCAAATATAGAAGAGATAGTAATTTTATTCTATGGGAGCCATGAAAATAGCTGAGCAGATACAGATAACTTTGTTAGGCCTTAAGGCCGCTTTACACGCTACGAGATCGCTAAAGCGATGTCGTTGGGGTCACGGAATTTGTGATGCACATAGCGATGTCGTGGCGTGTGACACCTATGAGCGATTTTGAGTTGTCGCAAAAACGTTCAAAATCGCTAATCGGTGACATGCTCTCCTATTCTCAATTATTGTTGCTGCGGCATGTATGATGTTGTTCGTCGTTCCTGCATTAGCACACATTGCTATGTGTGACACCGCAGGAACGAGGAACCTCACCTTACCTGCAGCCGCCCGCAATGAGGAAGTAAGGAGGTGGGCGGGATGTTACGTCCCGCTCATCTCCGCCCCTCCTTTTCTATTGGGCGGCCGCTTAGTGACGCCGCTGTGACGCCGCACGAACTGCCCTCTTAGAAAGGAGGCGGTTCGCCGGTCTCAGCGACGTCGCAGAGCAGGTATGTGCGTGTGACGCTGCCGTAACGATAATGTTCGCTACGGCAGCGATCACCACATATCGGCCGTGCGACGGGGGCGGGTGCTATCGCGCTCAACATCGCCAGCAAATGCTAGCGATGTCACAGCGTGTAAAGCGGCCTTTATTCAGATGTCAGGGTTTTTTTTTCATATGCAAAATATTAACCATTGAACCTTAGTGGTTTGGATCCAAGATTCATAAGCAATGGTTCAGTGTGTCAGTTTTTACCATCAGTGTTTGATCTTCATTTTTCTTTGCCTATGTATTTTCTTAAGCTTGTCCTACTAAACAAATGTGAGAATTAGACAGTACAAGTGACATGCCTGAGGGCCAGGGGTACTTGAAACTGGGCCGGACTAGTCTGGGGACGTCAGCGGTGGCGGGGGTCCGGCTCCGTGACCCTGGCGGTGTCTTTCAAATAATAGGGGATGATGATGGGAGTTATGTGATGCCACTTGCAGTGTGCGGCTATGAGAGGGAGCTGCTGTTGTGTAGTCTCTCACTGCTGGTGCTGATGGGGTGACGCAGCTAAGATGTTTAAGCTCTCCGCAAGGAGAGCTAGGCCCCAGGGAGGATGATGATGGTCATAGTGACGGTGGCGCTGAGGTACATGGCGACAGCAAGTAAACACATGACACAGGGGCTGTGGTTCAAGTTGTTTACTCACTGATTGTCCTTTCTGCCCATGGGGTTACGGTCTGCACCAATATGGGATCCAGGCGATCCCGAACTCTTCGGATCCCGGTGCCAGTATTGTGACTGGTGGGCCCTTCCTCTATGCGCTCTGTTGTTGGCGGGTCCCCGTGGCTTGAAGCTACTTGGGGTCCCCTTATTTTGTGTAAAAAGTCCCGGTCCATTCGCAGGCAGGCTGTAGTGGGCTGGCTCTAAGTCTCAATTCCCAGGCTCTATGTGCTGCTGTGCCCTGGACACTGTGGTGGGTGAAGAAACGTGAAATCTTCTCTCCCGGTAGATTTATGAGGCGAGCTTGAAGCATCCCCTATCCTAGGGCTCTACACCCCGACTGTGCCGGTCCTGGGGGAACTGACACCATATCCCACCGGCGACCGTAACTCCTCTGTCCCACCGATGTTACTAGGTGAGCTCCTCTCTCGACCGAAGTCCCTCTCTGACTCCCTACTCCAACTGTCATTAATAGTTCTTTGGCTCCTCCAACTCCCTGGTGACTCCTCCTCCCTGACCCTGAGTCCCGGATCCAGTGGATCGGGAGTCCCTAAGTGCGGTCGCATCTTATAGACCCAACCACTGTGGTTACCCCCTTTGTGACCCAACCCTGGTCCCCATCCCCATTGGCGAAGAAAGTCTGCTGTGTGTAGTTTTTGGTGTTGTGTGGAACTGGCACTGGTCACCTAGGAATCCGGGATGAGCACAACACCTAAAATCAGGTGCAGTACCCTGTGGTGCCTGAAGCATTAGGAGCACCACACAAAGATGGCACAGAGCTGTCTGATTTTTTCCACAGACCCATAGACTGGCCCTTAGTGTTAATTCAGACATCCAGGAAAACTGGACTGCTCATAGATCGCAATGCACAGACTGGCTGGGGGTCTCCTGACCTGAATTCAGCAGCCTCATAGGCATATATAACGATGGCTGCTAATTTTGGGTCAAGAGGCCTGTGGCCAGTCTGTGCATTGAGATCCATGGGCAGCCCGGTTTTCCATCTGAATGAGCACTTAGACTTCACACAAGAGTGTCATACACATGCATCCTGCTTAAGTGGTGGAGGTCCCCTGTTGTATGTGTTTTTTTGGTGAAGATTTGAAGCCACATTTTTATATGCTTTTTTTTAGAAACCTATAGGGAAAAAAGAAGCCTATAGGGAAACAATTCAACCCGAGACCCAAAAATTAAAAGGTTCAAAAGCATCCCTACACCTCCAGTGGACAAGTTTTCATGAAATCACATCCACTTTGCTTGAACTATTAAATGCATATTTCAACACAAAAAAATACAGTGGAAAAAACACATCACATGGCCGCAAGGATAATTTCTTAAGTATATAGATAAATATGTTGTATGTGATGAGTGACAAGAGTCTGCATACTACAGAACATGTAAACAGTTTGTTAGCATCAGTAGACATACACCCAGTACAAATATATACAGAGGGGATATACAGATTCTAATACAGGGAATACAGAAAAAATCACATAAAATATATAAGGAAGAAAGAGATGACAACAAGCTAACAATGTAATTCCAGTAATACGGAGTCCAAGCGTTTCATGAACATACCGGAGAGTCCAAAACACACAACTATGCCGGACGGCAAATGTTTTATTGTAGCAAAGGAAATCTTATACCATGGCCATTACAATTCACATAGAATTCCACTGAAAGGATTATGTACAAAATGCCAATTCATTTTATTACCAGTGTTTTTGCCTTGTCGGTAATCCGTGCAGCTGTGTGCCTCCCAGTTATACCACTGGTTTTTCCTCCTCTCACCATATTTGAAGGCTTTGGTACCATAGAAATATAAGCTTTGAATTTTCCTGTTGTTAAGTCCCATGTGAAAGCCTGAAATGCTCCACTGATCCCTAAGACGTCTGCAGTTAAAGGGACAGACAGCTGACAGCAGCACAAGTGGCTGCAGCTTCCGGACGTCTGTATTGGATTTAGCATGTTTGTCGCCTACAGGGATGTAGCATATGTCTTTTTATTGATTGAAATGGATACAACAATATTGAACACACTTTAGAATGAGCTGCTGTGAGGAATCCTGCTGTTCTGGTTAGTATGTGATTTATTGCTAGAATGAATATACTATTACAAGCTGGTATATAGCAATATAATTTCTTACATTGCCACCTTGGGCAGGAATAGGTTTTATAGTCATTGAGATTTATTATGTCACATTAACCATGTATTATTCGTTGTTGATGGCAATTTCTTTCAAAGTGGATCGAAGTGAGAAACTACTGTGGGAACACAGGGTTTTGTCAGCTTCATAAAAAAATGTATGTCCTAAATATATTGGTTGGTATTTTGCTCAAATTGGTGAATCTCATTTGATGATATATTTAATAATCTTATTTGCAATATTATATGACTTTGTGCAACGAGCTTTGGAAAGTAAAGCCATTTTCCAGACAATTAAATGTGTTAAAAGGGCTCAGATTGATTAAAAATAAAAATACAATATTACCAGGCCCCTGGAAGTTCTTTACCTGGTTCCCGCTAGTCTCTACTTCCCGGACCCATCTCAATAATCCAGAGATGGACGGAAATGTCACATGAGTCAATCACTGGTTCCAACACTAGCTGCCTAAGGCTATGTGCGCACTTTGCGTCGAGTTAGTTGCAGTTGTAAACGCATCCTCTGGCAGAAATTGTCTTTGTCAAATTTGGTTTGGACCACAGAAATGCTAAAAATACGCGTGCGTTTTTACCGTGTTTTGACCGCGTTTTACATGCTTTTTCATTGCTTAAAGTCAGATGCATTTTCATTACAAATACACGACTAAATAAAGTTTTAACATTCAAACACTAAGAAAAAATGTAAAAAAAATGAATAAATATATCATGATTAAAATCATACACAAAATAGCTAATTTTATTAAAATGATAACTAATTTAATATTTATGGCTAAAATAATGTTAAAATATTGTTTTTCAATAATTTAGTTGTCGGACTATATGTGTGTGTAAAGGGACACATCATTACTTCAATTTAATGTCAAAAACGCATGCGTTTATTTGGTTAAAACAGCATGCATTCTGCACCAAAAAAGCATGTAAAACGCTAGGATTTTGATTGTGTGTGCGTTTTGAAAGATCTCATTGACTCTAATGTTAGCAAAACGCTGCCAAAAAGGCAAAAACAATTGACATGCTGCTTCTTTAAACGCTGAGTTTTTGACAAATTTTCTGCAACTAAAACGCTGTTTTTACAAGCATTGTGCGCACAAGAAAGCCCCATTTCCAATAGACTTTGCTTGAAAATCAAAACGCATGCAGTTTTGCATTAAAACGCTGCAGTTCAAAATGCTGCAGAAACGCATGAAAAAACGCAAAGTGCGCACACAACCTAAACCAGTCACTGGTGGGTCATGGCTGGGACCAGAAAGCATAGATCTGCGATGGATCCAGACCTGCAGGAAATTAGTAAGGGTGAGTATCTTTTCTTATATTATTTTTAAGAGAAAAAATATTTAGCTGGAAATATGCTTTAAAAACTTTGGGTGATATTTAGAAAATGTTTAGAAGGTGAGATCTTTTATAGATAGTTTCTAAACCGCAGCATTCAGAAATGATGAGCAATCTGTAGATGGCATAATATAAACCAGAAGAAGCTGAATTGGTTAAAGGGATGGTTCACTACTTAGCTTTACTAGCCACATCTATATAACGTTCAGAAACAAGGCTTCTCTCAAATACCTTGTGTTTGCAATAGTGCCTCTGAGCGACACTATTGTAGTCTGCTCATCCCAATCGTGTGACCCCTGGGCTCCATGACCTCTGAGATCTGATGATGTCATATCAACTTCCAGTTGACCCGACATCACTGAGGCTGGCCCCAGTCTCCCTGAATGACTGGGCTGTGGGCTGAGTTGCCAAGCACATCACAGCCCAGTATTGCCCCTGCTTGCAGTGCTCTGCACGGAAGGAGAGAACGCGCGACATACTGGGTTGTGACGAGCGGTGAAACTCCGCCCACAGCCCAGTCACTCACAGAGAGTGGGGCTGGGCTCAGTGATGTCGGATCAACTGGAAGATGACGTGACATCACCAGATCTCAGAGGTCACGAAGCCAGGGGGTCAGGCAGGGGGGATGAGCGGACCGCAATAGTGCCGCTCAGAGGTATTATTGCCAACACAAGGTATTTGAGAGAAGCCTTGTTTCTGAACGTTATATCGATGTGGCTAGTAAAGCTAAGTAGTGAACCACCCCTTTGACTTGTAATTTATTCATTGAAATCCTAGATCAATCTGGGTTTCGCAGTCATGGTGCAGTCCTGAACAGTAATTGTCCACTATCTCTATATAAATGCACTTATACGGGGAAGACGATTACAAAAGACATGTACTACTTTTTTTTCCCTGTTTTTTTTATTTCAAAATACTTTATTTAAACTTGCTTTTGTAGAGGTAGCGTTATTCTTGCCAAATGTCCCTGCTTATTCCATCCTGAAATCTGAAATAAATCCTCCCACAAACCACCTCCCATTAACATAACACTTATTGAAGTGTTTTTCATATGGGTTCCACAGACAAACCTTGGCAGGTAGTATTGAAAAGGGCTAATCTATAAGTGGCCCCAACGCAATTCAAGGAAAAAGCTGTCTTGTAAATATACTCAACATCATTTTATACCAGTGCTCTCAAACAATACAATGAGAAAAACCCATGGCCTTGTGCCATGAGTTTGTTTTTCTAAAAACATGGGGATACATTTATTTGTTTCTATGTGTAATATTCAAAGGGAAGGGTCAGTAGGATTAAACCTCCTAAGTTGTCAATATGGGCATGCAGGTCATAGGAGGTTGAATAAAATGATACCTTGATATTTGCCATCCAATGTCTTATTCCTGAGAAATCCACATTTTTTTATTATGTATGAGATGTTGACATTTGTGGGAGAAAGAAAGATCACCTCGAGATTTGTCATCCAGAACTTATTTTACTTGAAAGTGGGCATTATCAGTGTAAGACATATTTTGATTGACAGTCTTCTCCCTTGATGTCACTGAAGAGCTGTGTGTGGTTACAACTAACATAGTACAGTAAAGCTGAGCTTTGTCTAATTAGGAAAACATCTGCAGCTGCACCTCTCATTTCTTGCTGTCAGGTCTGCTGTATTACCCCTCCCCCACACTGGCTAGATGGAAGATGGAAGATAAAGAAGGGTTAGTTATAATCAGGCACAGATGGGCAGTAGCGGTGACAGCAGTATGAGAGGAGAGCTGCAGATTCAGCTGTGTTTGTACTGAGACAAAGATCAGTTCTGCTGAGTGTTATTATAACTGCCATTAGTTACATGTTTCACACTGGTAATGCCTCATTTTATTATAATATTGTTTTGAAGGTAGATTTTCAGCGATATATGTATCCTACCCATACATGTAGACAACTCATTTACATATAAGAAAAACATGGATTTCTCTGGAATAAGATATTTGATCGCAGATGAAATATCACTGTAACGTTTTATGAACTGCATGCCCATATAGACAGTTTATGAAGGTTGATCCTACCGACAGATTCCATTTAAGGCACATTTGAACAGACCAATAATTTGGAACGTTTTTCAATTATTAGATTGTCTAAACAGTCTGTCAGTCAACCAATGAACAAGCAAAATACTTGTCCTTCAAGTGAGATAAGGTAGTCAGAAATTTTGTTCCTCACTAACTATTGGTATGATGGTGTAGTCCTGTAAAAGACAAGCTAGCCATTCCCTTCATGACCAAAAAGCACTATTCAAGGAGCAAGTAATCATGTTTTGAAGTTTTGTCTGAAAGTTCATGGGGAATGACAGTATACTTATAGCTTCTGAGACATACATTGTATTTCCTACTTATCAGGACCCTCTCCTGGCTAATTGAAAGGTTTAGCCACTGATCTGTTAGGGGTACTTCTCACATAGCGAGATCGCTAGCGAGATCGCTGCTGAGTCACAGTTTTTGTGACGCACCAGTGACATCATTAGCGATCTCGCTGTGTGTGACACTGAGCAGCGATCTGTCCCCTGCTGTGAAATCGCTGCTCGTTACACACAGTGCTGGTTCATTTTTTGAACGTTGCTCTCCCACTGTGAAGCACACATCGCTGTGTTTGACAGCGAAAGAGCAACGATCTGAATGTGCAGGGAGCAGGAGCCGGCTTCTGGCAGTCTGCGGTAAGCTGTAACCAAGGTAAATATCGGGTAACCAAGAGAAGTGCTTTGCTTGGTTACCCGATATTTACCTTGGTTACTAGCGTCTGCTGCTCTCAGCATATCAGTGCCGCCTCCCTGCTCCCTGCACACGTAGCCGGAGTGCACATCGGGTAAATAAGCAAAGCGGTTTGCTTATTAACCCGATGTGTACTCTGGCTACGAGTGCAGGGAGCCAGCGCTAAGCAGTGTGCGCTGGTAACCAAGGTAAATATCGGGTAACCAAGCGCTTGGTTACCCGATATTTACCTTAGTTACCAAGCGCAGCATCGCTTCCATGCGTCGCTCGGGGCTGGTCACTGGTCGCTAGTGAGATCTGCCTGATTGACAGCTCACCAGCGACCATGTAGCGACGCACCAGCGATCCTGACCAGGTCAGATCGCTGGTGGGATTGCTGGAGCGTCGCTAGAGTTTGACGGTACCCTAAATCTGCCAGGTAAGCATGCTGTTAGATAAGAAATATAGTGTGAGGCTGAGAGACTTAAACCCCTGTCACACATAGCGATGTCGTTAGCGAGATCGCTGAAACGTCACAGGTTTTGTAACGCAACAGGAAGCTCGCTAGCGCTCTTGCTACGTGTGACACATAGCAGTGACCGGCCCCCCTCTGCAATATCGGCGATCATACCTGAATGTCCTGATTCATTTTTTGATCGTTGGTGTCCCGCTGGGCAGCATGCATCACTGTGTTTGACGCCATAACAACGACAAGCGACCTCGTTGGCGACTCAGAACTGAGCGTTCTATTGAGGTCTGAGTCGTCAGAATAGCTGCTGTGTGACAGGGTCCCAACGACCGCCAAGGTCGTTATATGTATCGCCGAATCATTGCTGCTTTGCTAATTAGATCTGCCTTTTTGACAGCTCACTATCGACCATGTAGCGACGTACCAGCAATCCTGACCAGGTCGTATCATTGTCAGGATCGCTAGAACGTTGCTACATGCAATGGGACCCTAAAGGCCGCTTCACACGCTGCGATCTCGCTAGCGAGATCGCTAGTGTGCGTACCCTCCCCCATCGCAGCAAATCGCTGCCCGTGGCGCACAAAATCGCGCGGACCCGTCACACTACTTACCTGCTTAGTGACGTCGCTGTGACCGGCGAACCACCTTCTTTCTAAGGGGGCGGTTCGTTCGTCGTCACAGCAACGTCACTAAGCGGCCACCCAATCGAAGCAGGGGGGCGGAGATGAGCACGTAGGAGTCACACACAACGACATCGCTAAATCGGCCGGATGTGCGTCACGAATTCAGTGACCCCAACGACATCACTTTAGCGATGTCGCAGCATGTAAAGCAGCCTTAAGGTTATGTCCGCACGCTGCGTTCTGGTTTGACAACAAAAATGCACCATCTGGCAGACTCTTGACAAATGTAAACACTGCATTTGACATAAAACACGCGGTAAAAATGCATGTGTTTTCGATGCATTTTCCCTGCGTTTGGGCTGCGTTTTGGACAGTGTATTTTTAAAGGAGAAATACAATATGATAGGATAGGATTTGATAGATAGCTAGAATAGATAGATAGAGGGATAGATAGAAAAAATAGATAGCATGACTGCCCGCTGACAGCAGACAGCACTAATGAGCAGCCGGCACTTTCAGAAGCAGAAGAAGCCGCGGGAACAGTGTGACAGCCGTGCAGCGCCGCGTCGATGATCGGTGATCAGTGAGTATGAAGGGTGGAGAGGGAGAGACTGACAGAGAGAGAGACCGAGACCAACACCAAGACCGACAACTATTTTGATAAATATTTGTCAAACAAAATGCTACCTAAAAAAGCAGCGTGTGGATGGAAATTTCGACTTCTCATAGACTTTGCTGGGGAAGCACAACACATGCATTTTGTCATTAATACGGTGCAGTTTATAACGAAACCAAAACTCAAGAAAAAACGCAGGGTGCGCACATAGCCAAAAGGTCCATCATCTTCCTCCAATGCATTTTCAGACACAACTTCAAAACCCCATTTTCCAGCTTCTAGAGCAGTAGTTTGGGGTCAGAAAGAGATCAAGTGACTTATCATATAAAGGGCTACACAGTCAAATAAATTATTTGAAGTTGTTAAAGTTTCTCACAGGTTCCTGTTAAGCCAACTTAAAACTCATCGTTCTCAGTAACACATAGTCCTGTGTAAATAGAAATGTGTTGCTAATAAATTATGTTTTATGCACATATTAGTGCAGTTGGCGTGTCTAAACAGCCCATGAAACCAACTGACTAGCATGTAGCTAAATGGCGGTCTCCTAACGACAGTGGTTGACATGTGAGAAGATGACCTTAAGCGGGCTTTACACACTACGATATATCTAATGAGATGTCGGCGGGGTCACGACGTAAGTGACGCACATCCAGAATCGTTAGTGATATCGTAGCGTGTTACAGCTATGAACGAGCAGAAATACTCACCTTCTCGTTCATTGTTGACACTTCGCTCATTTTCAAAAACTCGAACGTCCTGTTGTTCATTGTTCCCGAGGCAGCACACATCGCTCCGTGTCACACCCCGGGAACGATGTACTGCAGCTTACCTGCGGCCGCCGGCAATGCAGAAGGAAGGAGGTGGGCGAGATGTTTACGTCCCGTTCATCTCCGCTTCTATTGGCCGGCCGCTGTGCAATGTCGCTGTGACGTCGAACGTCCCTCCCCTTTCAGGAAGTGGATGTTCGCCGCCCACAGCGAGGTCGTTTGGAAGGTAAGTACGTGTGACGGGGGGGTTACAACATTGTGCGACACGGGCAAGAAATTACCCATGCCGCACAAACGATGGGGGCGGGTGCGATCGCAAATGCGATCGCACGAGAAATCGACACATGTAAAGCAGCCTTTAGTCTATAGGCATGATTTCTTTATGTTAGCTGTCCTGGCTCCAGCACCTGAGCTTGCTCCCTTCCTCTGTAAGCAGCTTTGTGATATGATTTCCTCTGATAACATGGAAAGCATCTCAGCCGCCATCCCTTAGACGAGTCTCTTAGGACCAGTTCAGTCAGCATTGAGTTTCCTGAATATGCAAGAATTATAGAACTGCTTTTGCAGGAATTTGCCTCATCCTTCTCTAGACCAGTGATCCTCAACCTTTCTTACCTTGAAAGTCACATTAAGCTCTGAGAGAGGGTTATGAGCCAAATCCAGAGCCCCTCACCAATGTAGTGACATCCAGCTCCCCCATACCCAGCACCCCCAATATTGGTGTAATGACAGCCAAAACTTCCCTACAGAAATCATATCATTGTAGTATTCTTTAATCCATGAATTTAAAGCTTGCACTTTTTCAGAACTCTTGCATCAAATACTCCGGTCACACTATTGCATCCAGCTTCGAGCACCCATTTTGCTAGATAGAGAAAAAAAGTGAGTTAAAAAATTGTAGGGCATCATCAATTCAATATGAATCGACAGCTTGCATACAGAAATGCTATGATATGAAACCCATGACCCCCCCAAAACATTGAATGCTGGTCACACATATGGCGCTCATTTAACTTTCATGCGCAAAGTGGCCACCGTCAGCTGCAATGCACATCTGGACTCTGGACAGCATACTGTATCTTGCTGCACGTTGTGCAATATGGTACGTGACACGTTTGCACAAGCATCTGTAATACGTCGTCGTAGGTCCTGCAATGTTGGAGGAAGGGTCGCATACACCTGCTGTTTCATGTGACCTCACAGAAAGAAGTCCAATGGGGTTAGGTCAGGTGAGCGTGAAGGCCACTCCACGCAGCCACGATATCCAATGACTTGTAGGAAGGTCTCCACGAGGTATCGCTTCACGTCCGCAGCCTTGTGAGTTTTACACGTTCTAAATCATAGCATTTCTATGCAAGGTGTCGATTCGTATTGAGTTGATGATGCCCTACAACTTTGTAATTCACTTTTTTTTCTATCTCGTTCCGTTTTTGAGATAAAAATGCTAACTCCGTTGTTTTCCACCAGGTGGTGCTATAGGTGGTTTCATTGCGTAGCGCATGGCTACTTTACTATACCTAGACACCACTTCTATGTCTATAGCTGCCGCCATTCTGAAGTTAATGGTGGTGGACAGGATATGGGTGGACACACTGTATAAGTGCCCAAGCTAATCTGTATAACATAAAAATTAGCTTTTATTATACTCACCTGCAGGTCGGGGTGAGGCAGTCCGGACTGATAGGTGTTGGTGGTCTTGATCCGATACCTCCTCTCTGCTTGAGAAAACCTTCCTCTTTCCCTGCTTCATGTGGATGTCGCATCCAACATCATCCCCACAGTGTCATCCATTGTGCTCCTGTATACACGCACTCTGCTCTGCACTCGGCAAAGCAGAGAGAAGTACTATAATGTGCAGGGAAAGATCAAAGAATGCCCGCGCATGGGCTCTACAGTACTTTGCTCTGCACTCAGCAGGGCAGAGAGAAGTGCGAGTGCGCAGGAGCGCAAAAGAGGACACTGGTGTTACGTCACCGCCGGAGTCTGCTCCAGCGACTTCTGCTCCGATCGCCAGGCGACGCCGTGTTCCTGCCGTGGATGGTGCTGGTGATGGGAGAGAAGTCGATGCCAGCGGCACCAGTGGGCGCAGGCTCAGATCATCCACTGGGCTGGGTTAGCTTGGGATCTGCAGTACCGCTGGCTGACTGTGGGTGGCATATGTCTTCCAACTGAAGTTGCCAGCGTTCAGCTACAGCCAATGGGAAGACACCACACCCTTCTTATCTCCCCTCCTGTCACATGATTACTGCCAGATATAGTTCTGATTTTCCTGGCTCCTGTTATGTCCTATTCTGTTGGTGATTCCTGTGTTGACTTCTGCGTGTTTTGACTACCCTTCTGCCTACTGTTTTTGTACCTTGCTGCCCGACTCTGATCTGACCTCTGCTACGTTTGCTGACTACGTCACTGCCTGACGATTCTGTCCCTGTTCTGCAATTCCTGGTTTGACCCTGCCTGACTACTACTCTCATCGGACTGCAGCCTTCCACAGGTAGTGATCTCCAGTTCCCTGTGTAATTCCAAATCCCTGTATAGGGGTTAAAGGGTTTCAGGGTTCTGGGGGTCCTACTTGGTGAGTGGCTTCCCTCTAGCCTACCCTTTACAGCCCATCTGAGTCTGTGGCTCCAGGCAGGCGTTACATTATATCTGGCCCTCTAACCAGGAGAGAAAAAAAAAAAAAAGAAATGGATTCTCTCCATGCTGTGCTAAATCAGGTGCACACCCTTTCTGGGCTTGTACATGGACTGACACAGCAAGTGCAGGACCTCAGGTCTGCTCAGGTCCAAGCCCCCGCTGCAGTACCTACCTCAGCATGTCCAGAGTCCCGTCGACTGCAAGGGAGCAGATCACGTGGTGGAGTGCCTGGATCAGAGAGGCAATCGCTTCCAAAGCAGCAGCACCACCTGAACGGACCCCAGGATACCCGCTTAGGTGCCCAGGTACTTCCTGCAGACCCTATGAGGTTAATGTTACCTGTCTCATTGTCTCACCAGGGAAAATCTGTACGGCTGCAGGCCTTTGTTGATTGTGGCTCTGCTGCTAATTTTATAGACACTATTGTAGCAAAAGAGCTGGGTTTGACTTTGCTCAGGTTAAATGCACATATTAGAATATCTGCTATCAATAGTACACCTCTCACCCAGGGTGTGGTTACTTTTGCAACTCCAGAGATCTCCATGCTTGTTGGTGCTCTGCATGTAGAATCTGTGTCATTTTTTGTTCTTGAGAATCTGATGTCAGAAGTGGTATTGGGCATGCCTTGGCTGCGTAAACATAACCCGGTCATAGACTGGCACCATGGTGAGATTGTGCGCTGGAGCCCTGAATGTCAGGAGACGTGCATGTCTTTATCTGTGAACCTGACTAGAGCTGAACCTATCTTCATACCTTATGCATTCAGGGAATTTGCTGATGTGTTTTCTGTATCTGAATCTGAAAAATTACCTCCGCACAGAGATTATGATTGTCCCATAGATTTGGTCCCCAATTCCCGACTCCCCAAGGGTAAAATGTATAATCTTTCTGGTCCGGAGCGTTAGGCCATGAAAGATTATATAGCAGACAGTCTGCAGAGAGGGTTCATCAGACCATCCAGGTCACCAGTCGGCGCTGGATTCTTTTTTGTTGATAAGAAAGATGGTGGCCTCAGACCTTGTATTGACTACCGTGAACTGAATGCTATTACTGTAAAGAATCAGTACCCTCTGCTACTCATCCCCAATCTGTTTAACCAGCTCATAGGAGCCCGGTGGTTCACCAAGCTTGATCTCAGGGGAGCATATAACCTTATCCCTATCAGAGAAGGGGATGAGTGGAAAACTGCATTTAATACTGCAGAGGGACATTATGAGTACCTAGTAATGCCTTTTGGATTAAGTAATGCGCCGGCTGTGTTCCAGAACTTTGTTAATGACATTTTCAGAGATATTTGTGGTCAATATGTGGTGGTCTATCTGGATGATATCCTGATTTATTCTCCTGATGCTACGTCACATGTCCAACATGTATGCACTGTACTCCCGAGACTCAGGGAGAATTCCCTATTTGCTAAATATGAGAAATGTGTTTTTTTTGAGGCAGAGGTTAATTTCCTGGGTTATATATTGTCTGCAGAAGGCTTCCGCATGGATCCCTCTAAGCTTCAACCGATTAAGGAGTGGGTGCAACCCAAGTCTCTGAAAGCCTTGCAGCGTTTCCTTGGATTCGCTAATTATTATCGCAAATTCATTAGAGATTTTTCCAAAATTGCCAAACCCCTCACCGATTTGACTAAAAAGGGGGCTGATGTGGTTAATTGGAAGCCAGAGGCGATCCATGCCTTCACAAAATTAAAAGGATGTTTCTCCTCAGACCCGATTCTGGTTCAGCCTGACCTTACGCGTCCATTTATTGTGGAAGTCAATGCATCCGAGGTTGGAGTGGGAGCGGTGCTATCACAAGGTACTCCGTCTCTCACTCAGCTTCGTCCTTGTGCCTTCTTTTCCCGCAAGTTTTCCCCCACAGAGAGAAATTATGACATTGGTAATCGTGAGCTGTTGGCTATTAAATGGGCCTTCGAGGAATGGCGCCACTTTCTCGAAGGCGCCAAACATAAGGTCACAGTCATCACAGACCATAAGAACCTCACTTGTCTGGAATCTGCTAAGAGACTCAATCCTAGGCAAGCTAGGTGGGCATTGTTCTTCTCCAGATTTGATTTTGTGGTAACATTCCGGCCCGCTACCAAGAACACCAGAGCTGATGCACTTTCCCGTAGCTTCTGTCCCTCTCAGTCCGAAGACTCTGAACCAGCGCATATTCTAGCTAAAGGCATTATTATGTCATCGGTTTCCTTAGATTTGATAGAAGAGGTCCATAATACCCAAGACCAAGCTCCTGAAACCACCCCTGTCCATAAACTGTTTGTCACCCCCTCACTGCGCCTACGGGTTCTCCAGGAATCCCACAATTCTGTGCTGGCAGGTCACCCTGGTATCGGCAATACCCTCCGATTAGTAACCAGGAATTTTTGGTGGCCAACCGTAGCGAAATATTGTAAGGAATATGTACTGGCTTGTGAAACTTGTGCTCGAGCCAAGACACCCCGTACCCGCCCTGCCGGATTTCTCCAATCCCTACCTACTCCAGTAAGCCCTTGGACACATCTCTCCATGGACTTCATCACTGACCTTCCACCCTCAGACGGGAAGACTTGTATCTGGGTAGTATTGGATAGATTCAGCAAACAGTGTCATTTTGTTCTTCTGTCCGGATTACCCAATTCTGAAACTCTTAGCAAGTTGTTTATTAGGCATATTGTGCGGTTACACGGGGTTCCGGAAAATATTGTTGCTGACCGAGGAACACAGTTCGTCTCAAAATTCTGGAGGGCGTTTTGTAAAAAGATCCATATAGAGCTATCTTTTCATTTGCCTACCACCCAGAGACCAATGGTCAGACCGAACGTTCCAATCAAACCCTTGAACAATATCTCCGGTGTTATGTGTCTGACCGTCAGTCTGACTGGGTGGAATATCTGCCGCTAGCTGAGTTTGCTATCAATAATCATTATCAGGAATCCTTCAAGACTACCCCCTTTTTCTGCAATTTAGGGTTGCATCCACGTTTTGGTTCTTTTTCTTCCACTGTGGTGGATACTCCTGAGGCTGACTCAACTGTGGACAAATTAAAGGCTATCTGGTCTGAGGTGAAAGAGAACCTGAAGAAGGCAAAGGTTGGTCAAGCCTCCTCTGCTAATAAGAGACGTTCCAAGGGCCCTAGCCTTGGAGTTGGGGACAAGGTATGGTTATCCACACAGAATATTAAACTCAAGGTCCCTTCTACTAAGCTGGGTCCGAGATTTATTGGACCTTACGAGATAATCGAGGTAATTAATCCCACAGCTTTCCGCCTGCAACTCCCCCCATCCTTCAAGATATCGAATGTGTTCCATAAGTCCCTCCTCAAGTTATATCGTGTCCCCATGCACCCAGTCAGTGACCCTCCTCCTCCTGTTTTGGTGGAAGGTAACTTGGAGTATGAGGTACAGAGAATACTTGATTCCTGTATTGTCAGAGGGGCAGTACAGTATTTGGTGCATTGGAGGGGTTACGGCCCTGAGGAGAGGTCATGGGTCCCTGCGAGCGATGTTCATGCTAGGGGTCTGGTCCGACGGTTTCACCTCCAATTTCCTGGGAAGCGGGTTTTGAGGGTCCGGAGGCCCCTCGTGGAGGGGGGGTACTCTTACGTCACCGCCGGAGTCTGCTCCAGCGACTTCTGCTCTGATTGCCAGGCGACGCCGTGTTCCTGCTGTGGATGGTGCTGGTGATGGGAGAGAAGTCGATGCCAGCGGCACCAGTGGGCGCAGGCTCAGATCATTCACTGGGCTGGGTTAGCTTGGGATCTGCAGTACTGCTGGCTGACTGTGGGTGGCATATGTCTTCCAGCTGAAGTTGCCAGCGTTCAGCTACAGCCAATGGGAAGACACCACACCCTTTTAATTTCCCCTCCTGTCACATGATTACTGCCAGATATAGTTCTGATTTTCCTGGCTCCTGTTACATCCTATTCTGTTGGTGATTCCTGTGTTGACTTCTGTGTGTCTTGACTACCCTTCTGCCTACTGTTTTTGTACCTTGCTGCCCGACCCAGATCTGACCTCTGCTACGTTTGCGGACTACGTCACTGCCTGCCGATTCTGTCCCTGTTCCACAATTCCTGGTTTGACCCTGCCTGACTACTACTCTCATCGGACTGCAGCCTTCCACAGGTAGTGATCTCCAGTTCCCTGTGTAATTCCAAATCCCTGTATAGGGGTTAAAGGGTTTCAGGGTTCTGGGGGTCCTACTTGGTGAGTGGCTTCCCTCTAGCCTCCCTTTTACAGCTCATCTGAGTCTGTGGATCCAGGCAGGCGTTACAGCTGGATGACATAAGACGCATAATCCACACAGTGTCAATGATGGTGATGGTGCAAGAATTCAAAAAAGAGGCAGGTCGATAAATAATCACTAACCTGTTATAGACATACAGCAGGCAAGCAGAGGGGTGGAGGACTAAAAGAAGACCCCACCCCCAGTTCTGCCCTGATTCATAGAGCTGTATTAAAAAGAACCAGAGATTTAATTCTTTCATTAAAGGTATCAGTTTAATCATCATAACAGGGACATTATGGCCATGCCTTTCTATTAAATCCTGCAAACAGGTTCTCTTTAATTTTCCGTTCATAAGAAAAACAGATCATCTATGTACTCATGGAAGAGTTAGATATTTTTGATTAAAGGATTATTGAGGTAGATAAACTGTTTTTCAAAATATCTTATGTGAAGGTTTGCATACAATGGTGCGAAATTGCTGCCCATCACACAGCCACAAGTAAAAATGTGATTTTAATGAAAATATGTTGAAGATGAATTCAAGGCCGAGGTATAATGACCACCGACAGCCCCCAATATAATGTCCCTCACAGTCCCCTATACATTATGATGTCCCCCACAGCTCCCAGTATAATGTTCCCCACAATTTCCCATATAATACGATGGCCCCACAGCCAGAATCTCTTGTAATGTTCCCACAGATAGCCAAAAATATATGTCCCCACAACTAGCTCCAAGTATATGTCCCCATAGTCAGCCCTCATGTACCCACAGCCTGCCCCCCATATTTCACCAAAGCCAACCCCTCTTATGTCCCACAGCCTGCCCCATGTATGTCTCCATAGCCAACCCCTCATGTCTCCACAGCCTACCACATGTATGTCCTCACAACCTGCCCCTTATGTGCCCATACAGCCATCCCCTCTATTAATGTCCCCTTCCAATGGTAAACTAATATAAGAAAAAATAAATAAATCTTATACTCAATCCCGGCACCCCATCATTGTTTGTTTGTAAGTCTTCTCATGCTGACTTGATAATATTAAGGACTCACCTTGTGAGGTGGATCCTGTAAACTCAGTTCCTGGTGGCCACAGGGATCCTGGGTATTGATGCAGCAGCAGGAAAGCATTTATGGAGTGAGGACTTGAAGTATTGGAGGCTGCAGGCAGACAGGACTCAGAGAAGCAGATATGGAGCAAGGACTTGAAGTGCTAGAGGCTGTAGGCAGACAGGATGCAGGAAAATCCAAGACAATGCAGGTAGAGACAGGTCAGGCACAGGTAGTGATGTATACTAATACAAACAGAATCGAGAGTCTTAACACCAAGATACAGCTGTGTGTCTTGTTGGGCTTTATATAGGTATTATGATTGAGTAGCAACTGGCAAGGTATAGAGGTAGCACACTAAAAACTGCAACTGACCCTGTCTGTTCCTGTACAGACTAGAGATCCCAACCCCACAGTTCCTAGTGGTTCCTGCATGAGTTGCAATAGCTGTAACCACTGACTAAATGATGGCAACTCGGACCTATTCTCCCTGATCCACCATCAAGTGCTTCACATTCCTCCTAATAAACCAGAGGCAGAGCAGAGTGAAAATTACCTACAGAAAGGAAGGTGTGCTGAAGTACAAAGTGATGCCAGAGTGAGTAAGGCAAACAACAAAATACTAAATTCTAGAGAGGTTGTAGATTGCTAAAAGATATGCCATCTACTTAATAACAACAAACAGAAAATAGGAGCAGAGTTAAGAACCTAAACAGCAGAGAGAAATAACCTAGCTGATCTTCCACTGACTGCTGTAAACAAACAGCAATATGGCTGAACACCAAAATGAAAATATCACCAGCAGGAATTACTAGCTGGGTGAAAATATAGAAAACCACACCCGAAAGGTGATTGGGCAGACAAATGAGTAAATGAACACACCTGTTACCCTAATAGAACTAAAGCAAGGATAACAGAAACTAAACTCCACAAGAAATATATCTGCTTTGGTCAACTGAACAAAGAAGCTGATTACACACTCAAAGGCTCAAGTCCATGCACATGACAATGGGCAGATGATGTCATGGGAGCACACTGGGCCACTTGCAAAACTTGGTGTGAAGCACAGTAGAAGGCAGTGTCCATGAGGGATATTGATAAGCCATTCTGAGCCAAGGAAAATGCATGATAGTATCACCCCCCACACATACACACACACACACACACACACACACTCACCATTTTAGTGCTCCTCCCAGATGAGTTGGTAACAGATTGAAAAGAATGCTTTGCATAAAATTTCTTGAGCAAGATTGGAGCATGTTAGTACTTTTTAGGAATCCAACAATTTTCTTTAGATCAAAAGTCATTTTACAGTCCAGAAGTGGGTTTTATACTCTGTGATTGGAACTGCTGTTTTGACTGTAGAACAGGACTTGTTGAGGGCCAGAGGATGACCTGCAAATTGAGAGTTTTAAAATGAAGACTCCAAAGCAAGGACAAATTTAGTTACATTTTCCCTGCGTTACTTTTTCCCCCACTGCTTGGAGTAGACATTTAATTTGATAGAAGGCAAGAATATTGGCAGCAGAGTTTCTGAGACTGTGGTTGAGGCTGAATTTTTAAGTAGTTGGTCATGCTCAGGCAAGGGACCGCCAGGCGCATGTCGCAATACAGAGGTTACAACAGGGATGGAAAAGGAGAGGAAGACTCTAATGATAGGGTGCGAGGAATGGGTCACCTCCTGATATTAACTAGTGTCTGAACTCTGAGCTCCCCCTTCACAGCCTTATATGAGTCCTTCCCCCATTGCCATCACGTGTCTATTCCCTAATTGTCCTACCACTTACCCTGAATAGTATCCAAGGCCGCTGAGTGCATAAAGCTGGTGTCACACATAACGACGACGACAACGACGTCGCTGCTACGTCACCATTTTCTGTGACGTTGCAGCGACGTCCCGTCGCTGTTGCTGTGTGTGACATCCAGCAACGACCTGGCCCCTGCTGTGAGGTCGCCGGTCGTTGCTGAATGTCCAGCTTCATTTTTTGGTCGTCACTCTCCCGCTGTGACACACACATCGCTGTGTGTGACAGCGAGAGAGCGACGAAATGAAGCGATCAGGAGCCGGCGTCTGGCAGCTGCGAAGCTGTAACCAGCGTAAACATCGGGTAACCAAGGGAAGACCTTTCCCTGGTTACCCGATGTTTACGCTGGTTACCAGCCTCCGCTCTTGCTGCCAGCGCCGGCTCCTGAACTGTGACATGTGGCTGCAGTACGCATCGGGTAATTAACCCGATGCATACTGTAGCAAGGAGAGCAAGGAGCCAGCGCTAAGCAGTGCGCGCGGCTCCCTGCTCTCTGCACTGTGACATGTAGCTGCAGCACACATCGGGTTAATTAACCCGATGTGTGCTGCAGGAGAGCAAGGAGCCAGCGCTAAGCGCGGCTCCCTGCTCTCTGAACTGTGACATGTAGCTGCAGCACACATCGGGTTAATTAACCCGATGTGTGCTGCAGGAGAGCAAGGAGCCAGCGCTAAGCGCGGCTCCCTGCTCTCTGAACATGCAGCACAGCGACGTTATGATCGCTGCTTCTGCTGTGTTTGACAGCTAAGCAGCGATCATAACAGCGACTTACAAGGTCGCTGTTACGTCACCGAAAATGGTGACGTAACAGCGACGTCGTTGTCGCTGTCGTTTAGTGTGACACCAGCTTTAGACTTCACCACTACAATAAAAAGAAACAGGTGAAGGAAGATAGACAATGGGACATAGACATAAAGGATATACAACAAGTACTGCAGCTAAACACCAGGGCTGCAAGAGACTCAACTTCAGCAACTTCAAGTGACTTACTTCTTTCACCATGGTCAGTTCAGAATGAAAAGATTCAATAACCGGCATCAGGTGATGGAACATGTGACTATTTGAAAAGAAAGGTCTCTGCGTGCGCACTGTCACTTCAGATGTAGCTGAGCTGGAATTGTTGTGGGATCTCGTGTGGATTACATCGGACCTGGGTGTTTTGGGGGTTAATAAAGAGGTGAAAGAGTGTGTGTTTTTGAGTTTTATTTCAAACAAAGGATTTTTTTGGTGTCTGTGTTTATTTCTTTCACTTACAGATTAGTTATTGGGGGTCTCATACATATCTCCCATTACTAATCTAGGGTAGCTGTGAGCTGTTATTAACCCCTTATTACCCCAATTGCCACAACACCAGGGCAATCTGGATGAGCCGAGTAAACGTTCCGGGATTGTCGCATCTAATGGATGCGACAATCCTGGGCGACTGCAAGCTGCTATTTTTAGGCTGGGGGGGCTCAATAAGAATGGGTCTCCCCAGCCTGTGAAAACCAGCTTCCAGCTGTCAGCTCTATAATCGCTGGGTGCCAAAATTGGGTGGGACCGCACGTTGTTTTTTTTTTAATTATTTATTACAAATTATTATTTATTATTTATACAAGCCGCATGCGGTTCTTTTTATTTTGATACACCTGGAAGATAAGCGCATGGCTGGGTGCTGCAGCCTGTAGCCGTATGCTTTATCATGGCTGGGAATCTTAAAATTGGGGACGGTACACCAATTTATTTATTTATTTATTTTTACATCATAGGTACGCACAGACAGCACCTCTGATTGGTTGTAGTCAGACACGCTGTCACACAGGGTGGGGGCACATCTGACTGCAACCAATCAGAGCTGTGGGGACTGCTGGTGGGTGGGGGAAGCAGTGCATATGCATGAGGGATAATGAACGGTCCCAGAAGTAGCGTTAGAGCCATTTGGGAGAATTGGTATGTATAATGCACTTGCTCTACACTCCCTGACAGAAGTTCTGTCGCTTATCCTTGTTATGTAAATAAAAGCTTATAACCTGATTTTAAATTCATCCATTGGTTTTATAAATTACTCTTTTGAAAGCTAAAACCCTCCCAAATTTGGTTTAGGTTATGAAAATGAAGTTGCTGCAAAGCTGATATATTGATCATTTAATGAACACCGAAAGGTCAGATTTCGGCAAGACAAACGTTTTGTCGCCTTGTCATATAATGCACAGAATTCTAGGTTACATCCTCACCTGTGCTCACTAAATGATCGGTTAATTAGTGGGTGTGTATAAACAGAAACCCAGCACCCCAGACCTTCAGTTAAACTGCAACTTGACCTCTGACAACATGCCAAAAATCCACCCTGTGACCAAAGCCTTGATTATCAAGAGGCTGAAGACCAGTTCTCATCCTTTGCACTGTTGAGGGGAAAACAACCCAAAAAAACGTGTACGCAAATGGAGTTTCTGGGTTGAATTCTAATCCTAAATCATCTGTCAAGGCCCATTAAAGGGTTGATATTGACTCTTTTCTTTCTCTTATTTCAAATGACATTAGAATTCATGTCTTCTTTGTCTCTGATGAGGCTATTTCAAGTAAAGTGATTATGAGCTGTTTCCAGTAGTGGGTTAAATTATTTGTTACAGATTTAATTCCACAAATAATGATCCAGCCCGACCATAAGGAAATGCACTTTTATGTATTGGGAAGATGATGAAAGAACACTTACTGGCTTCTTGATAAGTAGGAAAGAACATTCTATCTTGTTTAACAGATGGTCTTGAAAGGCTCTGTTGATCAGTTCATTATAATTTTGGCACATTCCTTGAGTGGGTTATAGTAAAGTTGATCATAGAATTTTTTGTTTTAAACAATATTGTTAGAAAAGGCTCAGATGGAATATTGCTCAATGGGTATGAGATTGCAGTTGTATTTGATAGAATTTTCCAACTCATGTACATTGTTGATGACGCTGTAGAACATTTCCACTGTTTGACCTTTGCGATGTACGGGGTTGAAATTGGATTTCGGGCTGAGATAGGTTTGAACATAGTAGAGACTGAGTGATGAGTAGGTGGAGGTTGTAGAAATTTTTTGGAAGTGATAATAAAATGGCAAATAAATGTAACTTTACTAATTATGGAGTTCAAATTTAGATAAAACTGAACACCGTTGGGATGTGCCACAGTTCAGAATAAAAGGACTTTGAATAATAGAGAGAATTAATTTTCCTGTAGTCTGTAGTTACTGTATGTAGATTAAACAGTTTTACTGTATTGCTTTATTGTTTTTCGCCGGGATCTTCAGGTGTGAGGGCATTGAGTTTTGTTCTTCTCCTTTCATCTTTACACTCCATTCATCTCCATCTATTTTTCTTTTCATCTGGGTAATGTTTGTGAAAAAACAAAGCATTATCTGACAGAAAATTATTTTACCCCAGTTGAATCACTTTACTTCCTACAAAGTTATTTTGCCTGATAAATCGTCCCTTCAGATTGTCTGGGACATCTGAAACAGTGCCTAGAAAAGAAAACTTGAGTGCTACCATGAGTCCAGTGTGAGGCCAATAGTAAAGCATCCTGAGACCATTCATGTGTGGGGGATTTTTATCAATAGAGTGCACTCCACTCATAACTTTGCCTAAGAACATGACCATTAATACAGAATGGTATCTAAACATCCTGTAATAGAAACTTTTCCCAAAGATCCAGTACTAATATGGTGATAAAAAAACACCAAAAAGGAGCCAAGACAAATGATATGTGCACACACAGAATGTGGTGAGCCTTCCTCATAAAGATGGCTGCAGCCGAGGTGCAAGATGCTGATGTCACAGCCACTCAACCTCCACACTAGGGGGGAGGGGAGGGGCGGCTGCTTAGCATAAGACATGCACACTAATAAGGCTTGCACTGGGAGCCCATCATATAATGAGTGAAATGCACAGTGTCTGAACTGTGACCTATAAATGACGCCAGAAACCCAGGTCAGGCGGGCAAAACAGCACTATATAGGTGCATCTCGCACGGATACACGAGACGCACAGTGTCTGAATAATGGCCTTTAAATGACGCACAACACCAGGTCCAGGCGGGTTAGTTAGCACTATGAGTACATAACACATGACAGGCTCACCATTTAACCACCTGAATTCAAAAGGTCCACACACATCCTGCAAAAATGGATAAAATGTGCCATACCTCAAATAGTGAGATATTAGTTTATATTTTGGCCCAAAATATGTAAGCTCGCAATCCGTTCGTCAAGGATTCTCACACTTGCGAGTCCCTACACTGAATTAGTTAGAAAAACCACAAAGAACTATATCAAAAAAACACCAAAAAGGAGCCAAGACAAATGATATGTGCACACACAGAATGTGGTGAGCCTTCCTCATAAAGATGGCTGCAGCCGAGGTGCAAGATGCTGATGTCACAGCCACTCAACCTCCACACTAGGGGGGAGGGGAGGGGCGGCTGCTTAGCATAAGACATGCACACTAATAAGGCTTGCACTGGGAGCCCATCATATAATGAGTGAAATGCACAGTGTCTGAACTGTGACCTATAAATGACGCCAGAAACCCAGGTCAGGCGGGCAAAACAGCACTATATAGGTGCATCTCGCACGGATACACGAGACGCACAGTGTCTGAATAATGGCCTTTAAATGACGCACAACACCAGGTCCAGGCGGGTCAGTTAGCACTATGAGTACATAACACATGACAGGCTCACCATTTAACCACCTGAATTCAAAAGGTCCACACACATCCTGCAAAAATGGATAAAATGTGCCATACCTCAAATAGTGAGATATTAGTTTATATTTTGGCCCAAAATATGTAAGCTCGCAATCCGTTCGTCAAGGATTCTCACACTTGCGAGTCCCTACACTGAATTAGTTAGAAAAACCACAAAGAACTATATCAAAAAAACACCAAAAAGGAGCCAAGACAAATGATATGTGCACACACAGAATGTGGTGAGCCTTCCTCATAAAGATGGCTGCAGCCGAGGTGCAAGATGCTGATGTCACAGCCACTCAACCTCCACACTAGGGGGGAGGGGAGGGGCGGCTGCTTAGCATAAGACATGCACACTAATAAGGCTTGCACTGGGAGCCCATCATATAATGAGTGAAATGCACAGTGTCTGAACTGTGACCTATAAATGACGCCAGAAACCCAGGTCAGGCGGGCAAAACAGCACTATATAGGTGCATCTCGCACGGATACACGAGACGCACAGTGTCTGAATAATGGCCTTTAAATGACGCACAACACCAGGTCCAGGCGGGTCAGTTAGCACTATGAGTACATAACACATGACAGGTCACACACTATATTTTTTTGATATAGTTCTTTGTGGTTTTTCTAACTAATTCAGTGTAGGGACTCGCAAGTGTGAGAATCCTTGACGAACGGATTGCGAGCTTACATATTTTGGGCCAAAATATAAACTAATATCTCACTATTTGAGGTATGGCACATTTTATCCATTTTTGCAGGATGTGTGTGGACCTTTTGAATTCAGGTGGTTAAATGGTGAGCCTGTCATGTGTTATGTACTCATAGTGCTAACTGACCCGCCTGGACCTGGTGTTGTGCGTCATTTAAAGGCCATTATTCAGACACTGTGCGTCTCGTGTATCCGTGCGAGATGCACCTATATAGTGCTGTTTTGCCCGCCTGACCTGGGTTTCTGGCGTCATTTATAGGTCACAGTTCAGACACTGTGCATTTCACTCATTATATGATGGGCTCCCAGTGCAAGCCTTATTAGTGTGCATGTCTTATGCTAAGCAGCCGCCCCTCCCCTCCCCCCTAGTGTGGAGGTTGAGTGGCTGTGACATCAGCATCTTGCACCTCGGCTGCAGCCATCTTTATGAGGAAGGCTCACCACATTCTGTGTGTGCACATATCATTTGTCTTGGCTCCTTTTTGGTGTTTTTTTGATATAGTTCTTTGTGGTTTTTCTAATATGGTGATAAACAATGTTTTTTTCCAGCATGATGGACACCATATCACAAGGCAAATGCGACAACTAAAGGCCCTGTCACACACAGAGATAAATCTGCGGCAGATCTATGGTTGCAGTGAAATTGTGGACAATCAGTGCCAGGTTTGTGGCTGTGTATAACAATATGTCCATGATTTCACTGCAAACACAGATCTGCCAAAGATTTATTTCTGTGTGTGACGGGGCCTTAAGTGTCTTCGTGAACAAAACATTGACATGTTGGGTTCATGGCCTGGAATCTCCCCAGATCTCAATCACATTGAGATCCTGTGCACAATTATCAAAAACGTAGACATTGTTATAAATTGCAAGCACTAATTAGGCAAAAATGAGTTGCCATCATTAGTCAGGATTTGGCCCAGAAGTTGGTATCCAGCATGCCAGGGCAAAGGGCAGAAGTCTTGAAAAAAAAGGTTCAACACTCTAAATAATGAGTCTTTGCATAAACTGGATGTGTTTATCAATAAAAGTAAATCTAAAAACGTATGAAATGCTTATAATTGTACTTCAGTAATTATAAAAATATGTAAAAGATAGAAAAACAGTAAAGCAAAAAGCTTTGTTAAAACCAATATTTGTGTCAGTCTTAAAACATTTGGCCACAACTGTACATCTCTGTTATTCCTTTAGAGTACTTATGTGAACTGGTTATAAAACATGATGTTGGAGGTCACCAAGGTTCTGTGTGAATTTTCAGATTGCATGAATGAATTTCCCTCAAACTCCTTTTGTTGCACCTCCGGCTCAACACATGCCACCTTTTCCAGGACATTTTCTTTGGGGTACTTTTCCACATATGCCTACTTTTGCCCATTTTGATTGAGTTCCGAAAGCATGCTGGCAAGGAGGCTTTGTGAACAATACACCTTACATTTTCAACTTTGTCCTCAACATTTTATTTGACCAGTCAAAAGTGGCATATATTTTTTTTAGGTGTTGTCTGGAGGTATCTTGGCTAGTGCTGAACTATTATAATGAGAAGATCCTATAATGCATTCTTTACCTTCTTCCTTGTCTGCCATTCATAGAGTGTTTGATGAGCCAGGTGGTATCCACTCAGGCATTGCCACTATACTCTTGCTTAGACAAGGGACTAATTCTGTGGGACATTATGTCATCCACTTTTGTCATCTAGTTCTTGCCACAGGAGTGAATTTACATTTGAAAAAGAAGTCAAGGAAGAAACTCAAGATTCTAAAGTCCTGCACAGGAAAACATTCTCAAAATTTCCCCTTCTTCTCCAGAGAGTTGATACAGAAAGTCATGCAATAGGCTGGTAGAAATTGTCATCGGCTGAAAGAACCCATTTCCTAAAGAACAGTGAGTTTATATTTTGGTCAAAAGTATCTTTCCTAAATGGACTATTACAAACTCAAAAACTAACTCCCTGTACCTTTATCTATTTAATTCTTCTGAGTTTATGGAACAAGCTTACTTTGATTCCAGAGCAAGAGACAATTTTATTGACTTATCACTAGCCAGAAGGCTGAAAATTCCTTTTGTTTACTGAATCTTACCTCTGCTAAAAGTTCTGTAATCCTTGGTGGTTGTATACAATTGTGGGTTGGGAAGGTGACTTTTCCGGTTGGAGTATTACATGTTGAGGACATTTCTTTTTAAGTTTTGACACTTTCTGATATACTGGTGCTTTTGGGAATTTCATGGCTAGGGCTACATGCTTCACTTATTGATTGGTCACCATACTAGATAACCTTGTTGGGATAATCTATTTTCAAAATTGCCTCACAGCTCTACAATAACCACCTTCACAGAAACTCTACTTCCAATTCCTTCAACTTTCCTGCTTCTTATTAGGATTTCACAGATATCATATCTAAACTGCAGGCTTAGGCTATGTGCACACGTTGCGTAATTGCATGCAGTTACGCTGCGATCAGCACCGTAGCGTAACTGCATGCGCCCTGCGTCCCCTGCATAATCTATGAAGATTATACAGGAGCCGTGCGCACGTGGCGTATTAGAGCGCAGCGCTTCGGCTGCTGCCCGAAGCCCGCATTCTAAGAAGTGACATGTCACTTCTTTCATGCGCTCTGCCTGCAGGTCCCGCTCTGTCTATGGGAGGGGCTGCAGTCAGAGCGCATGGAATCGGCTTTTTTTTTTTCATTACGGACTGTTTCTGCAGCGATTTGAAGCGCACGTGTGCTGTTCAAATCGCTGCAGAAATTTCTGCACTGACAGTACGCAACGTGCGCACATAGCCTTAAACTCTCTCTTCACTTTGGCCATTTGACTGCCCCATACTTCTTCTTCCAGGTACTGAACTATCCAGAGTGTATCATCTATCTCTCACTGAGGGTCAAGTGATGTACGCTACATTAAGGAGAATTCAGAGAAGGGGTTCATCCAAAAATACATGTTTCCTGCCGATGCAGGTTTCTTCTTTGTAAAGAAAAAAGAATGGACTCATAGACTATGCACAGACTATAAGGGTCTGAATAAAATCACTGTAAAAACTGTTATCCATTGCTCCTCATTAGTGATGAGCGAGCATGCTTGTAACTACTCGGTACTCGCACGAGTATCGCTGTACTCGGGCTGCTCGGCGGGGACCGAGTAATCTCGCGATACTCGTGCTGTACTCGTGGTCTTCATTTCTGCATGTTGGCGCTCTTTTGAGAACCAGCCCTCATGCAGGGATTGGCTGGCAGACCACTGCAATGCCACAGCCCTGTTAGTTGTGGAATTGCAGTGATTGGCCAGCCTGCACAGCGTGACCGAGCCTTTATACCGGCCGGCGCGCTGTGCTCTGCTCACAGCTATCCAGACAGTCAGTGCAGGGAGAGTGTCGCTGATTCAGGGAAAGCTTTGCGGCCCTTTATAGCTTTTTCAGTTGCAGGGCTGCAAACAGTGTGACCAAAAGTCCTTCTCAGGACTATTCTAGTTGTATACAGGCAGGCAGGGTATAGCCAGGTCGGAGTACAGTAGCAGAGTCCTTCTCAGGACTATTGTTGCTATATACAGGCAGGGTATAGCCAGGTCTGAATACAGGCTAGTGACCAGAAGAGTCCTTGTCAGGACTATTGTACCAGTATACAGGCAGGCAGGCAGGCAGGGTAGTGGTGACCGTATACCAGCCTTCATCATATCTGGGGCTGGTGTACACAGTGTAAAACAGTCCAGATAGTGTCTGACTTGTCTGTAATTGTCGCTCCCCAAAAAAACCTGTTAGGTTCTTATTGCGTCCGTGCTTGGTTTTTAAAACCGCACGTGTGTGCCTGTTGGTGGCAGCGTACAGGTGCACTTGTGTGCAATTTCCACAAACTTTGATATAACGCACAAGTAGTGAATATACACGTCAGCAGTGCACAGCATTGCAAAATGCGCAAGGGCATTGGCAAGGAACAAGGAAGTGGACGTGATGGTGGTGCAGGCAGAGGCCGAGGTCGTGGGCAAGCTCTAATTTCGCCACAACAAAGGGCCACATCTAGTCGCTCGCACGTCCTGTCCCAAATTCTTGGGGACCGCAGCAGTACACCGCTCTTGAACCAAGACCAGTGTCAACAGGTTGTTAGTTGGATAGCAGATAATGCTTCCAGTCAGATTGGCACCACCACAAACACTCTGTCTTCCACACGGTCAAGTGTCAGTAGCCGTGATACTGCACCGCACATTTCTGAACCTGATCCTCCTTCCTACCACCAGGCTGAGTACACGTCCTCCTCGGACATTAATGATCCCACACTTGGACACTCGGAAGAGCTGTTCACGTTTCCATTCACACATTCTGGCCTCTCGCCAGCTCATATTGAAGTGGGTCATGAGGAGATCGTCTGTACAGATGGCCAAATATTTGAGCAGCCACGTTCTCACGAAGTTGGCAACGTGTCTCAACAAGTGGTGGACGATGATGAGACACAATTGTCAGGAAGTCAGGAGGAGGAGCAGGGTGCGGAAGAGGAAGACGACGTGGTGGATGATCCAGTAACTGACCCAACCTGGCAGGAGGATATGCAGAGCGAGGACAGCAGTGCACAGGGGGAGGGAGGCGTAGCATCACAACAGGCAGTAAGAAGCAGGGTGGTGGCCCCAGGCAGAAGTCAGGCAACCGTTCCCCGGAACAACACGACGACACAAGGTGCCTGTACAAATGTTAGGTCTTCCCGAGTATGGCAGTTTTTTAAGTTGGATCCAGATGATTCAAAAAAGGCCATTTGCAACACCTGCCGTGCCAGCATCAGCAGGGGTACCAAAACTAGCAGCCTGACCACCACCAGCATGATCAGGCACATGTCAGCCAAGCACCCGACTTTGTGGGAAGTACAACAGAGTCGAGGAGCAGTGCTTGCTGATGTCACTGCTACGTCTTCGCTGGTTGTGCATGCGAGCCAATCCCCTGTCCATGCTGCCTGCGAACAAGCCTCCTCCACTCCTGCACCTGCAGTTGCCTACGCAGAAAGAACACCATCATCAAGCACGTCCTTATCCCAGCGCAGCGTTCAGTTATCCATTCAGCAAACCTTTGAACGCAGGCGCAAATACACTGCCAACACCCCACATGCCACAGTTCTAAATGCTAACATTTCGCGACTGCTTGCGCTGGAAATGTTGCCTTTTAGGCTGGTGGAGACAGAAGCATTCCGTGACCTGATGGCGGCAGCTGTCCCACGTTACTCGGTCCCCAGCAGCCACTATTTCTCCCGGTGTGCCGTCCCCGCGTTGCATAACCACGTGTCACAAAACATCACACGTGCCCTGAACAACGCTGTTTCACCCAAGGTCCACCTAACCACAGACACGTGGACAAGTGCTTGTGGGCAAGGCCGCTACATCTCGTTGACGGCACACTGGGTTAATATTGTGGAAGCTGGGACCCAGTCTGAGCGAGGGACGGAACACGTCCTTCCCACACCAAGGTTTGCAGGCCCTACCTCAGTCAGTGTTTCACCCACACTCTACAGCTCCGGAATGTCATGCTCTTCAGCCTCCTCCTCCTCCTGCGCATCCTCATCCACTGTACCCTCCACACCAGTCACAAGCTGGAAGCACTGCAGCACTGCCTCGGCGAAGCGGCAACAGGCTGTGCTGAAGCTAATCTGCATAGGTGACAAACCCCACAATGCAGAAGAGCTGTGGACAGCTCTGAAACAGCAGGCAGATCACTGGCTCACACCTCTGAACCTAAAGCCAGGAAAGGTCATGTGTGACAATGGCCGGAACCTGGTGGCGGCTTTGAGGCGAGGCCAGCTGACACATGTTCCATGCGTGGCCCATGTGCTCAACCTCGTGGTTCAGCGGTTTCTAAAGTCATACCCAGAGCTGTCTGATCTGCTGGTAAAAGTTCGCCGCCTGTCTGCACATTTTCGAAAGTCACCTACTGCTTCAGCCGGCCTTGCCGGCTTTCAGCGCAGTTTGCATCTTCCGGCTCACAGACTGGTGTGTGATGTCCCCACGCGTTGGAATTCAACTCTGCACATGTTGGTCAGGATATGTGAGCAGAAGAGGGCAGTTGTTGAGTACCTGCATCACCTAAGCCGTCGGGAAATGGGTCAAACTCCACACATAACACCTGAGGAGTGGAGATGGATGTCAGACCTATGTACCATCCTCCAAAACTTTGAGGACTCCACCAAGATGGTGAGTGGTGATGACGCCATTATTAGCGTCACCATACCGCTACTCTGCCTTCTAAAACGGCCTCTGCTGAAAAACAAACATGATGCATTGCAGGCGGAGCGCGATGAGTTGCAGCAAGAAACAGTAGTGGGTGTGGGTGATGATAACACACAGCCCAGCCTCGTCTCATCACAACGTGCAGTGGAGGACTATGACGAGGAGGAGGATGAAGACATGGAGCAACTCTCCGGCCAAATTGAGGATATGACATGCACACCAGTCATATCCTCGGTTCAGCGTGGCTGGCCAGAGGACAGGGTAGATGAGGAGGAGGAGGAGGAGGAGGAGGAGGAGGACAGCATGTTCAGTCATCTTGTTGGTCAGGCTACTGAAGTCCTGGCTGTTAAGAGTCTGGCGCACATGGCTGACTTTATGGTAAGCTGCCTGTCTCGTGACCCTCGCGTTAAGAACATCTTGGCCGACAATCATTAC
This sequence comes from Anomaloglossus baeobatrachus, assembly GCF_048569485.1. Lineage (NCBI taxonomy): Eukaryota > Metazoa > Chordata > Amphibia > Anura > Aromobatidae > Anomaloglossus > Anomaloglossus baeobatrachus. Next base: position 186,833,477 of record NC_134357.1, read on the forward strand.
TGGTTGGTAACACTGTTAGACCCACGCTACAAGGAGAACTTTTTGTCTCTTATTCCCGTGGAGGAGAGGTCAACCAAAATGCAGCAGTTCCGGAAGGCCATAGTCACGGAAGTAGGCAAAGCATTCCCCTCACAAAACGCTAGCAGCATAGGTCATGAATCAGTGGACAACCGAGGCGTACAGCCGAGAGAGGCACAAGTCCAATCCGCCAGAGGTAGGGGAACAGTCTTTAAGATGTGGGACAGTTTTCTCAGCCCCTCACGTACCACAGCCCCTGAGGTGCGGGGTAGTGCCACAAGAAATCCTAAGTTTGCCCAGATGCTGAAGGAGTACCTTGCAGATCGAACAACTGTACTCCGACATTCCTCTGTGCCTTACAATTATTGGGTATCCAAGCTGGACACGTGGCATGAATTGGCTCTCTACGCCTTGGAAGTCCTGGCCTGCCCTGCTGCTAGCGTTTTGTCAGAGCGTGTTTTTAGTGCTGCAGGTGGAATCATTACAGATAAACGCACCCGCCTGTCAACTGAAAATGCTGACAGGCTGACTCTGATCAAGATGAACAAGGGTTGGATTGGGCCAGACTTCACCACACCACCAGCAAATGAGAGCGGAATTTAAAGTTTGCCATGTACCTCCACTCACCCATGGGTACACACTTCTGGACTTTGGATAATCGCTGGACTGCTCCTCCTTCTCCTCATGCGCCACCATGATGATGACCGTTACAAATTGCAATACTTAGGCCTTTGTTTCAGGTATACCCCCAGTGGTAAATTTTTTCGCCCATTCTTTGCAGAATGGACATTACAACGACAGGAGACCCGCTCCTTTGCAATGGGAACAATGTTTTGAGGCCCTCATGCACGTCTCTACCCAGGGACAACGTGGAGCCTCCCAATTTTTGGCTGCCCTGCCTAAGGGCTATACTATAATACACCCACTTCCTGACAATGGACACTTAATGTTTTGAGGCCCTCATGCACGTCTCTACCCAGGGACAACGTGGAGCCTCCCAATTTTTGGCTGCCCTGCCTAAGGGCTATACTATAATACACCCACTTCCTGACAATGGACACTTAATGTTTTGAGGCCCTCATGCACGTCTCTACCCAGGGACAACGTGGAGCCTCCCAATTTTTGGCTGCCCTGCCTAAGGGCTATACTATAATACACCCACTTCCTGACAATGGACACTTAATGTTTTGAGGCCCTCATGCACGTCTCTACCCAGGGACAACGTGGAGCCTCCCAATTTTTGGCTGCCCTGCCTAAGGGCTATACTACAATAGACCCACTTCCTTCCAATGGGCACTTCAGGTTTACAGGCCCTCATGCACGTCTCTATCCAGGGACAACGTGGAGCCTCCCAATTTTTGGCTGCCCTGCCTAAGGGCTATACTACAATAGACCCACTTCCTTACAATGGGCACTTCAGGTTTACAGGCCATCATGCACGTCTCTATCCAGGGACAATGTGGAGCCTCCCAATTTTTGGCTGCCCTGCCTAAGGGCTATACTATAATACACCCACTTCCTGACAATGGACACTTAATGTTTTGAGGCCCTCATGCACGTCTCTACCCAGGGACAACGTGGAGCCTCCCAATTTTTGGCTGCCCTGCCTAAGGGCTATACTATAATACACCCACTTCCTGACAATGGACACTTAATGTTTTGAGGCCCTCATGCACGTCTCTACCCAGGGACAACGTGGAGCCTCCCAATTTTTGGCTGCCCTGCCTAAGGGCTATACTACAATAGACCCACTTCCTTCCAATGGGCACTTCAGGTTTACAGGCCCTCATGCACGTCTCTATCCAGGGACAACGTGGAGCCTCCCAATTTTTGGCTGCCCTGCCTAAGGGCTATACTACAATAGACCCACTTCCTTACAATGGGCACTTCAGGTTTACAGGCCATCATGCACGTCTCTATCCAGGGACAATGTGGAGCCTCCCAATTTTTGGCTGCCCTGCCTAAGGGCTATACTATAATACACCCACTTCCTGACAATGGACACTTAATGTTTTGAGGCCCTCATGCACGTCTCTACCCAGGGACAACGTGGAGCCTCCCAATTTTTGGCTGCCCTGCCTAAGGGCTATACTATAATACACCCACTTCCTGACAATGGACACTTAATGTTTTGAGGCCCTCATGCACGTCTCTACCCAGGGACAACGTGGAGCCTCCCAATTTTTGGCTGCCCTGCCTAAGGGCTATACTACAATAGACCCACTTCCTTCCAATGGGCACTTCAGGTTTACAGGCCCTCATGCACGTCTCTATCCAGGGACAACGTGGAGCCTCCCAATTTTTGGCTGCCCTGCCTAAGGGCTATACTACAATAGACCCACTTCCTTACAATGGGCACTTCAGGTTTACAGGCCATCATGCACGTCTCTATCCAGGGACAACGTGGAGCCTCCCAATTTTTGGCTGCCCTGCCTAAGGGCTATACTATAATACACCCACTTCCTGACAATGGACACTTAATGTTTTGAGGCCATCATGCACGTCTCTACCCAGGGACAACGTGGAGCCTCCCAATTTTTGGCTGCCCTGCCTAAGGGCTATACTACAATAGACCCACTTCCTTACAATGGGCACTTCAGGTTTACAGGCCCTCATGCACGTCTGTATGCAGGGGCATTGGTGAACCTCACAATTTTGGACTGCCCTGGCAAAGGAAAATACTACAAAGACTCACTTCCTCAAAATGGGCACATTAGACTCAAGAGGCCTTCATGTACGTCTCTTCTCAGAGACATCGGAGTGCCACACAATGTTTTCACGTAAAATCTTTCATGTATTAATCTCAAAAAGTAACATACACCAGCTCTATCTCACTATTGGGTATGTGCCCTTAACATTTCCGCCATGAAAAATCATTTTGGGGTCATTTTGGAAGGTTTTCTGGTGAGTCCGTAAAATTGGCGTAAAACGCGGACAAAATTGTTCACAGCTGTGACTTTTCAGTGATAAATGCTTCAAGGGGTCTTCCCCATGCTGTTGCCATGTCATTTGAGCACTCTTCTGAGACTTTTGTGACATTTTTAGGGTTTCTCCATGCTGCCGGGGGGTCATTTCACAAAAATACTCGGGTCTCCCATAGGATAACATTGGGCTCGTTGCTCGGGCCGAGTACACGAGTATCTTGGGAGGCTCGGCCCGAGCTTCGAGCACCCGAGCTTTTTAGTACTCGCTCATCACTACTCCTCATCTCTAAACTATTTTATTGGATAAACAGTGCTTCCACCTGCACTTAACTATACCTGTGTGAAGTGTATAACCTAATCCACTTTAAAGAGGGCAACAAACTGAAGACCGCATTCAATACCCATAATGATCATTATCAAATACCTAGTCATGTCTTTCAGATTATGCAACACACCAGCTGTGTTCCAGCATTTTGTTAGTAAAATATTTTATGACATCCTGTACTAGTATGTCTTAATCTATATTGATTACATCCTAATCTTCTCAAGGGACCTGGACTCACATCACCTTCATGTCTGTTCCGTTTTGAAGAGACTGCATCAAAATTATCTTCAGTATATGCCGAGCTGGAGATCTCTCTTTGAGAGCCATGAATTGCCATTTCTTAAGCTGGTGTCACATAACGACGACGACAACGACGTCGCTGCTACGTCACCATTTTCTGTGACGTTGCAGCGACGTCCCGTCGCTGTCGCTGTGTGTGACATCCAGCAACGACCTGGCCCCTGCTGTGAGGTCGCCGGTCGTTGCTGAATGTCCAGCTTCATTTTTTGGTCGTCACTCTCCCGCTGTGACACACACATTGCTGTGTGTGACAGCGAGAGAGCGACGAAATGAAGCGATCAGGAGCCGGCACTGGCAGCTGCGGTAAGCTGTAACCAGCGTAAACATCGGGTAACCAAGGGAAGACCTTTCCCTGGTTACCCGATGTTTACGCTGGTTACCAGCCTCCGCTCTTGCTGCCAGTGCCGGCTCCTGCACTGTGACATGTGGCTGCAGTATGCATCGGGTAATTAACCCGATGTATACTGTAGCAAGGAGAGCAAGGAGCCAGCGCTAAGCAGTGCGCGCGGCTCCTTGCTCTCTGCACTGTGACATGTAGCTGCAGCACACATCGGGTTAATTAACCCGATGTGTACTGTACCTAGGAGAGCAAGGAGCCAGCGCTAAGCGCGGCTCCCTACTCTCTGCACATGTAGCACAGCGACGTTATGATCGCTGCTTCTGCTGTGTTTGACAGCTAAGCAGCGATCATAACAGCGACTCACAAGGTCGCTGTTACGTCACCGAAAATGGTGACGTAACAGCGACGTCGTTGTCGCTGTCGCTTAGTGTGACACCAGCTTTAAATACTTCATTTCTTCTGGAGAATTAGGTATGGACCCAGAGAAAGCTTTTGATATTTTGGACTGGCTATAAAAATTGATCTTGAAGATGCCAAAGGTTCTGAGGCTTTGCATACTATTACCACTAGTTCAAGAACAATTTTTCTCAAATGGTAGCTACTCTTATGGCCTTTACTCAGAAGAGTACTAATTCTCCTAACTAACTGGATTTTTCTATTCAAGCCTTCAAACAACTTAAGTCTTGTTTTCCCACTGTATTGCTTTTATACTACTCTGATTCCAACAGACCATTTTTCTTTGAAGTGAATGCCTCTAATAATGTAGAAACAATTGTATGAGCGGCTGCTGATAAGTCTTTGGCTTTCTGATTTTTTTTTTTCTATGGTAACGAATGTTACATCACATGAAAGCCTTATCTGTTTAATATATGTTTTCAAAATGTTGTGTTTGTTGCTTATGGCAACAGTGTCCTACACATGCAGGAAAACAAAATGGCGGAGTCTAATGCGATATTCACAGCAACTAAGAGTAGAGGAGTGATAAAATTCTGCAAAGTCTGCAAAGGATATTCATGGTGATATGTCGCAGATATTGGGGGATCAATGCCCTTCATATTCCACATTTAAGAACTGGGTTGCCATTTTTAAAACTGGCCACTTCAGCACCAATGATGAAGAACGTCCTAGATGACCGAATGTGGTTGTCGTTCCGGAGTATCATCAATGCTGTGCACAACCTCATACAGGAGAATCGAATTTCAGCTAAAGCAATAGCAGACATCATGGGGATTTCCTGTGAACGTGATTGTGTCATTATCTATGAATATTTGGACATGAGGAAACTATCTGCAAAGTGGGTCCCCAAATGTTTGACAACAGATCAGAGAAGCTTGCGAGTGAAAACTTCCCAGTTAATTTGTCAGCGTTTCCGGACTGATAAGAACTTCCTGAATTGACTGGTCACTATACATGAGACCTGGATTTATTTGTATGACCCTGAAAACAAGGAGCAGTCAAAAGAGTGGAGGCACAGCGGTTCTTCTTATCCAAAGAAGTTCAGGGTGCAAAAATTAACCACTAAGGTGATGTCATCTGTGTTCTGGGATAAGGAGGGCGTGCTGCTAGTGGACTACCTTCAAAAGTGTTCCACCATCAATGCAAGGTATTATATTGAACTTTTGGATGAATTGAAGGAAGCTCTGAAGGTCAAAAGGCGCGGTAAGCTGTCCAAAGGATTCTTGTTCCTGCAAGACAACACCTCCGCTCACACTGCACAAGCAACCAAGGCAAAACTGGCAGAGCTGGGCTTCCAGCTTGTTGACCACCCACCTTATTCACCAGATCTAGCTCCCTCCGACTATCATCTGTTTCCAAATGTAAACAAACACCTCAAGGGTACCAAATTTCCCACCATTTCTGATGACATGGCTTCTACGGATGCCTGGTTTGAGGCACAACTGAAATCCTTCTTTTTGCTAAGCTTACAGATCTTGGTATACCGATGTAAGAACTGTGTTGACATCAGTGGAGAGTATGTGGAATAAATGTATGTTCATCATCCTAGCTCGTTTCTTTCTGGGTAAAGCCAAAGACTTATCAGCAGCCCCTCGTATCACAAAATTCTACTGTATCTAGAAATTTTCTCTGCGGTTTTTTCATTAAAAACTCTCTACTAAAAAACGGAATTACTCCATTGGTGGTTGAGAACTCTTAGTCATAATATTAGCTCGGGAGGAATGGTGACTTCTACTAGAAGGCACAGAGATTCAGGTTACCATTTATAAAGATTATGAAATCTGGAGCACCTTCAGTCAGTGCATTGGCTGAATCCACTTCGAACTCTATAAACTTTGTTACAGATATTCACCACTATTTGGATTGTGGTGGACCATTTCTCTAAAATGTCTAATTTTGTTACATTAACTTGACAGTTACTCAACAGCTGCCCTAAAAACTCTTCAAAGAACATTTCTGGTTCCACGGTCTTCCAGCTATTATAGTGTCTGACTGTGGTATTTAATTTATTTTTAGGCTCTGAAAGATCTTTTGCAAGAATTTTAAAATTTCCATAGTTTTTTCCTTTGTCTATTACCCCCAAGATAATGGGCAAAGAGAGAGAATTAATAGGTCCCTGGAGCAATAATTATGCATTTTCTCCAATTTCCATCATGATAACTGGCCTAATTTACATGCTTGGGATGAATTTGCCCTCAAAAAATCAGTTCCGGAGACTTCTGGCATCATTTCTCAGGACATTCAGAACCTCTAGACTGGTTTACAATCCAATTTGTCAGCAGCTGCAGCCAAAAAGAGAAAAAGTGCTGATAAACAATGTCAACCTGTTTCTAACATCTTCCCTGGTGACTAGATTTGGCTTTCCACCAAAGACATCCATCTAAAGCCTCATTGCAAGTTCATAACTGTGATCATATCCATTCCACTTTAAATATTTCCAATGGTTTTCAAATATCCTTATTACCGTCTTTCCCTGAAAATAAGACCTTCCCTGAAAATAAGGCCTAGCAGGAGTTTTTAGCAAGGCTTAAATATAACACCTCCCCTGAAAATAAGACCTAGTCATGGTTCAATAATGAAATGTCCATGCAGCTAAAAAAGTTAAAGAATACTGCAGGACTCTTCATTATAGAAAGCAAACACCCCAAAGGAGAGACGAAATAAGAGAGAAGACCTGCGATCATACTCACCAGCTGCCAACCTGGAGCAGTGAAACGCATCAAGGACCACACATCAAATCACACACACACACACACGAGATCACAGAACACACACAATCACACATCAGATTGCACACACACTCACCACATCCAGCGATATTGATTACTTCTGGGCAGCATAAGGACCTACAATGTTGTGCAGTGGAACTCCAGGATCTGTGGGTGGAACACAAGGAGAACCCAGTGGTGGAACGCATTATAGAGACAAGAGAGAAGAGAGTCTCCTGCTGGCTGGAAGCAAGTTGTATCACCAGATGTGGTGAGTGTGTGCACGTGCACGATTGTATGTGTGATCTCTTGAGTGTGTGTGTGTATATGTGACCAGATAATTGAGTGTGTTTGTATATGATCTGATGTGTGAGTGTGTATATGTGATCTGGTGTGTGAGTGTCGGGCCAAAAGGAGGGGAGGATGGCGTGCAGTATACCACAGGAGGACCTGGGAGCCACGCAGATGTCCGGGGTCTGGTAAGTATGAGAATCCTGGGAAGGGGATCTGCACTTTATGGGGGGTAAATTTACCCCCAACTATGTCTCCCCAAGAATAAGCCATCCCCCGAAAATAAGACCTAACTATTAATCTAGACTAAAAGTTTGAGATTAACCAAGTTCTGAACTACAACAAGTTTAATGGGAATCTTTTCTACTTGTTAGGCTGGAAACAATACTGTTCCAAAGAGAGATGATGGGCTCAATAAAAACAAAAGACATTAAAGCTCCAATATTACTCAGGAGATTTCATACCAAACATTCTCTTTAACCTTTCTATTCTATGATTTGCAGAAGGTAGACTGGTCTTGCTCCTGACTGGCTTTAGCCAGGTGTCTAAATATCCTCCTTGCATCTCTGCTGTCTATGATTTAAAGGAGTTGTCCGACATTAGCTTACCAAAAAATGTTGAGTTTATCTGTGCTGTATTGTCATATAAAACACCCCTACATTGTTATTTTTTCTTTTCTAACTTTTGTTCCTCTTGAATTATGACTTTATTCTCTGCAGCTCTTTGTTTACATTCGGCACAAGCAAACTGACCACTTCCTGTGTTAAACCTCCAAGTCAGAGCTGGCACCGCCCGGCCTAAGTGTCCAGCCCCTCCCCCTGCCCGCCCTCTGCACACACATTCCCTGTCAGTATTCTGCCCCAGCACCTGACCTGTTATCACTCTAGCAATGGAAAAAACAGCCCCACATTGGGCTCTGCGCTACACACACACACACACACACACCGGGCTCTGCAACCCTCAACCCACCCACACACACAAACACACACACCGGGCTCTGCGCCCCACACCACATCAGGCTCTGCAACCCTCCACCCACACACACACACACACTGGGCTCTGTACCGACCCCCCCCCTCACCATCGTTCTGTACCAACCCCTACCCCCATAGGGAACACATGTGGGCTACATTCACATGACCGTTCCATTTTTGCGGTCGGCAAAAAACGGTCCATTTTTTCACGGATGCATCCGTGTTTCATTCGTGTGCCTTCCGGGTTTTTTTGCGGACCGCAAACAGCGGAAGCAGCAAGAAAGATAAATAGATGAGTAGATATAGAGATGAATAGATAGATATAGAGACAGAGATATAGAGGGATGGATGAATGAATGAATAGAGGGATAGATAGATAGATAGATAATGGATAGATGAATAGATAGATAGATGAGAAAGACATATATAATGTCCCACCTCCCTGCATATTCTAAGCTGGCACCCTTTAGTGACTTTCATGTGGCACTAAAGGGTGCTTAGCCTTGTATTTAGCCAAAAAATAAATAAATAATTAAAAAAAAAAGACGTGGGGACCCCCTATCTTTTGTAGCCAGCTAGGGTAAAGCAGACGGCTGCAGCCTGCAGACCACAGCTGGCAGCTTCATCTTGGCTGATAATCCAAAACAGAGGGCACCCCACGCTGTTATTTTAAATTAAATAAATAATTTAAAACAAAAAACATGGGGTCCCCCCCCAAATTGGATCACCAGCCGAGGTAAAGCGGACAGCTGTGGTCTGGTATTCTCAGACTAGGGAGGTCCACTGTTATTGGACACTCCCCAGCCTAAAAATAGAAGTGGCGCATCCATTAGACGTGCCAATCCTGGCACTTTTCCCCAACTCATCCCATTGCCCTGGTGCGGTGGCAAACGGGGTAATATATGGGGTTGATGCCAAATGTGTAATGTCACCTGGCATCAAGCCCCGGGGTTAGTGATGTCAGGCGTCTATCAGATACCTGACATCACAACCCCAGTCAGTAATAAAAAAAATAGACAACAAAAAAAGTTTTATTTGACAAAACACTCCCCAAAACATTCCCTCTTTCACCAATTTATTGAAGAGAACAATCAAGTCCGGGTCCGGCATACTCCAATAAGGGGGACACATGCCGATCCATACCATAGTCACTGTCCCAGTCAATGAAGAACAGAATATTTCCCATTGGCTGGGAGAGCAGTGCAGTGACCTGAGCTAACATCAATAGCCCAGGTCACTGCAGGGGATGCCGAGCGCTGCCATCAGGATGTTAGATGAAATCATTACCTGCTGTGACGATCTCCTCTTCACTCCTGTCAGCGATGTCACTGACTTCTATGCCCGCCGCGTTCTCAGCAGTATCGCCCGTGATGTCACCGCTAGTGACGTGAGAACGCAGCGGGCATAGAAGGCAGTGACATCGCTGACAGGAGTGAAGAGGAGATCATCACAGCAGGTAATGATCTCATCTGCCTCCTGGCAGCAGCGCTCGTTATCCTCGCAGCTGCCTACACTGCAGGGTGAGAATCTGCATGCGGGCAGACACACACTGCAATGAAGGCAGCCGTGGGGCTGGAGCGGGACACAGACTGCACGGGCACTCCTGCTATCCTGAGCAGGGGGCCTGGTGCTGGCGGTGACACCATGGGGGGGCAGAGTACGGGTGCGGGGGAATGTGTGGGAGGGTGCAGGGAAGGGGGGTGGGGACTCACGCACTGTACCAGCCCAGCAGTGTGGCAACATGCTGTTCCAGATTTGCATGTCAACATAGTCCTGCCCATGTTGACATGAAATGACCGGAAGCAGCAAAATCGCGTCAGGAGGGGTCACATGACCACTCTGAGCCGGGGGAGAGGGGCTAACAGCAGGGCAGGTAAGTGGTCACTATCTACTTACTTGCCCCAATGTAGCCCAATAGGGTAATAATAAAAAAAGTCAAAATAAGCCGGATAACCCCTTTAATTAATACATCCATTTTTAGCTCAGCCAGAGAATTCTGTTGCTATTGCTCTCTCAGCTCTGCTGTTTCAAGTTATACTGTAAATTAAAAACTTATCTCAGGTAATGAGTGCTGCTAAATCAAGCCACAAGTTACGCATTTATTTCTGTTTTCAAGGTACCCAATTATATACAGTATGCTTCTCAGCTATTCCTGTAATCATCATTTACTTGCTGAAAGTTCCTGATTGCATATAGGTCTCTGCTATTCCGAAGGCTAACTATATCCCCACTGTAAAGAGTGCTTTACATGCTGTGACATCGCTACCGATATATTGTCGTGGTGACGTCGTTAGTGACGTACATCCGGCGCCGGTAGCGACATTGCAGCGTGTGACACCAAGGAGCGACGATCAACGATCGCAAAATCGTTCAAAAACGGTGATCGTTGACAAATCGCTCCTTTCCTGAATATTGTTGCTGCAGGTACGATGTTGTTCGTTGTTCCTGTGGCAGCACACATTGCTATGTGTGACACTGCAGGAACGACGAACATCTCCTTACCTGTGTCCACCGGCAATGCGGAAGGAAGGAGGTGGGCGGGATGTTACGTCCCGCTCATCTCCGCCCCTCCGCTTCTATTGGCCGGCCGCTTAGTGACGTCACGGTGACATCGCTGTGACGCCGAACGCACCTCCACCTTGAAGGAGGGATTGTTCGGCGTTCACAGCGACGTCGCTGCACAGGTATGTGCGTGTGACGCTGCCGTAGCGATAATGTTCGCTACGGCAGCGATCACCAAATGTCGCACGAGCGACGGGGGCGGGTGCTATCGCGCTCGACATCGCTAGCTATCGCTAGCAATGTCTCAGCGTGTAAAGCACCCTTTAGATACCTCACTGCATATGCATCTTTGCTATGCCTGTGGTTAACCGTGTCCTTGCTGAAAGAAAGCTCATTGCACATACTTCTCTGCTGTTCCTGAATGTTATTGCCTTCAAGCTGCATGTACTACTTCCAGCTTCACTTACCCTTCTGCTATTCTACATGCTGTCCTGGACCTCATTCATCCATGTGCTGTCCAGCAAGTCCAGTGTTGCTGCATTATGGCTTTCCAGTCTATGCTGCTCACCCTGGCGGAGAATTCACTTTTCCAGGTGAGTCCCTAACAATATATACAGTACAGACCAAAAGTTTGGACACACCTTCTCATTCAATGAGTTTTCTTTATTTTCATGACTCTGAAAATTGTATATTCACATTGAAGGCATCAAAACTATGAATTAAAACATGTGGAATAAAAAACTTAACAAAGTGTGAAACAACTGAAAATATGTCTTATATTCTAGGTTCTTCAAAGTAGCCACCTTTTGCTTTCATTACTACTTTGCACACTCTTGGCATTCTCTTGATTAGCTTCAAGAGGTAGTCAGCGGAAATGGTTTTCCAACAGTCTTGAAGTAGTTCCCAGAGATGCTTAGCACTTGTTGGCCCTTTTGCCTTCACTCTGCGGTGCAGATCACCCCAAACCACCTCGATTGGGTTCAGGTCTGGTGACAGTGGAGGCCAGGTCATCTGGCGTAGCACCCCATCACACTCCTTATTAGTCAAATATCCCTTACACAGCCTGGAGGTGTGTTTGGGGTCATTGTCCTGTTGAAAAATAAATGATGGTCCAACTAAACACAAACCGGATGGAATAGCACGCCACTGCAAGATGCTGTGGTAGCCATGCTGGTTCTGTATGCCTTCAATTTTGAATAAATCCCCAACAGTGTCACCAGCAAAGCACCCCCACACCATCACACCTCCTCCTCCATGCTTCACGGTGGGAATCAAGCATGTAGAGACCATCCGTTCACCTTTTCTACAAAGACACGGTGGTTGGATCCAAAGATCTCAAATTTGGACTCATCAGACCAAAGCACAGATTTCCACTGGTCTAATGTCCATTCCTTGCTGCACAAAGTCTCCTCTTAACAGTTGTTCTAGAGAGGAGAAGGTGCGTCCAAAACTTTGGTCTGTACTGTGTATCAGACATATACTGTAGTTTACACATTGTAAACATTACTGCCAGTTGTTATTCTGCATGAAATTAGGGTTCTAATTAAGACTGTTGGATTTGCATTACCTACAATCTGATTAGTCAATAATGGAGTGCAACTCTAATTTGCTTTTAAGGAACAAGCAAAGCACTTTGCATATAAATGCTTCAGTTTGTTGAGGGGAGTCTTCGCTATACCCGGTGAAGCTAGCTAATATTGCACAAACACATTGATCATCTGTCTTTGAGTGTTTCTGCTATCTTTGATCATAGGTAAAAGCTAATGAAAATCTATTACTTGTTTAGTATTACAATAGATCGGAGACTGCATTATAATTGCTTCAATAACAAATTGCCAGGATGTACGATACAAAGCTATTATTTGGAGGTAGCTAGGGTTTTATACTAAATGCCATGTTTAGCAGCTGCTGTGCTCATACTATTGTAGTGTACATTATCTCCCCATATAGCACTATAAAGAACATAACCATCTTCCCAAAAACTTTGCATTTTCATACACAGCTATTATCATAGCCATGAAATGATGCTGTATTTTTTAAGTGTTTGTTTAATGACTAGTGATGATCGAATATCACAAATATTCAGCAATATTCGGTTTCGCAAATATTCGAAGACTAGGTCGCCGCTATGCGAATATTCAATGCGCAATGTAAGCCTATGGGAAGCCTGAATAGTTGCTATTCGGCAACTATTCGGGTTTTCCATAGACTTACATTCCGCATCGAATATTGTCAAATAGTCGAATAGCAGTGACCTATTTGTCGAATATAGGCATAGCCGAATATTTGAGGTATTCGATCATCCCTATTAATGACCATAAAAGGGGATCTCTTCTTTAGGAATATACTAAATAGCACTAAGGCTATGTGCGCACGTTGTGTTCTATTATGCAGCGTAATAGTCACTGCATGTACGTCTCAAAACGCAGCTGAAAAGCTGCGTTCTGAGATGCATTCGGCAGAACGCAACATGCGCACATTCCTGCAGAATTCATGCGTTCTGGATGCTTGCTCTGCCATGGGAAAAGCATCCAGAGCGCACATTTTTGACAATGCGGTCCCACTCAGCTCTGTTGCATCCCCATAGACTTGCAGCAGAGCCGACTGGGACCAGAATGTCAAAAAGAACACATGGCTGGCTGTGTGAGACAAACGCGCGATCAGAATGAACTCGGATGAACTTCACCCGACTTCATTGTGATCGCGCGGCTCTGTGCATGTGCCGCGGCTTAATTTGCGGTCACAGGTGAAGGACTCACCTGTGACCGCAAATCTGAGTGACTGAAGTGACCCGCGCGATCACCGGTGCCGTCACTCAGGTTACCCGCGGCCAGCTCGAGTCCTCCACCCGAGACCTGTGGCCGCGGGTAACCTGAGAGACGTCTCCGCTGACAGTGCGGCTCACTTCAGTTTCTGCGTGGAGCGGACAGGAGCGGCGGTATTGTATTATTATTATTATTCCTGTCAGCTTCATGTAGCAGAGCTGGATACGTCGCGGGACCTTGTGGATTACGCCGGACCTGGAGGGGTGTTTGGGGATTTTAATAAAGTGGTGAAAGAGGGTGTTTTTTGTCCTTTATTTTAAATAAAGGATTTTTCGGGTGTATGTGTTTATTTACTTTCACTTACAGGTTAATCATTGGGGGTGTCTCATAGATGCCTGCAATGATTAACCTAGGACTTAGTGGCAGCTATGGGTTGCCATTAACTCCTTATTACCCAGATTGCCACCGCACCCGGGCAGTTCTGGATGAGCCGGGTAGAGTCCCGGGACTGTTGCATCCAATCCATGTGGCAATTCCGGGCGTCTGCTGGCTGATATTTTTAGGCTGGGGGGCTTGGAGGGGACCGCACGCCGTTTTTTTTTAATTATTTATTTATTTATTTTACTGCACCACATAGACCCGCCCACCGGCGGCTGTGATTGGTTGCAGTGAGACAGCTGTCACTCAGCATTGGGGCGTGTCTGACTGCAACCGATCATAGGCGCCGGTGGGCGGGGGAAGCAGGGATTACGAGATTGAATAATGGGCGGCCGGCATTTTCAAAAGCAGGAGAAGCCGCAGGAGCAGTGTGACAGATGTGCAGCGCCGCGCCCGTGATCTGTGAGTATGAGAGAGGGGGGAGAGGGATAAACCGACAGAGAGAGAGACCAACCGACAGGGAGACAGAGAGACCGACAGGGAGACACAGAGACCGATAGACAGACAGACAGAGAGAGAGACCGACATTACCCACAAAAGAAGTGACATGTTGCTTTTTAGAACGCAGTGATTTGGCAGCAGCCGAAACACTGCGTTCTAATACACAACGTGGGTATGGATTATGCACAATCTTCATAGATTATGCTGGAGACGCAGGACGCATGCAGTCACGCTGCAGTGCAGATCGCAGCATAACTGCATGAAAATACGCAATGTGCGCACATAGCCTTATAGATAAGCTATATCAGAAAATGTCCTATTCTTTATATCAGCTTTTCGTGTTACATGTATTTTGAAAAAAATATTGGTAATTTGTTTTCATATTTATGAGCTTTATAAAAAAAGATAAAAATAAATAATCTTGAAATTTTTTGCACTGGGGCTTTTTTACACTTATACTTAAGGCCACGTCTCACTAAGCGATATTGCTAGCAACATCACTGCTGAGGTTTTTGTGACGCAACAGCGATCTTGCTAGCGATGTTGCTGTGTGTGACATCCAGCAACGACCTGGTCCCTGCTGTGAGGTCGCCGGTCGTTGCTGAATGTCCTGGACTATTTTCTTCAAAGGTGATGTCCTGCTGGGCAGGACACATCGCTGTGTTTGACACTGTGTGAGAGGGTCCCAATGACAGCAGAGATCGTTATACAGGTCGCTACTGCGACCTGTATCGTTACTGAGTCGTTGGTAAGGTCTGACTGTGTGACATCTCGCCAGCGACCTCCCAGTGACTTACCAGCGATCCTTATCAGGTCGCATCATTTTCGGGATCGCTGGTAAGTCGCTATATGTGACGGGGGCTTTACTATCTTTTCAGCAACAGTTTTCAGCAAGCTCATTGTCATCAGAGGCAGGATTACAATGATAAGAAAACACCTCTATACACAGCTAATAATAAAGAATACAACAATCACAACAACATACGACGGGCTCAGCTCACCTGCTCCCCCTTCACAATGATCTACACACAAGCTCATTAGAACCTTCAATGCAAAAGATAAGGTCCAGGTCTGACCATTGTGGCTATGTACATGTGTTATTTCCTGGAACAACAGAAAAAGTTAGCAACCAAAAAAAACCAGTGACTATTGTGAAAGTTGCAAGATTTCTATTTTTAATACAGATTGTGAAATGTAAAAAATATTGCAAAAAATAATAACATAAAAACCTGTTTTAGGCCCTGTGCGCACTGGAAAATGGAATTTTCTCAAGAAAATTCAACAGGTATTCAAAGATTACCGCACCCGCGGTAAAAAAACGCCGCAAACTGCACCCGAAAACCGCATGCGGTTTGCTGCGGTTTTACCGCGGCATTGTTCGCGGTATTGCCGTGGTTTTGCCGCGTGCGGGTTGGTAGGTGCTTTATTGCATTCAATGCAATAAAGCACATTGAAAAAAAAAAGTCATTTCATTCTGATATAGAGAAATAGACAGAAGAATAGATAGAAGAATAGATAGATAGATAGACAGAGGGATAGATAGATAGATAGATAGATAGATAGATAGACAGACAGAGGGATAGATAGATAGAGGGATAGATAGATAGATAGATAGATAGATAGATAGATAGAGGGATAGATAGATAGATAGATAGAGGGATAGATAGATAGATAGACAGAGGGATAGATAGATAGATAGATAGATAGAGGGATAGATAGATAGATAGATAGATAGAGGGATAGATAGATAGAGATAGATAGATGGATAGATAGAGTCCCTGTGAGCATACTCTGAATTTCTCACGGTCGGCAGTGAGTTCACATTACCGGCCGTGGGAAATGCCCTGGAGTTACCTCTCTGTTGTCTCGCTGCGAGGCTGCATTCAGCAGTGTCTGTGTCAGTCGCGGCTGGATGCAAGCCTCGCAGGACGTCGGAGCTGTGGATTACGCCGGAGCTTTGTTTCGGGAGGGGTTAATAAAAGGGTAAACGAGGCTTTTTTGTTTTATTTAAAATAAAGGATTTTTCGGTGTGTTTTTTCACTTTACTTACGGGTTGATCATGTCAGCTGTCTCATAGACGCTGCCATGTTCAAGCCTGGAGTTAATGGCGGTGATCTGACACCATTAACTCCTTGTATTACCCTGACTGCCACTGCTACACGGCTGCAGGAAAGCCGGGGACACTCCGGTACTGCCGCATAATGCATGTGACAGTCCCGGGGCACCTGCGGCTGATATTCTCGGCTGCGGGAGGGGGAGTGAGGCTGGGGACATTAACCCTGCCCCTCTCCCTCCCCAGCCTGAGAATACCGGGCCGCCGCTGTGTGCTTACCTCGGCTGGACGGTAAATATACAGCGGAGCCCACGTGCTTTGTTTTCTATATTTCCGTTTGATTTCTATGTGTGTTCTATGTATCTGTGTCTTTGTACTGTGTCTGTGTGTGTTCTATGTCTGTGTGTGTTCTATGTCTGTGTGTGTCTGATATATGTGTCTGTGATGTGTGTGTGTTTACTCTCTGCTCCGCTTC
This sequence comes from Anomaloglossus baeobatrachus, assembly GCF_048569485.1. Taxonomy (NCBI): domain Eukaryota; kingdom Metazoa; phylum Chordata; class Amphibia; order Anura; family Aromobatidae; genus Anomaloglossus; species Anomaloglossus baeobatrachus. The sequence continues at coordinate 186,850,487 of NC_134357.1, forward strand.
CTCTTCCTGTAATGACATCACTTCCCTGCAAAACCGCAGGCAAGTGATGTACATTACCGGAGGTAAACCGAGAAATACCGCAGGGAATAACGCAGGAAAACGCAGTGAACCGCACAGAATTTGCTGCCTGCGGTATTCCCTGCGGGATTTCACGATTACATTGGAGTCAATGGAGTGAAATCCCGCAGCGACGTGTGGAACAGAAGTGACATGCAATTGTTTTTGCTGCGGGAATCCCGCAGCAAAACATGCAGCTGTCAAATTTTGCAGCTGTAATTTTTTCCCATAGGTTTTGCTGGTGATTCACTGCAGAGATGTTATGAACATTTTCTGCAGCGAAACATGCAGCAAATCCGCAAAAAATCCGCGGCAAAATCCGGTAAGTGCGCACAGGGCCTTAAACACTATATCTTTTCCTGAAGATGGCTTCCTATAAATTGCTCTCATTTGTTGCCAGACCCCACTTCAGCTAATTGTTCTCTGAATAATTGACCCCCACAACTGCCCCCATGAAAATATTTTTGAGACTACAACTGTAAGAAGATGGATACTCTGTCTTTATATTTTATACAGTAAATAGGAAAAAATGAGTAGTCAGAGATCTGATCCAATTCCCTGGAATTTCACTCACTGGAGAAACATAATATTTTCTTCCTGTATTTCCAATTAACATCAGATCACATGTCCAGGATACGCCTTTCGCATGTAATACAGAAAAAAACATATTTGCCTGCCTCAATAGGGAGTGATTTTTTCTGCAGGAAGGATGGTATCAATATTTAGAACAATGTTCTATGATTAAGAGCAAGATCTTGGTCAGTTCTTGGAAATGTGAGAAATCTGATAACCATTCTATTAATTTCCAATAACTGCATAAACTGAGAGGGATGTAATATGCACAACCTCCAGAGAAGCAAATACAGGACATGTCGGTATGGCAGGTCAAGTTTATGACTGAAGGTCATCCAAATAAATGTACTTTTCTTGCCCTTTTTTTGGCTTCAGCTCATTTAACAATAATACAGTCACGAGAAGAGATTTTTTTCAAAACTGAAACTTCTTGCAACCAAAAATCATTATGATTGCAGTTTGGTTACAGAAAATCGTTATTGTTGCAAGGTTTTTGATGCTCCACCACCTGAGAGCAGCATGATATAGGACAGAGACCCTGATTCTAGTAAAGTCTAATTTCTTACCATAAATTTTCTTTAATTTAGTCCGAAGCAGCAGCACCAATGGGGAGTTCATGCTTAGGGAACAAAGTACAGATAATAGCAATTAGTTTAAATTGTCTTCTGATTATACCGTGTATATACCTACTACCGTGTTTCCCCGAAAGTAGGACCCCCCCGAAAGTAAGGCAGGGTGGGGGTTTCGGGGGGGTCCGCCAATGTAGGGCACCCCCCGATTGTAAGGCAGGGTAGCGGGGGGGGGGCCGGGGAATGTAAGGCCGCCTATGGGTGGTGGTCGCGGCGTAATGTAAGGCCGCATATGGGTGGGGGTCCCTGGGGAAAGTACAGGAACTTACCGCTGCCGCTGTTCCCTCGCTCCATCCAGGCCTTCTCCAGTCTCGTGCCACCCGTGGTCCGCCTCCGGTGAATGGCCCCCGCAAGGCTCCCTGCTGGCCATCAGCTCGAGCTGTGATTGGCCAGTCAGCCGGCTCGCAGCTGATTGGCCCTCAGCTCGAGCTGCGATTGGCCAGTCAGCCGGCTCGCAGCTGATTGGCCCTCAGCTCGAGCTGCGATTGGCCAGTCAGCCGGCTCGCAGCTGATTGGCCCTCAGCTCGAGCTGCGATTGGCCAGTCAGCCAGCTCGCAGCTGATTGGCCGAAATCAGCCACGACGTCACCGCCTGCAGGCTCGCTCCGATTTCGGTAAGTTCCGAAACTGTGTGTGTGTGTGTGTGTGTGTGTGTGTGTGTGTGTGTGTGTGTACGGTATGTGTATGGGTGCCGTATGGGGCTGTATGTGTCAGTGTGTGTGTACGGTACCGGTACGATATGTGTGTGGGTGCCGTGTGGGGCTGTACCGGTACCGTATGTGTCAGTGTGTGTGGTGGCAGAGTGGGGGGCAGAACCACTGTATGGGGAGGCTGCAGGGGGGAGGATGGGGTGGATGCCGGATGTCAAACAATGGGGAGGCTGCAGGGGGGAGGAAGGGGTGGATGCCGGATCTCAAACAATGGGGAGGCTGCAGGGGGGAGGAAGGGGTGGATGCCGGATCTCAAACAATGGGGAGGCTGCAGGGGGGAGGAAGGGGTGGATGCCGGATCTCAAACAATGGGGAGGCTGCAGGGGGGAGGATTGTCATTTTTTTCCAATGTAAGGCCTCCCCCGAAAGTAAGGCAGGGTGGGACTTTTGGGGGTAAAATTAATGTAAGACAGGGCCTTACTTTCGGGGAAACACGGTAGTTCCCCTTCTCCCTTGTTTAGTTATCACATATATTCATGGGAATTATTATTAGGGAAAGTTCGTGTTGCTGCTTTGGACTAAAGGAAAGAAAATTTACTGTACGAAATTAGTCTTTTCTTGTCGTCTTACAGCAGTACCAATGGGGATATAGCAAGTAACCCTCATTTGGGTGGGTACTCTTAACCGCAGACAGGAGACCATTGTGCCAAAGGCTGATTCTCCAGAACCTCAAATTTCTGACAATGTTTCATGAAGGTCAAGGCCGAACTCCAAGAGACTGTTCTGCAGATCTGCTCAATAGGTAAGCAACTTCTTTCTGCACATGATGTGGACATAGCCCCAGTTGAGTGGGCTTTTAGCCTGTGGAGCTTGACGGCCTGCTTGCTCGTAGCAAATTGTCATAGTCTTCGTCATCTATCTGGATAAGGATACTTATGATACCTTCTAAACCCCTGCTGTTCTCTGAGAAGGAAAGAAAGAGATCCTGTAAGGTTTTGTGTGGCTCACATATGTCTTCAGAGAATTGCCAACATCCAGGGAATGCAGAAATCTCTCTTCATAGGAAGAGAGATCTGGGTAAAAAACAGGCAGCTCTGTTGCTATATATTAGAGAAGAAAGGCACTTTAGCGGGCAAACAACGGCAGTGTTCTTAACAGGGTGCAATCCTGTAGAAATATAAGAAAAGGCTTTCAGGAAGCCAGAGCCTGAATCTCAATCACTCTCCTCGCAGACGGAATAGCCACACAAATAAAAAAACCACAGGTCTTCAGGGATCAATGCTTTACATCTGCCAACTCCAGTTCAAAAATAAGATTTACAGAGTTGCCCAAGACCAGACCCAGATGCCATCTGGAAACTGGGTCTGTACTAGTACACCTAAGGCTATGTGCCCACATTGCGTCGAGGTAGTTGCATTTCTAAATGCACCCTTTGGCAGAAATGGTGTTTTCCAAAGTTGCTTTTGACCACAAAAACGCTAAAAATACGCTTGCATTTTTACCGCGTTTTGACGCGTTTTACCGCGATTTACATGCTTTTTCATTGCTTAAAGTCAGATGCGTTTTGATGACAAATACACTACTAAATAAAGTTTTAACATTCAAACACTATGAAAAAATGGAAAAAAAATGATCACAAATATCAAGATTAAAATAGCTAATTTTATTAAAATGATAAATGTTTGTTAATATTTATGTATAAAATAACGTTAAATTAATGTTTTTCTTAATTTGAATTGTCGGACTATGTGTGTGTGTAAAGGGACATATCATGCCTGTAATATAATGTCAAAAACATAGGCAATTTAATTGTCAAAAACGCATGTTTTCAGCAACCAAAATGCATGTAAAACGCTAGGATTTTGATGTAGAATGCGTTTTGCATCTTCTCATTGACTCTAATGTTATCATAACGCAGCTCAAATGGTAAAAATAATTGACATGTTGCTTCTTAAGGGTATGACCGCACTTTGCGTCGTCCTACTTGCAGTTGTAAACGCATGTTTTGGCCTTAATTGATTTAGCCAAAGTTGCCTTTTTCAGAAAATTAGCGCCAAAAACGCATGTGTATTTACCGCATTTTAGATGCGTATTTAGCCCTTTTTACATGCTTTTTCACCTGCGTTTTGACAGATGCGTTTTGAACATCAAGACACTGCTAAATAAAGATTAAATATTCAAACAGAATGAAAATAAGAGAAAAAAAAGCAAAACATATAGTTTTTTAAATAATAAAGAAAATAGTTATATTTCTTGAAATTATAGTGGTTGTATAATATTTATTGCCAGAATAGCAATAAAATCATAATTTTCACTAATTTAATTGTCGGAATATGTGTGTGTGTAAAGGGACATATTATTCCATTATTTTAATGTCTGAAAAGCATGCGTTTTTGAAGTAAAAAACGCAGTGTTTCTGCAGCTAAAAAGCAGGTAAAACGCTGGAATTTTGATGTTTGTTGCTTTTTGACACTTCTCATTGACTTCAATGTTAGCAAAACGCTGCAGAAATGGCAAAAACAATTGACATGCTGCTTCTTTGAACGCATGGTTTTTGCCACAAATTATGCAAATTAAACGCAGCGTTTTAAAACACAAAGTGCGGACTAGAAATCCCCATTTTCCATAGACTTTGCTGGAAAATCAAAACGCATGCATTTTGGCATGAAAAAGGTGCACTTCAAAACGGACTTAAAAAGTATCTGAAAAGCAGGTGGAAACGCAAAGTGCGGTCATACCCTTAAACACTGAGTTTTTGCCCAAAATTATGCAAATTAAAAGCAGCGTTTTGAACAGGAAAGTGCGCACAAGAAATCCCTATTTCTCATAGACTTTGCTTGGAAATCAAAACGCATGCATTTTCGCATGAAAACGGTGCCGTTGAAAACGCTGCGGAAAAGCATGTAAAAACGCAAAGTGCGCACAAAGCCTCATTCTTAAGGCTATGTGCGCACAGTGCGTTTTTTGCGGCGTTTTTGCGCGTTTTTCGGGTGCGTTTTTGGCCTCAAAACTGCAGGACTTTGCTTCCCCAGCAAAGTCTGAGTTTTCATTTTTGCTGTCCGCACACATCTGTTTTTTTTACCTGCGTTTTTGAGTTAAAAAAAAAAAATGGACATGTCAGTTCTTTCCTGCGCTTTTCTGCGTTTTCCGCCCATGCAATGCATTTGAAAAACGCAGCAAAACGCAGAGATCAAAAACGCACCAAATCGCGGCAAAAACGCAGGTGCGTTTTTGTGCGTTTTTAGCGGCCAAAAACGCACAAAAACGCAGCGTCAAAAAGACGCAGTGTGCGAACCTAGCCTTAGGGTAAGTTCACACAGTGCGTTTTTCGCTGCGTTTTTGCGTAGTTTTTGGGTGTGTTTTTGCTCAGAAAACTGCATGACTTTGCTTCCCCAGCAAAGTCTATGGGTTTTCATTTTTGCTGTCTGCACACAGCATTTTTTTTCAGCTGCGTTTTTGTGGTGCCACAAAAACGCAGCATGTCAATTATTCCCGCGTTTTTCACTGCGCTTTTCATCCATTGAGTGCAATGGGATGTTGAAAGACGCAATGAGAAACACAAATAGCTGCGTTTTGGTGCGTTTTAGTGCGTTTCTAAGACCAAAAACGCAGCTATAAACGCAGGAGGTGGGTAATAAAGTGACATGTACAGGAAGAGGATTCCTTCTGTCAGTAAACACAGAAGCGTGAATCCTCCCGGTACTGTCACCGCCGCTTCCACCTCCCGTCCTGTGCATGTATGCTCCCGTGCAGCGCCATGTCTGGGCGGGAGGTAGAAGCGGCTGCAAAATCAAAAGTGAACAGTAAAAAAAAAAGTTATACTCACCTGTCTGCAGACTCCCGGTGCCATGCCCGCTCCCAGATCCTCCCGGTCCCGCCGCTCCGGGTGTGTGCAGTCTCCCCGGGTGCGTATGCCTCCAGGATGAAGGACCTGGTGATGGATCACCTGATGCAGTCATCTGACGCATCAGCTGATCGTAAGTCTCGGGCTGAGGCTGGCGCCCGGCCGGCTTCATCTATCAGCGGATGCGTCAGGAGACTTCATCCCTGATTACCGGCAGCTGCTGCAGCGATCGGACAGGATCAGACTCCCGCCCCATCGCTCCAGGAGCTGCCGGTAATCAGCACATAAGTGAGTATTTTTTTTTTTTTTTGCACCGATGCATCTGCTGATTGTATAAATGGCTTTTATACAATCAGCTGCTGTGTGATGGGATTCACATCCTTTATCCTGACACATCATCTGATCGCTTTGCCTTCCAGCAAACCGATCAGATGATATTGGATCCGGATTGGACGGCGCGGGACCCTGACCCAGGATTACTGCGGAGGGGGGGGTTCTTTATTTCAATAAAGATGGAGTCACTAATTGTGTTGTGTTTTATTTCTAATAAAAATATTTTTCTGTGTGTTGTGGTTTTTTTATCTTTACTAGAAATTCATGGTGGCCATGTCTAATATTGGCGTGACACCATGAATTTCGGGCTTAGGGCCAGCTGATAATATACAGCTAGCCCTAACTCCATTATTATCCAGTGAGCCACCCGGCATCAGGGCAGCTGGAAGAGTTGGATACAGCGCCAGAAGATGGCGCTTCTATGAAAGCGCCATTATCTGGGGTGGCTGCGGACTGCAATTCGCAGCGGGGGTGCCCAGAAAGCATGGGCACCCTGCACTGTGGATTCCAATCCCCAGCTGCCTAGTTGTACCCGGCTGGACACAAAAATTAGGCGAAGCTCACGTCATTTTTTTTTTTAATTATTTCATGAAATTCATGAAATAATTAAAAAAAAAAAGGGCTTCTCTATATTTTTGGTTCCCAGCCGGGTACAAATAGGCAGCTGGGGGTTGGGGGCAGCCCGTACCTGCCTGCTGTACCCGGCTAGCATACAAAAATATGGCGAAGCCCACGTCATTTTTTTTGTTTGGGGGGGCAAAGAAATCCTGCATACAGTCCTGGAAGGAGGCTGCTGAGCCTTGTAGTTCGACAGCTGCTGTCTGCTCTCCTGCATACACTATTGGATGGAGGATGCTGAGCCTTGTAGTTCTGCAGCTGATGTCTGCTCTCCTGCATACACTATTGGATGGAGTATGCTGAGCCTTGTAGTTCTGCAGCTGTCTGCTCTCCTGCATACACTAGTGGAGAATGAAGAACATATTGAAGAAGGAAATGACATCAGACCTTTTTTTTTTTGTTCACTGATAAAAAACCGCATAAAGACGCAGTGAGCAAAAACGCAGCAAAATGCAGCAAAAACCGCACCAAATCGCGGCAAAACGCGCGCGTTTTTGCCACGTTTTTTTTACGCGGGTGCGTTTATGTGCGGTTTTTGCCGCAAAAAACGCACAAAAACGCAGCGTCAAAAAAACGCAGTGTGTGAACCTAGCCTTATACCGCTTTCTTAACCTCAGGATAAGTGGTCCCTGGGCCAATTTTCTCCCCAATACTGTTGACATAGCAGATATCTGACTCTATAATCTAGACAAAAAACTGGCGGCACTCCCAAAATGCAGTCTGAACAGGTGCAAAACTGAACATGACATATAATAACAAAAAAAGACAATTGCATTCTGAAATGCTAAAGCATACACACAATAAATGCAAGAAAAAATAAGATGTGCATTACTGGTTAAAGAAACATTGAGTTATTTAGCATACAAAAATGGCCGTTTCTATATCTCGTATACTGTGAACTAAATCCTCTCTCTGGGTTACAAACCTCCTGTGTATATGTAAGTAGGAACCTGCTACTAGAGAATAAAATTAACTGTGGCTAATGGGGAGGGGTGCACAGTCAAAAGGCATGACTCTACAATCTAGACAAAAAAAATGGACTTCTCTCTCAAAATGCAGTCTGAACAGGTGAAAAACTGAACATGACATATATTAATAGACGACAGTAGCACTCTGAAGTGCTAAAGCATGCAAACAATGAATGCAAGAATATAGACCTTCATTACTGCTTAAGAAAATCTAAGAAAAAATTTAGACCTTTAGCATACAAAATGGCCATGGCTGTACGCGCCTCATAATGTGTCCCTATCTCTGTTCTTCAAAAGTCAGGAGGTATGCGTTAGTCTCTTAATAATCTAGCCTGCTTAAAGCACTCTTACTTTTTTAGGTCTTTTTAGTCAATAGAACTGGAGATTACCAGCCCATACCCCAAGCTGGCACTCCCCAGGCCTGTAGCCCGCACAAGGTCCACGATCCAATAAAGGCAGGCAAATTCAGTCCAGCATGGCCGTCAACCCCTAGGAGGCAAGACATAATGTATCATGTACAAAGTCCTTTATCCACAGCATCATTTCCCTGTTCCTCTATAGCATAATTATTCTGTCTGCAGACTGTACAAAATATACTATGCACAGCTATCTGGCAGAGTGGTATCACAAGATCTGCATGACAGATGCCTCGATTTTCTGAAGCCTCTCTTCCCACCGAGCTTCTGTCCACAGAGTCTTGAAACATCTGAGGATATAGAAGAGAGAGGGAGAAAGAAGTCCATGAGACTAAAGGTGGCTGTACACGCTAAAGCGATCTCGTTGGGGTCACGGATTTTGTGACGCACATCCGGACGCTTTAGCGATGTCGTTGCGTGTGACACCTATTAGCGATTTTGAATTGTTGCAAAAACATTCAAAATCGCTAATCGGGGACATGCCCCCTATTCCCAATTGTCGTTGCTGCTGCAGTAGCGATGTTGTTCGTCGTTCCTGCGATAGCACACATCGCTACGTGTGACACCGAAGGAACAAGGAACCTCTCCTTACCTGCGTCCCAGCAGCAATGAGGAAGGAAGTAGGTGGGCGGGATGTTCGTCCCGCTCATCTCCGCCCCTCCGCTTTGATTGGGCAGCCGCTTAGTGACGTCGCTGTGATGCCAAACGCACCTCCCCCTTGAGGGAGGGATTGTTCGGCGGTCACAGCGACATCGCAGAGCAGGTATGTGCGTGTGACGCTGCCGTAGCAATAATGTTTGCTACGGCAGCGATCACCACATATCGTTACAATGACGGGGGCGGGTAATATCACGCTCGACATCGCTAGCAATTGCTAGCGATATCACAGCGTGTAAAGCGGCCTTAAGTATAAAATATACCCATCATACATGCAGGCGGCAGGCCTCTATAGGGAAGCCTATACCGTTAATTCCCATCCTACTATGGGTCTGACAAAATATTCTTACCTAGCAGCTGCGGCTGGAAATTAGCACCACACCCCTTTAACCCCTTCACGACCATGGACGGATATATCCGTCATGGAGCGTGTCCCGTTAAGCCCCGCTCCCTGCCGCGGGCAGGCGGCGGTTGGCACACATATCAGCTGTTTTCAACAGCTGACATGTCTGCCTGCATGTTGCGAGTGGAATCGCTTCCACTTGCAACATTTAACCCCTTAAATCTCGCTGCCAAAGTCTGGCAGCGAGATCTATATGCGCGCGGCAATGATTTTACTTACCGCCGCCCCCACCGGAAGTCACGTGCGTAATCACGTGACTTTCGGTGGTTGAGATCGTAGCACAGGGTCATGTGATGACGCCTGCAGCTATGAAGTTTCACTTTCGTTTTCCCTCGGCCGGAAGCAGAGAGAAACCGGAAGTGACTGAATCTGCTGTTTACAGCTGTATAGCTGTGATCAGCAGATAGATAAGAGCGATCGGATTGCTGATCGCTATAGCCCCCTGGGGGACTAGTAAAATAAAAAAAATAAATAAAAAAAAGTTTTAAAAAATAAAAAAAAACCTAAAAGGTCAAATCACCCCCCTTTCCCCCCATTGAAAATTAAAGGGTTAAAAAATAAATAAATATACACATATTTGGTATCGCCGCGTTCAGAAATGCCCGATCTATCAAAATATAAAATCAATTAATCTCATTGGTAAACGGCGTAGTGGCAAAAAAAATTCCAAATGCCAAAATTAATTTTTTTGGTCGCCGCAAGTTTTACGCAAAATGCAATAATAGGCGATCAAAACGTAGCATCTGCACAAAAATGGTACCATTAGAAACGACAGCTCGAGACGCAAAACATAAGCTATCACTGAGCCATAGATCCCAAAAAATGAAAACTCTACGGTTTTCGGAAAATGGCGCAAAACGTGCGCCACTTTTATTGGACAAGCTTGTGAATTTTTTTTAACCCCTTAGATACAAGTAAACCTGTACATGTTTGGTGTCTACAAACTCGCACCGACCTCATGCATCGTACCCATACATCAGTTTTACCATATAGTGAACACCGTGAATAAAACATCCCAAAAACTATTGTGCCATCATACTTTTTTTGCAGTTTTTCCACACTTGGAACTTTTTTGCTGTTTTCCAGTACACCATATGGTAAAACTTATGGTTTCATTTAAAAGTACAACTTGTCCCACAAAAAACAAGCCCTCATATGGCAAGATTGACGGAAAAATAAAAACGTTACGGCTCTCGGAAGAAGGGGAGCAGAAAACAAAAACGCAAAAACGGAAACTGCCCCAGGGCTGAAGGGTTTAAGAGCTCAGGGAGATGGCGTCTGATGTCACTACCACCATAAAACATGCTCAGAGGTTGGTCATACTGAAAGCCCTGGGATGGGAGCGGCACAGCACGCATGTGCAGGGATGCATAATCAAAAGAGGAAAAAAGACATGGAGAAAGAATGTGCAAGGTAATCAGTGCTCTCCATAACACAAGGGAGCAGAAGTCCTGCTGGAGAAGTGTACGCAAAAATAAAAAGAAAGTAAGAGATACTTCTAAAAAAATACCACCTGTCCCTTCAAGAAGAAAAAACACAAGGGAGAAGAACTAGTAGAAATATATAGGCAGAACACAATATAAACTAATTGCTCTAACCCATACCTCCGAACTTTTGAAGAACAGAAAGAGGGACAAACTCTGCGGTGCTGCTGTGCACATCGCAGCAAATTTTGACCACGCCCCTAGCCACAACCATTTGGCAGTAAGGCTGTGTGCGCACTTCGCGTCGAGGTAGTTGCAGTTCTAACTGTATCCTCTGGCAGAAATTGTCTTTGTCAAATTTGGTCTTGACCACCAAAACGCTATAAATACAATTGCATTTTTACTGCGTTTTACCGCGATTTACATGCTTTTTCAGTGCTTAAAGTCAGATGTGTTTTGACTATAAATACACAACTAAATAAAGTTTAAACATTCAAACACTTTGAAAAAAATGATAAAAAATATGATTAAAATCATACAGAAAATGAATTATTAAAATGATAAATGTGTGCTAATATTTATGCATAAAATTACATTTATTTATTGATTTTCATACATTTAATTGTCGGACTATGTGTGTGTGTGTAAAGGAACATATCATGCCATTAATATTTTGTCAAAAACGTATGAATTTAATTGGTCCAAAAAGCATGTTTTCTGCATCAAAAAATTATTGAAAGTTCTCAGTGAGAGGAACAAAATTATAATCTTGTGACACCTTTTAAAGGCTAACTAAAATAAAATAAAATAAAGTAAGGTCCCTGAGATGTCTCGAAAGCTTGCTTTGTAACATTATTTTATTTTAGTTAGCCATTAAAAGGTATCACAAGATTATAATTTTGTTCCTCTCACTGAGAACATTCAATAATTTTTCAACTGGCTAACATGGTACCAAAACATTTTCACTTGTAACTTCATCAAAAAAGCAGGTAAAACGCTGGAATTTTGAAGTAGATTGCGTTTTGCAACTTCTCATTGACTCCAATGTTAGCAAAACGCTGCCAAAATGGCAAAAACAATTGACATGCTGCTTCTTTAAACGCTGAGTTTTTGCCAAAATTTCTGCAACTGAAACGCTGCGTTTTTAATAGCAAAGTGCGCACAAGAAATCCCCATTTCCCATAGACTTTGCCTGGAAATCAAAACGCATGCATTTTGGCATTAAAACGCTGCAGTTCAAAACGCTGCGGAAACGCATGAAAAAACGCAAAGTGCGCACATAGCCTAAAGGTCATTCAGCAGATGCCCCGGACTGTTCATTCATAGTCATAGCAGCCAGAACTTTCTCATATTTATATAAGCAGCACTCCACACATGTTGCTTATTTGTGCCTATAAGGCCGTGTTCACTCGTTGTATAAATCAGGTGTTTTTTGTTTCTGCCGCTGTCTGCACCAAACTACACTATAACAATCTCCTCTGATTAATCCATTTTCACTGCATTTGTTTCTGCCTTTTCTTTATTATTTAATGCGTTTTTGGTTCAGATGTGAAGCTGCGTTTTTAAGTGTTTTTATAGTACAGAAAAACCTAGATTCTGTCCTTATAAAAGTATCTGCAGTTTTCACCTGCATGTTTTTAAGTTCCACATAGAAACCTGTAGAGGAAAACACCAAAAAAACACCAAAACTGCAGAGTTCAGCGACATCTTTTCATGGAATTGTGACGCCCTGGCCGGGCCAGGTAGTCGCAGATAGGCCCCTGCACTACACCTTTCCCTCACAAGTGACATCAGCCAACCTCAAAACCCTAGTCACCCCCCTCGGGGCTGAGTAGACACACCAGGCTGTGGAACCAGGCGGTTGGAAGACGCACACCAAGGAGTCTAGACAGCCCGGGGCGGGAAAGTAAACAGTTTACCGTTAGGCTGGAAACACATCTATGCGAGTAAAATCGGTCCGACTGGGCTGAAAAAAACTCGGCTGATTTTAGTTCACATTAGGTGCGAGTGCAACGCAAGTGCGATGCTATTTCTGAATAAATTAATGATTTTACTAGCGTGTGTAATGCATGTGTAATGCGTATTTTTTACTATGTCATCTGCCATTCAGCGCTGCTACATGGCCGCTGACAGCAGACACAGACAGCCATGTAGCAGAGCTGAATGGCAGATGACAGCAGACACAGACAGAGCCGCACAATCAGAATGAACTCGGGTGAACTTAACCCGACTTCATTGTCATGCTGCGGCTCTGTCTGTGCCGCGTCCTGATTAGCGGTCACCAGTGAAGGGCCCACCGGTGACCACTAATCCCCCGAGTGACTGAAGTTAGCAGCCCTCTCTCATACTCACCGATCCCCGGCGCCGCGCTGCACGGCATTCACACTGCTCCGGCGGTTTTTACTATTTTGAAAAAGCCGGCCGCTCAATAAACAATCTCGTATTCCCTGCTTTCCCCGCCCACAGGCGCCTATGATTGGTTGCAGTGAGACACGCCCACACGCTGAGTGACAGGTGTCACACTGCACCCAATCACAGCAGCCGGTGGGCGGGTCTATACTGTGCAGTGAAATAAATAATTAAATAATTAAAAAAAATGGCGTGCGGTCCCCCCCAATTTTAATACCAGCCAGATAAAGCCATACGGCTGAAGGCTGGTATTCTCAGGATGGGGAGCTCCACGTTATGGGGAGCCCCCCAGCCTAACAATATCAGCCAGCAGCCGCCCAGAATTGCCGCATACATTATATGCGACAGTTCTGGGACTGTACCCGGCTCTTCCCGATTTGCCCTGGTGTGTTGGCAAATCGGGGTAATAAGGAGTTAATGGCAGCCCATAGCTGCCACTAAATCCTAGATCACCTCCAAGCAGCAACTGAGGTGAGTAGCGCGATCAGCTGAGCTGTCACTGAGGTTAATCGCAGCCACCGCTGGATCCTCCAACAGTGACAGCTCAGCCGATCGCGCTACTCACCTCAGTTGCTGCTTGGAGGTGACCGGAGCGGCGGTGTCTTCTGCAGCTCCTGTCACCTTCATGCTGGAAGCGACGCTGGAGGTCCGTGGAGTACGCCGGATATGGAGGGCTTTTTGGAGCTTATTAAATTGGTAATGAGGGAATGTGTTTGTGTTTTTTATTTCTAATAAAGGATTTTTTCATGTGTGTGTGTTTATTTACTGTAACTTACAGATTAATCATGGAGGGTGTCTCATAGACGCCTGACATGATTAATCTAGGATTTAGTGGCAGCTATGGGCTGCCATTAACTCCTTATTACCCCGATTTGCCAACGCACCAGGGCAAATCGGGAAGAGCCGGGTACAGTCCCAGAACTGTCACATATAATGTATGCGGCAATTCTGGGCGGCTGCTGACTGATATTGTTAGGCTGGGGGGCTCCCCATAACGTGGAGCTCCCCATCCTGAGAATACCAGCCTTCAGCCGTATGGCTTTATCTGGCTGGTATTAAAATTGGGGGGGACCGCACGCCATTTTTTTTAATTATTTATTTATTTCACTGCACAGTATAGACCCGCCCACCGGCTGCTGTGATTGGGTGCAGTGAGACACCTGTCACTCAGCGTGGGGGCGTGTCTCACTGCAACCAATCATAGGCGCCTGTGGGCGGGGAAAGCAGGGAATACGAGATTGTTTAATGAGCGGCCGGCTTTTTCAATATAGTAAAAGCCGCCGCAGCAGTGAGAAAGCCGTGCAGCGCCGCGCCGGAGATTGGGGAACAGTGAGTATGAGAGAGGAGGGGAAAATGACCGACAGACTGTGAGAGAGGGACAGAGATAGTGACGGACCGACAGAGAGAGAATAGAGACCGAGAGGGACAGACCGACTGACAGAGAATAGTGATTGACAGACATTGGGAGACATCGCTCGTTTCCAGTGTTTTAGGAAACATGCGAGAAATGTATTTAGAAAATCGGATGTCACTAGGATGGTGTGAGTGCCGTCCCGTGACATCCGATTTTTTACACGCTCCCATAGACTTGCATTGGAGAAACTCGCAGTAGAAACTCGCAAAAAAGCAGCATGCTGCGATTGTTTTTCTCAGTCCGATTTGGACTGAGAAAAAAATCGCAGATGAGAGCTGAATCATTCACTAACATGTGTCCGATTCCAATGCAAGATTTTCTTGCATTGCTCTACTGCGAGAAACTCGCAAGTGAGAAGCAGCCCTTAGAGTTCAAGTTGGAGAGGAGTGTGGGCTGGAGCTGTGCCCAGCTCCAGCAGAGACGAATACCCCAAATTGAACGGCGCCAGGGTAGGAGCCCTGGTGCCACTGGCTAGGAGGCAGACGGCGGTCTCCGTCTCCAGGAGCCGGGAAGACGGCTCGGTGGAACTGAGGTGGACCGGGACAGGGTAGAGGCCCGTCGGTACCGACTTGGGGAACCGACTCGGAAACCAGAGCACACAGGGGGGGTACTCAGACCCTGAAGCCGGGACCAGAAGCGACTGGAACCACCTAATTAACCGATTGAGGCCAGGACTAGAGGTCCTGTCCCACCCAAAGTCCTGATAGAAGGCAACAGCCCACCGAGGGGGATAGAAGGCCACCACCAGGGCTCAGAGATCCCACGGGCCAGCGTCTGTGGGCAAGGGCTCCTTAGACCACATCCAGCCAGGAGCGGACTACTGAAGTTGCAACCACAGGCAGTTCACCATTACACAAAGGTGCAGGAGAAATACAGAGACCACCAGCTGGGTGGGGGACCAGAACGCAGCTGGCTGCGGGCACCGACCACCATCACCTTGGTTTACCAGAAACTTTTGTGTTTCCTTCAATAGTGAGTACACCAGCACCCTGTGGTCACCCATATCCCTGCACCAACAAAGCACCCAACGGGTCCCGGAGCCACCATCCCTGCCCACGGAGGGGTTAACAACTTGCTGCACAACATCTCCCCCGGGTGCCCCGTAACTGCAGCGGTGGTGTCCAAACTCACCACTTGCCGTGGGTGGTGTCACGAACCTAGTACGGCCCAGCCCATACATATACGTCCTACATCCACCATCCCCCAACCCTTTTCATTCAGAGTGTCCGCGGGATCCCCCGGGTCCGGAGACCCTCGAACCACCCACCGGAAGGCCCGGACCCGAGCAGCAGCAGGCTGCCGGCACGGGGACGGCACAGAATTACTTCCACTTTGCTTGGAGAATTAAACACAGCAGAATTTATGCGCAATAAAGCAGCAGAAAAACCCAGCATTTACGCTACATGTGAACACGGACCAAATGTCCAAGTAGAGTGGATGTGACGTGATGAAATCTCCGCCCGCTGAGTGCCTAAAGACGCTGCTGAACTGTGCGGATTTGGGGGGGGTTTTCTTTATAAGCTTCAGGATTCACATCTGCAACAAACATGTATCCAATAAAGTGAACACTGCATAAAAAACACAATAATTAAAGAAGATTGTTATTGCCCTCGTGGTGCGGACACCTGCAGAAAAAATGCAGCATTTACACTACGTGTGAACATGGCCTCAGCGATATATTTTTATTACATTTTTTATGGGTTTAATAGAGAAAAATAACAAATTGCGCCAATTTTTTACTCCATTTACCGATCCCCATAAATAATCTTATTGCTGTATTGTTCGGGTCATTACGATTACAGGGAAACCAAATACGTCCATGTTATTTGATGATTTGTGATGTTTATTATTTTATAAAAAAAAAAGCGCAATTAAAATGGCATTATTCTAATTTTTTTATTATTATTTTTAGCAATTTTATTAGAAGAAAAAAAAAATCTCTTTTCCTCTCCCTCTAGAATACAGGAGATAGAGACGCTGCTGTGTACAATGGAGCTCTATGTCCTGTGTGAGAGGCAGCAGTGTAGGTTCATCTATATAAAATCCTCCCTCTAATGTCATCATTCCTAGTGGCTCAATAGCTAAGGGTGTGCTGGCCACATGTTTGAAGGTTGCTGGTTTGAATCCAAGGGGGTGAAAATTAAGATTTATATATATATATATATACTGTGTTTGTATTTTTTTCTCAGTCCTTTATAGTAGTTTTATGGGAACAAATGAATATGACTCTTTCCTTCACCTGCAAAGAGATGCAGTATCTATCTATCTATTATCAATCTATCTATCTATCTATTATCTATCTATCTATTATCTATCTATCTATCTATATATCTATCACCTATCTATTATCTATCTATTATCGATTTAACTATCTATCTTTTATCTATGTATTTACCTACTATCAATCTATTATCTATCTATCTATTATCTATCTATCTATTATCTATATAGTATCTATCTATCCATCTGTCTATTATCTATTTTATTATCTATATAGTATCTATCTATTATCTATCTATTTATTACCTATCTATCTATTATCTATCTATTATTTATCTATCCATATATCTGTCTATTATCAGCTATATAGTATCTATCTATCTATTATCTATTAATCTATCTATCCCTCTATCTATCCCTCTATTATCTATCCCACTATCTATTTAATATCGATGTATTATCTATCCCTCTCTCTATCCTTCTATCTATCCTTCTATCTATCATCTATCTATCTATTATCTATCTAATTAATCTATCTATCCCTCTCTCTATCCATTATCTATCCCTCTCTCTATTATCTATCTATTATCTATCCGTCTATCTATCCATTATCTATCTATTATCTATCTATTATTTATCTATCTATCCCTCTATCTATCTATTATCTATCTATTATGTATCTATCTATCCCTCTATCTATTATCTATCTCTGTAGCTGCTTCTGTTTTCCAAAGATTACCAAATCTGCCTATGTCTTTCATTAGAGACAGTAGCTCAGTGGTAGAGCTGCTGCCTACAGACAAAGAAAAGCCCGGACGCCTGCCCTGAAGGGGCTCAAGGGAGGGCAACATGACTGAGGAGGGATGCTAGGCCTGAGGGTTAGCAAGGGGTTAAGGTGTAGGGCATTTTGTGCGGGAAAAGTGGGAGGTGGAGTTATAAGGGCTGTGGGGCCATGTAATTGGTCAAGGGGTTGTCAGTGGTAGGGGAGTCTTTATAGGGCCAAATTATGAGGTGGGAGGCTCATTAATTACCTGGAAGACGTCCGGAATTGTCGAGGTGTCCAGGATGGTCCGAAGAGGAGGTCCCTGTCCCAAAGGATGTCGTTTATGGCGGAGAGGCGTGGGAGCGCTGGCTCCAGGTGCTGCAGCGGTGGTGGACAGTGGCCGATCTGATGGAGGAGGTGGCCGAGCTCCAGGTGCCTCCGGGAGGGGGAGGAGGACAAGGCCCTCGCAGGAGCTGGATCCGGATGGGCCCCAGGACCCCTCCGGCGATGGCAGCAGCATCCTAGGACGTCGGGGGAAGACAAGAGGATTGCAGCGGCGGTGAGTGACGACACCGGCCTCCTATTATGTGGTGTTGCGGCGCGGGGTCAACGTTGTGAAGGGGCCGCGTGACCCGGGGTGCGGTCACGTGGTCCGGCGTCGCGGTCACATGGCCCCGGCGTCCTGACGTCACGGTCACATGGCCCTACGGTGCGGTCATGTGACCGGGCGCCGAAACCGGAAGTGCGGCCTGCGCAGCAGTGCAGGGGCCTGAACGGGATCCCAGGTAGCGGCGGACAGTATCGGATAGGGGTGAGGGCGACGCGGCCATGTGACCCGGGGCGCGGTCGCATGGTCCGGCGTTGCGGGCACGTGACCTTCATACAGCAACCAGGAGGAGCGGCCTGCATATCCATGCAGGGCCTGGGCAACAGATGGCATTGCAGCAGTCGACCAGCAGTACGGTGGGGGGTGAGTGACATCTCTGCCCCTTCTCCCTTCATCCAGTGCGGCGCGGGAGTTAGCATCACAACGTGGGCGGTGCGGCCCTGTGGCCTGAGGCGCGGATATGGGGTCCGGCATCGCAATTACGCGCCCCCGGCGTCAAGGCTACATGACCCGCTGGAGCGGTCAGGTGAACGGCTACAAATGGCGGAACGTGCGGCCTGCGCGGCCGCAGGGCCTGGGCAGCATCATGGGGATCCTCGGTAGTAGACAACGTGAATCATCCCTGCCTCGGTTGGATAGCGGCGCGTGGGGTTTGGCGTGACGACATAGGTGGTGCGGCCGCGTGACCCGCGGCGCGGTCACGTGGTCCGGCGCTGCGTTCACATACCCTCGGCGCTAGGTGCGGATTCTTGGTGGCTGTGCGACCGGAGCACTTCCCCTTCTCGCCCAGTGGTGGCTCCGGGTCGGTGATCATCGCGGGACCCGTCCCAGGCTGACCAGTGGATCTGGTGTGACTATTCTATGATCCAGGAGGACTGCAGCCTGGGTCATTCCACGAAGAAGATGGCAGTGCTCGTTGCGGAGGACACGTGGCGGCTGTTCCGGGGGACACCTCGGAGTCAGCCTAGTAAGTATAAAGGTTCTCTTACGTCTAATGTAATGCTTTGGTTATAGGGGTTGGGAGGGGTGTTCTTATGTATGGCTTTCGGGTGTGCTATGGTAGGGGTGTGTTTTATCAGTGGGTTTGGGACCAGCGTCTGGCTGGTCAGGAGAGTGGTGGCCCTGTGGCGGGCATTAGAATTTAGCGGCAATTTGGGCAGCTGGCATGGTGTCCAGACAGGATTGCAGGTAGTATAGTTTTGTGTGATATGTGTTTCATGGGTGTTGTGTTTTCATGCTTGTCTGTTTATAAGGGAATCGAGTCGTTTTGGTCCGCGTAATGTTGCTCAGGCTTTTTCGGGGATTATGCATGCCTGGTGGTAGTGTTAACGGCGCTTTGCGAGTCGATCAGGTGGACGTTGACGGTGGTAGCCTGAGGCAGGGGGAGGGACATTTGCTAAGTGGTGGAGGATAGCTGTGAACATGGAGTTTTGTAGTTTGTTTCGGTGGCCCTGGGGGCTGTGGGTGGGGGCTTCCACTGCTCCCCGGTGGGATAAGGATTTCGATGGTAGTTTAGTGAAATTAAGATCTGTTCTGGGGGGCAGTTGGTCAGCTTAAGCGTGATTGTTGCCGTTGTTTTATGAGGGTGTGAATCATGGGCTTATGTCCATGACGGGAGCTCTCATGAAGGGGCTGCAGGCGTAAGGGGTGCTTCCTGGGGTGTTTTACGTCCGCTTGGCAGGTACGGCAGGGTTTGTTGAGGTTAGTCGAGGAAGAGCTGCTTTTGGACAGCGGGTTGTGGGATCCTTCCTTCATTGCAGTGGGAAGATACCTCCCTCTGGGCCTTGGTTTAGGCCATTTACCTGGATTCGGGGTCCAGGTTGATTTTATTAAGAGGGATGTTGTGGGTGGTTTTCAAGGTTTCACGGTAGTTCCTTTGTTGGAGATTGAGGACTATTCTTTCCGTAGCTGGTGTTTACAGTTTTAATTATAAGTTGTTGGGTGTGCAGCCTGCGGGGCTGGGCACTTTGTAGTAGCCACATTGCCGGGGCGGTTCTGGTTGGCTGTTTCTGGCGGTTTGGGGTGACCATTTGTAGTGCTATTAGAAAGCGATCGGTAGTCTGTATCGGGAGCGGTCTTGTGCTTGGTTTTCAGTACAGGGGCCAGCGAAGGGTTAAGAAGTTTTCTTACTGGCCAGGGTGTTTTGGTGGCCCCTGTGTATCTGACAGTCCAACGGCCCTGATTCATCTGGAGTGCCCGATGTCTGGGTATGGTGACAGGTACAAATTAGATTTCAGCCTTATATCAGACGGCGGTTTTAGTGGTCCAGTTGGTTGATCGGTTGGGGGTCATATATTGCTTGGGGCGTTTGCTAAATCAAGCTGTTGGATGCGCAGTTACTTTGGGGGTTACTAGAGTCTGCGGGGAGTACCTACACAAGGGTATTTTCAATCGTTTGCACGCGGGGAAGGGTATGCTCCCTTCACGGCATTTCGTATGGTTGCAGGCAGTGCAATCGGGGGACTGTTTGGGTGGTAGTTGTTCCTGGCAGTTGGTCATGGTCCCTCCAGGAGGTTATTAAAAATAGTGGTGTTTCTGCGGCCACAATGGACAGGGGGGTTTTGGGGGGCAGCTTGTCCTGCTCCCCAGGAGGTTATCTTGGCCTTGGTTATACCGGAAGGTTTGGTCAGATGGCTTTCCTTTTGGCATCCGAGATGGCTGGGGCCCTAGGTATGTGTTGGTTGAGGAACGGGGAATCAGTTTGGGGTGGGCGGCCTTTTGTGTTGACATTTGGGAGCAGGTGGCCGCTACTGTTGGTGTATGGTTATTACCTGACTGAACAATGCGGATTGTAAGGTTGGTTCCATTTGTTGGGACTGTTAGTTAGAGTGTGCGGAGTGTCATTTGTCTAGTTGTACGTGTGTTTGGTCTTACATGGTGGGAGCCCCTGTGGCACCCAATAGCCTTTAGGGCCAACTGTTCCCACAGATGGGTGAGTCCTGCCCGGAATTGCAAGAACATAACTGTTCACGGTGCAGCCTGGGAGAGGAACAGTTGGCAGTTACATGTGAGCAGCCGACGGCGGCTGGTTGTAGGCCATGGAATTGGACTTTAGGCATTGTGCGCGCAGGCATCCGGTAATTGACGGGGGGTTGTCACCCGTTTTGGGATTTCGGAAGAGTTATTCTGTCGCGGGGTGCTGCTTGATATTGGTGTATGGTCAAGGTAGCGTTGGTGGTGGCCATTCCTCCATACAGGAGTTGTCCTCTACGATTGGGAAAGAGGCTTCGGACAGGCCTTGGGGCATAACAGGGCAGGCAATATTTCGGTCAATGTTGCTGGTGGCGTCTTCAGGCTGTGGACATGCAGTCGGCACTGGGTACCTGCTTGCTGTGCAGTTTTGACGGTAGGCTGGGGTCATGGCGCCAGCATTGTTGTGTCTGAGTTCTTTCTAGACTTCGGGACGTGTGGCGTTGCCTCTATTTCGGTCTAGGTGTTTGGTGGACCCAATTCAACGGATTGCGTTGGGAATGCATTTTGTTAAATGCGTCACACAAGCAGTGGTGGTTGATTCTGCGTGGGTGCGCGGGAGAGGGGCACTATTACTGGTGTACGTCTGGCCACTTACTAGGGCGAGTTCAATCCTCGTATGGGTCACTGAATAGGATGCGGTTGTTTGAGGGGTCTACTCCTACCTGGATGGTTGGGACTGCCTTGGGCAGAGTAGGCTGGAGAACAGGAATTCATTGGGAATGGTGCGGTTTTGGTCTGCAGGTCAGTGGTCAGCTTAATGTATCCTAGTTTGGTGTCATTTGGAGGTTGTAAAATCTTAGTTTGGTTTTGATGGCCCTGGGGGAGTTTTTGACGATTGGTGTTCTTGTGCAGGGGGCGGGACCACCGGAGTTTTGGTACTGCACACGGGTGGAGAGGACATGGTCGCTGGGGCGTCCAGAGGCTTGATCCGTGACATTTGGCCTGAATGCTTTGGGCCCTGGTCTTCTTGCCCAGATGTTGTGCCCCAGTGGTGCCCTGATGTGTGCTAGTGCAGTCGGTTATAGGGGCTCCTGCGTTTGGAGGCGTACCCAGATTGATTGTCAGGATACGTTTGCAGGGAACTGTCCTGGGTTAGGGGAACCTGTGCAAGTCTTTGCTTACAATTAGATTGGTTGACTTTGTTGACTTAACCGTTGGTATAAATTTTCGGAGGCGCCTGCAGTGTTGCGGTCCTAACGAGTCGCACGCTCGTTGGGGCCTAGTCGCGCAGGCGGTGCATTCAATTGGACGGTGGAGTCAGCTAGGTACAGCTCTTATGTGTGGCTGGCCATGTGGTGAAGGTGGTTTTTGGTGCAGGTGAGTTGCGAGGTTAATTGGGGTTTGTTTTCTCCTGTTTGGTATTGAGGCCAGAGCATTGGTTACTAGAGCCTTTGAGGTGGCTCTGGTTGGTTTTGGTAATGGGGACCGCACGTACAAGGTGTCATACGTGCTTGCTGTGGCGGAAAGGAGGGGGGTATTTGAAGTCGGTGGATTGCACAAAGAAGAGCGGGGGGGAACTCAGTGCAGGAACGGGTTACCCCTGGTGGTGCAATGGTATGGTTGGTGGGTCCCTGCTGTGCTCGGTCACAGTGGGACATGTTAACGTAGGACCCTGCTGTGCTGGGTCACAGTAGGGCATGTTAATGTGCTGGGTGTCCTCGAGCCGGTGTGGTGCGGCTGAGGGCATATGGTGGAGCAACACTTGGCTGGGTGTCCTCGAGCCGGTGTGGTGCGGCTGAGGGCACATGGTGGAGCTGGTGTTGCAATCGTGTACAACGGGACTCTTCATTTACCCCCCCCTCCTTTGCTGGTGGTTATGTTTTATGGAGTTATTAATATATTTATGAATAAATGTTAATGATTATTTGGTGATAATAAACTAGGCTGCTGTGGCCTTTCACATCCAATGTCACGCAGTCTGTGTCTTATTTTGGGTTGACAAGGGGTAAAGGTGGATAACTTATTTGGGTCAGTACGGCAAGATAGGGCCGTCAGTCAGACTTTCCTAAGTCAAGAAAAGCCCGGACGCCTGCCCTGAAGGGGCTCAAGGGAGGGCAACATGACTGAGGAGGGATGATAGGCCTGAGGGTTAGCAAGGGGTTAAGGTGTAGGGCATTTTGTGCGGGAAAAGTGGGAGGTGGAGTTATAAGGGCTGTGGGGCCATGTAATTGGTCAAGGGGTTGTCAGTGGTAGGGGAGTCTTTATAGGGCCGAATTATGAGGTGGGAGGCTCATTAATTACCTGGAAGACGTCCGGAATTGTCCCACCCACCCGCCCTATTTCAGGATTTCTGGAGATCGACATGGAGAGATGAAGAGGATTGACCTTGTCGCAGCAGTCGGCGGAAAGGAGGGGGGGTATTTGAAGTCGGTGGATTGCACAAAGAAGAGCGGGGGGGAACCCAGTGCAGGAACGGGTTACCCCTGGTGGTGCAATGGTATGGTTGGTGGGTCCCTGCTGTGCTCGGTCACAGTGGGACATGTTAATGTGGGACCCTGCTGTGCTGGGTCACAGCAGGGCATGTTAAAGTGCTGGATGTCCTCGAGCCGGTGTGGTGCGGCTGAGGGCACATGGTGGAGCAACACTTGGCTGGGTGTCCTCGAGCCGGTGTGGTGCGGCTGAGGGCAAATGGTGGAGCAACACTTGGCTGGGTGTCCTCGAGCCGGTGTGGTGCGGCTGAGGGCACATGGTGGAGCTGGTGTTGCAATCGTGTACAACGGGACTCTTCATTTCCCCCCCCTCCTTTGCTGGTGGTTATGTTTTATGGAGTTATTAATATATTTATGAATAAATGTTATTGATTATTTGGTGATAATAAACTAGGCTGCTGTGGCCTTTCACATCCAATGTCACGCAGTCTGTGTCTTATTTTGGGTTGACAAGGGGTAAAGGTGGATAACTGGTTTGGGTCAGTACGGCAAGATAGGGCTGTCAGTCAGACTTTCCTAAGTCATGAGTTCCTGAGTTCAAGTCCTAGCTGTCTAGGAAAGCCAGAGCGGTTGAGAATTTAATGAAAGCCCTCAAATGGGGATAGTCCTTTATAATCTGGGACAGTTGGTAGGTATGTCCTAACCTGTTCTTTGTCCCAAGAGGATAAAATCCCCATTGGTGCTGCTGGTCAGCAAGGAACGTGTCACTTATTGGGCCGCTTCCTGCAGTTTTAATAAAAACAGTTTTTTCTACTGCAAATCTAGCAGTTCTCTGAATACTGAGCTCTGTATAACCCCATCTCACTATTGATTGGCAGCTTTCTGTGTATACTGTGCAGAATGTTACCAATCAATGGTGGGCGCAGGGACATACAGAGTTTATGACTATGAAGGATTATTTAACAGATGGTTTACTAGTCTATAGTGATAATCTGCTGATAAAACAATGATTTTCTGAAAAACTAGAGCAAACAGACCAGTAAGGGACACATCACTGGAGACAGGGTCTCTGCTCCATTATTATGGGGCTCTCAAATTACATAGCACAAACCTGCTGACAGATTTCCTTGGAGATATGAGGAAGTTTTCTTTTGCTGCACTCATACAACTCTTTACACCTCCAGATAAAGTATCATGACAATAACATTTAGCAATATGTGGATATATGTGAATTCTAAGAATTTATGCCTGAACTGTTAAACTGTACAGCTGAAAACTGAATGAACTATCAAAAGTAAAGGAAACTGATGTGATCTGGGTGGTGTTAGACATAAGCTAATAAGTGGCATCTCTCCCAGCAGTTGCTCACTAGAGCGGAGTTATTCAAGTGGAAATAGGATGCATCTGGAGGGCTGCAATTTCCTTCCAAAAAGAATTATTTTGGCAAGTAATCAATCACACAGCCACACAAGGCTTAGGCCTTCTTAAGGAGGACTAGATAGGCTCGGATTTTTCTCAGTACGTTCCTTCTGCAACCATTTAGGCCCCCTAAATTAAAATTGGCAGTCATAAGGCTTTTGATTGATAGAGAATGACCCAGGTCCTTATACAAGCAGTCCAAAGTGTGATGGGATGCACACCCCATAATTCTAAAGGAGCACATATGAGAAAATGTCGCCATGTATGTATGCTGATATCTCTTCTCAGGGATCATGGGTAAGTCACAAATAACGTCACATGAGTTGTGACAATGCATATATCCCACCACTATTGCCAAGACATGGGAGCAAACACCATCCACCCCCTATATCACCAGAAATCTATAGGCATGCCGTTTCACCATTAATTATATGTTTCGCAGATGGTTGCTACTATATAACTTGCTTTCTCTTAAATTACTTTAATACTCGATTCCATTAAATTCGCCTTCTCTGCCTGATTACATTTGTTTGCTGTTTCATACTACAATGATTCATTTATATTGGTTCTTTACTGTTTCATTATGTGCACTAAAATGTAATTTATATTCCATCTTAGGACACTGGGGATGGTAACAGTATGTATGTGAACCAGTCTATAAACCCACTGCATATATACACGTTCATAGCCATCTCAACCACGTAAAATAATAGAACCCTTTTATACAATTACTAGTACAAGTGTACCTAACACTGTATATAAGTAAAAGACTAAAGGCACAGGTAGAGACTGTACAGTACATGTAGCATGCTGCTTGTAATACAGCTTGATAATAACAGTGTATGTAGTACAGAACATGTAGCATAACTCTCATCTGTCCCAGATTCAGTTGGACTGTCCCAATGTGAGGGCTCTCTGCCACCAGTCCTACTGGTTTCCCAGGGCTAGAACTCATTGTCCATAGGCAGCAGCTCTACCATTGAGCTACTGCCTGTAGGATGTGTAGCACCCAGAGAAGGGGGTACTCAGTCCCGGGCAGTAACAAATGGGAATGTAACTCTGGTGGCCGTTGCCCGGTCCCATGCCCTGGGCCCCTTTTTGTTAATGGGGGGGTAATTACAGGGCAGTTAAAGGTTTCTGTCATGTGACGCCACCTGCGGGTTGCGGTTAAGGATGGAGAACCGCCGCTGCTGAATGTGGGTACTCCCAGGGATGATGGTAGTGGCAGCTGTGATGGTAGGCCCTCCGCAGGTAGGGCTGTACCTGAGAGATGTAACGGGGGAAATAATGGAGCCTACACCAGGTTGTCTTTAACAGTCTCAACTCACTGTGGACCCAGGGGTTGCTGGTTCAGGTCCCTTGGAGGAACAGTGCCAACGTAGTGACCCAGGTTGCTCTGTGCCCGGCACTCTTAGTTGATTGGGTCCCCGTAGCGTGGAGTGTTTGGGGGCCCAGACTGTTCCTTTTGGGGTACAGTCTCCTTCTCCGTACGGCGGGCGGAGTGGACTCTGTGGAGAGGTAAGTGCCCAAACCCCGATCCTAGTTTACTGCTGATGCCCCCGGATTATTTGGTTTGGTGAAGTCCATGAAGGTGTCCTCACCAGGCAGGTATTTGCCAAACAGTCTAAAACTTGTGCTTGACATAGGGCCCTGTGCCCCGTGCGTGCTACGGTCCCTGCGATATCTCCGTTACCCATCCTGGTGAGCTCTCTCCTGTGGGTTCCGTTACACGGACCCAGCTCAGGCACATCCGCACACCTCTCCTGAGCTACTCGACTCCCTCCTCACTACTCACTAACTGACCCCTCCCACCAGGCTGTCAATATCCAGGGACTCATTCCCATGGTGACCATCCCCTTACATGGTTAACCCTCTATGCCCAGTGTGGAGTGGAGAACTAGGTTGGTCGTGTTTGGATGGAATCGGCACTGGTACTCCAGGTCCCAGGAGGTAGGTCCTGCATCCCCAAGAGGATGCAGTTCCCTGTAATGCCCTAATGTTCTCAGGGGCACTACAGATGTGGTAATCTTGACCTGCATTAAAGGCAGGGAAACCAGAAGCAGGTTAATCAGTTACATAGAGATATAGACAGATAGATATACTGCATCTCTATGTAGCTGAAGAAACAAGTCAGATATTTTTCCCCCATAAAACTACTATAAAGAAATGAGAAAAAATACAAATAGATAAAAATGGTTTTCTTTAGGCCTAAGCCACACGGCGAGAAAAACAGTGCGAGTGGAGTGCGATAAAACATCGCATTCCCCTCGGACCAATTCTAGCCTGTGTGTCAGCGCACGAGCGATTATTTTCTCAGCCCTAATCGGACTGAGAAAACAATCTCAGCATGCTGTGATTATAATGCGAGACTCTTTCTCTCGCACCCATTCAAGTGAATGGGGCGAGAGAAAAATCGCACTGCACTCGCGATACACCGGTGTACTTCCAGTGCAGTGCGAGAATGGCAATAGCCGGCTACGCAGGAGAGAGGGAGAGAAATCCCTCCCTCCCCTCCTGAGTGCCGGCCCGCCCCCCGCAGCTGAGGTCTGCTCGCACGAACGGACCTCAGTTGCAAGGACACACGCATGACACTCGGCTCTGCTGTACTGCCAGCACGAGCCGAGTGTCATGCAAGTGGATCGCAGTAGTCCCCGTGTGGCCCCAGCCTTACTTTCACCCTTCCCTAAAGTCAAGCCAGCAACTTTCAAACATGTTACAAGAGCCCTAGTTGTTAAGCCACAACCTTTGATGGTGTTAGGCTATGTTCACACATTGCGTTTTTTACCGCGTTTCTGCAGCGTTTTTGGCAGCAGCGTTTTTGCGCAAAAACGCATGCGTTTTTGATTTCCAGCAAAGTCTATGGGAAAAGCAGAAATCCTGTCTGCACTTTGCTTTTTTTTCAGCAGCGTTTAATTTGCATATTTGTGGTCAAATACCATGCTGAAAAAGAAGCAGCATGTCAGTTGTTTTTGCCATTTCTGCAGCGTTTCCTTAACATTGGAGTCAATGAGAAATGGCAAAAAGCAACCAAAATCACAATTCCTGCGTTTTTCATGCTTTTTACCTGCTTTTCCACTGCGTTTTTGGCTCCAAAAACGCATGCTTTTCTGGGGAAAAATTAATGGGTTCTAATGTTCCTTTACACACACACAATAACCAAAAATTTAAATGTAAAAAAATAATAAACTTTACCTATTTTTCTGTTAAAATGTGCATAACCACTATTATTACATTACAATTGATAATTTCCCCTATTGTTTTATTAAAAGTTAATTTTAACCTTTTTTCCTCTTTTTTCATTCTTTTTGACTATTTCAACTTTATTTCTCAGTGTCTTGATCTCAAAAACGCATCTGCAGAAACGCAGGTGAAAACGCAGGTAAAAAGCGCTAAAAACGCACTAAAAACGTGGTAAAAACGCATGCGTTTTTAGCGCTAAAAAAATGGTCAAAAGCCATTTGGTCAAAAACCAAGGGAAGGAAAACGTGCAGAATAAACTGCAGGTACTCCGACGCAACGTGCGCACATAGCCTTAGAGTGAGGATTTTATTTAGATATATCTACAATGCAGCCTCTGACTCCACAGCAGATTACACAGGACATAGAGATCCATTGTACAGAGCAGACTCTCTGTCCTGTATTCTAGAGGTAGAGTAAAAGAAATTTTTTTTTTCTTCTAATAAAATTACTAAAAAATAATAAAAAAAAATAGAACAATGTAATGTAATGAATGTGCTTTTTTAATATAAAATAATAAACCTCACAAATCAGCAAATAACATGGATATATTTGCTGTTCCTGTAATCGTAACGACCCAAACAACACAGCGATCAGATTATTTATGGGGATCAGTACATAGCATAAAAATATGGCACAATTGATTATTGTTTTGTATTAAATCCATAAAAAATGTAATGAAAATGTATCGCTGAGGCCATGTTCACATGTAGTGTAATTGCTGTGTTTTTTCTGCAGGTGTCGGCACCATGCAACGCAATAACATTCTGCTCTGATTATTGCGCGTTTGCCGCATTTTTTATGCATTTTGCCCAATATTTCATACATGTTTGGTGCAGATGTGAATTTGGGGTTTTAATGCATTTTAATACTACAAAAAACTTTGATTTTGCGTTTAATGATGCAACGACATTTTTTTTGCTTGCGTTTTTTTTCAGGCTCCACAAAGAAGCCTATAGAGAAAAGAAACATGAAAACTGCACAGTTCAGCAAAATCTTTAGACGCACCAACTCCATTTTGCTTGGACATGTAGTCTGTGTTCACATGGATATGCTGCATTTTTTTCTGCTTTTTTGCACATAAATTCTGCTGTGTTTAAGGTTATGTGCGCACTTTGCTTTTTTTCATGCGTTTCCGCAGCGTTTTGAACTGCAGCGTTTTAATGCCAAAATGCATTTGTTTTGATTTTCAAGCAAAGTCTATGGGAATTGTGATTTCTTGTGCGCACAATGCTGTTAAAAACGCAGCGTTTCAGTTGCAGAAAATTTGTCAAAATCTCTGCGCTTAAAGAAGCAGCATGTCAATTGTTGTTGCCATTTTGGCAGCGTTTTGCTAACATTGGAGTCAATGAGAGCTTTCAAAACGCATCCTAAATCAAAATCCTAGCGTTTTACATGCTTTTTTGACAAATTAAACGCATGCGTTTTTGCCTTTATATTGAGGGCATGATATGTCCCTTTACACACACACGCACACACACACACACACACACACACACACACACAGTCCGACAAATTAATGGAAATCCATAATTTAACGTTATTTTATACATAAATGTTAGAACACAGTTATAATTTTAATAAAATAATCTATTTTGTTTATGATTTTACTCATGATATTTTTTAAAAAATGTTTCCTTTTCTTCATAGTGTTTGAATGTTTAAACTTTATTTAGTAGAGGCTGAACGGAGCCCACAGCGGAGCCATGGGCAAAGTGACTCATGACTGACTTTGAAGGGCAACGAGTGGTTAACACTGGTTGCAGGGAAAGAAAGCGCGGGCTGTGGGGGGTCAGAAGTTTAAGGCTATGTGCGCACAGTGCGTTTTTCGCGGCGTTTTTGCGCGTTTTTCGGGTGCGTTTTTGGCCTCAAAACTGCATGACTTTGCTTCCCCAGCAAAGTCTATGAGTTTTCATTTTTGCTGTCCGCACACAACTTTTTTTTTAAGCTGTGTTTTTGAGCTTAAAAAAAAAATGGACATGTCAATTTTTTCCTGCGTTTTTCTGCGTTTTCCCCCCATGCAATGCATTGGAAAACCGCAGCAAAACGCAGAGATCAAAAAAGCAGCAAAACGCAGGTAAAAACGCACCAAATCGCGGTAAAAAGTCATGCGTTTTTTGCCGCGTTTTTTTGCCGCGGGTGCGTTTTTGTGCCTTTTTAGCAGCCAAAAACGCACAAAAACGCAGCGTCAAAAAAACGCAGTGTTTGAACTTAGCCTAAGGGGCTGGGAAAAGTGCTAGGGGTGGTCAGTTGGGAATATAGGATCAGTAGAACGGGTGGGTACTATCAGAACAGCATGTGAAGCCAGCAGAAAAGGTCCCACTCTCCCGCCTTGTGTTATGCTAGGGGTGTGGGTTTCATCAGGAGAAAGTTTTGTATATTTTATAAATGTGTCGGCGTCATTTCGGCCGGGTATTTTATTTATTTACTGTCATGTTGCGGTAGTGAGGTGGGGTTCTTGGAGTTGTTGGTAAAATGGTGGTGGGGGTTGTACATCAGGTGGATGGTAACCCCCTTCTTTTATTTGGAATGGTAATTACCTGGCAGACTTTGGGGCTCTCCAGGGTGGGGTCCCCTGGGAGTCGGTGTTAGGGAAATGGTTTTCCGGTCATGGTGTCCCCGAGCTTGTGGTCGTTTGCGGCTGGGGACAACTACGGATGGTTTATCAATTTTATGGGAACGTCCGCCAGGTTTTGGAGCTCCAAGAACCCTCCTCGCTTTAAAGAAAAGGTATTTATTTAATGTCATGTTTGTGTAATAAAGGCCAATTTGGCCAAATTATCCAAGCGGGTGTCATGTCTTCATTGGAAGGGGAATCTGTGGGATGAAGGTATTAGTGCATAGCGAGAAGGAAGCATCTACAATAGTACAGTCATGATTTTGTATTCAAAACGCATATGACTTTAAGCAATGAAAAAGCATGTAAATCGAGGTAAAAATGCGGCTAAAACGCGGTAAAAAAGCAAGCGTATATTTTGCGTTTTTGTGGTCAAAACCAAATTTGACAAAGACAATTTCTGCCAGAGGATGCATTTAGAACTGCAAGAAACTCAACGCAAAGTGCTCACACAGCCTTATTGTCCAAGCAAAGTAGGTGTGATTTCATGAAAAGATGCCGCTGAACTCTGCGGTTTTGGTGATTTTTTTTTCTGTACAGTTTTCTATGTAAAGCTTAAAACAACGCAGGAAAAAACTGCAGATCCTTTTTATAAGTGAAGAATCCAAGCTTTTCTGTACTATAAAAACACTTAAAAATGCAAATTCTCATCTGCACCAAAAAAGCATGAAATAATGGGGAAAAGGCATAAAAAATGCAGCAAAAACTGAATATTCAGAGAAGATTGTTATTGTGTAGTTTGGTGCAAAAACAAAAAAACACAGGATTTATGCAACATATGAACACGGCCTTACAGACAGAAAAAAGCAACATGTGTGAAGTGAAGCTTATATAAATATGAGAAAGTTCTGGCTGCTATGAATGAATGAACTGTCCGGGGCATCTGCTGAACGCTCCTTACTGCCAAATGGGTGTGGCATGGGGTGTGGCTAGGGGCACGGTTAAAATTTGCGTGCATGGCAGAATTTGTCCCTCTTGAGGCCACTTTACACACAGAGATAAATCTTTGGCAGATCTGTGGTTGCAGTGAAATCATGGACATATTGTTCCATTTGTACACAGCCACAAACCTGGCACTGATTGTCCACAATTTCACTGCAACCACAGATCTGCCGCAGATTTACCTCTGTGTGTAAAGTGGCCTTTAGGCCGGTGTCACACTTGCAATTGCCTTGGGTGTATCTCGCGTGAGTCTGCGGTGCATCACCCATCACGGACTCACACTCTCCTCACAGGAGCGTCTCAGCTGCATAGAGATGCCTGCAACCGACGCACTCCTGTGAGGAGTGTGTGAGTCCGTGACGGGTGATGCACTGCGAAACTCACGCGAGATACACACGAGGCACTCGCAAGTGTAACACCAGCCTTACTATTCTTCAAAAGTTGGGAGGTATGTATGTAGACAGGGACATAGGAGTACAAGGAGTACAGTGCATGTGTAGAGGATCACAGTAGGATGGTTGAAACAGACTGGACTTGTTAAGTCAAAAGGGGTTGATCAGTATAGAACAACCCCTTCTTAACAGCCAAATTGTCCATTATAACATTTTTTAAAATATATGTTCCTCCCTGACCAGTGCCGTTCCTGCAGTTTCTGACTGTGCTTCCCAATAGCCATGTGTTGTGTTACGTGACTGCTGCAGACAATCAGTGACCGCTGATAGGCTGCAGCTTTCAGTACAGACTTCCATTCTGATGGAACAGTAAAGGATGGACCAATTAGTGAGAGGCTCCTGATCAAAGTAAAAGCAAGAGAAGAATATGAGATTATTAAGACTTTGCTGTTTCGGTATATAGTACATGTGCAAGTATATGATAGAAGTAAAGTCAAATTCAAACACATGTATTGAGAATGTTTCATTGTTTGCTTTTGTGTCATCCTGAGAGAGGAGGCTGCAGCTAGGGCAGTCCTGCAATTTCCTAAGACTTTAAAGGGGCAGCATGTACCACCAGTACCCACTTTACACAGCAGGAAGATGTGACATTGAGATTTTCTCTAACTGCACCAACTGTCATAACCTGTTGGCAAAATTAGAACAGGTCCTGTTCAGATTGCTGATTCTGACACTGCGCCTGAAGATTCTCTGGTGTTTGGGAGCAATTCAGGCAGACTCGGCCGTCGACCTGTTGTGTGCTGATTCATAGGCAGGTTAGCAAAAGTTTATCTTTGCTGGTCTGCTTGTTTGCTCTCTTTTATCACCTGTTGTGAGGGAGCCTATCACATCTGCTCCCCGCATGTAAATACTGGCTGGGTCCTTCCTCCTATGCCAGCTATAGCTTGTCTTAGTTTGTGTGGTGTCCCAGTCTTTCTGGTGCTTGTAGTTCTTGTTGCTTTGTGCAGTTGTTGAATTTACCCAAGTTGACCTTTGTAATTTCATTCCTGCTCTTATTTTCCTCCTGTATCTTTTTATTGTCCTATCCTGTGTATGTGCAGTGTGTCAGAGTTTTTTTCCCTTTTCTGTCTTCATCGGTGTTTAACAGTAAAGTCCTGCCCCGTCTTTCCTGGTGGGAGGGGGGAAATCAGACTAGGTCTGGTCAGGAACAGGGCTAGGAACTGGACTCAGGCATCTCCACCATTAGAAGTATCCCTGAGATTAGAGATCGCATGGGGCCCCCTAGTGTGAAAGACAGTATAGGGGCCCCTATTCCTCATTATCCAATAAATCACATCATGATAGTAGATAGCTGTACAGTGCATGCAAAATACAGTTCTAAAAGTCTGAAAATAATTAGGCTGTTTACAGTGGCGTAACTAGAGTTTGATGGGCCTTGGTGCAAAGTTCGGACCTCGGCCCCCCGTCCACGTACACTGACATTTGGGGTACGGGGCAATTACACTGACACTGACACTCGGGGTACAGGATAATGACGCTAACACTTGGCTCTTACCCTCAGCACCCACATTTCCCATAATCTGAAATCCCTCTATCAGCACCCAGCTTTCCTATGTTCTGATATCCATCTTGTCCTCGGCACCCAGCTTTCCCATAGCATGGGAAAGTTGGGTGCTGAGAGATGTATAGCAGAGCATGGGAAAGCTGGGTGCTGAGAGATGTATAGCAGAGCATGGGAAAGCTGGGTGCTGAGGGAAAGAGCCCTTTTCCCTCAGCATAAAATGTTCCCATCCCATGCTTGTATCTTTGTCCCCCTTGTATATAGTTCTTCAAATACAATAATGATCCTCGCATAGCCTTCCATATAGTATAAAGGGTCCCACATAACCCTTCATATATTAGAAGGCAGCTACATAGCCCTCCATGTATTGAAATGCATTTCCTATAGTTCTCCATGTATTATAATTCACCCCACAGTCCTCCATATATTATAATTCCCCTTATAGTCCTCCATGTATAAAGTAACCCTCATAGCCCTCCAATTATTATAATGGATTTACCATAGTTCTCCATGTATTATAATTCACCCCATCATTCTCCATATATTATTATTCACCCCATAGTTCTCCATATATTATACTGCACCACATAGTTCTCCATATATTATAATTCACTCTATAGTTCTCCATATATTAGAAGGCAACCCATAGTACTTTATATATTATACTGCACCGCATATTCCTCCATGTTTTATAATGCACTCCCATAGTCCATGTATAAGGTAGCCTTGATAGTCCTCCATATATTATAATGTAGCCCCCATAGTCCTATATGTATTATAACACAACCCCATGAAACCTTCATATTGTGTTATGCAGCCCCATACTCCTCCATGTATAATGCACACATATAGTCCATGTATAAGGTGTCCGTCATGTTGTATAATGCAGCCCCATAGACCTCCATGAATAATGCAGCCAGCCCCCCATGCTCCATGTATAATGCAGGCAGCCCCCATGCTCCATGTATAATGCAGCCAGCCCCCCCCCATGCCCCCTGTATAATGCAGCCAGCCCCCCCATGCTCCATGTATAATGCAGGCTGCCCCATGCTCCATGTATAATGCAGGCTGCCCCATGCTCCATGTATAATGCAGGCTGCCCCATGCTCCATGTATAATGCAGCCAACCCCCCCATGCTCCATGTATAATGCAGCCAGCCCCGCACGTTCCATGTATAATGCAGCCAACCCCCCCATGCTCCATGTATAATGCAGCCAGCCCCGCACGTTCCATGTATAATGCAGCCCACCATGGCACCTGGCCACCGTGTACAGACGGATTTGAAAAAAAAACAAAACAAGTTCTATAACCTCTCTCTTCAATCCAGCGTTGCTCTGTCCTCACCTCTCCTTGTTCCCCTGATGCTGCGGTCGGCGTCCTCCCATCCTGCGCTCTGTGCTCTGAGCACAGCCGTCGCACTGGAGTGATGTCACCGCGTAGGCACAGAGGGAGAATGATGGAGCGTGGAGCTGCACTGGCCGCTCCACGCTTCATTGTTGCTGTGCGCGATGATGGGGGAGGGGAGCCCAGTGCCGCCGACGCTTACACCGTGCAGGGAGACGCGGTGTCAGCAGCGGCGGCACCGGGTCATACAGCGGCCGCGTGGTCTGCGATAGATCAGCGCAGTTCCTCTCACAGAAAGGAGCTGGCTGATGATCTGCTGGGCGGCTGTGGGCATCTAAGCTGCCGGGCCCGGTCACAGTGGCGACCTCTGCGACTGCGGTAGTTACGCCCCTGGCTTTTTATCATCAGTCTGAGGCTTCCCTTTTTATTTAAAGATTAGCAGCCTCTGACCAGTGATTTCTCTAAATATGTTATTGCCAAACTTGCTCAGAACTCTCCTCAATTTCCCCCAGATTGGTAATAGGTATTATAGAACTTTCCATAATGGACATTAAAGAAAACACCACAGCTGACATCTACTGTTCTTCTGTAGCAAAACTTTCAGCTTAAGGGTACACTCACACGAGCGCAATGCACTCAGGCTAATGTTATTCAATGAGTTGGAGCAGATGGTCAGCTTTTCTCTCATCCAGAATCTGGACAAGAAAAAGTTGCAAAAAAAGAAAAAGATGCTGAGATTAGCACTGGGAGCCAAGTCACTTACCTCTATACAAGTCTATGGGTGTAAGTGAAATATCAGACTGCACTTGGATTTGAGCCTTCTGCCTCCTGTGCTGAGGTGCATTTCCCTCTCCACTGGACCACAAGCAGGTTTGGTTGCTGCTTGGGTTCTGAACTATTTGTCTTTGTGTTTACACGTGTTGTACTTTTCTGCAAACAGATGTCTTAATAAGAATAATAATATATGTTTTATTTATACAGCACCAAACATATTCCGCAGTAGAAGGAAAAAACAAAAGTACACATACAAGCTCTGGAACTCTAATAAATAAGATGTGCTACTCCTGTATATCCAAAGTGTATATTCTATTAAACACAGTGTAAATATAAAACTATTAAAAAACACACAATTTCCCTTTACAATAAATAAAGGATCCTCTCCCACATTACCTATACAATATCACAAGGGAGCTGACTAGATGCAAAATCCTTACTGCGTAAACAGTACAAAATGACATAAACAGTGTATGCGAAACACAGCATAACCAGGGATATCTACCATAATGGTGGTTAAGTCAAATGACCAAAGAGATAACCCTAAGAGCATAAGCAGTCAGAAGGAGTGAGGAGGTTAAAACCCCCATGCGTTACGCCAAACTTGTGGCTTCCTCAGGGGTACATTACATTAGTTTCAGTGCTTGTATGTGTACTTCTCTTTTTTCCTTGTACTCATGATTTTTGGTACACTGCACGGATGCTGTTTATTGGTATTATTATAGGTGGTGCCTGTCTAATTCTGTTTGTCTAAACATATTCTGCAGCCCTTTACAATTCAGGGTGGACATGTATAGACAGTATGAGACATTACAGAATAACAAAATTCAACACATACCAAGGCGAGTTGTTCTTGGTAGTACGTTCCAGAGAATTGGTGCAGCTCGCGTGAACGTTTGGAGATGGGAGTAGGAGGTTCGGATTATTGAGGATGTCAGTCTTAGGTCATTAGTTGAACGGAGGGCATGGGTAGGGAGATAGACAGAGATGAGGGAGAAGATTTAGGGCTGTACACACCTGTGGAGCGCTAGTGGGTGACAGTGATAAGTTTATATTGGACTCTGCAGCGGATGGGCAACCAGTGTAATGACTGGTACAGCGTAGAAGCATCGGTGAAGCGGTTGAAGAGGAAAATGATCCTGGCTGCGGCATTCAGGATGTATTGGAGAGGGAAGAGTGTAATAATAAAGAAACCAATTAGTAGAGAATTGCAGTAATCCAGGTGAGGGACGGTAAGGGTTTTTGCAAAGTCAACAGTAAGAAAAGGTTCTAGAGATGTGTCCAATTATGTAATTTGGTATGCCCTATCACCCAGTGGATGTAACAATTTACAGTGCCTTGCAAAAGTATAGAGGTATGTGGAACCCTCAGTGACCACTTAGGGAGCAATTGGTCCAAGTGGTCATCTGAGTTATCCGGTTAGGGTGATTTCAGTCTGCGCAGGGGCCATTAGGAACTGTGCATCTGGAAACCCTAGTCTGTAAAAGAACGGGCAGCTCAGCTGTAGCAATCTTCAGTAAAACCATGTGTTTTTTCATTATTTTTCGTGTGTGCACTTAAGCTTTTATAACACATTGAAATACATAATTGACATAATTCCAACTCTCTTCCCACAATGTAAAAATGGGACATTTCTAATATTTCCTAGAAATCCATTTCAATTATGTTAGTAGAAAAATGATTCATGCTTACATATGGTGCTTCACATATGCAGTACAATTCTTCCTAGGATCCTCCTACCTACAATTATACTCAACATGTTCAGAGTTGGAACAAAGCCCTTGATTCAAGATGATTGCTGAGGAACAACAAATGTGGGAATATATTGGTTTAATACTACTGAATTGTAGTACAGAACTCTTGTAGAGTTCTTTCATTTCTGTTCAGTGCATTTTTATCAATTGGGGCTGTAAAAGGAAACAAAGATTGTTTCTGTGATTTTGGGGATCATTCTAAAATCCTGTTCAGCCCACCTGAGCGAACTGCCTCATAGACATATATAAAGACACTAGTATAAGTCGGGAGACCCATCCTGAACACTGGGGCAAGAGATGTAAAACTGGCTGTCACTGTTCCGCCTTCCCGTCCACATCGCTAGGGAGTGGAGCCTTCTCCCGAGCCTCACTTCCGGAGCTTGGATGCTTTAAAGACTGACATCTCCAGTGAACCAGCACCGGCTATAAGCTTAGTGCTGCTTTGCCTGTGATTGCTGGTCCTTTAAGTGTTATCCTGATCTGTCTGTGCCTGTGCGACTGTACCCTGTCTGTGTTCCATCCCCTAGTCATTCCCCCATTCCTCTGTCCCCTCTCCTACATCCCCAATTGGTTGCTTCCTCTCATACTGACCTCGGCCTGACCTCGACTCTGCTTCTGCTCTTTCCTTCGGTCCTCCTTCTGCCCGTACTGTATTTGACCCAGCCTGCCTGACCATTGCTCGCACACCCCGCAGCTCTGCCCCCCAGCTGTGCTGTGAGGCAGTGTAAAAGCACACACTGTGTATCTACTTCCTGGTTCTTGTTGCTCTGTGTAGTGTCTTCTGCTGCAGAGCTCCAGCTCCCCCTGGTGGCAGCTTGACACTGGCCTTAAAAGGAGCCCAAGCCGACCTGAAAGATTTTATCACAGATTATAATGTATATTCTGAAATGATTATACAGTGCCTACAAGTAGTATTCAACCCCCTGCAGATTTAGCAGGTTTGATAAGATGCAAATAAGTTAGAGCCTGCAAACTTCAAACAAGAGCAGGATTTATTAACAGATGCATAAATCTTACAAACCAACAAGTTATGTTGCTCAGTTTATTTTTAATAAATTTTCAACATAAAAGTGTGGGTCGATTATTATTCAACCCCTAGGTTTAATATTTTGTGGAATAACCCTTGTTTGCAATTACAGCTAATAATCGTCTTTTATAAGACCTGATCAGGCCGGCACAGGTCTCTGGAGTTATCTTGGCCCACTCCTCCATGCAGATCTTCTCCAAGTTATCTAGGTTCTTTGGGTGTCTCATGTGGACTTTAATCTTGAGCTCCTTCCACAAGCTTTCAATTGGGTTAAGGTCAGGAGACTGACTAGGCCACTGCAACACCTTGATTTTTTCCCTCTTGAACCAGGCCTTGGTTTTCTTGGCTGTGTGCTTTGGGTCGTTGTTTTGTTGGAAGATGAAATGACGACCCATCTTAAGATCCTTGATGGAGGAGCGGAGGTTCTTGGCCATGCTATCCATCTTCCCATGGATGCGGACCAGATGCCCAGGCCCCTTGGCTGAGAAACAGCCCCACAGCATGATGCTGCCACCACCATGCTTGACTGTAGGGATGGTACTCTTGGGGTCGTATGCAGTGCCATCCAGTCTCCAAACGTCACGTGTGTGGTTGGCACCAAAGATCTCGATCTTGGTCTCATCAGACCAGAGAACCTTGAACCAGTCTGTCTCAGAGTCCTCCAAGTGATCATGAGCAAACTGTAGACAAGCCTTGACATGACGCTTTGAAAGTAAAGGTACCTTACGGGCTCGTCTGGAACGGAGACCATTGCGGTGGAGTACGTTACTTATGGTATTGACTGAAACCAATGTCCCCACTGCCATGAGATCTTCCCGGAGCTCCTTCCTTGTTGTCCTTGGGTTAGCCTTGACTCTTCGGACAAGCCTGGCCTCGGCACGGGAGGAAACCTTCAAAGGCTGTCCAGGCAGTGGAAGGCTAACAGTAGTTCCATAAGCCTTCCGCTTCCGGATGATGCTCCCAACAGTGGAGACAGGTAGGCCCAACTCCTTGGAAAGGGTTTTGTACCCCTTGCCAGCCTTGTGACCCTCCACGATCTTGTCTCTGATGGCCTTGGAATGCTCCTTTGTCTTTCCCATGTTGACCATGTATGAGTGCTGTTCACAAGTTTGGGGAGGGTCTTAATTAGTCAGAAAAGGCTGGAAAAAGAGATAAGTAATCCAAAAAATGTGAAGCTCATTGTTCTTTGTGCCTGAAATACTTCTTAATACTTTAGGGGAACCAAACAGAATTCTGGTGGTTTGAGGAGTTGAATAATAAATGACCCTCTGAATAAACTTTTCTCAATTTAAAAAAAATAAATAAAAAAGAAATAACATTCTTTTTTGTTGCAGTGCATTTCACACTTCCAGGCTGATCTACAGTCCAAATGTCACAATGCCAAGTTAA
Organism: Anomaloglossus baeobatrachus; assembly: GCF_048569485.1. NCBI lineage: Eukaryota > Metazoa > Chordata > Amphibia > Anura > Aromobatidae > Anomaloglossus > Anomaloglossus baeobatrachus. The sequence goes on from NC_134357.1 coordinate 186,890,270, forward strand.
TTCCGAATGTGTAAACCTGCTAAATCTGCAGGGGGTTGAATACTACTTGTAGGCACTGTATGTTTTTTGATTGATATTGATTAGGCGACCTATTCGGGAAATATTTGCAAAGCCGAATATTTCAGGTATTCGATCATCCCTAATATTGATATATTGATTTGATTTTTGTTGTTTTTTTATATATATTATGCTCTCTTTATAATCGGTAAATTGGCCATCTATTTGCCTCTGTATGCTCCCGACTTCATAGAGCGTTCCATCAAACCCCATATATATTGAGGTGCACTGAGAAGCATCTGTCTCTCTACATGAGGCACCAGGAACCTCTATGGCAGTCTCAGAAGGCTATACTGTACTAAGGACATTTCACCCTTTAATGATGAAATGATTTTTTGCTTTTGTACTTTTGCTTTCCTCTGCTTCTTCCCAGAATCTTAATTTAAACAAAATGATGGCTTGTTTATTTGGGAAAGAAGCTATAATTTTCAATGGCATCATTCCTTTAACCATATAATATACAGAAAAATTCCACCCAAAATTAAAACTTCTGTAGAAAGGTGAATAAACACCACAATTATTCTAGGGTTTTTGGGGTTTAGTTTTCACTTTGTTCATTGAGCAGTAAAATTTACCTGGCAACATGACTCTCCAGGTGAGTACAATTATGTTGAAACCAAACTCAGTCTACACGTGCCTGTATGAAGGTGGCCGATCACCCCTGTGTTTATCCCGTGCTGCAGATGAAAAGCTGTCTCTGCTAGTAGCATGGCGGAATGGTCAATGACGCTGATGGCTGCACCGCTGCTCCGAACTGTCCATTGGTCCAATTGTCAATCTTCAGGAGCGTATCGCCGCCAAAAACTAGAAAGCCGGGAGATGATTACTCCTTTAATTTACGTCACTTTGTATATTTTAAAAACATAGTTAAAGGGGTGTTCCCATCTCCAAGGTAATATTAATATGTAATAGGTGTAATAATATTAGACAATATCTCCAAATAGAAATGTAGTACAGTTCTGATATAGCCATGTCCCTTACCTCATGTGCAGGGCATTGTAATTTAGGTATTCACGGTTACGACCACAAGCAACTAACTGTCACTATGTGGGCGTTTATAACTATGGATACCTAGCTGCAATGCCCTGCACATTAGGTAAAAAACATAGCTAAAAAGGAGAATTATACTATATTTGTAACTGGAGATATTTGCCAATATTATTACTATTATTATTATTATTATGCCTACTACATATTGGGATAGGATCTTGGAGATGGGAATAACCATTAACCTCGCCAATCCTTGTCTGCAAGTTGTGGCAAAATGGAAATCTGATATGGGAAATTGGGGTTCTCATCTTGGAGTAATGCTAAGACATTGCACATGCACCGGAGGTGTTGTCTCACAAATTCTTCCTATCTGCCCTCTGCAACCACCTCTATGAGCGAGAATTGATAACCGAGGGCGGCTCTAACTCTGTTGGTCCATTTGAAAGGCCGACAGATATGGCTGACATAATGGACCTCATTTACCAAAACTGTCTAAGTTAAAAAAAAAGGTCTTTGTTGCCCATAGCAACCTTTTTATATTTTTATTCTGTTTAAACAATGTAAATGTCACTATTTTCTATAGGACATTGTGGCTTTAGTAGAATATGTTTCTTGGCAAAGCAGCTTATCCTCATTCATTTCTCTTATTTTGTACATCTCATTCTGTACAGTGTGATCTATGGCTGAACATATTTCCTTCTTCCTTTAAGTAATGCTGAAGCATTATAATACGTTTGCCAAGAAACTGCCCTGTGTATGCCAAGTCGTTAGTTTATGAATTAAAGCCCGTATTGATTTACATTTCCTTTATGTAATTGAATGCAACAATTGGACATGTTATAAAATGTGTCTCACTTATCTTGGGTGTGGACCTGCCATTGCTGGAATACCATCAGCCTAGAAAATTACTAAGGACCGGTGTTCACGAGAGAACATTCTTACAGATCAATACACTCACAAGTGGTCAATTTATGCCCCCACCCAGCCGAAATCTCAGACACCCAAGCAATGTATGCGCTCTATGGGTTAACACCGTTCAAGCTGACGTCTGCCAAACGGGGTCTTACATTTAAGCGATTGCAGCAACTGCTTAACAAATCTTCAGAGTGCAATTAAGAAGCTGTTCATTGCCCGCTGTGGAATGCTTACTTCACAGATTTCTCTTTTATTGTTTTTTTTCTTGAATATTATCCAGCATTCCTCATTTGGATGGTTCCCAGACAGGCTCTTAGCAAGGTGCATGAAGATAGATGGAGGAAGAACAGGTCACCTAATCAACACTCTCCTGCTGCTTAATCAACACTCACTTCTTAATTCTACATATGTTTAATACAACATTTTTTTTCCTAAAGTATTTCATTTGGACAGTTCTACAGCAATTGGTAAAGTGGAAATCACAGGATTTTTAGCTAAAAGATTACATACAAATTATACCCAAAAAGATGATATAATAAGTAAAGAAAATCTGTGACATCAGTATCTGAGCGATGATTATTAGTCACCACTCTTACTTTCCGGCCTCCATTAATGATGTGTGCCACCCCGGTGTTAGTCAGGCTGCTCGGATTCAGGATCATCGTGGCTCGAGGGGTCCAGACCCGGCTTGGCGGATACTCTGATCCGTAAAAGGGGGATATTTACAGGGGAAAAGTTTGTGCCGCCACCTGTGGGTTGCAGTAATGGGAGTACCGCCACTTCTGGAGGGAGGATCGGGGCAGATGGTGTGAAGCAGCAAGGTTTCAGTCCCTCCGCAGGTAGGGAAGGCCCCGGGCTCAGGGGGTTGGTAGGTTTGGGAGGAGAGAGTGCAGGTACCAGGGTAGTCATGGTGTTGGATGAGGTGGAGAAAGGAGACACACATACTGTAGGTAAACCAAAGTCGCTGCCGCTACCGGGAGCCCGTCCAAGTACCCGGTCTAACCGGTGTCACTTAGTGATTCATGGCTTGCCTCCATGCACAATTTGTTGTCCATTGATGGTCTCCGTGGCTTGAAGTTGTTGGGGGTCCAGCTCACTATGTGTAGTGTAGCCGTGCTCCTAAGGGCTGGCACTTGGGATCTCAGTGGGCTGCTGTGTCTGGAAAAACCCTGTCCTCCTCGTTGTGCTGATGCACTCAATCTATGGGCGGTAAAATAAAAAGCAGAATACCCAGGAGAACAATGAGAACAACAGAAGAGCAAAAATGGTCAATTTCACCTGTGACGGGTTCTCTTTAAGTTAAAGCAATTACTCAGTATTTCCATGATTCTCTCAGTATAGATGTTCTAATATAGCTCATACATTTTTCATTATTTTTACTTAATGGCTTCTTACTAAAAAGATAAGGTCACAAAACTATGAGGTGACTATGTGGCACCCCTGGGCTTCAGGCACCTCAGGGTATTACACCACTTTTCAGGGGTAATATCTATCTCGGGTCAGGAAGAAGTTAACCTGCTGGTGCCTTCACAAAACACACACAAACAACAGCATGTGCTTACTCACAGGGGGTTGGACTAGGGCAGACAGGGGAGCCAGCCATCACGAAAGGGACTTCCCCAGTTGCTAGGACAACCACTGGAGACGGGCTCTACATGGGGTAGAAGTAGGCGCAATCATAACACTTAGCCATACTTAGGCCACAGCTTGGGATAACACCTAGCACTGACAACTGGAGTTAGTGTTTCTCTCTCTTCGTAAGCCCGTGGCTTGGAGCAGGAGCCTCGGCCTGGGTTTCAGATAGCAACCAAGGGACACTTCACTAACAGACTTTCACGGGCACCGGAGGTGGCCGCCAATGGATCCGGGATCGGCTGGAGCCCATCGTGGCAGAGGACAGTACTCTGGGGCAGCGCTTGAACAACCTGTGAGTAACAAGACTTGGAACCACAGCCCCTACCTCTGCCTCTCCTTTAACTGGTGCCAACGCCCAGCACTGCGGTGCCAATGGAGACTACTACTACCACCTTCCTCCGCCATCCTCCCCGGGGTAATCCCGCTCCGCCTGTGGGAAGCGACACCATCTTGGCTGCACTTAACATCTTCCCCGGTGAGAGTCCTTGCAGCGGCGGCCCCCATCCCTGACCGCGTACCACAGGTGGAGTCACGATCACCTTAAAAGACTTTCCTAAACCTCCAACTACTACCTCCATCCTCTCTGCCACCCTCCTATACTCCTTCCTGTACTCCTCAGGGCAACGGACCCGAGCCAGGCCACCCCATGACGACGCAGAGGATCTGCACCCCTGACCCAGCGACGAGTAGGTTAAAACACCTGCCCCGTGGGGCGGAACAACTACCAATATTCCTTCAATACTACTCAAAAAATTAGAGGAAGACTTCACTTCAAAGAAAAATCTTCAGGGATATCCATCTGTCTGGTAAGGAAGCTGTAGCAAGATTGAATCTTTTTCACATGCTTTACTGCAAATGAAAGTGACAACATGGGGAGACCACAACATAACAACAACCCAAAAATGGAATGGTTTGCAGGTGCTGCCCCAATTTACTCTCCAATTATCCTTCCTGACTAATTCTTCCCCAGTTTTGTGTTTTGCTAGTGTCTTTGTCGCTACCAGTAGAATGAGGCAATATCCGCATGCTGTTACATGATAGCCTGACAAAGCTGTGGATGAGCATCAACTGCACAACAAGACTGGTATTTACTTGTTTGTATGAGGTGGAGGAGTTGCACTTGTGCTGCAGCTGTAAATGTATATGACCGAACTGACAGAAACAGAATGCTTGAGAGAGGCATGAGGGTCCGATGTCCCATAGTGACCCCCTGTGCTCAAAGCAAAGCACCATGCAGCTCAATTGGCAATCGCCAGAGAACACCAGGGTTGTCAGATCTGCTACTGGCACCTCATTCTCTTCACAAATGAGAGAATAAGTTATAATGAGCACATGAAACAGACGGGAAGGAGTCTGAAGATGCCATGGTGAACATCATCCAGTATAAGCAGATTGTCAGTGGGTTATTGATGGTCTGGGGAGACATATGCTTTGAAGATCACACAATCCATGAAAGATTAAATCTTTAGAGCCATTGTCAGACCTTACACTGGTGCAGTGGGCCATTGGTTCCTCAAGGTGAAGGACATTACCTCTTCTCATGTGGCTGTAGTGTGTAGGCAGTTCCTAGATGATAAAATCTTTAGTTTCATTGATTAGCAATCATCTTCACCAGATCTAAACCCAATTGAGAATCTCTGGGACAGTATGTATTACTGTATACACCACTGACGCTTAATGCCACGGACCGTCAAGAAGCTGACTGATGTCCTGATCCCAGTATGGGAGGTGATTCCCATAAGATTCCTCCACCATTTCATCAGGATCGTGACCAGATGTCATTAAGAGGGCATGCAGGTACATTGGGCCATGTGCACTACTGAGTAACATTATGAGCTGCCGTGATGAAATTCACACAAATTGGTTATGTTGATTCCTCATTTGTTTTCAACGAATTATATATTTTATATCATGAATGATTTGTAACTTGAATCTTTCATTGAGATCCCATGTTTGATTTAAGCGCTCCCTTCATTCTTAGTAGGTTGTATATTACGCCTAATATCCATCTTAGCTGTTGCAGAACCTCTTTTTGAAAAGAAAAAGGAGATTCTTGCCTGTCATTGATTAAACAAAGCAAAACTCTCTTTTCCTTTTGAGAAAAGCTGTGTAGTGTATTCTACAGCAGCTCAGACATACAGCAAGAACAATTACACTGTAGCTCTTGGTGAATCTCTCCTTAAAGAATGAGCAATAAATGAAATAATGGTGGACTCGGGAGAAGGAATTTCCCACAAAAGTCTGCAGAAATACATTAGCAATTCCTTTGTAACACAATTGATCTCACTATAATCATCAGGTTCTGACATCAGAATGTGAAGTTTATATAAATAATATTTACAGACAAGTAGGAAAATTCCCATTGACGTGAATAATATAGTTAATATTTAATGAGTCTGACAAAAAGACCTGTGACATGATTTACTCTGCCCTTGTAATATATTTTATTTAACACTACTAGGTCTTACATATCGACTGTAACATATGAGTGATGAAGTTTTAATAGGTCCTGATGTTAAAGATTGGAATCCTACATGCCAAACCTTAAAGGGAACCTGACGGCTGACACATGCTTCCAGATCCACGAGCAGCATGTATGAATATATATGTGTATCCACATCCATATATATATCCACACTGGCTGTATGACTGACGGCTTTTAAAATATGTTTTCTCTGAAATGCTGTGGCATGAATTTGTTGCCTAGAGCTATGGGGTACTCGGTCCCGGGCAGTGTACTGCTGGGGAGATGTCACTTGGTGGCCGTTGCCCGGTTCCATGACCCTGGGGACACTTTTTAAAAGTGGTACATTTACAGTGGAGATTAAATGAAGGTTTATAATGTGACACCACTTGCGGGTTGCGGCTATATAGATGGAGCCGCCGCTGCACAGTTTTCACTACAGGGGCTGGTGTTGGTGGCATCCTGGATGTTAGGCCCTCCGCAAGCAGGGCCGGGCCCCAGACGATAGGTGATGTTGATGGGTGTAGAAAGAGGGTAGGCACACAAGGGATTGCAGTATAACTGGTGTCTTTACTCACAGTCCGTTGCAAACTTGTCACCCGAGGAAGGCTGGTCTTGACCGCTGGTTCCCTTAGTCCCAGTGGCGGTTTAGTGACCTGGTGGCTTCTTTCCCCTGCACCTGTCTTTGGTTGGTGGATCCCCGTGGCTTGGAGCGTCTGGGGGGTCCCCTCTTGGCAGTCTCTCAATGGTAGTTTGTATGATGGTAGCGTGAACCCTGTGGGGTCGGAGTCTCTGGTTCTGTTCCCCGGTTCTCCCATTGCTACTGTGTCCAGAACTTCAAGGTCAGTAAGGTCCTTGGTGGTCCCCTCACTGTGCAGATTTTACCAGGTCTGCCTGGAGCGTTTGCATGACCTAGGACCCCCGTTGGTGCTATGGTTTCGGTAGCACTCCACCGTACTCTACCGGCAACCACACGCCTAGGCTCTCAGGTCACTGGCACACTCCTGTCACTGTTTACGCTCGCGCTCTCTCTCTGTTATGTTCTCTCTCTGACTGTCCACTGTCTGCCCCTCCCACCAGGTCGTCTAGTGGACTGGATGGGCTCCACCTCTAGGTGGCCATCCATTAGGTCCAACCCTAGTCTGGCACCAGTCTTCTGGAATTTGGGGAAAAACAGGGCTGGAATGTTTTTGTTGTTAGCGGCACTGGTCTTCTGGATCACTGGGGGTAGGCCATGCATCTGTCGCGGGCGGGGAGGGCGTTGCGCTCACCACACTCGGGTCCGGCGCTGCTGCGGCTGCTGCTCGGTGGCTTGAGCGGTGGGCTGGATCCGGGGACTCGAGCGGCGCTCCTCGCCCGTGAGTGAAAGGGGGTAGTTTGGGTTTGGGGAGTTGGTCCGTGACGCCACCCACGGTTTGTGGTGAGGTTGAGGCACCACCGCTGCTCTGGACGGGGATCCCGGGAGCGATGACAGGGAGCAGCTGAGATGTTTCTTTCCCCTCCGTGGGTAGGGGGATTTGGTGGTCCCGGGGCCCGGTGAGGTGACGGGGGAGGCAGGGTTGGTGAGGTGCAGGGTCGCGGGGGCAGCGCGGTGCCGGACGGCACAGTGGTACTCACTCAGCCAATGATGGATACAAAGTCTCCGGTAAAACAAACGGCTGGATGGACGAGTCCCGCAGCCGTCTGCTGTGGTTGCCCCGGAAGGTTGGTGGTGGCTGCCTTTCCCTGCACCTGTTGTGTATCTTCGGTCCCGATGGCTTCCCACCGGTAACCCGCTCCCCAGCTTGGATATGTGCCGCAGGAGCCCCTTTTGCCCGCAGGCTCTGGCCCTGGGAATTCTAGCCTTGGCGGTAGCTGTATTTCCCTTTCTCGGTTTGGACAGTTGCCTTCAGTCGGGTCTTTGCTGCTAGGAAACCCCGGAGGTTCCGGTCGCTAACGGATTTGACCTGTTTAACGGCGACTCCAAGCCTGGCCGGGGTCCTTAGGCCCTGCCGGTTTGTGCTGGCTTCTCTTCGCTCCCCGGTTCGGTACCGGCAGGCCACCGCCCGTCACCGGTCCTATGGTTCCGCGTTGATCGGCCTCTCCTGCAGACGGCCACCACCGTCTGCCAACCTTGCTCTCGGTGCCCGGGCCACGTACCCGGACACTGTTCTCTTCCACTGCTACCCTCTAACTAACTTCCTTTCCCGCCTCCAGGACTGTGAACTCCACCTGGCTCCACCCCACCTGGTGTGGACATCAGTCCCTGGAGGGAGGCAACAAGGATGTGTGTGACTGATGTGCCTATCTCGGGGTGTGGGGTGTGTTGCTGCAGTACCTGTGACGACCTGGCTTGTCCAGGGCGCCACATTCCCCCTTGGTTAAATGCAGACCGTCCGTGGGCTGCCCGTCCATCACCGGTTTTATTTTGTAAAACTGTAGAAAAAGGTAGATAACATTTAAACAAAGCATTTCTATGTATCTTCCCTTAACGGGAGGCACGGTACTTAAACGTTACTAACAGTAGTTATTTTAATTGCAACATACGGCTTCCGTGCTCTCCCGCCCAAACAACCTGGCCCTGATGCTGCCCCTAAGAAGTGGGCAGCACCCCTTGACCCCAGTCCATATCCAGGCTGCCCGAGCGGGTACGGGTACGGTGTTTCGCACCCTACGGTCTTGTCAGGGGACCCACGTCCATGGGGAACCCCTGATCCCCGGAGGATGGCCACCGGTCCAGGTGGTGACCGGGCCCCAGCCTACTCTGCTGCGGGCCCTTCCTCCAATCTGCCTCTCCGGAGGCGGTAACGGATTTATGCCAAATATTTACATTTCCACTAGTTTGTGGTTGCCCTGCAAGTTCTTGGGCGTGTCCGTAAGTAGTTCCTTACGCACGGTGCAAAGGGTCCCTACGGGGACAACTTGCCGGCAACGGCCAGTTCAATCACGGTTGACAATCAGGTTAACTTCTCGGTTGATTACTTTCATTCATTTACTTAACAACAGTACTGGTGGTCCCAACGGGGACAACTGTGCAACGGAGGGACCGCTGCCTTACTCTGACTCTTCCGCTGAGGTGGCCTCACCCTCCGCTACCAATATTTCAAACATGCGGTGGCAGGCCTGTTGGGAAAGGGGCGCCAGTATCCATTTCCACCAGCGCGCGGGCTATGGAAAGCTACCGGTCCACCGCCGTGGCGAAGGCTCTCATACGCTTCCTCGGACTCTGAAACTGGCTCTGTATCAGGTCTGGAATCATCACTCCTAACCCCCTCACGGTCAGGCGCTCCCTCTAGGGCCAGGCGGACTGCCGGAGCCTTCTTCTCCTCCGCGCCATGTGAGTCGCCACCAGTCGCGGCAGCATCCGGACCCCCGGCACTCAGCACTTCGGGCCAGACCGCTGTAGCACGGGGCAGCAGGTCAGGTAGGTTAGCACTGGGGTGCCCCATGGGTAGTGGCAGGGACGGTACAAGGGCCAGGATCGGACCGGGTATCCCAGCCGCAGCGGCCGGTCCCTGTGGGACATGGAGGCGTGGGTCACTCACCAGCTCTGTCACGTCGGCTCCCATCTCGTGCATCTGGGCAATCGCAACCAGCGCTTCCACCTCGGTGGTCTACTGTTCCTCCAGGAGACGTATCTGATTCCGATGACATTGATTGGACTCAGTTACTCGGGCCCTCATCCACGCCACGGTCCCGGGCGTGGGCTGCTGGGCGCGGGCGGTGCAGGCGGGGTTGACATGGTATCGCAGCTTCAGAGTTCCAGGAACCGGATTGTTGACAGAGTCCTGGCGTCCTTGTTTTCACAGCTGCGGTTTACATGCGGCCGGACGCCATCCGCCCCCCTTGGTCTTTTCTCAGCACCTCCTCTTCAGGGGTGGAGCTTCAGCTTTCGCGCCTCCACCGGTCGAGAAGACGCTCGAGCGGGAAGATCTTCGCGCCCAAGATCGCGGCTTCTGAAATTTTTCAGCCGGACACCACCGGCGGGACACAAGGCGCACTTCTGCCAGCCGGCAGAACGGTAAGATCCTGTTCGTGACGCCAAGTTGTCGCGGACGGGGAGGGCGCTGCGCTCACCACGCTCAGGTCCGGCGCTGCTGCAGCTGCTGCTCGGTGGCTTGAGCGGTGGGCCGGATCCAAGGAATCGAGCGGCGCTCCTCGCCCGTGAGTGAAAGGGGGTAGTTTGGGTTTGGGGAGTTGGTCCGTTACGCCACCCACGGTTTGTGGTGAGGTTGGGGCACCACCGCTGCTCTGGACGGGGATCCCGGGAGCGATGACAGGGAGCAGCCGAGATGTTTCTTTCCCCTCCGTGGGTAGGGGGATTTGGTGGTCCCGGTGAGGTGACGGGGAGGCAGGGTTGGTGAGGTGCAGGGTCGCGGGGGCAGCGCGGTGCCGGACGGCACAGTGGTACTCACTCAGCCAATGATGGATACAGAGTCTCTGGTAAAACAAATGGCTGGATGGACGGGTCCCGCAGCCGGCTGCTGTGGTTGCCCCGGAAGGTTGGTGGTGGCTGCCTTTCCCTGCACCTGTTGTGTATCTTCGGTCCCGATGGCTTCCCACCGGTAACCCGCTCCCCAGCTTGGATATGTGCCGGAGGAGTCCCTTTTGCCCGCAGGCTCTGGCCCTGGGAATTCTAGCCTTGGCGGTAGCTGTATTTCCCTTTCTCGGTTTGGACGGTTGCCTTCAGTCGGGTCTTTGCTGCTAGGAAACCCCGGAGGTTCCGGTCGCTAATGGATTTGACCTGTTTAACGGCGACTCCAAGCCTGGTCGGGGTCCGTAGGCCCTGCCGGTTTGAGCTGGCTTCTCTTCGCTCCCCGGTTCGGTACCGGCGGGCCACCGCCCATCCCCGGTCCTACGGTTCCGCGTTGATCGGCCTCTGCTGCAGACGGCCACCACCGTCTGCCAACCTTGCTCTCGGTGCCCGGGCCACGTACCCGGACACAGTCAGTTTGCTCTTCACTTGCCACTTCACTCCTTCTCCTTCACTCTCCCTCACTGTTCTCTTCCACTGCTACCCTCTAACTAACTTCCTTTCCCGCCTCCAGGACTGTGAACTCCTCGGTGGGTGGAGCCAACCGCCTGGCTCCACCCCACCTGGTGTGGACATCAGCCCCTGGAGGGAGGCAACAAGGATTTGTGTGTGCCTATCTCGGGTTGTGGGCTGTGTTGTTGCAGTACCTGTGACGACCTGGCTTGTCCAGCTGTCAATGCCGGCTCCTGCTCCTTGCACACGTAGCCGGAGTACACATCGGGTAATTAACCCGATGTGTACTGTGGCTAGGAGTGCAGGGAGCAGGGAGCCGGCACTGACAGCTGAGAGTGGCGGACGCTGGTAACGAAGGTAAATATCGGGTAACCAAGGTAAGGGCTTCTTGGTTACTCGCTGTTTACCAGCGTCCGCAGAAGCCGGCTCCTGCTGCCTGCACACGTAGGAGAGTACACATCGGGTAATTAACCCGATGTGTACTGTGGCTAGGTGTGCAGGGAGCCAGCGCTAAGCGGTGTGCGCTGGTAACCAAGGTAAATATCGGGTTGGTTACCCGATATTTACCTTAGTTACCAAGCACAGCATGCTTTCACGTGTAGCGACGCTCCAGTGATCCCTGCCAGGTCAGGCTGCTGGTGGGATCGCTGGAGCGTCGCTTAGTGTGACATCTCACCAGTGACCTCCTAGCAACTTGCCAGCGATCCCTATCAGGTTGTATCGTTGTTGGGATCGCTGGTAAGTTGTTTAGTGTGACTGGGCCTCAAGAGGAGGTAGCCAGATAAGTATAGAAAACAAAGTTCTCTTTGCTTAAAAGGAACCTGTCAGGTGCAATATGCACCCAGAGCCACGAGCAGTTCTGGGTGCATATTGCTAATCCTTGCCCTAACTGTCCCTGTATCTAGTAGCACAGATAAAGAGATTTTTTTTTAAAAAAAGTATTTCTAAAGACCTTTTATCGTATGCTAATGAGGCCAGGGACTAGTCACAAAAGCGTTAGTTCCCTTGGCTAGTCAGCCCACATTGCATGTTAGTACGCCCACAGAGGTGTGCTAACATGCTAATGCTCCCACCTCTGCTGCCACCACTGGTTTTTGGGTCATTGCACATGATCAGAACATCCCCGAACTTTCGGTCATGCGCACTACACCAGTTTGAAGCCGGAATGCGTATGAGGGAAGCACTGGGCAGGCAGTGGTAGTCGTGCTTGCACAGCCGTTTGTTAACCCCATGCCTCCCTGTTGCCACACCATACACAGGAGAACTTCGCAACAGTCCAGGTGACACTATTTTCTTTGTCACAGTAAATAGAGCCGAGACAAGGTTTCTTCTTCCAAACATGTAAACTTTAATACACTTCCACTTCTGCATTACTTCGGTCCACGTCAGACCAGCACCTTTACATATCCCATCAGGGTTCCTTCTACACAGGGCCACACTGGTCAATATGTTACACTGTGTGCCCTGCAACCAGACTACTTGCTGTAATCCCTTACAAGGGCAGCTCCTAATGCAGTTTACCTCTTCTTGTGTTCTCAGCTAGGCAGATCCTTTTTCTTCCTAAGGTTCCCCATGACTGGTCAACACTGGACTCACTCCCACAAAAGTCTCTTTCTAGCAGGTATCATCCACTTGCCTGTATAGTAGATTTCTGTAGCCACTAAAGGTTCTTTGCTGGACTTGCTCCATTTTCTTGACACACACACCCAACAGTTGTTTCCTTTCTAATGGTGTCTACTTCATTGCTCACACACTACATCCTAACTGTCATCCTAAAGGCCCCGTCACACTAAGCAACATCGCTAGCAACATCGCTGCTAACGAACAACTTTTGTGACGTTGCTAGTGATGTCGCTGTGTGTGACATCCAGCAACAACCTGGCCCCTGCTGTGAGGTCGTTGGTTGTTGCTGAATGTCCTGGGCCATTTTTTAGTTGTTGCTGTCCCGCTGTGAAGCGCAGATCGCTGTGTGTGACAGCGAGACAGCAACAACTAAATGTGCAGGCAGCAGGAGCCGGCTTCTGCAGACGCTGGTAACCACAGTAAACATCGGGTAACCAAGAAGCCCTTACCTTGGTTACCCGATATTTACCTTTGTTACCAGCCTCCGCCGCTCTCACTGTCAGTGCCGGCTCCTGCTCTGTGCACATGTAGCTGCAGGACACATCGGGTTAATTAACCCGATGTGTGCTGTAGCTAGGAGAGCAAGGAGCCAGCGCTAAGCATTGTGCGCTGCTCCCTGCTCTGTGCACATGTAGCTGCAGCACACATTGGGTAATTAACCCGATGTGTGCTGTAACTAGGAGAGCAGGGAGCCAGCGCTCAGTGTGCGCTGCTCCCTGCTCTCTGCACGTGTAGCTCCGTGCGCTGGTAACCAAGGTAAATATCGGGTTGGTTACCCGATATTTACCTTAGTTACCAAGCGCAGCATCTTCCACGCGGCGCTGGGGGCTGGTCACTGGTTGCTGGTGAGCTCACCAGCAACTCGTGTAGCGACGCTCCAGCGATCCCTGCCAGGTCAGGTTGCTGGTGGGATTGCTGGAGCGTCGCAGTGTGACATCTCACCAGCAACCTCCTAGCAACTTACCAGCGATCCCTATCGTTGTTGGGATCGCTGTTAAGTTGCTTAGTGTGACTGGACCTTAACACTAATGCAGGCGTCACACGATACGATCTATCGTGTGATCGCACGAGCGTTCGTATCCACCCCCGTCGTTTGTGCGTCACGGGCAAATCGCTGCCCATGTTGCACAAAGTCATTAAACCCCCGTCACACGTACTTACCTGCTGAGCGACGTCGCTGTGGGCGGTGAACATCCACTTCCTGAAGGGAACGTCACACAGCCGCCGGCCGATAGAAGCGGAGGGGCGGAGATGAGCGGGATGTAAACATCCCGCCCACCTTCTTCCTTCAGCATTGCCGGCGGCCGCAGGTAAGCTGCAGTTCATCGTTCCCAGGCTGTCACACGGAGAGATGTGTGCTACCCCGGGTACGATGAACAACCGGCGCAAAGAAAAATAAAACATTTTTTAAAAATAAATGACGTGTAAACGATACACGATTTGTAACCGATTTGCGATCGTTCTGAGACCCTCGTAGGTGTCACACGAAACGACGTCACAAACGATGCCGGATGTGCGTCACAAAAACCGTGACCCCCGACGACATATCGCACGATAGATTTTCTCGTGTGACGCCCAATAACTGATTCACCCTGGTCTCTATCACTGCTCCATATCCCTGTCTGACTAGATATTAACCATGCCCTTTCCAGACAGGAGTATATATGAGTAAAGAGAAAGACGGTGGCTTCCTGTGGTCAGAGGTTAGTACTACAGTCCACAGGGAACACTTGATACCACAGGAAAACATTACAGAAATACAAACATTACTAAAATACGATTGGTGTATTCAAACCAAATCTATTCTGCCTGTGTAACGTTCACAAGAAAAGTGCTGTCACCCGAAATCAGCATGTATGTGCCTCTGTATTATGCAGAAGAGAGCTTCAAGTGTGCTACATGCTATCCTTTGTACCTAAGGGGTGCTTCACACACAGCGAGCTCACTGCCGAGATCGCTGCTGAGTCACGCTTTTTGTGACGCACCAGTGACCTCATTAGCGATCTCGCTGTGTGTGACAATGAGCAGCGATCTGGCCCCTGCTGCGAGATCGCTGCTCGTTACACACAGCCCTGGTTCGTTTTCTTCAAAGGCGCTCTCCCACTGTGACACACAGATCGCTGTGTGTGACAGCGAGAGAGCGACAAATGAAGCGAGCAGGGAGCAGGAGCCGGCGTCTGACAGCTGAGGTAAGCGCTTGTAACCAAGATAAACATCGGGTAACCAAGGTGGTTACCCGATATTTACCTTAGTTACCAGCCTCTGCAGCTCTCACGCTGCCTGTGCTGCCGGCTCCGGCTCTCTGCACATGTAGCTGCTGTACACATCGGGTTAATTAACCCGATGTGTACAGCAGCTAGGAGAGCAAGGAGCCAGCGCTAAGCAGTGTGCGCGGCTCCCTGCTCTCTGCACATGTAGCTGCATTACACATCGGGTTAATTAACCCGATGTGTACTGTAGCTAGGAGAGCAAGGAGCCAGCGCTCCGTGTGCGCGGCTCCCTGCTCCCTGCACACACAGCTAAGCGGTGTGCGCTGGTAACTAATGTAAACATCGGGTAACCATACCCGATGTTTACCTTAGTTACCAGTCTCCGCAGCTTCCAGACGGCGGCTCCGTGCAAGCGCAGCGTCGCTTGCACGTCGCTGCTGGCTGGGGGCTGTTCACTGGTCGCTGGTGAGATCTGTCTGTTTGACAGCTCACCAGCGACCATGTAGCGATGCAGCAGCGATCCTGACCAGGTCAGATTGCTGGTCGGATCGCTGCTGCATCGCTAAGTGTGAAGGTACCCTAAGTTTAATCTTAAGTAAAGAGATCTATGTTATCTACTTGTCTGGCTTCCTCATTTTGGGAACAAAGGGGTTTGATGATATACCAAGTGTGATTGGCCTGAATATGAAGGTATACACAGTAGCCATAGTACCACCATATGCAGAATTCCCAATTTTCTCTAGCGTGCCAGGGTGTTAATGAAACAGAACTTGCCCATGGCTACCGCCCTGAGCCACGTTACATGTCAAATTTGCTAATAATGGATGAATACTGCTTTGAAAATAAGAGCCTCCCATGGTGTACTATGTATAGAATAACATGCGTAAGAATCTGCACTGAGCTGTTTTCTGCTCCAAGGTGGCAAAGTTCAGTAGAGCCTTGAAGGCATGAACATCATAGATTAATGGTTCTTACAGAAGCAGTCACAATGAATGGCGTAGGAGCTAGGACATTTTGTAAAACACCATATTCCAGTAAACATTTTGATACATTTAAGACCAGAGCTGTAATATTTTAGTACTATATAGTTAACACTTATAGTTAACAAAGGATTCCTGTACCCCGTAGAAAGTCGCACATAATGGGGTGCCATTGCTGAAACATGATTATATTAACTTGACAAAAATCTTAACCTTGATATGAAGAGCAAGAACATTAGAGCATGTGCTTAGTAACCAAAGTATGGGGAAACATTAATCCTGTGCTGCTGGGCAGAGCCGGCATCAGCACCCGGCACACCCGGGCTAATGCCGGGGCGCTGCACCGCTGGGGGGGCTAACTCACCATCAGCAGTGGTGGGGATGTATCACGGGGCCCCCAGGCCGAGTTCCAGGCACCGCAGTGCTTGGGCGGCAGCCGCACTTTCCTACACGGAGCATGTCACTGCTGAGCGCCTCATCCAGGGCATTGAAGTTCATCTTTGGGCGGAGCTAGCACGCAGTGTGCTAAACTCCCATCCACAGATGAAGAGAAGGTACCTGGAAGGAGCCCAAACACCAGGGGTGGGGAACCTCTGGCCAATGGTGACCTTTTCTTCGGCCCCCGGGCAAATTCCCGGGGGCGGCAGTGCTCGGGCCGCCGGCCCTTTAAATCTTCACCATTAGGCTTTCTTGCTGGCAAGTGCGAGCGTGCTCAGGACTTACTTTGTGGGCGGTTTTAGCGCTCTGCGCTTCCGTCCCACAGCAGCTTCACCGCTTCCAGCATTGTGTGCCTGCTCTACGATGCTATGTGCCCACTCTCCGATGCTGTGTCCCCACTCTCCGATGCTGCGTCCCCACTCTCCGATGATGTGTCCCCACTCTCCGATGCTGTGTACCCACTCTCCGGTGCAGTGTGCTCCCTACAGTGCTGTGTCTAGCTCCCAGTGCTGTGTGCAGCCTCACCAGTGATGTGTATCACCCCCAGTGTTGTGTTCCCTCCAATGCTATGTAACATCCTCAGTGCTCTGTATCCCCTAGTGATGTCTGTGCTCCACAAGTGCTGTCCATGCCCCCAGTCTCCTCCCAGTGATGTCTGTGCTCCCCCTTAGTGATGTCTGTGCCTCCTTAGTGATGTCTGTGCCCCCCCTTAGTGATGACTGTGCCCCCCTTAGTGATGTCTGTGTCCCCGTTAGTGATGTCTGTGCCCCCTCTTAGTGATGTATGTGTGCCCCCCTAGTGATGTCTCTGTGCCCCCCAGTGATGTCTGTGTGCCCCTCTCCCTAGTGATGCCTGTGGCTGCCCAATACTGTCTGTGCCCCCCTAGTGAAGTCTGTGCCCACCTAGTGATGTCCGAGCCCCCCTAGTGCTCTCTGTGCCACCCTAGTGATGTCTGCTCCTCGAATAATGTCTGTGCCCCACAGCAATGCTTATGCCTCCCAGTGACCTAGTGATGTCTGTTCCCCAACCCCTCCTGTCATGTATATGCCCCCAGCATTTCCTGTGATGTGTATGCACTAGCCACCCCTATCATATGCTCCCAGCCTCTCCTGTCATGTCTATGCCCCAGCATCTTCTGTTATGTATATGCCCCCAGCGTCTCCTGTTATGTGTATGCCCCAGCATCTCCTGTGAAATATACATCATTTTGGAGATGCTAGGGGCATATATATCACAGGAGGGGATAAAGCATATACATCACATTGGAGACACTGGGGCCATTTATATCACAGGAGAGGCTATGGCATATACATCACAGGAGAGGCTGTGGGCATATATATCACAGGAGGGGCTGGGGGCATATATCACAGGAAGGGCTTGTGGCATATACATCACAGGAGGGGATGGGAATATACATCACAGGAAGGGCTGGGGGCATATACATCACAGGAGTGGCTGAGAGCATATACTTCACAGGAGGGGCTAGGAGCATATACCTCAAAGGAGGGTCTGGGAGCATATACCTCACAGGAGGGGCTGGAAGCATATACATCAAAGGAGCCCCTCATGTGATGTATGGGAGCCCAGTGTCTCCTGTGATTATGTTTCTCCTGTGATGTATATACAATAGTCCCAGCATTTCCTATGTGATGTATCTACAGCAGTCCCAGCATCTCCTATGTGATGTATGTGTCTCCTGTGATTTATATACAGCAGTCCCTGAGTCTGGTATGTAATGTATATGGTCTACCAATCTTATTATCACAAAGAGTTGACTGCACTCCAGACCAAGACAAACCTGGAAAAGCAGTTGTGAGAAGCAACATAAGTATCTCCGAACATCACAGCCACACAAAAGAGAAGCAGCTCCAACCACCACAGTAGGGATGAGTTAATTAATTGTTTGATCAAATATAGCTGGTTCATTTTCACATTGATAATTTTGTGTGGCCCCGAAGGTTGGCAGAAATTTCCAAATGGCCCTTGGCAGAAAAAAGGTTCCCCACACCTGCCATACACTCTAGCATCTACCATGAAGAGAGGAGCCGCAGCACCAACATCCTGCCAAGCTGTATGTCCCCACAGAACTGTCTCCTGACCCCAGTGCTGTATACCCTCCAGAACTGTCCCCTGACTCCGGTGCTGTATACCCTTCAGAACTGTGTGTCTTCTGACCCCAGTGCTGTATAGCCACCCAGAGCTGTCTGTCCCCTGACCCCAGTACTGCATATGGCCAGAAATGTATACCCCACCAGAACTGTCGGTCCTCTGACCCCAGTGCTGTATACCCCCAGAACTGTCTGCTCCCACCCAGTGCTGTATACCCTCCAGAGCTGTATGTTCCCCCACCCCAGTGCAGTATATCCCCCCAGAGCTGTATGTCCCCCCCGTCCCAGTGCTGTATATCCCCCAGAGCTGTATGTCCCCCTCTAGAGATTTATGTCCCCCTATTGCTGTATACCCCAGCGTCTCCTCTAATGTATGTACAGTAGTGTCAGTGTGCACCATGCGTGGTCATGTCTGTTAGTCATGGCCACCAATAAGCACTGCACAGCCACATGCCAGAGCTGGATGGCCGGCAAGTGGGGGAGGTGAGTGAGGCTGCTGCCAACTTCCCCATATTAAAAAATAACTCTAATTTGTCTGTATGTGTGTAGCGCCCCATGGGGCAGGTAGTTAACCTACTCATTGCCATCTGTTTAGGGTCGGGTCAGGCAATGTCACGGGTGGCCTTGCCCAATACTGTTGCCCCGAGGCATACAGTAAATGGTGGGCAAACATGTGATATGCGGCCAGAGAGTAGCCACCGCTGCAGAATTCCTCACCGGGGCAGGTGTTATGGCAGCTGGGATCATGTCGCTCCCCACAGGTGGAGCGAGCCCCAGGTGGATGACGGGGGTTGGCAGTCCCTTGGAAGCTCCGGAGCGCAGGGCGATGGCGTCGCTAATCAGAGTCTGAATCAGCAACTGCGGTTCCAGGTTCTTTTTACTCACTGATTTAAAGCTGCACCCAGGTGCTGGTCTTTGCCGTTGTGGGCTCTGTCAATCCCAAGCAAGTGAGGGGCCGGAGAAAGAGAGAGAGTGTCCTTTCTTTAGGGTGTTCCCCGTGGAAGATAGGAACCCTGGCTGAGCTCCTGCTCCAAGCCCCGGGCCCTGTGCAGATCAAAGAGTTCCAGGAGTGTCTTGTCAGAACTATGGTCCCGACTTGTCTGATTGTGTAAGTGTGTTGCGCCTACTTCTCCCCCAATGGTGCCTGCCCCCTGACGGTTGCCCTAGCGACTGGAAAGTCCCATGTCTCTGAATGGCCACCCCCCCGTCTGCTCCAAGATAGCTCCCCAGTGGGAAGCACCTGACTGTATGTAAGGTGAAATGTGGAAACACCAATGATTAACCCCCACCCATACCTTAGATGGATACCGCACGTTAACTGAGGTGCAGTACCCTGTGGCGACCAGAGCCTCAGGGGCGCCACATGTGCATGTATGATGTGTGTATCTATGTATGTCAGTGTGTTTGACTGTGTCTATTTAGATGTATTTTTGTGCATTTCTCTTTAAATATGTATATGCACGTATGCCTGTATGTGTGTGTCTGCGTGTAGATTCGGCCCACTGAGATTCTTTCACCCGGGGCCCACAAAAACCTGGAGCTGGCCCTTCTGCTGGGGGTATGCTCTGCACAACATAGTATATTCTTACTTCACCTGCAGACAAAAGGGCTGTAAAAGCTTTGAAAATGACACAAAATGATTGCACAAGAAGTTCTGCAAAACCTTTTCTCCTTTTGGTGGGTTTTTTTTTGCCAGCTTGACTTAGGTCCACAAATATGGCCAGGGCTAAGGTGAAGGTGCTTCAAGGCACACCTGACAGGCAAATTCCTGAAAAAATGTGTGCGCTCTGTATGCAAATAATGCATCTCCATGCCTTGCGCTTCTATATCCAATCTGGCTGTGGGGGAAAAAGACTGTCCACCAGCATCAGATCATTAGGTAGACTAACACATTGCTATACACTTTGAACACCTGGTGGCACCATAATATGTGGATAAATGTCCTGTTTATCACATCATTTTCCTAACAGAAGTATAAAAGCAATCATTTTCTATTACCGATATATTCACTGTAATACTGTGATGGTGAACTATCATAGTATCATAGTATCATAGTTTTTAAGGTTGAAGGGAGACTCTAAGTCCATCTAGTTCAACCTGTAGCCTAACATGTTGATCCAGAGGAAGGCAAAAAAACCCCCAATGTGGCAAACAAGTTCCAATGGGGAAAAAATGTCCTTCCTGACTCCACATCCGGCAATCAGACTAGTTCCCTGGATCAATACCCTGTCATAAAATCTAATATACATAACTGGTAATATTACATTTTTCAAGAAAGGCGTCCAGGCTCTGCTTAAATGTTAGTAGTGAATCACTCATTACAACATCATGTGGCAGAGAGTTCCATAGTCTCACTGCTCGTACAGTAAAGAATCCTCGTCTGTGATTATGATTAAACCTTCTTTCCTCAAGACGTAGTGGATGCCCCCGTGTTCCAGTCGCAGGCCTTGGTGTAAAAAGATCTTTGGAAAGGTCTCTGTACTGTCCCCTCATATATTTATACATTGTGATTAGATCCCCCCTAAGCCTTCGTTTTTCCAAACTAAATAACCCCAAGTTTAATAACCTGTCTTGGTATTGCAGCCCACCCATTCCTCTAATAATCTTGGTCGCTCTTCTCCGCACCCTCTCCAGTTCAGCTATGTCCTTCTTATATATCGGTGACCAGAATTGTACACAGTATTCTAAGTGTGGTCGCACTAGTGACTTGTACAGAGGTAGAACTATATTTTTTTCATGAACACTTATACCTCTTTTAATACATCCCATTATTTTATTAGCCCTGGCAGAAGCTGCCTGACACTGTCCACTAAAGTGAAGTTTACCATCCACCAATACACCCAAGTCTTTTTCTGTGTCTGTTTTACCCAGTGTTCTACGATTAAGTACATAATCATAAATGTTATTTCCTCTACCCAAGTGCATGACCTTACATTTATCTACATTAAACTTCAATTGCCACTTCTCAGCCCAATCCTCCAATTTACATAAATCTCCCTGTAATATAAAATTATCCTCCTCTGTATTGATTACCCTGCAGAGTTTAGTATCATCTGCAAATATTGAAATTCTACTCCGCATGCCCCCAACAAGGTCATTTATAAATATGTTGAAAAGAAGTGGGCCCAATACTGACCCCTGTGGTACCCCACTATGAACTGAGACCCAGTCCGAGTACGTACCATTAATAACCACCCTTTGTTTCCTATCACTTAGCCAGTTTTTAACCCAGTTACACATATTTTCCCCTATCCCCATTATTCTCATTTTATGTACCAACCTTTTGTGTGGCACCGTATCAAAAGCTTTTGAAAAGTCCATATACACAACATCCACTGCATTTCCCTGGTCCAGACTTGAACTTACCTCTTCATAGAAGCTGATCAAATTAGTTTGACAGGATCGATCCCTCATAAACCCATGTTGATACTCTGTCATAAGGTTATTTTTCTTGAGATACTCCAATATAGCATCTCTCAAGAAACCCTCAAGGATTTTACCAACCGTAGAGGTTAAACTTACCGGCCTATAATTTCCCGGCTCAGTTTTTGTCCCCTTTTTGAATATTGGCACCACATTTGCTATGCGCCAGTCCTGCGGTACCGACCCTGTTATTAAGGAATCTGAGAAGATTAAAAATAATGGTCTATCTATCACAGAACTCAATTCCTGTAGTACTCTGGGGTGTATGCCATCCGGGCCCGGAGATTTGTCAACCTTAGTGATTTCGAGGCGGCGGCGTACTTCCTGCTGGGTTAAGCAGGTAATATTCAAGTGTGAATTTATGGTATCACTGGTCATGTCATCTGCCATGGCATTTTCTTGTATAAAAACCGTAGAAAAAAAGTCATTCAGCAGGTTGGCTTTACCCTCATCCCCTTCCACCATTTCACCAAGACTATTTTTAAGGGGGCCAACACTATCGCTTTTCAGTTTTTTACTGTTTATGTAGTTAAAGAATATTTTAGGATTATTTTTACTTTCTCTCGCAATGAGTCTCTCTGTCTCAAACTTAGCTAACTTAATTTGCTTTTTACATATTTTATTTAATTTTCTATAATTATATAATGCCTCATCACTACCTACCCTCTTTAATTCTTTTAAGGCTTTCTGTTTTTCTTTTATTGCTTCCCTTACAGCTCTATTTAGCCATAGGGGTTTCCTCCTATTTCTAGCATGTTTGTTCCCATAGGGTATATTTTCTGCACAAGCCCTATTCAGGATGCTCATAAAAGTCTCCCATTTGCTTTGTGTACTTTTATTACTTAGTACATCATCCCAGTTTATTGCACTAAGATCATCTCTCAACCGTTTAAAATTTGCTTTCCTGAAGTTTAGTGTCCTTGTAGCCCCTCTACTAGACCTCTTACTAAAGAATACATGAAAACTTATTATTTTGTGATCACTATTCCCCAAGTAACCCCCAACTTGTATATTTGATATGCGGTCTGGCCTATTGGTTAGTACAAGGTCTAGTAGTGCTCCCCCTCTTGTGGGGTCCTGTACCATTTGTGAAAGGTAATTATCTTTCATTGTTATCAAAAATCTATTTCCTTTGCTGGAACTGCAAGTTTCTGTTCCCCAATTTATATCAGGATAGTTAAAGTCCCCCATAATAATTACCTCTCCGAGACTCGCTGCTTTATCAATTTGCTTTATGAGGAGATTCTCTACCTCTTCCATAATATTCGGCGTCTTATAACACACCCCTATCAGTATTTTATTATTCATTCTCCCCCCCCTTATCTCCACCCATAGGGACTCTACATTCTCAGTACCCTCACATATGTTGTCACGCAGGATGGGTTTTAAGGATGATTTTACATATAGACACACACCTCCCCCTCGCTTATTTGTACGGTCATTCCTGAATAGGCTATAACCCTGTAAATTAACAGCCCAGTCATAGCTCTCATCCAGCCATGTCTCTGATATCCCCACTATATCATAATTTTCTTCCAACAATATTAATTCTAATTCCTCCACCTTATTTGTGAGGCTTCGGGCATTAGTGTACATGCACGTTACGTATGACTCTGTACCTGTATTCCTGCTTACTGTATTAACTGTCCTAACCCTTCCCCCCGTACCACCCCCAATTTCATTACTTGTGCCCTGGTCACTATCTGCACTACATTCCCCTTCTATAAAGTGAATACCCTCGCCCCCCATTCCTAGTTTAAACACTCCTCCAACCTTCTAGCCATTTTCTGCCCCAGCAGAGCTGCACCTTCCCCATTAAGATGCAGCCCATCCCTAGCATAGAATCTGTAGCCAACTGAAAAGTCGGCCCAATTCTCCAGGAACCCAAAACCCTCTTTCCTACACCAATTCCTAAGCCACCTGTTAACCTCCCTGATCTCCCTTTGCCTCTCTAGTGGCAAAACTGGACATGGAAACTTGGCAGATCTTAATGGTTTTTCCACAGACAGATTTTGCACAAGCCATTCCATTAAGCACCCTTCAGAGGTTCCCTGGTGTTTCTCCTTTAATTTGTTTACAAGAATCTGGACTTAAAATAGGGTTGCATCCAGAAAATAGTTGCTGACCGATGAAGCGACCTGGCAGAGGATAGCCGACTTGCCGGGTCAAAACCAGAAAGGGAAGATACAAGATAAAATATGTAGAGATGAGCGAACCCAAAGTTCGGTGTTCATACCGAACACAGACTTTATAAAAAAACAGAGTTTGAGTTCGGAGTTCGGGTGCTTTATGTATGGACACCACTCGCGCAAGCATGGTTGTACTCAGGTATGCTCGGGGCACAGCCCAGTGCGAGCCGCTTGCAGTGTTTGAATGGCTCACACAGGGGTAAAAAACAGTGTTATTGGATAAAAATTCCATCCACCGTCCCCCTTAAGTGTGCTGTTTATGATTGGCTGCATGTGGGCAGATAGCCGAACTGCCCAATCAGTATCTGACATTGGGGTTCAGGTAAAGCCCGAGTCCCAAACCTAGCTTTATCGAATGTCCGGATGAACCCGCCAAACCGAACTTCCATGGGTCTGCTCATCTCTAAAAATAAGATAGCATGGACAAGGTCAGGGAGGTTGTCAAGGTGAGAAACAAAAATATAGAGTCAGATTGAGAATCATCAGGCAGGCAGAAGGTAAAGGATGGAAGAGGAGATGGAGCTGTGGTGGACGGGGAGCCGGGATTAGGTGAGTATAAACTCCTTTTAATTTTCTATTATTTTACATTTAATACAATGTAGTCTATTATACCAAGCACCTGTGCGGACAAAAAGGGATGTCTATGGAGACAAGGAGCTGCTATGGGGACATTACAAAAAGGGGCTGGCTATTGGGACATAAGGGTCTCTCTATGGGGACATAATAGGCTGAAGAGGGGCATAAGGGACTCTTATGGGGACATTACAAGAAGGGGATGCTATGGGGCATAAGGAGCTCCTATGGGGGCATTACAAAAAAGGGCTGGCTATGGGAACATAAGGGTCTGTTATGGGGACATTACAAAGAGCCTCTGGCTGTGGGGACATAAGAGGCTGCTTTTAGAGACATTACAAGAGGGGGATAGCTATGGGGACATAAGGGTCTGTCTATGTTGACAAAAGGGGCTGGTTATGGGGACATTACAAGAGGGGCTGGCTATAGGGACATAAGAGGCTGCTATGGGGACATTACAAGAGGGGCTGGCTATGGGGCATAAGAGGCTGGCTAAGAAGACATAAGGAGTTGGCTATGGGGACATTAAAATAAGAGACTGACTGTGGGAACATTACAAGAGGGGGTTGGCCATAGGGACTTTACAAGAGGGTCTGTGGAGATATGACAAGTGGGTAACCATACTGTATTGGGTGCTGTTGGGGACCTTATGTTGAGGGCTGTGGTTACTATACTGTAAAAAGGGCTATGTAGGACATTTTCTGTATATTGTGGTTGTGGTAGATAGCCTACTGTGTGTGGTGCTGTGGGGCCATCATACTGCATGAGGGGCTGTGATAGACATCATAGTGTATATTGGAGGCTATTGTAGATATTATACTATATACTGTGGGACTATGGTGGATATCATTCTGTGTGGGGGACATTATACTGTATATAAGTGGCCTTTATACTGTATCGGTGACCTGGGGTATCATAATACTCTATGGTGTGATGTGGGGACCATCATACTATTTAATGGGCGGTTGTGGTGGACATCATACTACATGGGAGGCTGTGAAGGTGGAGAGCACAATGTGGTGGGCAAGATGAGGAGATAGTGTGACAAAGGGTCATAGTAGGAATATGGACAGGGAACAGCGTGAATTGGGTTCAATATGGAGAGAGATTAGCATGCTGGAAGACAGTGTGGAGCTATAGAGAGTGTAAGGAAAAACAGTGGAGAGGGAATAGCCATGTATAGGCCATGGTTCATAGGGGAAGACTGTGTGCTGGTTATAGCTGATAATGGCAGACAGGATGCTGTTATACCTCATTTAGCCGGACAGTGTGGTGGCTGTAGCTCATTAGAGTAGACAGTGTGGAGACTATATAGCATAAGAGGCTAATTTATGTCATACTATGTACAAATATATTTATGCAGAGGGCATTTTAATAACATTCTTATTTTTAAAGGCAACTGTGTCTGTGTATGTGTGTGCTGCAGGAGACCGGAGAAGAGGGAAGTCTGCAGAGAAGAGCTGTGGATGTGAAAAGTCACCTTGGCATCTGAACAAGATGGAGATGAAAAGAAATAATCTACTCAACCATAGAAAATGTAAGGTACCTGTATGTAAATGTTTACGTGTTGTTATTGACAATGTCTCATTAGTACTGTGGTTCCTATATGGCCCACAGTCTGATAATTACTTATAACAACAACTCCCAACATCTCCATACTACTGTTAAGGACATACTGGGAGTTGTAGGTTCATGAGGTGCAAATGTATGTGGGGCTGATTTGACTTTACAATTGATTGCTGTACTACATTTGGTGATGAATTCATGTACTGATGGTAGTTCTAGTGATGTATTCATGTACTGATGATGGTACAGGTGTTGTATTTACTTACAGACAGTGCTTCTTGTGATGTATTCATGTACTGATGGAGGTTCTGGTGATACATTAATGTACTGATAGTTGTTCTGGTGAAATATAGGATGTCAAGAATGAATATAGCTATTTTTCCCTGGTAATGTGTAAATGGTTTGCAATCAAAGACAGCCCGGACTGCTGCCCCAAAGGGGCTCAAGGAAGGGCAACATGACTAAGAGGGATGCTTGGCCAGAGGGTGTAGCAAAGGGTTAAGGTGAGCTATTTTGGGCGGGAAACCAGGAGGTGGGGCTACTGGAGTTATAGGGACATTTGATTGGTTAGGGGTAGGTCAGTGTGGGTTAGTATATATAGGGCAGACTGTTGGGGGGTTGGTCATTCGGCACCTGGAAGAAGTCTGGAATCGATGGTCCGGTGACGTCGGCGGCGCTGAAGATGGGACCCATCTGCCTCCGAAGCGGCAGCGACTCCTGAGCGCCTCAGCCCTGGGATGACTGCGAGGAGCCGGCGATGGGAGAGGAGCCCCAGCGGATGATCCACGGCAGCGGTGGCGGCGGCGGATCCAGGAGACGGGACATCGCGGGGCCTGGGCCGGAAGTCGGGCGCAGGCTGAAAGGCTGCGGGGCGGTGAGTGCTGTAGCCGGCTCCCCTCCATTTCCGGGTCGCAGTGGCCAGTGGTGACGTGCATGTTGCGGCTGCGTGACACGGCGCGGTCACCTGACCCGATGCGGTCGCCTGACCCGCTGCGCTCACCCGACCCGCTGCGCTCACGCGACCCGCTGGGCTTCCCCGATCTGCTGGGCTCACCTGAGGCGCTGCGGTCGCGTGGGGCCGGCGCGGTCGCATGGGGGCGGCGCGGTCATGTGGGCCGCAGCGGTCACGTGGGGCCGGCGCGATCGCATGCTCTTACGTCACGTCACATGGCGTCCTGACGTCACGGTCGCATGGCTCGGCGGTGCGGTCATGTGACCGGGCGCTGAACCCGGAAGTGCGGCCAGAGCCCAGCAGGACCCTCCGGCGGCAGCAGCAGTGCTCTGGGCGGCAGCGGCACCGGCACCGAGGATGTCTGCGGGAGGCGGCGACGCAGTGAGTGCAGCGACTAGGGGGTGAGTGACTTCACCGCCCTTCGCTGTTGCGGCGCGGGGTCGGCATGGTGACGAGGGCGGCGCGGCCACGTGACCCGCGGCGCGGTCATGTGGTCCGGCGTCGCAATCACTTGGCCCCGGCGTCCGGATGAAGTGGTCACGTGGCCCGGCGGTGCGGTCATGTGACCGGATGGCGGACCCAGAAATGCGGCCTGCGTGTCCACGCAGGGCCGGTGTGCGATCCCGGGCAGCGGCGAGGACGTTGGGGGAGGCGACGCCGGGGAGACTACAGCGACGAGGCGGGAGTGACGTCATCGCCTTCTCTGGTGCGGCGCAGGGTCGGCAGGGTGATGTGGCCGGCGCGGCCACGTGACCGGCGGCGCGGTCATGTGGTCCGGCGTCGCAATCACCTGGCCCTGGCGTCCGGATGAGGTGGTCGCGTGGCCCGGCGGTGCGGTCATGTGATCGGACGGCGAACCCGGAAGTGCGGCCTGCGTGTCCACGCAGGGCCGGTGTGCGATCCCGGGCAGCAGCAGCAAGGATGCCAAGGAGAGGACAGCGACGAGGCGGTGAGTGACGTCATCGCCTTTTTCTGTTGCGGCGCGGGGTCGGCATGGTGAGGTGGCTGGCGCGGCCACGTGACCCGCGGCGCGGTTATGTGGTCTGGCGTTGCAATCACTTGGCCCCGGCGTCCGGAGGAGGTGAACCTGCGGGGCTGTCATGTGACCGGACGGCGACCCCGTAGATGCGGCCTGCGCGTCCACGCAGGGCCGGTGCGTGCTCCCGGGCAGCGGCTGCGGCCTGCGCAGTAGTGCAGGGCCGGTGTAGGATCCTGGACAGCGGCGATCGTTGCAGACGACGGAGAGACGCATGACGGAGGAGCGGCCGGAGCTGCTTAAATACTGCTCTGGGTCGGCAACATCTTGAAGTTGGCTTCCAGCCTGGGCAGCCGGTCGACCTTGCCGGTGACGCTGGTGAGGTCCCGGGGCCTGGGGCTGCTCGGCGCGGAGGATCATTGACGGCTGTTCCGGGGACACCTTGGAGTCAGCCTGGTAAGATTATGGTTCACTTGCACCTCGTACTCTGTTTATTGATTAGGTGGGGGGGGTTGGGTATGCAGCATACTTGGGGTTTGTGTTTGATAGTAGTGGGGGAGTTTGGTTTAAAGGTCTTGGTTCTGGGAGGTTGTAGTTGATTTCAAATTGTCAGCCCTGCAGCGAGTTCAGGTGCTGAGTGGCATTCTGCCTTTTGGCAAGTAGCGCTGGGGTGCTGGGGTTAACTATAGTGTTATGGTTGTCGGGTAGTCAGTCGCGCTTTGGTACGGGCATTGTGGCCTGGCTTGGTATGGGGAACGGTTGTAAGCCTTGCAGGATTGTTTGGTGGTCCGATGCTTGCGGGTCGTCCAGGACAAGGGCCTGGAGCTCAGGGTGGTTTCCTGGATGTTGAATGGGAGTAGTTGTGGGGATTATGGAGGTTATTGCATTTTTTTTTTTTTTTTTTTTTTTTTTTTTTGGGGGTCGGGGGTGTATACGCCGACGGTTTAATGTCATGTGGGTTAGCCGCGGTCGTTGGGATTGTTGCATTAGTCTAATTTTATGGCAGTGGTGGACCCGGCAGTTGCTTCGGTAAGGTCCAGGTGCGATGATTTCAGATGAAGTTCATAAAAAAAAAAAAAAAAGGATATGTATGTGTATACATGTATATACTCCCCGCGGCATCGATAGAGGCATGGAGGGGTAGTATTTCTCTGTTTGGAGCTACCACGGGTGGCACACAAGTGTTTTTGTTTATTGAAGCAGTGGGGGCCCGTTGTTGCAGGCTGCAGAGGAGTGAGCCTAGCCGGTCGGGGTTTATGAGGAGTCCCCTTCTAGTGACTGTTGGGTTGCCTCACAGTAGAGACTAGCTGGGTTGTGAGGGGTCATAGCGTGTCTTATCTTAATACTGTTCATTGGTACATTTCCGGGGTTAGGGGCCTGCCCAGTTCTTGACAGTAGGAACAGTGGCATGGCAGTGTGCGCTGGTTGAGTTATCCTCTCGATAAGGTAATAGTTCCACTGTTTTCAGTTTTGGAGTGGTTCGAGCTTTCCCTGGTACAGTTTTGCGGATGGATACAGCATGGGGTGGATTCCGGCTTGCTCAGAGTCGGGTAATTTTCAGTCGTCTTAGAGGTTGTTTGGCTGTTCCGGGTTTCATAACAGAGTGCGGCCTGGCCGAACCCCCCTATGGTTTTATGTCTGGCTGGCTTTGGAACCAGCGGGGGGCTTCTTCCGGGCCGCCCAAGCTATGGTGCAATATTGCATGGGTTTTGCTACACCAGTTGGGGTGTGACCGTTTTGGCAACCGTGGGCGGGCATTAGAGTAAAGCCCGCTCGCATGGAAGGTTTCAGCCCGATCGGCGGTATACGTGGCGGCGCAGCCCATGGTTTCGTGTTTTCAGCAGCATGATAGTTTCGGGCATGGTGTGCAGTCCTTGGGGATTAGCGGGCGCTGCTGGCAGGCTTCTTTCTGGGCAGGGATTTCTCGCCGGCGGGCATATGCACTGGCAGTGTTTCACATTGATCTTTGTTGGTATATGAGTGAGCAAAGTGGAAGGCATATTGCGGGTTCTGGAATTTGTAAGGTTTAGCTAAGGGGGTGGAAGGTTATCATTCCACGAGGACCGGGGTTCCAACGGTCATGGCGGGATATTGTTTGGGTTTTCCAGGTCGGTTTAAGATATTACAGCATTTTGTTGCGGCTGGGATCATGGCTCCTCTCAATAGCAGGTGTGTTTGGATTGTTTCCTTGTGGTGTAACAACTGACGTTAGTGAGAGGTGACGGGATTTGCACATCGGCAGAGGATAATTTGGGTCGGGCCTGTTATCCAATGCTGCATGGGTTATTCGTACCACTGGATGCTGCGGGTGCCTGAGCTTTTAAGGCATGGGACCGACGTCCGGGATGTTAATGTGGGCTTTTCGTGCCATGGGGACACATTCTACTCGAGACACAACATGGGTTTGTCTTGGGGGGGACTGTCTGGGAATCCAGTATGTCATGGTGTGGCTGGTTGCCAACGTCAGCTTATCAGACCTTGTGCATATTGGGTTTTGTATGCCAGGTTTAGGCACTGAGGGGTTTTGCAGTTAGTATTGTTTCGAGGATTGGATGGCAGCCGTGTGCAACAGGCCATTTGCCAGGCACAGGTTTTCTTTACACAGGTGGGACTGATGGTCGTAAAGTGACAGGTATGACGGACGGCTGCCAGCGAGGGATCTTGGTGCTGAATGAGTTGGGGGTGAGAAGCTTGATTCAGCTCCTTAGTTCGGAATTGTCGGGGGGTTCTGGATTTCTTTGCGGTAAGAGACAGTGTTGGCGAATTACGGCTGTCGTTGTAATTTTCAATTGGCTGGGGGGACACGTACAGGGTTCAATTAGCGGAAGCAAGGATCCTTTGGATCGCATGAAAAGTCTTATCGCTGTCTGGCGATTTTATGAGTGTTCCACAGGTGGGCTTTACAGCGGTAATTTTAGGGTACAGGCTAATGACCTATTCAGTTTGTGGAAAGAGGTCTGTTGTTCATTTGGTGTTCGGGTCTGTTGTCAGGCATCATATTAACCGAGGGTATTCCATGCAGCAGTTTGCACCACAGGCCTGATTGGTTCATGTTTGGGCAGTACTCGAGCGGTGCGGCGCCCTGGTCTGTTGGAAGTTTTGGACCTTCTTTGGGGGTACAGATGTTTGATCAGCGGTAATGTATAGGGGTTCAGTTTGGTTGGATGGGCTTCAGTGTTGGCTCTGGGACATTTAGGATGTTTTAACGGTTTGCGTTTGGGACGGCCATGTAGTCGGATATTTAAGGACTGTTCTGTCCCAGCAGAAGGAGCGACCACGGTTTTTTGGTGCGGCATCCGGGCGGAAGGGAATTGGGCACCATGCTGTCAAGGGGCCTGTTTTGTGACACCAGGCATGACCGCCTTGGGCCTGTGTCTGTCCGTCACAGTGTTAGTGCCCATGTGGTCACTTGTAGGGTGTCACAGCTTATTTAGGGACATCTTGGTTGGTTGACAAAGTGTGTTTCCACAAGGGGGTCAGAGATTAAGTGAACCCTGTGGGTTCCCAGTTGGTTACATCAAGGTAGGCTGGCTTGGTTCAATTGTCAGTTTGTCTATATTTTCGAAGATGCCTGCAG
This sequence comes from Anomaloglossus baeobatrachus, assembly GCF_048569485.1. Taxonomy (NCBI): domain Eukaryota; kingdom Metazoa; phylum Chordata; class Amphibia; order Anura; family Aromobatidae; genus Anomaloglossus; species Anomaloglossus baeobatrachus. The sequence continues at coordinate 186,921,912 of NC_134357.1, forward strand.
TGTGGCGGTCTCAACGAAGCAGAGTTCGCGTCCAATCCTTTCGGGATAGGGCCGGCGTCTCGTGCTTTTCGTTGGGGACTGGTCGCGCAGGCTGTTTTGGGCAGATGCTGGGGCCGGCTGGGTACCGGGTTTTATGTGCAGCTGGCCATGTGAGGGAAGATGGTCCTAGGGCAGGGGAGCCTTGGAGTCTCCAGTCAATTTTGGAAGTTTAATGGGGTGGTTTTCATCTGGATGGTGGAGACAGCCAGGTATTGGTTAAAGGAACCGTGGAGTTGGCCCTGGATGGTCTTTGGTGGCGGGACTCGCACGTACAAGGTGTCATACGTGCTCGTTGTGGCGGAAAGGAGGGGGGTATTTGAAGTCGGTGGATTGCACAAAGAGCGGGGGGGAACCCAGTGCAGGAGCGGGTTACCCCTGGTGGTGCAATTGTGTGTTGGTTAAGGTGGGTCCCTGTTGTGCTGGGTCACAGCGGGACATGTTAACGTGGGACCCTGCTGTGCTGGGTCACAGCGGGGCATGTTAATGTGGGTCCCTGCTGGGCTCGGTCCCAGCAGGGCAGTGGTTGGGCAACACTCGGCTGGGTGTCCTCGAGTCGGTGTGTTGCGGCTGAGGGCACATGGTGGAGCTGATGTTGCAATCATGTACAATGGTACTCTTCAATTACCCCCCCTCCTTTGCTGGTGGTTATGTTTTATTGAATTATTTACTATGTTATGGTTAAAGCGTTATTATTTTGGTGATAATAAACGGGGCTGCTGTGGCCTTTACATCCAATGTCACGTAGTCCGTGTCTTATTTTAGGTTAAGAGGTCAAAGGAGGTAAGGCCGTCAGTCAGACATTCCATAGTCAAGACAGCCCGGACTGCTGCCCCAAAGGGGCTCAAGGAAGGGCAACATGACTAAGAGGGATGCTAGGCCAGTGGGTGTAGCAAAGGGTTAAGGTGAGCTATTTTGGGCGGGAAACCAGGAGGTGGGGCTACTGGAGTTATAGGGACATTTGATTGGTTAGGGGTAGGTCAGTGTGGGTTAGTATATATAGGGCAGACTGTTGGGGGGTTGGTCATTCGGCACCTGGAAGAAGTCTGGAATCGCCCACCCACCCGCCCTATTTTCGAGATGTCCGGATCACGGTGGAAGAGAAGAGGAGTGCACTCGTCGCAGCAGTTGGCGGAAAGGAGGGGGGTATTTGAAGTCGGTGGATTGCACAAAGAGCGGGGGGGAACCCAGTGCAGGAGCGGGTTACCCCTGGTGGTGCAATTGTGTGTTGGTTAAGGTGGGTCCCTGTTGTGCTGGGTCACAGCGGGACATGTTAACGTGGGACCCTGCTGTGCTGGGTCACAGCGGGGCATGTTAATGTGGGTCCCTGCTGGGCTCGGTCCCAGCAGGGCAGTGGTTGGGCAACACTCGGCTGGGTGTCCTCGAGTCGGTGTGTTGCGGCTGAGGGCACATGGTGGAGCTGATGTTGCAATCATGTACAATGGTACTCTTCAATTACCCCCCCTCCTTTGCTGGTGGTTATGTTTTATTGAATTATTTACTATGTTATGGTTAAAGCGTTATTATTTTGGTGATAATAAACGGGGCTGCTGTGGCCTTTACATCCAATGTCACGTAGTCTGTGTCTTATTTTAGGTTAAGAGGTCAAAGGAGGTAAGGCCGTCAGTCAGACATTCCATAGTCATGAATGATTCCATATCTAATTGTCAAAATATTCTCCCTGTTGATACTCACCTCTAAAGTGCACCCCTTTTTTTTTACTTTTGCTGGTATTTTTTTAACAATTATAGTGGAAGTGATTATCAGAGATTGTTACCTGACCCATCAGAGGAGAAGGGGGCTGAGATTTGGGTCCTGTTGCCTTGATCTCTGACCCATTTCTTTACATGTGGGCTGAGGGGTTGTGTTGAGGGGCACCATAGACTTCATCTGCTTAGGTCACCAAAATACCTTGCACAGCCTTGTAAACACCAGCAATAGTCTGCTATCATTTTGTATTCCTTTTGCCTTAATATCTATGTTCCATGGTCCTTATGTCTTGGTGAAAGCATTCTCTTGTTCTTCACTCATAGGGCCATGACCCTGGAATTGTAGATTCCGGCCAAAATTAGGCACCCACACCCCTTTTCCAATTCCCCCTTATCTGCTAATAACCACTCAGACACCAATTTATCTTTGGATAATTTTGGCCATAGCAGCCATTTATTAAACAAATACATAACATGTAAAATTTTGCATTGTGGTAAGGTCCTTGAAGCTAAAACCCTGGTGATTCCCATAACCAAGCCATATAACCAAATTTCTCCCAGCCGTTACCCACACTGGCTCAGGAGCACCAAAGTGTAAGGGTTATTCCTTCATTAACCACCAAAAACACCCACGGGGGCCCCGACATACCCCGTCGGGATCCCCCAAAAATCACCAGGTGACCAACCATTCTGCCAATGAGGGGATCCATACCCGGATGGGTTCCCCGAACCAATTTAGAACCAACTTCAAGGACCCACCAAAAACCTGCCACCAGGCCACTACGACCCGATAAACTTCCATATCGCCTCCCACAAAACTTGCAGCCCATTGCGAACTCAAAGTCTTTAGGGAGGGCGGGTGGGACTCTCACTGGTGTCCCAGAGCGGGAAAAGTGCCGCTCCTCCCCCAGCTTCACCTTTTTACTATACCCTGACTTACTCCCCCTCCCCTACCCGTGACATCATGACCTCCACTCCAATCAGTGTCATGCTGGCCTCCACACATGCCCGGGGGGAGGGGGGGGTCAGTGCTCCGGCCATTCTTGACCCTGGAATTGTAGATTCCGGCCAAAATTAGGCACCCACACCCCTTTTCCAATTCCCCCTTATCTGCTAATAACCACTCAGACACCAATTTATCTTTGGATAATTTTGGCCATAGCAGCCATTTATTAAACAAATACATAACATGTAAAATTTTGCATTGTGGTAAGGTCCTTGAAGCTAAAACCCTGGTGATTCCCATAACCAAGCCATATAACCAAATTGCTCCCAGCCGTTACCCACACTGGCTCAGGAGCACCAAAGTGTAAGGGTTATTCCTTCATTAACCACCAAAAACACCCACGGGGGCCCCGACATACCCCGTCGGGATCCCCCAAAAATCACCAGGTGACCAACCATTCTGCCAATGAGGGGATCCATACCCGGATGGGTTCCCCGAACCAATTTAGAACCAACTTCAAGGACCCACCAAAAACCTGCCACAACGAGGGCACCTTGATAACCTTCAAGTGCCTGAGACCCCCCCTCAATAGCAAAGCTCGCTCAATACCTCCCTGCAATCCAAGTGCCCACAATCAATCCGTACTGCATTCAAATGCACCCCATCCGCCTACCAAAATTCGTCATCCTCTCACTCCAGCTCAAAAAGCCGAGCTGCGACTCCCACGTTGCAGCCCCCAAATTTTTTGAGATAACCCTATTAACTTTCACCCGCACCTTATTCAGCTTCTCCACAGACCATGCTTTCCGCCCAAACCCTTCCTGGAACAATGTCCCACCACACAATTATCACGCCTGGAAAAGACACCCATAACCGCAACAAGTCATGCTTAGTATCTTTATCAAAGTCCGAGAAAGCCGCTCACCCAAATAGGTCCCTCGACGCGTAAAACCAAAATGTCAGGGGGCCTGCCCAAATGAGCATAGTTATGCACCCCCTGCAACACCGTTTTCCACCCCATACCCCTGATTCCAACCCATCCGACAGGAGCCCTATCCCTCCGACAAAATTTAGCTGTCTCCTGTTCCTTCTCATATCCGCTCTCTGTGTTCCCCAGCACACATTAGAATGGCCCAAGATCCAGACCAGGCTGGAAAAACGGGGGGGGGGGGTGTCTGAAAAACAAAGCACTAACAAAATTACCAAGTAGCTCCAATACCACCCCAAAGAATGACACCCCCCCCCACCCCCCCCCCTCCATCAGAACCAGTCTTCCGATCAATTGCCCCTGAAACATTGCGAACCCACGACTTACAACGCTGAGACTTCCATCGACCAATCTGTTTAACTGTCTTAGCAGGGAGACCACACCCAGAGGTTTCCACTGCCGTCCCAAGACGAAAAGAATGCAACGCAAACCTCGCCAACCAGACCCAATGATTTCAAACATGCCCACAAAACACTAATGAACTAATATCTGGACAAAAAGACCCGTCCTCGAGACATAACAATGGGCCATCCTGACTCGGATGGACCTTTGCAAAGCTCAAAACGCACTGCCAATGGCACATACCTGATGCCATAACCTTCCCTAAACGAACCCGCCTGCCCCCACTTTATCCATTTTTGATTTCTGGATCCAAAATTCGATCCCCATGCTCCAAAAATAGGACGTCACTATTACCCAAGCCCCTGGGGCACGTCACCCTGGGAAATACCAATTCGCCAATACACCAAGCCCCGAAAAACCGCCAACGAAAAGCCAACCGCAACAATGATACCTTAATTCCCTACCCAAACATTCCAATAAGCTAAATCACACAGGCCGTCTACCTATGGCCCCTATGCACACCCTTCAACGCCTGAACTACCCAAAAATTTGTTCCCAATCCTGTACACCTCACAACCAGAAACCAAATGCCAACCCTGTAATCAAATGACTCAACTTCGTGGAAGACCAACCTGTTATCGCCACTCCCCCGATTTCCCAGGAACAATCCTAACTGGGAATCCTCATTCATCATGCCACCACCCAACCACCACTCCCAGGAACCCATGTGGCCTAATACGCCGCCCACGTGGTACCAGTCAAACTGCCTGAATCCGTGGTCTTGCTGCTTGAAGACCACGCTCCAAAGCTGCGCAGGGGACTACAAGCTGCTGCCGTCCGCCACTACCGCAAAATCCCGGAAACAATCTCACTGAAACAGGAAAGGAAATCCGCTATTAGGTCCTCTATACCTGGTACCTGAGCTGCCGTGACCCGTATTAATTTCCCAACAAATAAAAACCAACCGCCGCAACACCCGAACAACTTGGGTAAAATATGCCGAGCCGTTATTAATCACTAGCACCACCCCCATATTGTCCCAGTTGAACCGGATCTACTTATTCCACAACTGGTCACTCCCCAAATGGAGTGCGACCATCATCGGAAAAAATTTCCAATAGCGACACATTCCTTGTCAACCCCTCCGCCATCCAACTTTCTGGTCACCAATCCGCACATCACTGACCCTGAAAAAAGGCCCCGAAACCTGAGTCACCCGCAGCATCCGTAAACAATTCCAATTTGAAATTAACCACTACCTCATCCTTAAGCAACGAACCACCATTGTCCTGCTCCCCAAAAAATTCTCCCCAAACCAACAAGGCCGCTCAATGTTCCTCCGACAAACTTATGTAGGGGTGAAGAGCAAGCACTCCAGCTGTCGCGCAAGCTAGCTGACGTGAAAACTCGGCCCATTGACCTTACCCGACACGCAAAATTAAGTTTCCCCCAATAGCGATTGAACCTCCTTTAATTGTAACTTCCTCACCCGGCATGCCCTTGCTACCTCAACCTTAAGCGTGGCAACCTGTCGTCAGGAAGCCGAACCTCCCAAATCACTGAGTCAATTACAATGGCCATAAACTAAATACAGGTATTTGGCCGAACAGTTCTTCCCCAGGTGCCAAAGGCACCCCAAAGCCTCTCGCTATCCATTCCATTGCTGCTAGAATTCTTGTGCCTGTGCCGAAACAGCCAATCCCACACACCGACAATTCATCCCGGTAAGGTACCAGTGATGCCAAACCAGAAACATCACGCCCCCCCCATTCTAAAAAAGAACAAAAGGTTTCAACACATGTGCACGATACTGCACTACCCATTGGCAAGCAGGGGTCTCCAAAACAATTTCCCTTCCAAAAACAAACTAATAACGAACACAATTTTGGATGAACTGGTAAGAGCCGGACAGCTGCCTCAATATCCATCTATTGCCATCAACATACCCCTCCCACAACTCTTTACCTACTTTGTAGCCTCATCAAACGACGTATACAACACCTAACGAAGCTCAGCCAGTATACCATCATTCGCTGACCTACCCCTGGGATGAGACAAATGGTGGATTAGCCGAACTTTACCTGGCTCCTCCTTGGGCCCCCCCCCCCGAATGACGAAACCACAAAATAAGAAAAGGTAGGGGGGTGACTAACTGTACCCCCCATTCTCCCCAACGCCACCTCCTTTCCTAACTTTCCACCTACCAGCGCCAAATGCTGATACACCGAGGGAGATTCCTGGTTGTCCCTGGAACTTCAAAAACAGGGGAAGGAATCCTGAAACCCTCCCCAAAACCCAACCTCCAACCTCAGCTTTGGCCCTAACAGGATCCCTATTTAGGTACGGCAGCATCGCAACTAAGCTCACCGGTGTCTGACCCTTGGACATCCCATGGGATGCTCCGTTACAATAGGTGCGGAGATGTCCAAACAACGACAAGTGGCACTGACTTGCCTTCCCCCTCATTAACTTACCAACACGAACTTGACTTCTAGGACCCTGTCTGTCCGTACTGACCACCGGCACCCCAGCTTCCTGACCGGCCGGGGAACCCTGCCCCGCCCTGAAATGACTGCCCATATCTGGCTGCCGCCATCACCCGCAACCACAAGCCTATATCCTTCTGATCCCATCTTATGGATGGACGGTCGCCATCCTCTGATGACACTGCTCCTCATAACGGATCCAGGTGATCCCCCCATAAATCCTATAGGCCTCACCAATCGAGCCCATATAGCAAAACCACTGAAAACTATTCTCTGGCGTCTGTCGCCAATTACTCTTGCCCAAACTGCAACGCCTGAAACCTATTAGCATAAGTCTGAGGAATCAAGTGCCATCGCCACTTCTCCCCATCTTCCTTCTTGCTATCGTCTTTTCCCCCTTTGTCAAAATAAATTTTTGCCACCTCCTTACTCCTTTCAGTCTGAACTGCCACTAATACTGGGGAAGAGACACTCCCAACTGGACTCACTAGCCGCAATGACGGACAAATTAACCCAAGCCGCCACTGGCGCCGGGGTTTTCCTGGCCCCTAATCCGGGCCCGCAACTGGCGAACGCAACTTCAATTCTGACAACTCCCCACTCAACGCATTCCCCCTAACACCCGCTGGCACCCCCAAACCGAACCCCAGCTGACCCGTCACCCCCCCTTTACTGTGTACCTAAACAGCATGTGAAGACAAACAAAACATGTAATCATACTCACCAGGCTGCACAAAGGTATAACCTCGCCAGCCGGACCACCTGTATCCTGACGTCCCTCCTGCCGATCTAGCATGACTTGGCTCCTCCCATCCGACTCTGCTCCATTGCTGTTTTAGCCGCGCGGCCCGAGGCCCTGCCGGCCGCATATCCTGGACATGACGATCAGTAGCGCCGACCAACAGGGGGAGCTGCATATTATCCTCAGGGCTCTCCAAGCACGGCCCCCCCTGCTCCGCTCCATGTGGCCCCTCTCCCAGACAGGGCCTCTGTAGCCGCAGGCCCTGAATGCCAGGCCCGATGTAGTTCCGACCGCAGCCGCCTGGCTCCGCCCACCTCACAGGGATCCATCCGGGATACTATCGCTGCAGGGAGGAGAGGCTCAGGGCGCTCGGCCGGTACATCACCAGAGCGCCCCGCCGCACCGCCGACGTCACTCGCCGACAAGGCAGCAGCAGGCCCCGCCCCCAACTCCAGCGTAGGCCTGCCGACTGCCGCCGGGCCCAGCCGCCCGTCTGAATTCCTCCCAGGCCGGGGCCTGCCGGACCTCGCAGCTCGCGGCGTCCGGCCTGGAGGGTCCCCGGAGGGGGCTTCTGTGGCGACGCTGGGCCCTGGGAGTCAGGTCAGGTGACCGCCTCTCTGCCAGTCCAGACCTCCGGGGGCGCCGCTGTCGCAGGGGTGCCGTCCCTGCCCCCCCCCGGACTCCCACCGAAGATCCTTGCTATCAGGCTCTGCAGCCACCTGGGGGGATGGTCCCAGCAGCAGCTCTCAGCCGCTCCAGGAGCTGATCCCCGGCGTCCATAGCAGGTACAGGGATGGGGACTCTCACTGGTGTCCCAGAGCGGGAAAAGTGCCGCTCCTCCCCCAGCTTCACCTTTTTACTATACCCTGACTTACTCCCCCTCCCCTACCCGTGACATCATGACCTCCACTCCAATCAGTGTCATGCTGGCCTCCACACATGCCCGGGGGGAGGGGGGGGTCAGTGCTCCGGCCATTCTAGATTGAAGGCAAAGTAGCTCAGGTAGCTAATGGAAGAGTTCTTTTGTAAAACGGATGTGACTGGAGAAATGGATGTGATTTTTGGATTCAGCACACAAATTCAGGAAGATCACATTATCTTGTAGTCAGCAAGAATGTAGAGCAGTGTAATTAATGGTGGGACAGTCCCTTAATGTTTCTTTAAATCTTGAAAGAGTGCTGAACGGTCTCTTATTCCACACTCATCATTCCCTCCTATTACACCCAGATTTCATTCTGATCACCTTTTGTAAACTTTCTTATTTGCTTTTTTCACATTTCTATATCTCTTCTAATCGTTATGTTATTATTACCTTTAACTAATATAATTTAACCCATCTAAAAATGAAAGCAGTTTATGGTAATGGAATTTTCTTGGCCTTTAAGATGAAGAAAATAAAATGGATTTGTTTATCCACAACATTTGTGTTAGATAACGGTCACCTTAGGCACTTGGTGTATATTTAGTTGCCTTGTCAGAATGAGATGGTGATGAAGCGAGTAGTACGTAAGCACAGAATCACCTGAGCCAGTGTGAAGCTGCCGGGCTCCTGGTGTGAAGAACAAAACTTCTCAGCTTGAATGTTCACACTCCCTCACATCAGCCCCGGCCACTGAGAGAACTACAGGTACATTTTCGTGATATTTTAATTTCTAAAATATTTTAAAGCAGAATTCCATCAAAAACTATTTGTGGCATATGCGCAAACCGAATTACCTATACTGCAATGGTGGGGACTACTCCAAGGATCTGAATTGTTCCTGCATAAATCATGTGCTTGCAGCCGAAGCATTCCTAATCAAAGAATTCACCAACAAACAGTGCAGTGTGTGAATATACCTTTAAAAGTATTTAAAGGGAGTGTGTCACCCCCAAAAACTGAAGTTGAACCTTCATGTAGGGGCCTCAGCCTCTATAAAAATCATACATGTGCTGTACATTTGAGTAAATGAATTTAAGAGAAAAAAGGTTTTATTACATATGTAAATGAGACTCTTTGGTAGAGTTGAGCGCGGTTCGCGGTTTGAGGTTCACCAGTTCGCGGCTCGAGTGATTTTGGGGGCTGTTCTAGATCGAACTAGAACTCGAGCTTTTTTGCTAAAGCTCGTTAGTTCTAGATACGTTCGAGAACGGTTCTAGCAGCAAAAAAAACAGCTAATTCCTAGCTGGCTTTCCGCTGTAATAGTGTAAGTCACTCTGTGACTCACACTATTATGACATTTCAGTGTATAGTGTGCGGGAACAGCACATTCAGATCACTGCTGTATGGATAATGGCGATCGCCATTTTTTTTTTTTCCTTGTCTTCCTTCCCTAACCGCGCGAGTGTAGTGGGGCGGGCCAGCATGTCAGCCAATCCCAGACACACACACAGCTAAGTGGACTTTTAGCCAGAGAAGCAACGGCATGTGTGATAGGATGTCCATGTCACATGTCCCTGCATTATAAAACCGGACATTTTCCTCCAGCACCCCATTATCTGCCTTCTGCGTCCTTGGTGTCAGACATCATTGGCGCAGCTCCTATCGCCGATACTGCTGTATACGCTCCATACACAGCGCTGGACAGCATAGGGACAGCACTTTCTATCAGTCCTTTTAAGGGCTCATACCAACAGGGTCAGAGCCATAGGTGACAGAGTATAAAACAGAGTTTAACAGCTACACAAGATGACAGCGTCTGTGTAGCTAAGGTCAGGGACTTCCTCGCTGCATTTCCCCATTAGGAGGAATAGAAAGGCAGGCTTCCTTTCCTCTACCCAGAGCCCCACAACCCTGCCACTGTACCCTCCTGCCCTTTGCACACTCCAACTCATTGTTACTAAGCCATTATACTAGCAAACACTGAGTGAACCTAGTGTCATCCTAAACGTGGCTATTGGACTTCTGTATAGTCCCACTAGTGCAAAGATATTTGCAGCACGTCTGCCTGCATTGCACACTCAAACTCATTGTTACTAAGCCATTATACTAGCAAACACTGAGTGAACCTAGTGGCATTCCATATGTGCTTTGGCTTAGGGGATATGTGTATGTTTTAAATGTTTTTAATTGTCCCGTGTGTTTTCACTCCCAGTGTGGAGTTCCATATTTATTCCTATTTGTATTAAAGAATTTTCATTTTATAATTCTCTTGGTGATCCCTTTTTGGGTATACTTCTTTTCTTTTCTTCTTTGACTTCTGTATAGTCCCACTAGTGCAAAGATATTTGCAGCACGTTTGCCTGCATTGCACACTCAAACTCATTATAACTAAGCCATTATACTAGCAAACACTGAGTGAACTTAGTGGCATCCTAAACGTGGCTATTGGACTTCTGTATAGTCCCACTAGTGCAAAGATATTTGCAGCACGTCTGCCTGCATTGCACACTCAAACTCATTATAACTAAGCCATTATACTAGCAAACACTGAGTGAACTTAGTGGCATCCTAAACGTGGCTATTGGACTTCTGTATTGTCCCACTAGTGCAAAGATATTTGCAGCACGTCTGCCTGCATTGCACACTCAAACTCATTGTTACTAAGCCATTATACTAGCAATTAATGCTGCCAGTTTAAGGGCCGTAGTTGCATTGCCAGGGATATTTATTCTTTATTATTCTGCTGTTAATAAAGCTAGACCACCGCTGCAATCTACACCACCTCTCAATTTTTACTACCACCTTTTCAGTGCACAATCTTGTCGGAATCAACATGAGTGGCAAAATGACAGATGCTGATGGAAAGGGGAAGAGGCGTGGTGGAAAAGGAAAAAAAGTGTTTGTCCGTGGGGAAGGTGGCAAAGCTCCATTAACATCTGCTGAAGATAGACCATCTACCAGCAAAAGTATGATGTCTACTACTTACCGTGGACAATCCGATGTGCTCCCTTTTTACGGACACAAACAACAGGAACAAAGGTAGATGATGGCCAAAAAAGGAAAATGCTTGAATGGATCTCAAGTGGTCCAACAAGTGCCCTCTCAGCCACCTCAAGTACCGCATCCAAAAAACACCAGTCCTCTGAGTTGTCATCCCAATCAAACTTGCTTTCTCCCAGCTCTGAAGTCTCCATCAGCCCTGCACAGTATGGTGGAACTGAGATGGCTGAGTCTGCAGAGCTGTTCAGTCACACTATAGCCTGGGAATTAGAGGTTTGCTCCCAAGCTACAGTGAGTACAGACCAGGAAATGGTCTGCAGTGATGCCCAGAACCTTTGTGACTCTGATTCAGGCCGTGAGGACCAAGTTTCTGAGCATAATGTTGACCCTTTGTCACAAACTGTAACAACTGTGGTTATAGACAATGAGGAACATACTGATGACGATGAGACGCAGATACCAGATTGGGATGACAACTTAAATATTTGGTCAGGGCAAGAAGAGGCTCGGTCTGAGGGTGAGGGGAGTGCAAACACAACAATTGATGATGAAGTTCTAGATCCCACCTACTGTCAACCCACAGTCAGGCACTCGAGGAGGTCAACAGAGGCGGTGGAGGAGGATGCAACTGACGACGAAGTTACCTTGCGCCTTCCTGGACAGAGTCGGAGCACTGGTAGCACGTCTACAACTGCATCATCAGCCACCACTCTGCCTCTGAGCACTAGTCGGGGGGGCTCAGCAGGTCGCATGCCTTCTAAGCCTTGCCTAGCCTGGTCCTTTTTTGACATAAAAAAAATCGCCCAAATTATGTGATGTGTAAAATTTGTCGTGATTCTGTTAGTAGAGGTCAAAACCTCAGCAGTTTGACAATTTCTTCCATGAATCATCACATGAATAAATATCATAGGTCCCAGTGGGAAGCTCACCGTGCTGCAATGCAGCCTAGCGGAGCAAACCATCCACGGCCTGCCCCTTCCAGTGCATCCACGCGCTCTTCATCTTCTAGGACTGTGGGGACAGCTGTCACACCTGGTTTTCCACGCACAACTTCTACCACTGTAACCGCAACAGGCAGTTTGCTTGGTAGGTCGTCAGTTGGTTTGGAAGGGAAAACAAGTGTGTGTGTACAGCTCTCTCAGACATCGATAGCACCAACGTTGGATGAAGGCAACATCATGTCTCTGCCTGCACTTTCCTCACAAACCTGCATTTCTCCAGGGACACCCTACTCAACACCGTCTACACACAGCAGCCAGATCTCTGTCCCTCAGATGTGGACAAATAAAAGGCCATTTCCTGCGACCCATGACAAAGCTAAGAGGTTGACTTTATCCCTCTGTAAGCTCTTGGCTACCGAAATGCTGCCTTTCCACCTGGTGGACACACAGTATTTTAGAGACCTTATGTCTGTCGCTGTGCCCCAGTACCAGATGCCCAGTCGCCACTACGTCTCTAAGAAAGGTGTGCCCACGCTACTCCAGCATGTCGCACACAACATCACCGCTTCCTTGAGAAACTCTGTGTGTGAACGGGTGCATTTCACCACCGATACTTGGACCAGTAAGCATGGACAGGGACGTTACATGTCGCTGACTGGGCACTGGGTAACTATGGTGATAGATGGTGAAGGGTCTGCTACACAAGTCTTGCCGTCCCCACGACTTGTGTGTCAATCCTCTGTCTGTCCAAGTTCCGCCACTGCTTCTGCCTCCTCCACCTCATCTGTGTCCGCCACCGCTGCCCCAAGCCTGCCTGGTCAGGCCACCAGCGTTCTCACTGCGCAGAAGGAATCACGCACCCCTCATTACTGTGCTGGCAGCAGAGCGCAAAGGCATCAGGCGGTCTTTAGCTTGACATGTCTTGGGAATAAGAGTCACACAGCTGAGGAGTTGTGGTCAGCTCTGCGGTCCGAGTTTAATAAATGGTTGTCTCCACTCAACCTGCAGCCTGGTAAGGCCGTGTGCGACAATGCTGCAAACCTGGGTGCGGCCCTTCGCCTGGGCAAGGTGACACATGTGCCTTGTATGGCTCACGTGTTGAACCTTGTTGTCCAGCAATTTTTAACACACTATCCCGGCCTAGATGGCCTTCTGACCAGGGCACGAAAACTGTCTGCTCACTTCCGCCGTTCAACCACCGCAGCTGAGCGACTTGCATCACTCCAGAAGTCTTTCGGCCTGCCGGTTCATCGCCTGAAATGCGATGTGGCGACACGCTGGAATTCAACTCTACACATGTTACAGCGACTGTGGCAGCACCGCAGAGCCCTGGTGCAATACGTCATGACGTATAGCCTGGGCCAACGAGATGCAGAGGTGGGGCAGATCACCCTGATGGAGTGGTCTCAGATCAAGGACCTATGCACCCTTCTGCACAGTTTCGACATGGCGACGAATATGTTTAGCGCTGACAATGCCATTATTAGCATGACAATTCCAGTCATTTACATGCTGGAGCACACGCTAAACACTATTCGGAGTCAGGGTGTGGGACAACAGGAAGGGGAGGAACTACAGGAGGATTCATATGCGCAAGGGACAACAATATCACCAAGGTCCAGACGTTCATCATCACCAACGCAGCAGGCATGGGACCATGGGGGACAGGGATCAACAAGGGCACATGGTAGCAGGCGAAATGTTGAGGAAGGTGCAGGAGAACATGAAGAAATGGAGGACGAACTGTCCATGGACATGGAAGACTCAGCGGATGAGGGAGACCTTGGTCAAATTTCAGTTGAAAGAGGTTGGGGGAGATGTCAGAGGAAGAAAGAACGGTTAGCACCTCTATGCCACAAACACAGCGTGGACTTGGTCCGCATGGCTGCGCAAGACACATGAGTGCCGCCTTGTTGCACTACCTCCAACATGACCCTCGTATTGTCAAAATTAGAAGTGATGATGACTACTGGGTTGCCACACTATTAGATCACCGGTACAAGTCCAAATTTTGTGACATAATTCCAGCCATAGAAAGGGACGCACGTATGCAGGAGTATCAGCAGAAGCTGTTACTCGATCTTAGCTCGGCTTTTCCACCAAACAACCGTGCAGGTGCAGGGAGTGAATCTCCCAGTTGTAACTTGACAAACATGGGACGGTCTCGTCATCTCCAACAGTCTACCCGTACCAGTAGCACCGTATCTGGTGCTGGTAACAGCAATTTTATTGAATCTTCTCATAATTTTTTTAGACCCTCCTTTGCAAGGCCACCAGAGACAACAAGTCTGACACATAGTCAACGGCTGGAGAGGATGATACAGGAGTATCTCCAAATGAACATCGATGCCATGACTTTGCAAATGGAGCCTTGCTCATTTTGGGCTTCAAATCTTGAAAAATGGCCAGAGCTCTCCAGTTACGCCTTGGAGATTTTGTCGTGTCCAGCTGCCAGCATTGTCTCTGAACGTGTCTTCAGTGCTGCTGGGTGTGTGCTGACAGATAAGCGCACGCGTCTGTCCAGTGACAATGTGGACAGACTAACGTTCATCAAAATCAACAAGTCATGGATCCACAAGGAATTTACTACCCCTGTGTCATCCTGGGGAGAGTAAATGCTTGTGGATTTGGAATGTGCTTGATGCAAATCAAAACATCCTGTTTGCAACTAGGGCACAAGTGCTGCCACTGATGGGGTGTCTGTGTGGCCCAATTTTTGGAAAAAAGGGAGACTCCGCTTGGAGTAACCCTTACTTACAGTGTTTTTAAAAATGATCCAAGATGAACAGAGCTGGGATCAGCAAAGACTTTGCTACCTACCCCGGTGTCATCCTGGGGACGGTTAAGAATGGCGTATTTTTGAATGTGCTTGATGCAAATCTAGCTGTGAAGTGTACAACTGGGGCACAAGTGCTGCCACTGAAGGGGTGGGTGTGTGTGGGGCACAATTTTTGGAAAAAAGGGACACTCCGCTTGGAGTAATCCTTGCTTACAGTGTTTTTAAAAATGATCCAAGATGAACAGAGCTGGGATCAGGAAAGACTTTGCTACCTACCCCGGTGTCATCCTGGGGACGGTTAAGTATGGCGTATTTTTGAATATGCTTGATGCAAATCTAGCTGTGAAGTGTACAACTGGGGCACAAGTGCTGCCACTGAAGGGGTGGGTGTGTGTGTGGCCCAATTTTTAGAAAAAAGGGAGACTCCGCTTGGAGTCACCTTGCGGTGTTTTACATGATTTTAGAAGGGTGTGCCATGCCTATATCTGTGTCTCCTCCTCTTTTTCCATGTCCAGCTATTTTGTTTTCGCATGAGTATATGTCCTTGTCACTTTCCCATGTGTTTGTGTTGTGTTGTGAGTTGTTTGTCACCTTTTGGACACCTTTGAGGGTGTTTTCTAGGTGTTTTTATGTGTTTGTGATTGCCTGCCATTGTTTCCTATGCAGTTCGAGTTCGGTTCGTCGAACATTCGATGAACCGAACTCGAACGGGACCTCCGTTCGGCGAACCGACCTCGAGCCGAACCGCGACCGGTTCGCTCATCTCTACTCTTTCTTGGCATGGTCAAGAGCTTGGGGCATCTTTTTCCCCCTTCAATTAAATTATTCTTCACATGCTCTCATAGTTATTGACAGCACACCCAAGCATTTCACATACGCTGCAGTGGCAGGGCGCCTGCTTACATAGTGTCAGCATGTGCATGACAGTTCTCATCGCCTGCTTTCCAGCATATAGCAGCCGCTCACACATTGACACTGCATGCGCATACTGACACTGCATGTGTGGCGCCCTGGCCTATCAGGTCGTCACAGGGTATTGTGCAATCTGCCCTTCTGTGCAATATCTGCCTCCTTGGTTACGGGTCCCTAACCAAATGGTGTTGCCAAAACCAGCTAATTAAAATCCTAGGAACACTCTGCACCACACCCACCAGACACACCAGTGGATGGCCTGAATGGAATAGGGTCACCTACTTGGGGGGTTGGTTAAGTGGAGGTCAGGAGAGTCAGGAGTCAGTCTGAGAAAGGGAGAGAGTAGTGTTGGAGGTGAAAGTAAGTGGAGGTCATGAGATGGGCTCCATGAAGTACTAGGTGGCAGACTTTGGTCTGGGCCTGGTAGGAGCTGTACCCCCATTCGCAGGGGATCGTGACAAGGGGCACGGCATTGTCGTGGAGGACAGCCGGCGGCCTTGTACCATCACTGGGCTGGGACCAGGGCAGAACGGGGTACGTGGACCCTAGGTCAGGAAGTAGCTTCAGGCAACCTGACAATTTACCCGACGAGAACGGAGCCTTCAAGATCCGCTCTCCACCCGCTCCAAAATCTGAGTACTAGCGCAAGGAGAGGGATAGGACTTTCCACAAATACGGTCCACGAAATCCCAAGCGTCAACCCTGAGAGCAAGCTCCCTCAGTTAGCCACACTGGGGACCGGGACCCAACTAGTTTCAGGTTACAGGGACCAACCAGAGAGAAACAAGGTGCCAAGGGAAAGGTCACAGATCAACAGGCAACACCAATGGCAACGGGACCCAGGCGTGCTCCCTCTCAGCGGCAGCGGTGTCCAGAACTTTGGTTTACTACAGTTGTTGGTGTCAGCGTTATTGGACTGAGTGAGTACGCAAGTGACCCTTACCTCCCCAACGGCATCTCCCTGTCATCATCACCGAGCCCCGGGGCATTCCCCTACCCATGGAGGGGTTAAACACCTGGCTGCCCACTCCATCGCCCCCGGGTACTCCCAGCCCCAGCAGTGGTACTCCACTTTACCACACACCACGGGTGGCGTCACAAACTATTCTGTAAATACCACCCTTTTTCTATTTGAGTGGCCGCGAGACCCCTGGGTCCGGACTCCCCTCAAGCCACCGCGGATCCGGATCTGAGCAGCCCCGGCTGCTGGCACAGGGGCGGTACACCTCTGCACACTGTCAATGCATGCGCACAGTGAAACTGCATGCGCACACTGACACTGCATGCGCATACTGACACTGCATGCGCATACTGACACTGCATGCGCACACTGACACTGCATGCGCATACTGACACTGCATGCGCACACTGACACTGCATGCGCATACTGACACTGCATGCGCATACTGACACGGCATGTACTCACCTACTACATGTCAGTGCAGACTTCCTTTCATCTCACTCTTCTATGTGTAACAGCTGCTCACTACAACAGGATCACACAGCAGCGACTGCAACACACAGAAGAAGGAGATGATAGCTTATACAGTATATGCTGACATTGTACACATCCCTCTACTGTTATCGTTGTTTGATACTGCTGTGTCATCCTGCGTGTATCAAGCGGCTACTATATACAGGAGATGTGGATGGGAACATACTGATACTATTTATGCAAGCACTCAGCAGCTCCAATGTGCCTACTGCAGGGCTGGGAGTTAGACCAGGCAGTGGCCCAAAGCAGTCACCATAGGGATGGGTGGAGTATCATAGTTGAGGGGGCGAAAACATGCACTAAGGTCGAATTTCAGTTTTGGTGACAATAAATCCCCTTTTACTCCCGTCTCACCTCCCACGCTCCTTACACTGCAGTCAAATTTGCCATGGTTTGTGTGATGATTGTGACATGAAACTATAATGCATTTAAGGGGAACCAACCAGCAGGATTTTCATATATAAAGTAAAGGCAGTGCTATACAGGCTTTAGGATGCTGAATATAATCATACCTTTTGTTGTGCGATTGGAGGTTTTATTTCAGAAACATGTGCAAGTAAAGTTCCAGCAATGCACTGCTATTTGATTGACAAATGCAACAGGAAGGGAATATGTGCATCGGGTCTTGCTATCTATTCCTGTCCCTGTCTGTCTGCCTGGTGGAGCCTGATTATTGCTGTTGGTAACAGTCACTCCTTGAGCTGCTTCCCTGTAGTCTGAGAACGGGGCGTGGAGGGGGTGTGGCCTGCTCCATGCTATTGGTAACAGCCAACTCCCTGATAGCTGCTTCCCTGTACTCCGAGAACAGGGGGCGTGGAGGGAGTGGCCTGCTCCATGCTGTTGGTAGCAGCCAGCCCCTGATAACCTCTGCTTCCCTGTATTCTGAGAACAGGGGGCGTGGTGGGGGCGTGGCCTGCTCCATCCTGTTGGTAGCAGCCAGCCCCTGATAATAGCGGCTTCCTTGTATTCTGAGAACAGGGGGTGTGGTGGGGGTGTGGCCTGCTCCATGCTGTTGGTAGCAGCCAGCCCCTGATAACAGAGGCTTCCCTGTACTCTGAGAACAGGGGGTGTGGTGGGTGTGTGGCCTGCTTCATGCTATTGGTAGCAGCCAGCCCCTGATAACCTCTGCTTCCCTGTATTCTGAGAACAGGGGGCGTGGTGGGGGCGTGGCCTGCTCCATCCTGTTGGTAGCAGCCAGCCCCTGATAATAGCGGCTTCCTTGTACTCTGAGAACAGAGGGTGTGGTGGGGGTGTGGCCTGCTCCATGCTGTTGGTAGCAGCCAGCCCCTGATAATAGTGGCTTCCCTGTACTCTGAGAACAGAACAGGGGGTGTGGTGGGGGTGTGGCCTGCTTCATGTTGTTGGTAGCAGCCAGCCCCTGATAATAGCGGCTTCCTTGTACTCTGAGAACAGAGGGTGTGGTGGGGGTGTGGCCTGCTCCATGCTGTTGGTAGCAGACAGCCCCTGATAATAGCGGCTTCCCTGTACTCTGAGAACAGAGGGTGTGGTGGGGGTGTGGCCTGCTTCATGCTGTTGGTAGCAGCCAGCCCCTGATAATAGTGGCTTCCCTGTACTCTGAGAACAGAGGGTGTGGTCGGGGTGTGGCCTGTTTCATGCTGTTGGTAGCAGCCAGCCCCTGATAATAGCGGCTTCCTTGTACTCTGAGAACAGGGGGTGTGGTGGGGGCGTGGCCTGCTTCATGCTATTGGTAGCAGCCAGCCCCTGATAACCTCTGCTTCCCTGTATTCTGAGAACAGGGGGCGTGGTGGGGGCGTGGCCTGCTCCATCCTGTTGGTAGCAGCCAGCCCCTGATAATAGCAGCTTCCCTGTACTCTGAGAACAGAACAGAGGGCGTGGTGGGGGTGTGGCCTGCTTCATGCTGTTGGTAGCAGCCAGCCCCTGATAATAGCGGCTTCCCTGTACTCTGAGAACAGGGGGTGTGGTGGGGGTGTGGCCTGCTTCATGCTGTTGGTAGCAGCCAGCCCCTGATAATAGCGGCTTCCTTGTACTCTGAGAACAGGGGGTGTGGTGGGGGTGTGGCCTGCTTCATGCTGTTGGTAGCAGCCAGCCCCTGATAATAGCGGCTTCCTTGTGCTCTGAGAACAGGGGGTGTGGTGGGGGTGTGGCCTGCTTCATGCTGTTGGTAGCAGCCAGCCCCTGATAATAGCGGCTTCCTTGTGCTCTGAGAACAGAGGGTGTGGTGGGGGTGTGGCCTGCTCCATGCTGTTGGTAGCAGACAGCCCCTGATAATAGCGGCTTCCCTGTACTCTGAGAACAGCGGGCGTGGTGATAAAAAGCATACAAAATATTTGTAATGTTTTTGACATTGTTTAAATAGGTTTCTGTGTTTTCTTATTATAGCTAGATATTATCTAATGTTTGTATAGCCTTACATCACATTTGTATAGCCACTGACATCACTAGGCTAGAACTGTAGACATCTACAATACATTAGCATCATTCAGTCATTAGTGTTAATGAGCTAATGGTGCATGTCATATCAGCTAGCAAAAGTGATGTAAGCTTCCTAATGCATGTGCATGAAAAAAATCGCATGCATAAATTAAGAAAACTGACTAAATTAATAATTGTAAAGAAAACCACAATTGCTCTGACTAGTAATGCAATGGAGCTAATTCTGTGAGAGGCCTAGATATTTAGCACTTATTTTAGGAATCAATGTGTAAATAATAGGTCTGTAACTTGAAAATGTTATAATTCCTGTATCTTTCCCACCTAGTATTCACGAGAAATCAGAGTTTTATGGTATTCAGCATTACAATTGCATACTATGTCATAAACAGTTATGATAGGGATTAGGCAGAAGACGCAGCTCCCCAAATTACTCTGGTTTCCCGGGGGCAGGGCCGGATTATAGGCGGGGCAGGCGGGGCTGGAGCCCAGGGGCCCCCACCAAAAGAGCTTCTAAGGGGGCCCCCACCATACTTAGCACTAGGCACCTGTCAGCATTTTTTTTTTCACACCCTCTCCCCCTCCGTAAAGACAGTCTAATAAATCAGCTGTGTTTTCGGGGGGGGGGGGTGGCACCGCTATTTATTTGCATCTGCGTCTTTAAGACGCAAAAACAAACTGCGGGCACAGGACGCTGATTGATCTCGGAAGTACCAGCGGCCGCTTGAACTTCCGGGGTCAGAGGTGTGCTAATGCTCCCTGCTATGTGCTGCGGCCGTACCTAGAAGCAGGGGCACGGTGTGGTGGGCCGCTGTCTGCTGTCCCCGCTGCGCTCCTTACATGCCAGGCACACTAGCAGGAGCAGGAGGCAGCGAGCTGTGCCGGATCTGCTGTGTGCCGGCTCTGCTGTGTGCCGGCTCTGCTGTGTGCCGGCTCTGCTGTGTGCCGGCATGTACACTGCAGAGGAGCGCAGCAGAGCCGATGACCGCAGCTTCCTGTTTCCGTTCCTATTCAAATGTATTTGCATCTTTCAGACGTAAATACATTTGAACTGGGCCCCGCCCCCGACGTGCAGCAACGTGATGAGATCAGCACCTTGCTGACGTCATCACAGTGCTGCCGGCGCCACACTGGGGACATGAGGAAGCGAGCGCTCCATGAAGGAGCTGAAGAGACAGGTGTAATTAATGGGGATGAGTGAGGAGGGGCAGAGGACACAACGGGGAACATTTGTGAAGGAACACAGCTCTGTGACAGGCAGAGGAGGAGCACTGTATTCCGAGAGAGGGGGGGAGGGAGGCAGGAGTGTGTAGGGATGGAGCAGTGTAATTTGTGTGTGTAGGGGGTGATGAGGGCTGTATTGTGTGTGGGGGAGGGGTAATGGAGGGTGCATTGTATTGTGTGTGTGTGTGTAGGGGGAGGGGTAATGGGGGGTCTATTGTGTGTGTGTGTGTAGGGGGAGGGGTAATGGGGGGTGTATTGTGTGTGTGTGCGGAGGGGTAATGGGGGGTGCATTGTATTGTGTGTGGGGAGGGGTAATGGGGGGTGCATTGTATTGTGTGTGGGGAGGGGTAATGGGGGGTGCATTGTATTGTGTGTGGGGAGGGGTAATGGGGGGTGCATTGTATTGTGTGTGAGGAGAGGGGTAATGGGGGGTGCATTGTATTGTGTGTGGGGAGAGGTAATGGGGGGTGCATTGTATTGTGTGTGCGTGTGTGTGTAGGGGTAATGGGGGGTGCATTGTATTGTGTGTGGGGAGAGGGGTAATGGGGGGTGCATTGTATTGTGTGTGAGGAGAGGGGTAATGGGGGGTGCATTGTATTGTGTGTGGGGGGAGGGGTAATGGGGGTGCATTGTATTGTGTGTGGGGGGAGGGGTAATGGGGGGTGCATTGTATTATGTGTGTGTGTGTGGGGAGGGGTAATGGGGGGTGTATTGTGTGTGTGTGTGGGGAGGGGTAATGGGGGGTGTATTGTGTGTGTGTGGGGAGGGGTAATGGGGGGTGTATTGTGTGTGTGTGGGGAGGGGTAATGGGGGGTGCATTGTATTGTGTGTGTAGGGGTAATGGGGGGTGCATTGTATTGTGTGTGTAGGGGTAATGGGGGGTGCATTGTATTGTGTGTGTAGGGGTAATGGGGGGTGCATTGTATTGTGTGTGTGTGTGGGGGGGGTAATGGGGGGTGCATTGTATTATGTGTGTCTGTGTAGGGGTAATGGGGGGTGCATTGTATTGTGTGTGTGTGTGTGCGTGTAGTGGTAATGGGGGGTGTATTGTGTGTGTGTGTGTGTAGGGGTAATGGGGGGTGCATTGTATTGTGTGTGCGTGTGTGTGTAGGGGTAATGGGGGGTGCATTGTATTGTGTGTGTGTAGGGGTAATGGGGGGTGCATTGTATTGTGTGTGTGTGGGGGGGGGTAATGGGGGGTGCATTGTATTATGTGTGTCTGTGTAGGGGTAATGGGGGGTGCATTGTATTGTGTGTGTGTGTGTGCGTGTAGTGGTAATGGGGGGTGTATTGTGTGTGTGTGTGTGTGTAGGGGTAATGGGGGGTGCATTGTATTGTGTGTGCGTGTGTGTGTAGGGGTAATGGGGGGTGCATTGTATTGTGTGTGCGTGTGTGTGTAGGGGTAACGGGGGGTGCATTGTATTGTGTGTGCGTGTGTGTGTAGGGGTAATGGGGGGTGCATTGTATTGTGTGTGCGTGTGTGTGTAGGGGTAATGGGGGGTGCATTGTATTGTGTGTGCGTGTAGGGGTAATGGGGGGTGCATTGTATTGTGTGTGTGTGTGGGGGGGGGGGTGATGGGGGGTGCATTGTAGTGTGTGTGTGTGTGTGTGTGTGTGTCAGAGATGTGTGTGTAAGAAGCAGTACTGTGTGTGTATATATGAATTAGAGCAGTCTGTGCGCCCCCCCCCCCCCCCCCCCCGAACTATATGGGTTCCCCAGAGCGCTATGTCACCCATCGCAGTGATGAGTACACCACCAGAGCTGTTTGCCACTCCAGTAACGTCTATGCCCCCTGCCCCTCCTGTAATGTATATATCGTAGCCCCCAGCCCCTCCTGTGATGTATATACAGCAGTGCTGCCAGTGTGCAGTCATGTGTGTTAGTGACAGCCATCGTGAAACAGCCACATGTCCTGAAGGAGCTGGACGGAAACAAGCGGGAGAGGTGAGTGAGGCTGCTGGCGATTTCCCCATATTAATACCTGTAAAGGCTCATGCACACGTAACTGCTGAATATTCTGAAGCGATTTGACAGCACATGTGCGCGTCAAATCGCTGCAGAAACACTGCATAATGGATGTAGTTATTCTGTACAGAAAATCCGATTTCATGCGCTCTGGCTGCTGCCCCCACCATAGACAGAGCGGGAGCTGCATCCATAGCGCACGGAATAATTGACATGCTCATTTTATGAACGCACGGATTTGGGTCAACATTTTAGCACCCAAATCACTGCGTTCATAAAAGCAATGGGTGCACGTATCATGCACAATATACATAGATTGTATAGGGGACGCAGGACGCATGCATTTACACTGCAGTGCTATACGCAGCGTAAATGCATGTAATTACGCAACGTGCGCACGAGCCCTAATGCGTCTGTGTTTGCATGTATGTCAGTGTATATGACTGTGCATATATTTGTCTGTTTATATGTATTTTTCTGAATTTGTCTTCAAATATGTATATACGCATGCCTGTATGTGTATGTGCGTGTCTGTGTGTGGATGGGGTCCACTGAGACTCTTTCACCCGGAGGCCACAAAAACCTGGAGCCGGCCCGGGCTGCCTTAACATTGGGATCAATAAAAAATATGTGACAAAAGCGGGCTTTACACGCTACAATATATCTAACGATGTCTCGGCGGGGTCACGTCGTAAGTGACGCACATCCGGCATCGTTAGTGATATTGTAGTGTGTGACAGCTACGTGCGACCCTGATTGTGCGTTAAAACGTTGATTGCATACACGTCGTTCATTTTCTAAAAATTGAACGTCTCTTTGTTCATCGTTCTTGAGGCAGCACACATCGCTCCATGTGACACCCCGGGAATGATGAACACAGCTTACCTGCGTCCCGCCGGCAATGCGGAAGGAAGGAGGTGGGCGGGATGTTTACGTCCCGCTCATCTCCGCCCCTCCGCTTCTATTGGCCGGCCGCTGTGTGACGTCCCTTTCACTTCAGGAAGTGGATGTTCGCCGCCCACAGCGAGGTCATTTGGAAGGTAAGTACGTGTGACGGGGGTTAATCGTTTGTGCAACACGGGCAACAAATTGCCTGTTCCGCACATACGATGGGGGCGGGTGCGATCGCATACGAGATCGAAATGTGTAAAGCAGCCCTAACTCTACTTTCTGTGTGTAAGTGGACAGCTGTGATTTATCCTGGACTGTATCTGTATTGTAGTGCTGTAAATCTGAATGTGGCAGAACAGGATAAGATAAATGTTCATTGGATTTATATCTAAATGCTACGGTTCGTGCTCTACTGTTATGGCTAAAAATGTTAACGTTATGGGGCCCCCACCAGATTTTCTGCCCAGGGGCCCCCACCAACCTTAATCTGGCCCTGCCCGGGGGCAATGTGGCTTGCACTGTTATGGGGGCTCTGAAAGGAGCAGAACAGACTCAGGATAGTAATTATTATTATTTATTATTATAGCGCTATTTATTCCATGGCACATTACAAGTGAAAGAGGGTATACGTACAACAATCATTAACAGTACAAAACAGACTGGTATAGGAGGAGAGAGGACCCTGCCCGCGAGGGCTCACAGTCTACAGGGAATGGGTGATGGTACAATAGGGGAGGACAGAGCTGGTTGTGCAGTGGTCTACTGGACTGAGGGTTATTGTAGGTTATAGGCTTGTGTAGTAATAATGTTAAAGGCACACCACATTCATAGGGTTGGAGTGCTCAATACATAGTAAAAAGTAACAGGGAACAAGGCAGAAACATGATAGAAAGGTACTATGGAGACAATTGGCCCATTCAAAGAGCAGATGAATACAGTAAGTAAAATCATCAGCTTTATTCATCCTACAAATAAATATAGAATAAAAAAACTATTATTTTGTAAACATATTTACAAAACTATTATTATTTTGTTTTTCGGGTTTCCATGAGGTTTTTATTTTGCTGAGGCCTATAAATATTTTTTCCAGCCTACTTTCACACAATTTGCTGGTGATATTTTTTTAAATTCATTAAGCAAGGAATAAATCACAAGCGTGTTTTGAGGCAAAGACACCAATGATTTCAAAAGATGGTCTTTGGTGAATTTAGTTTTCTTTTGCCTTCTCCTTGACTTCAATTATAAAGTATGGAGTGTCTTCCAAGCAGAAAACACTAGAAGAATGGTCAGGTCATTTCTTTTAACCACTCGGCAAGTTAAAAGATGCTGACAAGCTGGAACATAAGAACAGCAAGACGTTTTTACAAAGAAATGAATATGTTCATTCTTTCATTTTTCTGAGCACTTCTTCAGGTCGGAAGTCGGAGGGGACCATCTCCAAACCTGCCTGAACTAAAGGCTGCTTTACACGCAGCGACATCGTTAGCAATGTCGCTTGTGAAAGCACCCGCCCCCGTCGTTTGTGCGTCACCCTGCAAAGCACTGCCTGTGGCGCACAATATCGCTATGCCCTGTTACACGGACTTACCTTCCTAGCGACGTCATTGTTGCCGGCGAACAGCCTCTTCTCTAAGGGGGCGGTTCGTGCGGTGTCACAGCGACGTCACACGGCAGGCATCCAATAGAAGTGGAGGGGCGGAGAGCAGCCGCATGAAAGACACACCCACCTCGTTTCCAGAGGACGTAGGTACGGTGCTGTTCGTCGTTCCTGGGGTGTCACACGTAGCGATGTGTGCTGCCTCAGGAAGGACGAACAACCTGCGTCCTCAACGATCAACAAGATTTTGAAAATGAACGACGTGTTAATGAGCAACGATTTGGTGAGTATTTTTGATCGTTAACACTCGCTTGTAGGTGTTACACGGAAAGACGTCGCTAACGAGGCCGGATGTGCGTCACGAATTCCGTGGCCACGACATCTCGTTAGCGATGTCATTGCGTGTTAATGGGCCTTTAGTCTCATGTGAGCATACGCTAAAGCTGATAATAATTACGGCATGTATCTACCATAGGGATTTGAACATCTTCTACATAGCCCTTTATTTATCCTTCTTATTATTCCAGGAGTCACTAAGAGATCATATATTAAAATAATATTATCTAGAGAAAGTAATGCAGAAAGTACTTGGCAAATAAATCAGCCATCAATGTTACTATTGACCGATACAGTGAATAACACTGAGATTCCCTTTAGAACAGCACCAGTTAAATGATGGGATATATTAGATGACATGTAAACAGTCACTACCTGGAAATGCAGAATGGGAAGCCAGAAAAGTGGGCAAGCGTAAAGATCTAAGCAACTTTGGCAAAGTGCTGCCTTGTGATGGCTAGATGTTTAGAACATGTAGACAACTACTGATTATGTGGAGTGTGCAGTGATCTGAACCTGCCACAAGCATAAAAGGGTAATCTGACATTACAAAGAAGGGTCAGCTTATTTTTCAGGGACTGAACCCCTCCTATTTGCAGCTCAGTAATAGTAATAGTCCATCAAAACATTCATTAGTTTCCCCTTTATGCTCAGGTAAATCCCAGTAAGGGTACGCTCACACGGGCATATGAATCGGATGAGTGCAATTCGAGAAAATCTCGCATTGCACTCTGACCAATGTTAGTCAATGAGGGAGGGCAGATGGTCAGCTTTTCTCATCCAGACTCTAGATGAGAGAAAAGTCGCAACATGCTGCAATTTTCTGTGAGAGCCAAATCACTCGCACCCATTCAAGTGAATGGGTGCGAGTGAAACATCAAACTGCACTCGGATGTTATCCCAGTGCAGTGCGATATACGCACAGGCTCACAATGGAGGAGATGGGTGGATTAACCCCTCCCTCTCCTCCACAGCACCCACCTTCAGTTTCGCAGCTGTGACCCAATTGCAAGATCGGGTCACAGTCGCATGACACTGCTCACGCTCGCAGCAGAGCCTGAGCCGGGGGTCATTACCATATAGCATCCATTGCTCTCGCATCGGATGCCATACGCTAATGTGACTGCATCCTAAAGGTGACATCCAGGTTGTACTACATGGATAAATTCCTTAAATAAAACTACAGAACTTACGAAATAGTAGTTTTTCATATGTTCTCCAGTATTATATTACCTTATCTCTGTTGATTGCAGTCACTTGACTTCATTCTGCACTTGCCTTGCTTTAGGGCGTGGGTTCTACCTGCGCATAACTTCCGATATGAGAGCATTGGAAGCGATATGCTAATGACCATGTGCTGCGAGCCTCAAACGAGGGTCATGCGACTTTGATCTAATCTTGTGATCGACTCACAGCTGCGGAGAAGAGGGAGAGGAAGCACTTTCTCCCTCTCCTCCCCAGCCTGTCTCTGCGTAGATCGCACTGCGGTCGGATAACATGCGAGTGCAGTGCGATGTTTCACACGCTCCCATAGACTTATATGGGGGTGTGTGAGCTGAGACTCGCTGCCAAAAACAGCATGCTGCGACCCATTCTGCATGCCGCTATGGCATGAGAAATCAATTGCAGATGGACACTGCCCCATAGTTTTGCACTGGTGTGAGTGCAATCCGATGTGCTATTGGATTGCATTCGCCCATGCAAAACGCAAGTGGAACCAAGGCATATACAGTTAGGTCCAGAAATATTTGGACAGTGACACAATTTTCGCGAGTTGGGCTCTGCATGCCACCACATTGGATTTGAAATGAAACCTCTACAACAGAATTCAAGTGCAGATTGTAACGTTTAATTTGAAGGTTTGAACAAAAATATCTGATAGAAATTGTAGGAATTGTACACATTTCTTTACAAACACTCCACATTTTAGGAGGTCAAAAGTAATTGGACAAATAAACCAAACCCAAACAAAATATTTTTATTTTCAATATTTTGTTGCGAATCCTTTGGAGGCAATCACTGCCTTAAGTCTGGAACCCATGGACATCACCAAACGCTGGGTTTCCTCCTTCTTAATGCTTTGCCAGGCCTTTACAGCTGCAGCCTTCAGGTCTTGCTTGTTTGTGGGTCTTTCCGTCTTAAGTCTGGATTTGAGCAAGTGAAATGCATGCTCAATTGGGTTAAGATCTGGTGATTGACTTGGCCATTGCAGAATGTTCCACTTTTTTGCACTCATGAACTCCTGGGTAGCTTTGGCTGTATACTTGGGGTCATTGTCCATCTGTACTATGAAGCGCCGTCCGATCAACTTTACGGCATTTGGCTGAATCTGGGCTGAAAGTATATCTCGGTACACTTCAGAATTCATCCGGCTATTCTTGTCTGCTGTTATGTCATCAATAAACACAAGTGACCCAGTGCCATTGAAAGCCATGCATGTCCATGCCATCACGTTGCCTCCACCATGTTTTACAGAGGATGTGGTGTGCCTTGGATCATGTGCTGTTCCCTTTCTTCTCCAAACTTTTTTCTTCCCATCATTCTGGTACAGGTTGATCTTTGTCTCATCTGTCCATAGAATACTTTTCCAGAACTGAGCTGGCTTCATGAGGTGTTTTTCAGCAAATTTAACTCTGGCCTGTCTATTTTTGGAATTGATGAATGGTTTGCATCTAGATGTGAACCCTTTGTATTTACTTTCATGGAGTCTTCTCTTTACTGTTGACTTAGAGACAGATACACCTACTTCATTGAGAGTGTTCTGGACTTCAGTTGATGTTGTGAACGGGTTCTTCTTCACCAAAGAAAGTATTCGGCGATCATCCGCCACTGTTGTCATCCGTGGACGCCCAGGCCTTTTTGAGTTCCCAAGCTCACCAGTCAATTCCTTTTTTTCTCAGAATGTACCCGACTGTTGATTTTGCTACTCCAAGCATGTCTGCTATCTCTCTGATGGATTTTTTCTTTTTTTTTTTTCAGCCTCAGGATGTTCTGCTTCACCTCAATTGAGAGTTCCTTAAACCGCATGTTGTCTGGTCACAGCAACAGCTTCCAAATGCAAAACCACACACCTGTAATCAACCCCAGATCTTTTAACTACTTCATTGATTACAGGTTAACGAGGGAGATGCCTTCAGAGTTAATTTCAGCCCTTAGAGTCCCTTGTCCAATTACTTTTGGTCTCTTGAAAAAGGGGAGGCTATGCATTACAGAGCTATGATTCCTAAACCCTTTCTCGGTTTGGATGTGAAAACTCTCATATTGCAGCTGGGAGTGTGCACTTTCAGCCCATATTATATATATATAATTGTATTTCTGAACATGTTTTTGTAAACAGCTAAAATAACAAAACTTGTGTCACTGTCCAAATATTTCTGGACCTAACTGTAACTCATTACGGGGCACTGATTCCCTTCTTTAGCCAGGCACTTATGTCAGTAAGGCCTCATTCAGATGTCAGGTTTTATGACACATGAGAAAAATGGACTGTTTCATCAGTGATTTTGGTCAAAGTTTCATCAGCTTTTTTCACTGAAGACAAAAAAAAAAAGTTTCTCCACCTTCACCTTCTCCTAAATCAGCCAGTGCATTTGAATGCTGTCAGATGTTTTCATGGACTCATAGACTTTCATTGCCGAATTTGATCTGACATTCAAATCAATATTGGATATATCATGATTTTGCCCAACCACTTAGTCCACCGAAAAAATATGACATGTGAAAAGCTCCATACAGTAGGTACGAGTGTTATCCGTGAATAAAACATATAGCACTCACAAGTGGAAAACTGATGTGTGAATGAGGCCTTACATATAATCAGCTTAAGCAAGCATTGTTGACCTTAGGAAGATCAACATATCCACTGCGGAGACACCATCACGTGTTTCTCAACGCAGTGATTCTAGAGCATTGCCCCCTGGGAAGTATGCAAATAAGAAAGCCGCGGAGACACCATCACATGTTTCTCAACGCTGGCAGGAAACTAGCCAGGTCTTTCACCGGGAAGGAACAGCCACGGGAAGGGCAGTCTCCAGTCAAGGAGACCACCTATACCAAACATGGTATCCATCCACAGACAGCCGTTTCGGGGTATTTGCCCCTCATCAGTGTGGAGTAGGAATCTGGCTAGTGGGGGCAATGCCTAGTAAAAGACTACTTAAGCAAGCATTGTTGACCTTAGGAAGATCAACATATCCACTGCGGAGACACCATCACGTGTTTCTCAACGCAGTGATTCTAGAGCATTGCCCCCTGGGAAGTATGCATTACATATAATCAGGACCGCTTTTCAACCTCTGGATGTAAACAAGAATGTTTCCAATTACTGGAAGCAAACACATATCTTACAGGAGTGAAGAAATGAAACAAAAAGTACTGCAGGATTTGTTTTTATTACACAATGAATGAGCTTCATTTACACAAAACTGGAAAATCCCTTTGTTATTTATTCACATTGTCTTTTTCAGGAGCTTTTGGAGCTAAAACTGAGCAGAAACTCAAAGCTCAAACTATATCCATCCTATTGTAATGCAGCCCCTTCTAGTAATAATGCCCCAGAGTCTCCTTATGGTAATGCAGCCCCTTCTAGTAATAAGGCCCTTAGTGCTTCCTTATAGTAATTCAGCTCTTCTGTAGTAATAATGCCCCCGGTGCCTTCTTACAGTAATACAGCCCCCCATAATAATACCTACAGTGCCTCCTTATAGTAATGCAGCCCACCTATAGTGATAATGCCCCCAGTGCCACGTTATAGTAATGCAATCTCCCTTATAGTAATAATGCTCCCATTGCCTCCTAACAATAATGTAGCCCCCTCTAGTAATGATGCCCTCAGTGCCTCCTTATAGTAATGCAAAGCCCCTCTAGTAAGAATGCCCTCAGTGCCTCCCTAGAGTAATGCAAGCTCTTCTATTAATAATGTTCCCAGTGCCTCATTACAATAACCAGCCATCCCAATAATAATGCCCCCAGTGCGTTCTTACAGTTATGCAGCCCCATATAGTAATAATGACCCCAGTTCCTCCTTATAGTAATGCAAAGCTCCTCTAGTAATAATTTCCACAGTGCCTCCTAACAGTAATGCATCGCCGCAATAGTAATAATGCCCCTCCTACCTCCTTACAGAAATGCATTGACTCATAGTAATAATGCCCCCAGTGTCTCCTTATAGTAATGCAGCCCTCCTATAGTACTTATGTTGCACCCCACAGGGCAGGTGGTTTTAACCTATTCGTCATCGGGCCGTCGACTGTCGCGGTCACAGGTGGCCTAGCCCGGCTCCATTGCCCCTAGGCGTACAGAAGATAGCAGGGGAAGGATGATGGGGTAGTTGTGAGGTCTTTGTTGTGAGGCCACCTGTGGTATGCAGTCAGGGAATGGGCCGCCCTTGCTGTCGCTGTCCTCCGGGGCAGATGGTAATAGCAGCCAGGGATGGTATCGCTCTGCACAGGTGAGAGGGCTCCAAAGAGGATGAAGGGTGAAGTAGTAATGGTGGCGGTGAGCGTTAGTTCGGGTAATAAAGAGTCAGAGTCTATAGCTGGGGTTCCAGGTTGTTTTACTCACTTTTGTACGATGCCGCTCACCCAGGTAATACTGGTCACTTGCTATAATGGGCTCCGTCGAACCCGATTCCTTTAGAGATCAGTCCAGTTTGGTGTTCGGTGGGTTTCTCTTTGTAACGCCTGTCTGTGGATCCCTTGCCTTGAAGCTACGAGGGGACCCTGGGTTTCATGAGATGTACTCTTGTCCCTATCTGCAGGTGCGGCGGTTCCGATGTGGGGTCTGGTTTGAAGCAAGGCCCCAGATCCTATATGGCACTGTGCTGTCGGGAAACTTTCCCCGTCCAGGCAGATTCTGTAAAACCAACCGACCCTAGCCCAGTCCCCAGTGGGAACAGGACAACCTGGTGTGTATTGAGTGTGTAATGTGGTGAAACCGGGACTGACCTATCAGGAACTGGGTTTAGCATTACACCAATGTTGGGTGCAATATTCTGTGGCGACTGAAGCCTCAGGGGCGCCACACTAATGGCCTCAGCGCCTCCTTCCAGTAATGCAGCCCTCCTCTTGTAATAATAACCTCAGTGCCTCATAACAGTAATGCAGCTTCCTCTAGTAATAATGCCCCCCAGCACCTCCTTACAGTAATGCAGCTCCCCTCTAGAAATAATGAGCTCAGTGCCTCATAACAGTAATGTAGCCCCCTCTAGTAATAATGCGCCATTTCCTCCTTACAGTAATGCAGCCCCTCTATAGTAATAATGCCCCAGTGCCTCTTTAAAATAATGCAGCCCCCTCTATTAATAATGCCCCTAGTTCCACCTTACAGTAATGCAGCCCCTTCTAGCAATAATGGCCTCAATGCCTCCTTACAGTAATGCAGCCCCCCTCTAGTAATAATATCCCCAGTGCCTCCCTATAGTAATGCAACTCCTCTATAGTAATAATGCCTCAGTGCCTCCTTACAGTAATGCAGCCCCCCTTAGTAATAATGCCCCCTCTGCCTCCCTACATTAATGCAGCCCCCCTAGTAATAATTCCCCTGTGCCTCCTTACAGTAATGCAGTCCTCATCTAGTAATAAAGCCCCAGTACCTCCTTACAGTGATGCAGCACTCTTTATAGTAGTAATGAACCCAGTGCCTCCATACAGTAATGCAGCCCCTCTCTAGTAATAATGCCCCAGTGCCTCCTTAGAGTAATGCAGCCTCTCTCTAGTAATAATGCCCCAGTGCCTCCTTACAATAATGCATCCCCCCTCTAGCAATATAGCCCCAAGTGCCTCCTTACAGTAATGCAGCCCCCTCTAGTAATAATATCCCCAGTGCCTCCTTATAGTAATGCAGCTCCCCTATAGTAATAATGCCCCAGTGCCTCCTTACAGTAATGCAGTCCTCCTCTAGTAATAAAGCCCCCAGTGCCTCCTTACAATAATACAGCACCCTTCATAGTAGTAATGCCCCCAGTGCCTCCTTACAGTAATGCAGCCCCTCTCTAGTAATAATGCCCCAGTAACTCCTTATTGCAATGCAGCCCTCATATAGTGGTAATGCCCCCAGTGCCTCCATTTAGTAATGCAGCCCCCCTCTAGTAATAATGCCCTCAGTGCATCTTTACAGTAATGCAGGACCCTATAGTAATTATGCCCCCAGTGCCTCCTTATGGTAATGCAACCCTTTATAGTAATAATGTCCTCAGTGCCTCTGTATAGTAATCCAGCCCCCATCTAGTAATAATACCCCCAGTGTCTCCTTACAGTAATGCAGCACCCTTTATAGTAGTAATGCCTCCAGTGCCTCCTTACAGTAATGCAGCCCCTCTCTAGTAATAATACTCCCAGTGCCTTGTTATAGTAATGCAGCTTCCCTATAGTAATAATGCCCCAGTGTCACCTTACAGTAATGCAGCCCCTCTTTAGTAATAATGCCCCCAATGCCTCCTTACATTAATGCAGCCTCCCACTAGTAATAATGCCCCTGTGCCTCCATACAGTAATGCATTATAGGTAAGGATGGTTGACCTTAGGGAGATCAATATCCAGCACCGCAGAGCACCATCACGTGTTTTCTCAACGCAGTGATTCTAGAGCAATGCCCCCCGGGTAATATGCAAAACAAGTAAGCCGCGGAGACACCATCACATGTTT
This sequence comes from Anomaloglossus baeobatrachus, assembly GCF_048569485.1. Classification (NCBI taxonomy): domain Eukaryota; kingdom Metazoa; phylum Chordata; class Amphibia; order Anura; family Aromobatidae; genus Anomaloglossus; species Anomaloglossus baeobatrachus. Next base: position 186,955,219 of record NC_134357.1, read on the forward strand.
CTCAACGCTGGCAGGTAACTAGCCAGGTCTTTCACCGGGAAGGAAAAACCACGGGAAGGGCAGTCTCCAGTCAAGGAAACCACCTATGCCAAAACATGGTATCCATCCTCAGACAGCTGTTTCGGGGTATTTGCCCCTCATCAGTGTGGAGTAGGAAACTGGCTAGTGGGAGCAATGCCTAGTAGAAGACTATATAGATAAGGATGGTTGACCTTAGGGAGATCAATATCCAGCACCGTGTTCAGTAATTGCACACAAGTCCAGTAGTAAACCATGTTGCCATTGACCGGCTGCCGTTGGAGTGTGTATTCGGGTCCCACACCCTGGTTAGTGAACAGGTGTCCCTTCCTCCTGCACGCTGTGTTTGTCTCTCCTTTTGGACAACTTGCCATGGTCCATTTTTAACTTTAACTTAAAACAGGGGGTTAAACATTATTAACTGTAGAAGGGTAGCCGGAAGCCGCTACTTACTCCTTATTCTATCACGCAGTTGGGGGTGGGGGCAGAGGCTGGTACTATCTTCCCCACTACTAGGGTATAACGATCACCGTCCCAGGCGTACCAGCTCCATTCTCCACACCGGTAACAACATATATTTATTATTTCTGGTCCCACACTTCTGTTAGGGCACTCCTTCTTCCGGTGGGCTCGGACAGCCACATCCGCCCTTTTCTTCCCCCGTGTGGCAATCTCCCTGCGAGATTGCCGTCGCTGCCGCTCCCAACCTGAGGCACGGTTCCCGTGCTCCCCTTCCCGCTCAGGAACTAGGCCCTCTGGGATACCCCCGGCGCCGGCGACGACCGGCCTCTCACTCTGCAGTGGGCCCCATCGATCAGTGGCCTGCTCCACCTCTCTACAGGTATATCCCGGCTGCTCCACAGCCAGAATGGGGTACTTAGGAGCGGCCAGCACCGTGGCTAGGGTTGCCTTCTTGTCGGATGCCTCCTCCGTTGCAGTCGGGCGGACTGCCGGAGCCGACATCATCACTGTTGCAGCCGGGGCGGACTGCTGGAGAAGACGTCATCACTGTTGCGGCCGGGAGGACTGCCGGAGCGGGGGAAGATGTCCTCGGGGTTGTGGCCTGGCTCGGGGCCGGATGGGATGTCGTCAGGGTTGCGGCCTAGCTCGAGGCCGAGACGGGTGCCGGATCGGTGGTGCAGGTGAGGCCCAAGGTCCCTCTTGCTGGGTCCTCCTCTTTAGATGAGACGGGTTCCGCTGCCTGGCTTGGGGTAGCGGGTCGATCGGGGCACTGGCCGTGGACACGGGTGGCGAGGGAGGCGACATGGAGGACGGGGCAGGCTGGACCCCTCAGCCGGGACGGCCGGTTCCTGGGGAACATAGGGGCATGGGTCAGCTGCAGCCAGGCCCTTCATTTCGGTTGTTCACCTCGTCAAGATGAAGTGAGCCTGGGCCTGGATCCTTCGGCACATCCTCTCCGTCTGCTCCTCAATCCAGTCGGCGGTCCCAGGAATGGGACCCTCCACACGCTGGTTGTCGGACCGCTGAGACATCCTGCCGCTTCTGTGTCCAGGAACGGAATTTTGCAGAGTACTGGTGTCCCTGCCCTTTATCCTCTCGGATCACATGCCTCTCCGTCCTCCTCTTCCCCTTGGTTTTTCGACAGTAGTCTCGCAGGACCCACTGTCATTTGCGCTTCCTGCTTTGGGAGTCACCGGTTTCCGCCCGCGTTCCCAGGGGGCGGGGCTTCGACTTTGCGTCTTTTTCGAGGAAGAAGATGATGCATTGTTGTAGGAATCCTGTTTGTGACGCCAGGTTCGGGTTGTTGCGGGCGGGGGCTGCTGCCATTTCTCTGGGGCCCGTTCAGATCTGGGTTCGCTGCTGCGGCTTGAGTTGTAACCGGACCCAGGCTCGCACGGCCGTCCGTCCTCACAACGGTCGAAAAAGGGGGAAATTATTTACAGGTGGAATTGTCTGTGACGCCACCCTCGGGTTGCGGTGAGGGATGGTGAAACCGCCACTGCCTGATGATGGGGCGCCCGGGGCTGGTGGAATGGGGCAGCTGGATGGGATCCCCTCCACGGGTAGGGGAAGTGTAGTCCCGGGGCCCTGTGTCGGTACACGGGAGTGATGACTGCTGGAGGTGGCACGCTGGATTGGACTGGGGGTCAATGGTGTACTCACAGTTCAGTAATTGCACACAAGTCCAGTAGTAAACCAAGTTGCCAGTGACCGGCTGCCGTTGGAGGGTGTATTCGGGTCCCACACCCTGGTTAGTGAACAGGTGTCCTTTCCTCCTGCATGCTGTGTTTGTCTCTCCATTTGGACGACTTTGCATGGAATGGAGAAGTCCACTCCCGGTTTTGTATGTATTTGGGAGCTGTGGCCCGCGAAATCTGACCCTTGGGATCTCTGTGGATTCTGACGGACATCCTATCCCCCACGTTGGGCTTCCGTTTCTCTCTCTGGGCTTTGGGAGAACAAGGCCTGAAACCTCGGCCTGTGCTGGCTAATTAACAAGGGGGCTTGCAACCTTCCTCATCCTAGGGTCCAGGCACCCCGACTGTGCACGGCCTCCGGACTCGATTCCCGCTGTCAGCACTGGCGGGCTACGACCCTGCCCCAGTCCATTTAAGGTTTCACGCGACCGGATCTCCGTCGCCTATGGCCCTGTTCACCGTCTGCCACCTAACCAGGTAGTCCAAGGGCCCCTACCCCTGATTACACTGCACAGTCTGTACTACACTTCCACTTCACTACACACTCTTTACTGAACTCAAACTTGACTGTCGTGTTCCCGCCTCTGATACCTCAGGACCCCTAGGTGGGCGTTCTCATCCGCCTGATCCCGCCCACTGGTGTGTCCTTATTGTGACGCCCTGGCAAAACCAGGTAGTCACAGATAGGCCCCTACATAACACCTTCCCTCACTTAGGAAACACACAGCCAACCTTAAACCCTAGTCATCCCCCCTTAGGGAAAGACAGACACACCAGTGGGCGTGACCCGGCAGTTGGACACGCCCATCCAGGGGTTTAGACAGCCCGGGGTGGGAAAAACAAGCAGACAAGTTTGTAGTTCAATTTGGAGAGGAGTGTGGTCTGGAGCTAAGTATAGCTCCAGCAGAGAAAGGTCAAGTTGAACGGTGCCAGGGTAGGAGCCCTGGTACCTTGGCTAGGAGGCAGACGGTGGTCTCCATCAGCAGGAGACGGGAAGATGGCTCAGCAGAACCGAGGTGGACCGGGAAAGGGTTGTAGCTCGCCGGTACCGACACGGGGAACCGACCCGGAGACCGGAGCACAAAGGGGGTTACTCGGACCCTGAAGCCAGGACCAGAAACAAGCGGCCTAGTTAATTAACCGATTTAGGCCAGGACTAGAGGTCTTGTCCCACCCAAAGTCCCTCATAGAAGACAACAGCCAACCGATAGGGATAGAAGGTCACCGCCAGGGTCCATAGGTCACACGGGCCAGCGTCTGCGGGCACAGCTCCTCAGGCCACATCCAGCCGGAAGCGGACTGCTGAGTTACAGACTAGGAAGTCCACCTTACACAAAGTCAGTGCAGAGGAAGAGGATAGAGACCACCAGCCCGGGTGGGGGATCCAAATTCAACCGGCCGCGACACCGACCACCGGCACCTTGGTTTAACAGAGACTCGTGTGATTTATTGACTGTGAGTAATCAAGCATCCCCTTGCCGTCATTATACCCTGCACCAGACACTGGGTCTTGGGGCAACCATCCCTACCCATGGAGGGGTTAACATCTAGCTGCCACTACATCTCCTCGGATGCCCCATAACAGCAGCGGTGGTGTCCCGACTCACCACACACCGTGGGTGGCGTCACAAACTTAATACGGTCTAGCCCGTACATCTACGTCCCCCGATTTATTCGGTGTGTCCGCGAGACCCCCGGGTCCGGAGACCCTCGAGCCACTACCCCAGCAGGCCCGGATCTGAGCAGCGGCGGCTGCAGGCACGGGGGCGACACACTTATTATCATGAGGGGGTGGCTAGGCTTTAATGGCTGTGTGTTGTGCCTGGGTGTGGGTTCTTGGTGGTAACAAGGAGGATGGACACTTTTGTGACTACCTGGTTTTGCCAGGGCGTGACAATGGCAGCAGCTCCCGAGTCTGTTCTGTCTTATCAGGGGCTCCCTAATAGGTAGTACCCCAATAAACTGGATTTTTAATGAAACATTATCTGTAGTAAAAAAAACAAATCAACAGTCATCGTAGAATTCAGAAACCAAAGTAGGAATATTTCCTTGGACACCAGTCCCCTTCACGCAGCTGACTCTTGTTCTGGAAACCTGTGTTTTCCCATCTAAACAGCAGCAAACACGTTTCCACTGAGCAAACACAAAGGCGCAGCTTCTACCATGTCATTTTCAGGATGTAATTGCAGATCTGCTCCGCTCTGAGAGGTGAAAAATAAGCTGCTTTTGGTAGAGGAGTGCCGACACGTGCCAGGGAAAGGGGAGAATATGGCAAAGCTACACTTTCAAGGAGCTGTTCCCATGGGAACATGGAGACATCACCAGTTGCTGAAAGCTAAAGTGCTCCTAGCATAGATCTTCCCCCTTATATGCCAAGACACAGATACAACCTGCAGGTCACAAGAATGATGTGACATGAAGGCATTGTATGGAATACATCGTATAGTACAAAAAGGTTATTTCTGTAAGACTTGATCAACGTTACCTAGGAAGTTATAGACAGCCTGGTTATTTTGTACCATGTCTAGGCTTTTTTTGGCAATTAATAAAAAATGGACAATAAGGAGGAGAGGGCACAATAATAAGTGAAACCTGTGGGACCCTAAACTAAAAATAAGAAGTTAAAAAAAATCTGACAGTAAAAAAATATAATAGCCAGCCGAGATGAGCAAATGTTATTTAGGTTCTGCTATGTGAGAGCTAAAATTACATAATTCACAAATTATCAGGTTTACAGATTAATCACGTTCAGAGGTAATAAAATGGAATCAGTCTCTGAATTCTGCCGCCCTTGGCTTGGGCGGTGTGAATCAGCTGTCAGGTTCCCTTTAACAGGGTTATCCGGGGCTTTTGTTATTTTTGTTATGGGACTAAGAACTGACAGGCCGGTATGGATCGCACCTGATGGCGATTTTCCTACTTTAACTGACTTCACATCAGCACCTTCTCTTCGGCTCTGCTTTGACAGCAGTCAGTCATTCACAATGTCATGATGATTCCCAGCTCACTACACAGCTGCAGGGACCCGGCGGTCAATCAGTATGATCTGATGTTACAGTGGCTATGCTACAAAGAACATTCATTACTGATTAGGACCACTGGTGTAACTAGAATCCGATGTGCTCCAATGCAAAATTTGGACCTGGTTGTCCCCCCCTGCATATTGGTCAAATGTATGGGCCCTTGCATTGTTCTAAATCCTTTGAAGACACAAGTAATGCCACCCCTAAATTATGTAGTAATGTCCCCCATCATGTACTAATGACACCCATCCTGGGCTTCTTCCTAGTAAATATGTCCCCCATCATGGTAAATGTGTCCCCCATCCTGGTATATATGTCTTTCATCCTGGACTTCGTCTTGGTAAATATGCCTCCCATCTTAGTACATACAGTCATGGGAAAAAGTGTTGGCACCCTTGAAATGGTTCAAAAAAATGAAGTATTTCTCCTAGAATTTTTTTGCAATTATACATGTTTTGTGTATAAACATGTTTATTTTCTCTATGTGAATTGGAACAATGCAAAAAAAAAAAACAGAGAAAAAAGGCAAATAATTAATAATTTCACACAAAATCCCCAAAAAAAATTTCTGGCACCTTTCCGAAATTGTGCGTAAACAACTTTCTTTAAAGCATGTGATGCTCATTCAAACTCACCTGTGGCAAGTAACTGGTGTGGGCAATATGAAAATCACACCTGAAACAAAAAAAAAAAATCAGGGAGAAGTTGACTCAATCTTTGCATTGTGTTTCTGTGTGTTCACACTAAGCATAGAAAACAGAAAGAAGAGAAGAGAACTGAGGACTTGAGAACCAAAATTGTTGAAAAATATCAACAATCTCAATGTTACAAGTCCATGTCTAGAGATCTTGATGGTCCTTTCTCCACAGTGAGAAACATAAGTAAGACGTTTACAACCCATGGCACTGTAGCTAATATCCATGGATGTGGACAGCAGAGAAAAATTGAAGAAAGGTTGCAACGCACTATAGTACAGTAGTGGATAAGCAGCCCGAATCATATTCCAAAGAAATTCAAGCTGTCCTGCAGGCTCAGGGTGCATCAGTGTCAGCACAAAGTATCCGTCGACATTTGAATTAAATGAAACGTTATGGCAGGAGAGCCAGGAGGACCCTATTGCTGACAGAGACAAAAAATGCTAGACTGCAGTATGCCAAAATGGACATTAGCCAAAATCCTTTAGGAAAAGTGTCTTGTGGACAGATGAGACGAAGATAAAGATTTTTTTGTAAAGCACAGTATTTTACTGTTTACTGAAAATAGAATAGGGCCTACAAAGAAAAGAACACAGTACCTATAGTCAAATGTGGTGGAGTGTCAAAGATGTTATGGGGTTGTTTTGTTGCCTCTGGCACTGGGTGTTTGCCTGTGTGCAAGGCATTATGAGATTTGAAGATTACCAAAGGATTTTGGGTTGCAATATAGTGCCCAGTGTCAAAAGCTGGGTTTGCATCCTAGGTCATGGGTCTTCCAGCAGGACAATGACCCCATCATACTCCAAGAAGATGGAGAGTTCTGAAGTGGCGAGCAATTAGTCCAGATCTAAACCATTGAACCCCTGTGGAGAGATCTTAAAATTGCTGTTGGGAGAAGGCACCCTTTAAATATGAGAGACCTGGAGCAGTTTGTAAAAGAAGAGTGGTCCAAAACTCTAGTTGAGAGATGTAAGAAGCTTTTTGATGGTTATAGGAAGGGATTCATTGCAGTTGTTTATTCCAAAAGGTGTGCAATCAAGTATTAAGATGAAGGTGCCAGCAATTGTGTTGCACCCACTTTTGGAGTTTTGGGAGAAATTATATTTAATTTATCTTTTTTCTCTGTTTTTTTTGTGTTGTTCCAATACACACAAAGGAAATAAACATGTGTATGACAAAGCATGTGTAATTTCAATAATTTTGTGCGAGAAATACTTCATTTTCCGGAACAATTTCAAAGGTGCCAACACTTTTGGTCATTACTGCATAGTCCCCATCCTGGTATATATGTCTCCAATCTTGAGCCCATCCTGGTATATATGTATCCCATTATGAATCCATCCTGGTATATATGTGCCCCCTCCTGGTATGTAGGACCACCATCCTGGGCCCCTTCATGGTAAATGCCCCCCATTTTGGTATATATGTACCACATCCTGATATATATGTCTCCTATCCTGAACCCATCCTGGTATATATGTCCCCCATCATGGGCTTCTTTTTTGAATATGTCCCCCATTCTAGTAAATATGTCTTGCATCCTTGGTCACTCCCAAGTAAATAAGTCCCCCATCTTGGTATATATGTTCCCATCCTGGGCCCCTTCCTGAAATATATGTTACCCCTGTAATGCATAAAAAAAATAAACCTCCCTTCAATGCTGTGCAGTATCTTCCTCTGTTGCTGACGCAGTGGCTTTCAGCTGACATTGTATGTCTGCTATGGTGATGTGCCGCCCCTGCAGCAGATCGAACCGCTCGGATCCTGGGGTGGTGTTGTTCGTGGCTCGAGGTTCTCCGGACCTGGGGGTTTGGGGGCCACACTCAAATGAAAAGGGAGTATTTACAGAGGATTTGGTATAGTTTGTGACGCCACCCGTGGTGTGCAGTCATTGGGAGTACTGCCGCTGCCGTTGGGAGTATCCGGGGTGATGGAGTGGGGCAGCTAGATAACGTTGCCCTCCACGGGTAGGGGTAGGCCCCGGGACTCTGGTGGGTGATGCGGGGACGCAGTGCAGGTGTCAGTCGGGTACTCCCTCACCAATGAAGCAGACGCTGACAACAGGGTAAACCAAGTCTCTGAACGCCGTTGCCTCTCGAGGGGAGCTCGTCCGGGTCCTGTCCCCTGCAGTACTGCTGGTAGTCCGTAACCTGCCTCTTGGCACAAAGTTTTAGATTGTCCGTTGTGACCCGGTAGCTTGGAGCTGTCCGGGCCCCGCTTCCCACTATGGCTAAGTGAGGGAGCCTGCTTTCAAGAGCTCACACTTGGGATTTCAGTGGGCTGCTTGCTAGGAAATTCCTATCCCCCTCTTTGCACTAGTGCCCCCGATCTCTAAGCTGGTGGTAAAAGTCCATAAAGGCCCTGTCCTCCGCAGGTTAATTGCCGGGTCGCCTGAAGCTTCTCCCCGACCTAGGGTCCGTGTACCTCGACGTGCCTTCGGTCCCGGAGTAATAGGACAAGGCTTCTGATTGTCCTCCTTGATGGGTTTCAGGCACCTAGCCTCAATCCCCTGCGACCGGGGGTCCAACTCCTCTTGGTCCAGACCACCGTTTGCGACCTAGTTTACTTCTCCCCTGGGAGCTCCAACTCCCAGCTTCCTCAGAGCTCCTCACAGCTCAAGAGCGACCACTCAACTCAACTTGACACCTCCCTCTGTCTGACCCCTAGGTGGGCGGCCCTATTCCTGCTTAAGCAGCTCACTGGTGTGCCTGACAGGTGTGGCGCAAAGTGTATCTAGGATTTGTGAATGCTAGTGGAGGCAGAACTGCAGGATAGGTTCCCAGAACCATGGGGCGTCGAGCTCTGCACGGGGAGAGAAAGATTATTCAGAATCCTGTGACGACCTGACTAGTCCAGGGCGTCCCAGTGACACATGACGTCACTGCCATGCGATGTCAAGCCCTGGCACATTGATGTAAGGTGCTGGCCTCTGTTTTGACACTGCCGTGTATTGTGATACAGGGATCCTTAGAGCTGAATGAAGCAGAAGTCAAGCATTGCCACTACAACCACAATTACACTGGGGACATGGAACCCCTATTATCAGGACATATGGAGGTCCCAGAGGTTAGGTTGTAAAGTTTTCACCTTCATTTTGTGGTGTATTCATGGGATTATCACTTTAAGAGCTCATTTAGAAGTACATTTTTCGCATACAAGTCCTACGTGTGTTTGTCACAGTTATAAAGAACTCTTATCTAGTATAATCTATGGAGGTGTTCACTTGTCCGATTTTTGCAAAATTGCAGACACAATGTTCAATATTCATCCAAGTGTCAAAGTCTATGGGCCTGTGAAAAAATTGGACAGTGCTCTGATGCCGTTCATGAGCTCTTCATTTTTCACAGACTGTTAGAAGGTGGAGGGTCGTACGTAAAAAAAAACGTAAGTCTAAATGACCCTAAGGCGGGCTTTGCACACTACGACATCGCAGGTGCGATGTCGGTGGGGTCAAATCGAAAGTGACGCACATCCGGCGTCACTTGCGATGTCGTAGTGTGTAAATCCTAGATGATACGATGAACGAGCGCAAAATCGTCGTCATCGTATCATCGCTGCAGCCTCCGACATTTCCATAATGCCGGGGGAGCGACAGGTACGATGTAGTTCCTCGCTCCTGCGGCAGCACACATCGCTGTGTGTGAAGCCGCAGGAGCGAGGAACTTCACCTTACCTGCCTCCCGGCTGCAATGAGAAGGACGGAGGTGGGCGGGATGTTTACATCCTGCTCATCTCCGCCCCTCCACTTCAATTGGCCGCCTGCCGTGTGACGTCACTGTGACGCCGCACGACCCGCCCCCTAAGGAAGGAGGCGGGTCGCCGGCCAGAGGGACGTCGCACGGCAGGTATGTGCGTGTAAAGCTGCCGTAGCGATAATAATCGCTACGGCAGCTTTCACTATATATCGAACGTGCGACGGGGCGGGACTATCGCTGCAGCATCGGTAACACATTGTTACCGATGTTGCAACGTGCAAAGCCCGCCTAAGTGTATGTTCCCACATTGCAGAGTTAGGTGCAGATTTTCTGCACTTAATACTGCATCTCTTGGCAGGAAAAATGCTGAGGAAAAAAATAAGCGTTTTTTGCCATGTTTTTGAGAGAAAACACAGGTTTTTTTGCACCAAAATCTGCCACATGGGCACAGCACTTCAGGAGTCTCATAGACTTAGGTGGGATGCCTTCTGCATACTGATCAAAATCTGCAAAAAAAAGCATAAAAAATTGCGAAAAAAAACCGCAGTGTTGGCACACAGCCTTACTGTAACCGGACCCAGGAGTAAGTGGCTCATTTCCAACTGAGCAAAACCCCAGAGAGAATGAAGCGTTTCACTGTTCCCATGAAAATCAATAACCACGTTCTATAGGAGACATGCTTTTCACATCATTGTTCCTACGTAGATTAAAGGTGGCTTTCTCCCTTCACATGGAAGACAATATCAGCAATCACATACGTGTGCTATTATTCTATACGGGCTAGGGGTTTCCCATTATATCTGTCAGTCCTTGTGATGCATGATGATATGACGTGTATATTTTCACTTATATGAATGGAAAGACCCTGCTATTCTCACTGAGGTAATGCCAACGGCGACAGTCATTGCAACAAACATTTTTTTGATTCAATACAAAGGCACGTGTTAACGCACCAGTAATTACTTCTCACTATTTTTTTATATCAGGAGTTTTTGGGAAAATTTTGTGATTCCAGAAATGAAGCGACGAGTACATTTAAGAATTCCCCTTTGATTGTTGTGAGAGGATTTCCATTTCATCGCAATTAATTTGCAGTTCCTCTTTCCATTACTGTGTCTTATACACTGCCATTACAGAGCTTAGTGGCAGGCTTTCTCACTCTCGCCCCCACAGCGCCCTCCCACGTGTACCTGTGGGCTGAAGCTCCCCCTGTGAAATCCCAGGCTCGCAGAATTCATCTGAATAAACTGGAATAAAGCACACTGAAATGATTACTTTTACCAATGTGATGTTGATGCTGTGCCTTTGTATTGCCTGTCAGTTACATTGCCTGAGTGATGTCATCACTTATATGTGGGGACTAATGACATCAATGCTCCCTAGTGGGCATCGTAATAAGTGGCATACAATTAACCCTTGTATGGCCTGGGGAGACCTAATGTACAGCAGGAAAGCATGGATACAGTAATCAGGAGATTTCTTCTGTTTGGGGTAAAAGCTTTGTAATTTGCCTTTTTAGTCAGTTCCGTTATGTGCCTGTACAATGGGCTATTACACTCCAGTGATTCAAGCATTACTAGTATTAAATTGTCCTACGACCAAGGCGTCCAAAGAAGGAGGAGATCCATAGCAAACTTCCGTATGCCCATAAGGGTAGACAACAGGGAGCAACAGTGGTTAACAGGCAGGACCAGGGGTGTAGGCGTAGGGTGTGTGACCGGCTGCGATTATTAAGGGAGAAGCCTCCTGCCACCGTTTGTTACTTGTATAGCATTGTTATTTTGTTAGATGCTATGGTATGGGACTGTTATTTGGGATTCCTATTGCATGGCATCTATGAGAGGGAGTAGGGCCACTGCAAGGTACCCCACAAAGCGACATCATGTTTACAGAGGCAAAAACCTAACAAGTTTTTTAAAGGGATCCTGTCACCAGGATTTTCCTTTATGAGCTGCGGCCACCACCGGTAAGCTCTTATATATAGCATTCCAGAATACTGTATATACAGTTATGTCCAGACTGTGGACAGTGACACAATTTTCGTGAGTTGGGCTCTGCATGCCACCACATTGGATTTGAAATGAAACCTCTACAACAGAATTCAAGTGCAGATTGTAACGTTTAATTTGAAGGTTTGAACAAAAATATCTGATAGAAATTGTAGGAATTGTACACATTTCTTTACAAACACTCCACATTTTAGGAGGTCAAAAGTAATTGGACAAATAAACCAAACCCAAACAAAATATTTTTATTTTCAATATTTTGTTGCGAATCCTTTGGAGGCAATCACTGCCTTAAGTCTGGAACCTATGGACATCACCAAACGCTGGGTTTCCTCCTTCTTAATGCTTTGCCAGGCCTTTACAGCTGCAGCCTTCAGGTCTTGCTTGTTTGTGGGTCTTTCCGTCTTAAGTCTGGATTTGAGCAAGTGAAATGCATGCTCAATTGGGTTAAGATCTTGTGATTGACTTGGCCATTGCAGAATGTTCCACTTTTTTGCACTCATGAACTCCTGGGTAGCTTTGGCTGTATGCTTGGGGTCATTGTCCATCTGTACTATGAAGCGCCGTCCGATCAACTTTGCGGCATTTGGCTGAATCTGGGCTGAAAGTATATCCCGGTACACTTCAGAATTCATCCGGCTACTCTTGTCTGCTGTTATGTCATCAATAAATACAAGTGACCCAGTGCCATTGAAAGCCATGCATGCCCATGCCATCACGTTGCCTCCACCATGTTTTACAGAGGATGTGGTGTGCCTTGGATCATGTGCCGTTCCCTTTCTTCTCCAAACTTTTTTCTTCCCATCATTCTGGTACAGGTTGATCTTGGTCTCATCTCTCCATAGAATACTTTTCCAGAACTGAGCTGGCTTCATGAGGTGTTTTTCAGCAAATTTAACTCTGGCCTGTCTATTTTTGGAATTGATGAATGGTTTGCATCTAGATGTGAACCCTTTGTATTTACTTTCATGGAGTCTTCTCTTTACTGTTGACTTAGAGACAGATACACCTACTTCACTGAGAGTGTTCTGGACTTCAGTTGATGTTGTGAACGGGTTCTTCTTCACCAAAGAAAGTATGCGGCGATCATCCACCACTGTTGTCATCCGTGGACGCCCAGGCCTTTTTGAGTTCCCAAGCTCACCAGTCAATTCCTTTTTTCTCAGAATGTACCCGACTGTTGATTTTGCTACTCCAAGCATGTCTGCTATATCTCTGATGGATTTTTTCTTTTTTTTCAACCTCAGGATGTTCTGCTTCACCTCAATTGAGAGTTCCTTAGACCGCATGTTGTCTGGTCACAGCAACAGCTTCCAAATGCAAAACCACACACCTGTAATCAACCCCAGACCTTTTAACTACTTCATTGATTACAGGTTAACGAGGGAGACGCCTTCAGAGTTAATTGCAGCCCTTAGAGTCCCTTGTCCAATTACTTTTGGTCCCTTGAAAAAGAGGAGGCTATGCATTACAAAGCTATGATTCCTAAACCCTTTCTCCGATTTGGATGTGAAAACTCTCATATTGCAGCTGGGAGTGTGCACTTTCAGCCCATATTATATATATAATTGTATTTCTGAACATGTTTTTGTAAACAGCTAAAATAACAAAACTTGTGTCACTGTCCAAATATTTCTGGACCTAACTGTAAGTGCCCAAGCCGCTCTGTAAAACATGAAAAACACCTTTATAATACTCACCCAGGGGGCGGTCTGGTCCAATGGGTGTCACTACGCATTCTCCATCTCGTGCGATCGCCGTCCTTCTCCCCAGCCCCATGTGGATGATGCAGAGAGGCCTCCATTTCACTCCTAAGTACTTTGATCTGTCTGTTTGAGGGCAGAGCAAAGTACTGTAATGCGCAGGTGTGAGGAAAGGTCAAAGAACGCCCGCGCATGCGCACTACAATACTTTGATCTCAGCTGGGCAGATAAAAGTCCGCATGTGCAGGAGCGCAATGGAGGCTTCTGTGTAGATGACGCAAGACGCATCATGCACATGGATTTGGGATGGAGGACGGCGATCATACAAGATAAAGGAGGAGCTGCACCGAGACCAGTGAGAATTATAAAGGTGTTTTTCACATTTTACACAGCAGCCTGGGCTCTTAAAGGCCTCCGACACACATCCGTGCCGCCGGTGCGTGTTTGGTTTGTTTTTGCACATACCGGAGGCACGGAGACACATACACCAATGCTACCCTATGGTAGCAGGCACACACACGTAAAACCACACGGAAACATGTGTTCGTGTCGTTTGTACGTGTGTACGTTTTCCAACACGCTCGACATGTCCATTTTTCGCCGGCATCACGCAGGCATGGACCCGCTAAAGTCAATGGGTCCGTTCCTGTACGGACGGCACACATAGCATGTCCATGTGCTACACGTACCGTCCGTTTGCGTTTTTTAGTGAGCGATGTCGGTCAATCTATTTTTTCTGTGGTTGTCAGTCAATCTCCCTTTTTTTTCTGTGGTTGTCAGTCAATATCCCTTTGTCGGTCGGTCTGTATCTCCCCCTGTCTCATACTTACCGATCCCCGATCACCAGCGTGGCGATGAACAGCTGTGCAAAAGCTAAGGCGGCTTTAACTATTTTGAAAATGCCGGCCGCTCATTATTCAGTCTACTATTCCCTGCTTCCCCTGCCCACAGGCGCCTATGATTGGTTGCAGTCAGACACACACCCACGCTGAGTGACAGCTGTCTCACTGCAAGCAATCACAGCAGCCGGTGGGCGTGTCTATATTGTGCAGTAAAATAAATAAATAAATAATTTAAAAAAAACGGTGTACGTTCCTCCCAATTTTGATACCAGCCATGGTAAAGTCAAACGGATAAAGTCTGGTATTCTCAGGATGGTGAGCCCCACCTTATGGGGAGTCCACCGTCCACCACCCTAACAATATCAGCCAGAAGCCGCCCGGAAAAGCCGCATCCATTAGATGCGACAGTTCCGGGACTCGACCCGACTCTTCCCGAATTGCCCTGGTGCGGTGGCAATTGGGGTAATAAGGAGTTAATGGCAGCAGCCCATAGCTGCCACTAAGTCCTAGGTTAAGCATGGCAGTCGTCTCCCCAAGATAACTTCCATGATTAACCTGTTATTAAAAGTAAATAAACACACATTCAAAAAATCCTTTATTTAGAATAATTAAAACAAACAAAAAACCCATCCAGGTCTGCCGTAATCCATGGATGTCCCACGACGCCCTCAGCTCTGCTACATGAAGGTGACAGGAGTGGCCACACACAATGACCGCTCTCTATCACCTCCAAGCAGCAACTGAAGTGAGCCACGCAATCACCGATGACGTCAGTCAGGTTACTCGTGGCCACCACTGGATCCTCCAAATGTGACAGCGAGTCACCCAAGTGACTGAAGTGAGCTGCGCGATCAGCGAAGACATCACAGGTGAGTTGTGGTGTCGGGTGGGTGACTCCAGCTAGCTGCGGGTAACCTGAGTGACGGCAGCACTAATGTCGCCGCTAACTTCAGTTACTCAGGGGAGTAGCGGTCACCGGTGATTCCATCACGGATGTCCACTAATCAGGACACCACACACAGACAGAGCCGTGGTATGACAATGAAGTCGGGTGAGGTTCACCCGAGTTCATTCTCATCGCTCGTCTCTGTCTGTGTCGGCTGTCAGTGGGTATGTAGCGACATTTTACAACACACACAGATCAACACATACGGACACCACACGGACATTACACGTACGCATACACGGACATTCCACACGCACACACGGCAAGCATACGACATCACACGGATGTCACATGTACCGGAGAAACGCCCATAAAAAATGTAACACGGACCCGAAAAACGGAACGTCAGACACGTACATTTTTTATGCGGAAGTGTGTTGGAGGCCAAATACAGTATTCTAGAAGGCACTATACAATGGCTCACTGATGGTGACCGCAGCTTATAGGGGACAAATCCCAAGAAAGGCTGTGTTTTATGAAGCAGTTTTGAAGCTTTCTTTGTTCTTGTTGCTTTTTACCTACAGTGTTTTGCAGCCTTTTGACTTCCCAGTGTCCAGTATGAATCTGCCTCAAAAAAGTGACTTCTTTTTTTTCAGTGGTGAGATTTTCAAAATCTCGCCTGGAAAAAAAAGCCCCAAAAATTTTCATTATGAACATCAAAATGGATTTTCTGTTGAAATGAATTGGAAGACTATTGAAAGCTGATTTTTAGCATTTTTTTAAGGAGGGTTTTGGAGCAGACACTGTTCAAAATACTCATTAAGAAACTTTGTGTGCACACACCCTGAGGCCAGTATTGCCTGGAAAACTGAGACGTTTGGGCATTCAGGTAATAATCTGAGCTCTTTCCCTCCAGATTATCACTGCCCTATGTAATGTCTGTTTTTTGTGGAGAGGGGTATCCTGCACACATGGAAGGATAGATGGGACCATCATCCTGGAATATAGCGGCTGCAGGGACCAGTTGTCTTCTATATTTAATGACCGCATGGACAGTCAGCCCATCAGGATGTATGTGAATGTAGCTCATCATGGCCGTTCATGTTAGATAAATTATTTTTTACAACAGAGCTGGGAAAGTGAGAACCTTTAGTGACTCAGCTTCAGGGGGAAAACGTATTCTTGTTGCCAAATATCTGAGTCACATTATCAGCAGTGCACAGACCTCTGCGCTGGTAAAGTACTGCCATTTAACATTTCCCCATGAAAACAAAAATGATCCATATGTTCAAGCCAACCTGCTACAGATGCTAAACACGCTGACTACCGGACTCTCCTGAGTGCTAGTAAACATTATATATACACAGCGTTTATTATCTGGGCCGGACTGACAACATAAATCAACATTAGTCACTATTTATACCATGCCAGCTTGGGAAAATAATTCTGGAGTTAAATAGCATCTTCTCACCGACTAATAACAATATCCATGAGTTGTTGTATTTAGAATATTATATAAGACTAACAGAAAAAAATTATTTTACACAGAAATGTTGACTCCTACTGAAAAGTCTGTACAGTAAATACAATCAATACTTGGTCGGGGCGTCTTTTGCATGAATTACTCATCAATGTGGTGTGGCATGAAGGTGATCAGCCTGTGACACTGCTGAGGTGTTATGGAAGCTCAGGTTGCTTTAATAGCAGCCTTCAGCTCCTCTGCATTGCTGGGTCTGGTGTCCCTCATCTTCCTCTTGACAATACCCTGTAGGTTCTCTATGGGGTTTAGGTCAGGTGAGTTTGCTGGCCAATCAAGCACAGTGATACTTTGGTTATTAAACCAGGTATTGGTATTTTTGGCAGTGTGGACAGGTGCCAAGTTCTGCTGGGAAATGAAATTCCCATGGCCATAAAGCTTGTCAGGAGAGGGAAGCATGAAGTACTCTAAAATGTCCTGGTAGACGGCTGTGCTGATTTTGGTCTTGATAAAACACAGTGGACTACACCAGCAGATGACATGGCTCCTCAAACCATCACTGATTGTGGAAGATTCACACTAGACCTCAAGCAGCTTGGGTTGTGGCCTCTCCACTCTTTTTCCAGACTCTGCGACCTTGATTTCCAAATGAAATGCAAAATTTACATTCATCTGAAAACAACACCTTGGACCACAGAGCAACAGTCTGGTTCTTTTTCTCCTTGGCCCAGGTAAAACGTTTCCGGTGTTGCCTGTTGGCCATGAGTGACTTGACACAAGGAATGCGACACTTGTAGCACATGTCCTGGATACGTCTGTCTGTGGTGGCTATTGAAGCACTGACCCCATGTGAATCTCTCCCAAATTTTCTAATAGCCTTTTCGTAATAATCCTAACAATGCTGTGGTTATCCCGGTTGCTTGTGCACCTTTTTCTACCACACTTTTTCCTTCCACTCAACTTTCCATTAATATACTTGGATACAGCACTCTGTGAACAGCCAGCTTTAGCAATGAGGTTTTGTGGCTTACCCTCCTTGTGGAGTGTGTCAGTGACTGCCTTATGGTCATCTGTCAAGTCAGCAGTCTTCACCATAATTGTGTAGCCTACTGAACCAGACTAAGGGATCATTTTAAATGCTTAGAAAGCCTTTGCAGGGGTTTTGTGGCAATTATTCTAATTTTCTGAGATAATGACTTTTTGGATTTTCATTGGCTGTAAGCCATAATCATCAACAGTAACAGAAATAAATACTTGAAATAGATCACTCTGTTTGTAATGACTCTATAAAATATATGTTTCCTTTTTGTATTGAATTACTGAAATAATTTAAGTTTTTGAGGATATTCTAATTTATTGAGATGCGCTTGTACCTAACAGTGTCAGTCTTTACCGCAGTCCTGGCATTCTAGTCATTAATCAGAACCTGCCCAGCCCCTATCCTTTTCAATTGGAGAACAGATTTTAACATGGCAAAATGAATAAGAAGATGTCCAGAACCTGAAGGATCTGCTGTGCTTCTGAGCGCACCCTTACACCACCTTAGCTTTGGATCCAGCACCCAGTCTATCAGGCACATCTTCACTGTCATGTCTGCTGCATACCTGTGATTTCACACAAGAGCGATACAAGTGTTATGTGTCAGCCAGATACTGGTGTCTCCTATCAAATTGCTCCCCATGGGCATTGTCAGTTTAAGGGTAATTAGTCTTATTATTCCCATACTCAGTGCCCAGTGTACACAGATTCCCCACAACGTCGTCATATCTACTTCTGGGAAAGTGAAGTGACAACTAATATCCCCTCCATTATATCTCCCTCATACAGAGGTGGTCATAGATTTCATAGGACAAATCTGCTAGCTTCCATATCGCCACAAAATGGAGGTTTTAATAGCAATTAAAGGGGTTTCCCCACAAAGTTGATTTTAATCAATAGATATTGAAATAATAATAAGAATTTATACAATTGGATGTTATATAAAATGCTCCTGTACTGAGGTAATCTTATATGTGACTCTGCTATGTACTGTGTAATGGCTGTGTCTGACCGTACAGGTCTGATCGTGCCACAGCTCCGGGGCAGGGGAGGATGCAAAATTGTATACAGGAAGCACAGCATGGGATCGTATCTGATTCTTTTTTTGAGAAAAAACATTTCCCTGCTTGTTTTTAAAAAATATTTTACCTCGTAGAAAGAATTATTTGCGATCCCATGCTGTAATGTTTGTATACTTTATTACTTTCCCCCCCTGCTCAGGAGATGTGGTGTGATCAGACCATGTCCCTGTATGGTCAGACACGGCCATTACACAGTACATAGAAGAGACACATAGACATATAAGACTATCTTCGCACAGGAATTTTTTTTTAAAATGCATCCATTTGTATAAATTATTATTATTATAAGATCTATTGATTAAAATCAACTTTAAAATGAATGCTATTCGTGGGAAAACCCTTTAAAGGGAATATTGAAGCTAGAATGGTCATCAACATAATTAAAGGGGTTGACATGTTAAGCCTCAAATCTTGACAGCATGCACACTGTCAGGATTTTCCTGCGCCGGGTACATGACCGCAAGTGGTCACACTGTCAGGATTGTCTTGCGCTGGGTACATGACCGCAAGCGTGCACACTGTCAGGATTCTCTTGCACCGAGTGCATGACCGCAAGTGTGCACACTGTCAGGATTCTCTTGCACCAAGTGCATGACCACAAGTGTGCACACTGTCGGGATTCTCTGGCGCTGGATTGCATGACCACAAGTGTGCAGACTGGGTACTTACTGCCACATTCTGCTGCGCTGTTAGGCTAAGTTCACATTTCCGCTAAAATGTATCAGTCACAATCCGCTGCTCTTGTAAACAACGGAATCCGTTTAGCGGATTCTGTTGCTCCCATAGACTTGTATGAGCAGCGGATTGTGACTGATGATGCTGCGTTGAACACTCCGCCCGACTGATCAGTCGTGGAACGACTGACCGCCGGGCGGGAGGAACGCAGCATGTAACGTTTTTTGAGCAGCGAGATCCGTCGGATTTCGCTGCGCATGCTGTCTGGCTCCCTGCACACGTCACCAGCTTTGGTTGGTTACCCGATATTTACCCTGGTTACGGTGCAAGGAGCCAGCGCTAAGCGGTGTAGGCCCGTAACCAAGGTAAATATCGGGTAACCAAGGTAAACATCGGGTGCTTTGCTGTTACCCAATATTTAGTCTGGTTATGTGTGCAGGGAGGCCGACACTTCCCAGCTCGGCCCCGCCCCCTCCCGCACTCCGCACATGTATGTACACACACACACACACCTGTCCCCAGCCATGCAGACCGCAGCACTGCCACTGACATCCTCAGCACCTGGCTCCGCCACCTGCTCGGCTCCGCCCCCTCCCGCACTCCGCACATGTGTGTACACACACACACACACTCTCACCTGTCCCCAGCCATGCAGATCGCAGCACTGCCACTGACATCCTCAGCACCTGGCTCCGCCCCCTGCTTGGCTCCGCCCCCTCCCGCACTCCGCACATGTGTGTACACACACACACACACTCACACACACACACTCTCACCTGTCCCCAGCCATGCAGATTGCAGCACTGCCACTGACATCCTCAGCACCTGGCCCCGCCCCCCGCTCGGCTCCTCCCCCTCCCGCACTCCGCACATGTGTGTACACACACACACACTCTCACACACACACACACTCACCTGTCCTGCAGTCCCTGCGGCACTGACGTCCTCAGTGCCACGGCCCCGCTCGGCTCCCCCCCCGAACTCCGCCCCCGCACACAACGGAATCCGACAAAGAATTCTGTTCTTTGTCATCCGTTGTACAGCGTTGAACAGCGCATCAGTCACATGCGTCAAGCGACGCATGTGACTGATACAAAACAACGGAAATGTGAACTTAGCCTTAGGGGGAAGCATAAGGCTACGTTCACACATCCGGTTTGAGCAGTGCGGCTTAATCTGGCTGTGAAACCTATGCAGCGGATGCAGTGAAAACACCGCATCCTTTCCATAAGTTTTTACATGCGGCCCGTCCGTTTTTTTCCGGTTGCGGCACGCTACTGAGTATGCGCAGTGGAAGAAACCGCATGCGTCAGCCGCATACGGCGTCCATAGGCATGCATTGAAAAATGCGCTCCAGCGGCAGCGCACCGGACAAAAAAACGTTACAAGATACGTTGCCTCCGGCCGCCGCTT
Source organism: Anomaloglossus baeobatrachus (assembly GCF_048569485.1). Classification (NCBI taxonomy): domain Eukaryota; kingdom Metazoa; phylum Chordata; class Amphibia; order Anura; family Aromobatidae; genus Anomaloglossus; species Anomaloglossus baeobatrachus. The sequence continues at coordinate 186,975,931 of NC_134357.1, forward strand.
TACTTAATTTTGCCGCATCTGGAAAAAAATGGATGCAACGCAAAGCCATCAGGCACAATCCAGTAACAATGCAAATCTATGGGGATAAAACGGATGCGGTATCGGATCCGTTTTACCCGTTTTTTTCCGGATTGTGCCTGATGGAAAAAACCTGATATGTGAAAGTAGCCTAACGGTATGTGCGCACGTTGCTTTTTACCTGCTTTTTTGCTGCTTTTTCTTCTGCGCTGTTTAATGCCAAAATGGATGTGTTCTTCTATTCAAGCAAAGTCTATGGGAATTTGGGTTTCTTGTTCACACTATGTTGTTCAAAATGCTGCCTTTTTGTGGCAGAACTTTGGTCAAAAACTCAGCTTTGCAGTGCAAAACCCAAATGGCAAAAACAATTGACATGTTGCTTCTTTGAAAAGCTGAGTTTTTGACCAAAGTTCTGCCTCAAAAAGGCAGCATTTTGAACAACATAGTGTGAACAAGAAACCCAAATTCCCATAGACTTTGCTTGAATAGAAGAACACATCCATTTTGGCATTAAACAGCGCAGAAGAAAAAGCAGCAAAAAAGCAGGTAAAAAGCAACGTGCGCACATACCCTTAGTATGCAGTTGTATAGAGAAGCCTATAAGGACATATATATATATAGCCTCCATGTATTCTGCGGCACTGTACAATTCAGAGGCCACATGTACAGACTACCACATACACTGTACATATGGGCAGACAGACCAGGGCCGCTAATAGGAGTCCTCTGCAGAGTACTGTATATATGATACATATGCTGGGAGATAGCCAGCTCTGTCCAGAGAGAGTTGCCCACACAGTGGGGCCAGCGGGCTCGTGTCTTCAGCCGGTGGCCCCTTCCTTGCAGCAGCAGACGGCGGGGGGCGGGGGGACCCAGTGTAACCTGTTGTACGAGCGCCCGAGCTTCCAAAAAAGGCAGGAGGCGGGGCCGGAGGAGACACATACAAAAGACACACTGTCACTGCCGGTGTGTGTGCACGGCCACAGAGGGAGACGCAGGACAGACACGGACAGGGAGACGCGGCAGGACACGGCGACACAACCATATCCCCGCTCTCGATTAGGAGGCTATTCACACACAGACTGGCGGGAAGGCGGACAGCTCTGGAATAATGCTGGCAGCCTAACGGCTCCGCTGACATCGCATCTCCACCCTGCGACGCCGAAAACTCCAGCAACCCTGATGCGTATGGTGCCAAAGATGCGGGTAAGCGGCAGCCGCGGTCTGAGGAGATGTGCTGGTGCGAAATGTGCGGCGAGTCGGTGATTCCCGGAGAATGAATGGGAGAGAATCAAGTGCTTCACCATCTATAGATCTGCTGTGTGCGGGGACTGACAGTGACCTGGAGGAAGGAGCAGAGGGGCTGTGCGGGGACTGACAGTGACCTGGAGGAAGGAGCAGAGGGGCTGTGCGGGGACTGACAGTGACCTGGAGGAAGGAGCAGAGGGGCTGTGTGCGGGGACTGACAGTGACCTGGAGGAAGGAGCAGAGGGGCTGTGCGGGGACTGACAGTGACCTGGAGGACGGAGCAGAGGGGCTGTGCGGGGACTGACAGTGACCTGGAGGAAGGAGCAGAGGGGCTGTGCGGGGATTGACAGTGACCTGGAGGAAGGAGCAGAGGGACTGTATGCGGGGACTGACAGTGACCTGGAGGAAGCAGCAGAGGGGCTGTGTGCGGGGACTGACAGTGACCTGGAGGACGGAGCAGAGGGGCTGTGTGCGAGGACTGACAGTGACCTGGAGGAAGGAGCAGAGGGGCTGTGCGGGGACTGACAGTGACCTGGAGGAATGAGCAGAGGGGCTGTGCGGGGACTGACAGTGACCTGGAGGAATGAGCAGAGGGGCTGTGCGGGGACTGACAGTGACCTGGAGGAATGAGCAGAGGGGCTGTGCGGGGACTGACAGTGACCTGGAGGAATGAGCAGAGGGGCTGTGCGGGGACTGACAGTGACCTGGAGGAATGAGCAGAGGGGCTGTGCGGGGACTGACAGTGACCTGGAGGAATGAGCAGAGGGGCTGTGCGGGGACTGACAGTGACCTGGAGGAATGAGCAGAGGGGCTGTGCGGGGACTGACAGTGACCTGGAGGAAGGAGCAGAGGGGCTGTTCGGGGACTGACAGTGACCTGGAGGAAGGAGCAGAGGGGCTGTGCGGGGACTGACAGTGACCTGGAGGAAGGAGCAGAGGGGCTGTGCGGGGACTGACAGTGACCTGGAGGAAGGAGTAGAGGGGCTGTGTGGGGACTGACAGTGACCTGGAGGAAGGAGCAGAGGGGCTGTGCGGGGACTGACAGTGACCTGGAGGAAGGAGCAGAGGGGCTGTGCGGGGACTGACAGTGACCTGGAGGAATGAGCAGAGGGGCTGTGCGGGGACTGACAGTGACCTGGAGGAAGGAGCAGAGGGGCTGTGCGGGGACTGACAGTGACCTGGAGGAAGGAGCAGAGGGGCTGTGCGGGGACTGACAGTGACCTGGAGGAAGGAGCAGAGGGGCTGTGCGGGGACTGACAGTGACCTGGAGGAAGGAGTAGAGGGGCTGTGCGGGGACTGACAGTGACCTGGAGGAAGGAGCAGAGGGGCTGTGCGGGGACTGACAGTGACCTGGAGGAAGGAGCAGAGGGGCTGTGCGGGGACTGACAGTGACCTGGAGGAAGGAGCAGAGGGGCTGTGTGGGGACTGACAGTGACCTGGAGGAAGGAGCAGAGGGGCTGTGCGGGGACTGACAGTGACCTGGAGGAAGGAGTAGAGGGGCTGTGTGGGGACTGACAGTGACCTGGAGGAAGGAGCAGAGGGGCTGTGCGGGGATTGACAGTGACCTGGAGGAAGGAGCAGAGGGACTGTATGCGGGGACTGACAGTGACCTGGAGGAAGCAGCAGAGGGGCTGTGTGCGGGGACTGACAGTGACCTGGAGGACGGAGCAGAGGGGCTGTGTGCGAGAACTGACAGTGACCTGGAGGAAGGAGCAGAGGGGCTGTGCGGGGACTGACAGTGACCTGGAGGAATGAGCAGAGGGGCTGTGCGGGGACTGACAGTGACCTGGAGGAATGAGCAGAGGGGCTGTGCGGGGACTGACAGTGACCTGGAGGAATGAGCAGAGGGGCTGTGCGGGGACTGACAGTGACCTGGAGGAATGAGCAGAGGGGCTGTGCGGGGACTGACAGTGACCTGGAGGAAGGAGCAGAGGGGCTGTGCGGGGACTGACAGTGACCTGGAGGAATGAGCAGAGGGGCTGTGCGGGGACTGACAGTGACCTGGAGGAAGGAGCAGAGGGGCTGTGCGGGGACTGACAGTGACCTGGAGGAAGGAGCAGAGGGGCTGTGCGGGGACTGACAGTGACCTGGAGGAAGGAGCAGAGGGGCTGTGCGGGGACTGACAGTGACCTGGAGGAAGGAGTAGAGGGGCTGTGTGGGGACTGACAGTGACCTGGAGGAAGGAGCAGAGGGGCTGTGCGGGGACTGACAGTGACCTGGAGGAAGGAGCAGAGGGGCTGTGCGGGGACTGACAGTGACCTGGAGGAAGGAGTAGAGGGGCTGTGTGGGGACTGACAGTGACCTGGAGGAAGGAGTCTGACAGGGTCAGCAGTGGGAACAGATATTTGTACAGTGCACATAGAATCTAAGGAATGCTAAAGAGAACTCCTCTATCCATCCATCCATCACGTGTCATTGGTACCAGCCTTCTGAAACCCTCTGTAGGAGGTGATTATTGCATGTGCCTTTGTTTAGTAAATACATCCACACTCATCTTTTCTCAGACATTGCAGCATCACTCAAGGTTACCATGTAAGCTAGTACTTTGGTCTTGTACTGTATGCAAGGTGTCGATTCGGATTGAATTGATGATGCCCTACAACTTTGTAATTCACTTTTTTCCTATCTCGTTCCGTTTTCGAGATAAAAATGCTAACTCCGTTGTTTTCCACCAGGTGGCGCTATAGGTGGTTTCATTGCGTAGCGCATGGCTACTTTACTATACCTAGACACCACTTCTATGCCTATAGCTGCCGCCGTTCTCAAGTTAATGGCAGTGGTCAG